>NC_047084.1:336901553-337526553 GCF_902459505.1 Geotrypetes seraphini | reverse complement strand
GTCTGAATATCACTTTTATTGAGCTAATGAATATTTTTTTTTAATGCAAGTGTTCAGGATGACTCAATTCCCTTTCTCAGGCAATATCAAATTTAGAATGAATTGTCCCAGTAGCTCAAAGGTTTAAACTGTTTAACAATTTATTGATTTTTGGTCTGTTTCTTTTTTAGAAATTATGGATAGTCTTGCTTATTGAATATAAAATTTAGCCTTTTGATTCTTTGCTTGAAGCCTATTGCCATGTAATTTTTTTATTTATTGAATTCAGAATTATACATCACGATCAAATGAACCCCAAATATGTACCCGTTGTAAGTCTGAGAGTCTGATACATGTGTGTTGATAAGTAGTCAGCTCAAGTCACAGCAGTTTGCGCTGTTTGTCTAGCTTGCTGAAATTGAAGAATTCAGATGAATGTTTTTAATTATAGCTTTTAGTTACACAGAACTGTGTGTATCATCAGTCAGAAGATATTTTTTTCCTAGGTACAATTCTGGGCCTTTTCCCAAAATTCCCATAATCCACTTCATGATAACTGTAAAAATTACTATACAATATTTTACAAACATTGAGGAAATACTCAACATTTAATTTCAGTAAATTATTCTAATTTCAGATAATTATTCTTTGAGTTTCAGTATTTAGAATATGGCATAGATAACATGAAATATACAGAGATATATATGTCATAGACCTACATGTTTGACAGTTATAGTCATCTGATTCAATAATCAGGAGAGGAAGGGAAAACTACGCCTATGCTTAGCTTTTTTATATTGTTTCATAAATGAAAAGGTTGCTCTAACTTTGGGCTCCTTTTACAAAGGAATTCTATGAGTGTTAGAATATTTACCTCATCAGCCCGTGGTCGAAACCTCTACCTCAGCTTTGTAAAAGCCAGCATTTAACCAGATATCTATCCGCTCTTCAGTCTGAATATCACTAACTGGATAGCACAATGAATCAGCACCATACTGTCACTGAATATCAGATTTATTTTACCCCACAATGATCAGCATTTTAAAAAATGCTGATGGCTGCAGCACCAATATTGGGAGGAAATTGCCCTCCCCCCCCCCCCTCCCCTGAAGTTGGAGCTAACTGCAGATATTCAATACCGGGCTATTTCTGGTGTCCAGCATTTAATATCTGGTCTATTTCTGGCCATCTTAAACTTAGCTGGCCAAGTCAATATTCAGCGTAAGCCAGTTAAGTTTATAGCCGCCAAAGATAGAACTGCTATGAGTATTTGGCCAGCCTGATTTTTCCGCTAAACTTGGCTGGTCAGTGTCCAATGTCGGCAGCTATTGCGCAATATGGCCAGCTAAGTTTTAGCCTCCAGCCATGAATATTCAGAAGAGATGGTCAAATGCTATTTAACCAACCAAGAGTCTTTCCTGGCTTGTTAAATAACACGAATGCCGGGTTGCCTTTATATAAAATAGGCCCAAATAGAAGCCTACTTGCTTTCCCAGCCTACACAACTCATTATAAAATTACTCCATTAAAGAGCAATTCTATAACTGGACACCTATATTTACCTGCTTCTTATATATTTTGCCAAGTCTATGGCTGATATAACTACAGGCATGTAAATGTAAGGAGTGTCAATACTGGGTCACCAATATAGTGGAATCTGGGCTTCCAGATGTGATCATAGAATAGGTTCACCCCTGCAACTCTGGGGCATCTAAATGGAGGCACCCAATTATAGAATTGACCCTTGTGACTGGATTCAGGGCCCATGATTTCAGGCTTCTTGAAGCATTCCTAGTGCCCTCAATCTAGGAATCCCACTGAAATGACCAAACTAGATGTGTTGGGAAGGGGGCATATAAATAGGGAAAAATCCCCATGTAGTTGCAAATGAAGGCTCATGGTGTCAAGATCCCAGGAACACATATATGTTTCATAGCATTATTCAATCAAGATATTTTTCCTCTCTCTAGGACTATGATGCTAACACGTTGCATTTCAGAGGTTCTCAGTATCCCAGGTAGGGTGATCCAGACAAGGGTCACATTTCCCCTTCAGTAACATGAGAGGGTAGAGTGCCTTGGAGATGATGGAGCTCTAGACAGTCCTGGGGTCTCACAGAAGTGACCGCACAAAAGTTAAGTTCTATTGTGAGCAAACAGTGATATCAAAGGCAGTGTGACCCAAGGCTGGAGGAGGTGTTCGTTTCACCCACTTCTTCAGTTGGCCCTGGCACTTTCTCTTTTCATGATTTGTTATGAAAAGCACAATAAAATAGGCATCCAGCTTTTTTTTTTTTTTACCCAACTTATTTGGCACATACTTTCAAACCATTTTTTTGTTGTTGTTGTTTTGCAATTGTTTATTTATGACAGAAAAACAGCACAGCAAAACATCAGGAAAATACAAAAACAGTACAGACAATCTGCAGAACAGCAAGACCCCTGATGTCATCCCCTCCCCCACCACCCTCCTCCCCCTAGTAACAGCATATAGCACCCTTCACCCCCCATGAACCATAGTGCACCACAATTGGCACCTTAGCACCCCAAGGAGAGGAAAGAGAAGAAAGAACAGAAAAAAGAAAAAGAAGCACAGAACCAGAATAATATTAACTCCCAAAGTTCCAATCCATTCCATGTCCATTACTTCAACTTACAACAGAACTCTCCACATCCAATCCCTCCACTGCCAGGTATCTCCCCCAAATATCGTAATATTGCTGCCATTTTCTAGTCAACAGGGCCGAGAGCCGGTATCTCTCACATACCCACCCCAATTTCTCTCGCACTAGAGTCAAAGTAGGTGTAGCGGTACTGCACCATTGGTGAGCTACAGTCAGCCTAGCTGCTGTGAAAGCCAACTGTTAGGAAAATATAATGGGAGAACAGCAATAGTTTCAGATTCTGGATTATTTTTAAGCCCTAAAACCTGAAGACACTCAAACTTCTAAAAAAAGGAGTTAGATGTAGCTGTAATGTGTGAGGTTCTGGTTGCCTCACCTAAAAAAGAATATAGTATTAAGGAGATAGATAGAATGCCTGTCTCCCTTATCAAGAAAGGCTAAATAGATTAAGGCTCTTCAGTGAGAGTAGTTTATAAAGTAATGAATAGGGTGGAACAGTTAATAGGGAATGGTTGTTGAACTTTCCAAACACCACCACAACAAGGAGACAATAATAAGCAGCAGATTGAAAACAAATTGAAGAATTCTTTTCACACCACGGATATTTTTTCACATGATGTATAGATAAGCTCTGGAACTTGTTGCTAGAGATGGGATAGATCAGGTAATAAAGCTGGATTTAAAAAAATAAAATAAGTGGACAAATTCCTGGGACAAAAGTCTATAAACCATTATTAAGGTAGACCTGGGGAAGGAACTTACCCTAGGGGTAAGTCGCTTGGAGTTTTCGCTACTTTGGGGGTCCTGCCAGGTACTTGTAACTTGAATTAGCTACTATTTGATAAAGGGATACTGGGCTAGATGGATTTTAGGTTTGACCCATTAAGGCAGTTCTTAGGTTCATATCAAATTGGGACAGCGGTTGCCGGAGTATGTGGTAAAGAAAAAAAAAAACATCATGAGATTTAAAAGATGTTTGGACCCATTCCTGAAGGAAAAGTCCATTAAAAATTATTATTAACCAGGTAGACTTGGAGAAGCTATTGCTTATCTCTGGAAATGACCTATGAGAACTTTCTGTGATCTGCCAGGTACTTGTGATTTGATCTGGTCTCAATGGGTTTTGATCTGACACCCTCTAAGGACTTGCAAGAATCAACAACGAAGGTACTCAATCTCTTTTATTGTGATAGATGCGACACGATCGTGTTTTGGCCCAAAGGGGCCTGCCTCAGGAGTCTTGTAGTTGAATCATGTAGCAGCGGCGAAGAGGCAGGGGAGCCGGCGAGAGGAACAGGAGGGCAGGAGAACCGGTGCAGGAAGGAGGAGAACCGGCGTTTCCAGCGGCGGCTAGTGGCGAGGAGGCTCCGCCCACTGCACCGCGTCAGCGTAGCGTCATCGCCCGGGCTCCCCCTTAAGAGGAAGGGAGCCAACGGCGCTCAGCCGTTCGGCACGCGACGAAGGCAGCAAACCTAAGTTTCAAATTCTTTTTAAATTTTCACATTTTTTTCTTTCTTTCTTTTAAAAAAACCTAACTAAAAAAAAAAAAAGTACTTTCTCCTCTTCTCATTCTTCTCTTATATTCTCTTATACTCTCATACTATCTCTCATACTCTCTCATTTACTCTCTCTCATTTACTCTCTCTCATTTACTCTCTCTTACATTTACTCTCTCTCATTTTGTTATGGCAGGGCGGACAAGGAGTGTGAAGCCTACAAGCAAGAGTGGCAACCCCTGCCCTGAGGTGATCCGGGAGTTGAACTCAGCCTACACGCAGACAGAGGAGAACACAGCCCCAGGAATGGACGCCTCCGTGCAGACAAGAGGCCATCCCACAGCAGTACATTACGGCCTCTACACAGACGGAGGAGGTCGATCAGAGGGATGAAGACATCATGCAGGAACTAAGAAACCTCAGGGAGGAGGTGAAACGTCTGAGAGGCATTAGAGAGGATGAGGCCTACATCGATGGGATAGTGCAGGAACTATCTCAAGTCACAGAACGGACCTGTGATGGATCTCTCATGATGACTCCGGGGCCGCCGACAAAGAAACCAACTGTTGCAGTTCAGGAGATGGATGGAGACACTGATTCCTGGCAGTTAGTGACCTCCTCCACAGGTAAACGTAGGAGACCCCCACCCCAATTTACAATATACTCACCTTCTCTCTCTTTCTCTCAACAGGGCAGCTCCACATCAACTCCACAGCTGAGCCTAAAGAACAGATTCCAGGTCTTGCAGGAAGAGACTACCGACGGGGAGATGGACCAGGATCAATGCATATCTCCATCTCCAGGGACGATGGATCGACACCCCCAAAAGAAGCGTAGAGTAATAACCATTGGGGACTCCATGTTGAGAGGCACTGAGGGACCAATATGCAGACCGGATATGCAGTCGAGGGAGGTCTGCTGTCTACCCGGAGCCAGAATAAAAGATGTGACCACCTGTCTCGATAGACTTCTCAGGCCCCAGGACCACTTCCCCATGCTGCTCATCCACGTCGGAACGAATGACACTGCTAAGAACACCCTGGAGGACATAGCTAGAGACTTCGGAGCTCTGGGAAAGAGGCTGAAGCAGACAGGAGCACAGGTAGTATTCTCTTCCATTCTTCCTGTTAGGGGCAGAGGAAGGGACAGGGACGAACGCATCCTGAAGACGAATGAGTGGCTACAACGATGGTGCCGGGAGATGAACTTCGGATTCCTGAATCACGGAGAGACACTGCAGGGACTACAGGGACCAGACGGACTCCACCTGACCAACAGAGGTAAGAATGTCTTCGGACACAGACTAGCCCGCCTACTTCGAAGGGCTTTAAACTAGGTAAGTCGGGGGTGGGTACCCACTTTTACACCGGAGCAGTAAGTAACTATCCTGATGTGGAGAACCAACACTACGCTTCTAAGTCTGAGGTAAGTACCCTTATTGCAAAAGAATTGCTAGGAGACACCTTGACTCAAATGGGAGGCTCACTACAGAAGGTTAGTAAACAGAAAGAGTGGAGAGCTATGTATGTTAACGCACACAGCCTAGGGAATAAATTTCTACAACTAGAAACAGAAATAGTTAATGCAGATCTAGACATAGTAGCAATATCCGAAACATGGTTCACAGACTCTCATGGGTGGGATATAACTATACCAGGGTACAACCTGATTCGACAAGACAGAGAGGGTAAGTTAGGAGGTGGGGTAGCACTATACATCAAAGAAAACATTAAGACAACCAGGATCACGGATGTCAAGTATACTGGGGAATCTATCTGGGTAAACCTGGCCAGAGGCGGAGAAAAATGCCTGTACCTTGGTGTGATATACAGACCTCCAAGACAATCGGAGGACAAGGACGCAGAACTAATTGAAGACATTGAGAATATCACCTTACGGGGGGAGGCTGTACTATTAGGAGACTTCAACATGCCTGATGTAGACTGGAACACACTATCAGCGACAACTTGTGATAGCAGGAGGATATTAACGTCCATGAAGGGAGTACGGCTCAAACAAATGGTACTAGAGCCCACTAGGGCCCAGGCCATCCTGGACCTGGTATTTACGAATGGGGAAAGCGTCTCAGAGGTCTCGGTGGGAGAGACGCTAGCCACCAGTGACCATAACATGGTATGGTTTAACCTTAAGAAAGGCTTTCCTAGATCACAAACAAAAACAAAGGTACTCAATTTCCGGGGCACTGACTTCGCACGCATGGGAGATTTCGTCTATCAGACGCTGCAGGTTCAAGAAGTAACTACTAATGTGGAGGCTATGTGGTCAAGCTTGAAATCGATCCTTCATGAGGCAACTATCTGCTACATAAAATCGGTAACCAAACAACAAAGAAAAAAGAAACCCCAATGGTTCACAGATGAGGTATCGTGCCTCGTCAAGGAGAAGAAAAGAGCATTTCTCTCATACAAACGCACGGGGGAAAAAGAAGCAAACATTGAATACAGGAAAAAGTCTGCAGCGGTCAAAACAGCAGTCAGGGAGGCCAAAATTCGTATGGAAGAAACTCTAGCAAAGAAAATCAAGAAAGGGGACAAATCCTTCTTCAGATACATTAGCGACAGGAAAAAGAACGCAAACGGGATAGTACGCCTTAGAACACCAGACAGGAATTATGTAGAAACAGACTCCGATAAAGCCAAACTACTGAATGATTACTTCTGTTCAGTCTTTACCTGCGAAGCACCAGGGCACGGGCCTCGGCTAGCAGCAAAGCAAAGCATGGAAGACCCATTTCAGAAGTTTGAGTTCACACCAGCTGATGTTTACAAAGAACTGTCAAGACTCAAGGTGAACAAAGCCATGGGACCGGACAATCTGCACCCAAGAGTGCTCAGAGAGCTATGCGATGTTTTGGCGGAACCATTAGCAATACTCTTCAATCTCTCCCTAAATACGGGGAGAGTCCCCCTGGACTGGAAAACTGCCAACGTGGTTCCTCTGCACAAAAAGGGTTGCAGAGCGGAGGCCGCAAATTACAGACCAGTAAGTCTCACATCAATAGTGTGTAAACTCATGGAAACTCTACTTAAAGAGAAATTAGACACAATATTGGATGAGGGGAATCTGAGGGATCCCTGTCAACATGGATTCACTAGGGGGAGGTCATGCCAGTCCAATCTCATCAGCTTCTTTGATTGGGTGACAGGAAAGCTGGACTCGGGAGAGTCTCTGGACATAGTATACTTGGATTTCAGTAAAGCTTTTGACAGTGTCCCACACCGTAGACTATTAAACAAGATGAAATCGATGGGGTTAGGTGAGAAACTAATGGCGTGGGTCAACGATTGGCTGAGTGGAAGACTTCAGAAAGTGGTGGTCAATGGCACCCTCTCTGAGACATCGGAGGTGACTAGCGGTGTGCCTCAGGGCTCAGTCCTGGGACCATCCCTTTTTAACATATTCATAAGGGACTTGACCCGAGGGCTTCAGGGTAAAGTAGCGCTGTTCGCCGACGACGCCAAACTGTGTAATATAGTGGGTGGAAGCAATCCCACGGATGGTATGACGCAGGATCTGATCAAGTTGGAAAAATGGTCCACGACATGGCAGCTGGGCTTCAACGCTAAGAAGTGTAAGGTCATGCATCTCGGCAGCAGAAATCCATGCAGAACATACACCTTGAATGGAGAAACACTAGCTAGGACTTCAGAGGAACGGGACTTGGGAGTGATCATCAGTGCAGACATGAAGGCTGCCAAACAAGTGGAGAAGGCCTCATCCAAGGCGAGGCAAATGATGGGATGTATCAATAGAAGCTTCGTCAGCCGCAAACCTGAAGTCATAATGCCACTGTATAGAACCATGGTGAGACCTCATCTAGAGTACTGTGTGCAATTCTGGAGGCCACATTACTGTAAAGATGTGCTTCGAGCTGAGTCGGTCCAGCGAATGGCCACTAGGAAGGTCTCTGGACTCAAGGGTCTCTCATACAAGGAAAGACTGGGCAAATTGCAGCTGTACTCTCTAGAGGAGCGCAGGGAAAGGGGTGACATGATTGAGACTTTTAAGTACGTCACAGGTCGTGTCGAGGTAGAAAACGATATATTCCTTCCCAAGGGACCCTCGGTCACAAGGGGGCACCCGCTCAAACTCAAGGGAGGGAAATTTAGAGGTGACATCAGGAAGTATTTCTTCACAGAAAGGGTGGTAGATCACTGGAACAAACTTCCGACGCAGGTAATCAAGGCCACAAGCGTGCTCGACTTTAAGAATAAATGGGACATCCACGTGGGATCCCTACGTGGGTCAAGCAGCACTCAGACTTAATGGGGTGGGTCAGTAGAGTGGGCAGACTTGATGGGCTGTAGCCCTTTTCTGCCGTCACCTTTCTATGTTTCTATATGTTTCTAATCATAATAGATTATATGTACATTTCTCCCTCCAAATCCGCGGTTTCAGTATCCGTGGATTCGGATTATTCGCAATTTTTTTTGAAAAAAAATAAAAGCTGCATTCCGGCCTTCCCCGCCTTCCTCCCGCCATCCTGGACTTTACATGGTGGTCTAGTGGACTTTCGGGGCAGGAGCGATCTTCCTACCTTCCTGCCCTGTGCAGATCATTCATAGGAAATGGCTGCCGTGAGCTCCCATCGTAGTCTCGAAAGACTACGGGAACTCATGGTAGCCATTTTGTATGAGTGATCTGCATGGGGCAGGAGCGTAGGAAGATCACTCCTGGCCTGAAAGCCTGCTAGACCACCAGGTAAGGTCTGGGATGGCGGGAGGGAGGCAGGGGTGGGTCAGAGCCAGCTGAAAAGTTATTAGTGGTTTTTCACACTTCACGGTCCAGTTTTGCACCTAACCCCCATGGATACAGAGGGAGAAGTGTGCAGATTCACCTACTCTTTTCATTCTTTGAGTGGACATTGAACCATGAGAAACACCACCACATTGAAAAGACAGTGTGTACTGCTAACCGCAACAAAGTGTATATATACCGTAATCTATTATGATTCAACTACCAGACTCCTGAGGCAGGCCCCTTTGGGCCGAAACACGATCGTGTCGAGTCTATCACAATAAAAGAGACTGTTGTTTCTTGCTGTTCACTGGTGTGAAGGCGGTTTCTCCTGTTTGTTTTCCAAACACTCTAAGGATTTGCCAGGTGTGTGCACATTTTTTTGTGTGTGTTAGCGACAAATTATTTAAAAAAAAAAATTTTTGTGTGAACAAGTTCTAAAAACCAATAATGTTTCAGATTTGCAAGTATTTTTGTGAGCAACTATCTGTGAACGATGCTCCTATAATGTATGAGCAATTGCTCACGCATTTTGCTTACAGGGAACAAAGTATAGCATGGCTTTTCATATGTTATGTTCTTACATTTAATTGTTTTTGTATGGCTCAGCTTTGGTATCCTAGGGCCCAATATTTTGCATGTTTATAAACAGTCCAGAAGAAGCTCTTGGGCATTTAAATTGCTTGTTCGGGGTAAAACTGGGCTTATTCAGCAGCACTTGACTGGATAATGCCACTGAAAATATCCTGTTGGGGTTAAATCAAAATCAACTATTTTGGGGTCATTCTGAGGCGGAGTCTGCAAAATGCTTCAGGTTAATAAATGAAGAAGGAAGGGTAATTTCCAAAAGAAATCTAACTGCTTAAGTGCCTAGGTCCCTGAGTTTGAATATTATAACCGCTATGTAAATGGCACTCAAAAATCAGCAGTGTAAAAAATTGATGCTACAAAAAACTTCTAAAAAGGGAGCTCTGGCATGAGCACTATTTATGGAATAGCGTTTAGAGATGATTCCCACACCTAAAGTTGACAGTCAGTACTTATGCCAGCTGGTGGAAATTGACTCTGACCTGCCCATGTCCCTCCTCAGCCACGCCCCCTTTCCTTTGAGTTGCACAGTGTTATAGAACAGTATACAGGCAAATGTCCCATTGTATGCAATGAGGGCTTCGATGGCTGGGATGGTTAAGATGGGCTGGAGTAAGCTTTGACAGTAGATAGAACCTAAGCACACTACAGGGCAGAACTCTGGGTTTCTGGCCCAGAAATAACTAAGAAAAAGGACCATTTAAATTAAATGATTAATTTATGGAGCATGCATGGTTGGGCAGACTGGATGGACCATTCGGATCTTTATCTGTCATTTACTATGTTACTATGGGGGCCTTTTACTAAGGCATGCTAATCGATTTAGCGCACACTAGATGCTAACGCGCCCATAGAATATAATGGGCACCTTAGTATTTAGCGTGCGCTAACCTTTAGCGAGTGCAAAATCGGTTAGCACGCCCTAGTAAAAGGACCCCTATGTTAATTGATTACTAATAACTGAGGTTAACAGTAAAATAACATGTTTTAACAGTAGTCTACATTCATAACTCCCCCCCTTAAAGAAAAAAGAAATGTCTCTAGAAATCAAAATCAGTGTCATATGCAATAAAAGTTTATGTTTATTTTGCATTTGATATACCACCCTTACTGAGAATATAGGCCAGAGTGGTGAACATACATATCAATAAGAACAAAAGTCAGGAAAAGAACTTCACTTTAAAACAGGAAAATTAACAACCAGTCAAGGCACTCATATTAAAAATTAAAAGGCAATAAAAGTCTCTCACAGAATGTGCTCCCCCCAGGGAAATAATTTTAACCTGAATTTCCAGCTCCTGGGTGGAGAAAATGAGTTTTCAATTGGAACTTAAAATTTTTCAAAGCCTCTTCTTTGCGGAAGTAGATTGGAAGGGCATTCCAGAGTAAAAGGGAGAGATAGATAGTGCAATGTAGTCATTGTGACATCACTGATGAGGCTGGTTCTTAGACACTGGTGGAATGAGGCATTATGACATCACAACACAATTTCTGGTTACCAGAGACTGAAACTCTTCATACTAAAAAAGGAAGTTATTAATGTGGGCTACCGTTAAGACATACTTTTTTTTTCCACTAACTCGTGCTGTTTTAGCATTTGTCCCATTTTATGAAGTGAGTCCTACAGTAGTTATTAATAGATGGGGTTAACAGTAAAATAACACGTTTTAACAGTAGCCTACATTGATAACTTCCTTCCAGTGCAGGTATTGAGTCTATTCCATAACACATGTGTAGAAGTGATTTTATAAAATACTAGCATAAGCCAAAATTAATGTGTCTACATTAAGGAGTGCCTTCTTACAGTAAGTCTATGTCTGGCAGAAATGGGCCAACCGAAATGTGGCACTTAAGCATATAACTTACAGTATTCTGTAAGTTATGTATGTAACTGTCGGCCCCGCCCAAGCTCCTCCCCGGTGACTCCCCCTTGCTTATGATGACGGGTCTTAAGCGCGCGAGACAGACACGCGCCGACAAATGAGTGCTGACAATTCAGCGCAGGACTTCATCGCGCCGAAGAAAAACCTTCTTTTAAAGGGCTCCGACGGGGGGTGTGCTGGTGTTAGGGGGTGCTGGCGTTAGGGTGCTGGCGTTGGGGTGCTGGCATTGGGGGGATCGTGCTGGCATTGGGGGAGTGTGGGGGAGTGTAACCCCCCACATTATACTGAAAACTTAACTTTTTCCCTAAAAATAGAGAAAAATTGAGTATAATGTGGGGTTACAATCCCCCCAACCCCCCTCACGCCAGCGCGATCACTATTAAGTAAAGTTAGAGGTTCCCCATACACCCCCTATCGGAGCCCTTTAAAAGAAGGTTTTTATTTGGCGCGATGAAGTCCTGCGCTGAATTGTTGGCGCTCGTTTGTCAGCGTACATCTGTCTCTTGCGCTTAAGACTATGAACCTTGCATATACATGCTAAGGCAGTTGTGCATGTATTTTATAGAATACCACTGAGCACTCTCCCAGTTCATATGTAAGTATACTTTCACCTGCATTAAGTGCTAGTATTCTATAAACGTACATTTAAATTTAGGCGTCATCTAGTTTTACTAGGAGGATATATGAACAATGGCTGTTTTTTAAATATAACACTGCTCTTGTGAATATGTCTGACTAACCCCCTCTTCTATTAAACTGCGCTAGCAGTTTTTTGCGCAGAGAGCCGTGCTGAATGACCCGTGCTGCTCCCGATGCTCATAGGAACTCTATGAGCATCGGGAGCAGTGCGGGCCATTCAGCGCGGATTTCTGCACTACAAACCGCTAGCGCAGTTTAATAGAAGAAGGGGTAAGATGCTCCAATATAGAATCAATGTTTATTGCTAATATTTTACCTCCCTTCTTCATATTTATTTAAATCCATTGTGTCAACCTCTTTGTTTTTCTTTCCTATTACGACTGTAGTTCTACCCCGCTTTCCTATGTGTCTTGGTCTGGTTTGTACACCGCTTTTACAATTTTTTAAGTGCTATATCAAATTTTAATAAACTTGGAATGTTCAAAATCTTTTACTAGGGGGGGAAAGACTTCAAGAGCTTGAGGGTGCCAAACATTAGATTGAACTTGCTCAGTCACCCTATAGCGAGCTATCATTAGTCTTAAACCACCATCCCCCCCTAGTAAAATATTTTGAATATTTAAATAAATATCAGGAAGGCAGGTAAAATATCAGCAACAACCATTGAATCTATATGGGAATATTTTTTTAAATACCCATTACTGGAATCATTATATAGGGCAATTCTATAAATGAATGCTTATAAGTACTCACCACTTGGCATAATTCATCTGTCCTGATAATCGATATTGATGTGCATATATGTACTAGGTGCTATTCCAGAAGGTAGTGCCTAAGTGCTATAGTGCGTAACTATAAGGGAGCATAGCAGAGACTAAGCAGGCCATGGGTGTGTCACCAAGCAACATGTACAACTCATAGAATATTAGCTGTGCGCATTGATTGGTGCACCTAGGTATACCCACTTACAACAGCCATTGACCTTGTAAATGTGATTACACCTAATTTTTGGTGTGCCAAAGCAGGTTTGCGCTAGCATTCTATAATGAAAGGTGTGCCTAAGTGAATTGGTAATACGCATGCCCCATTTTGGTGCTTACTTCTTGGTGTCAAATTATAGACTTGCCCTTATAATTGGACTTTCAAATATATATATGTATGTATATGTGTATATATATATATATATTAGGGTTGCACATCAATTAATTGTGATTAAAATTTTTAATCACATAAACTGCGTCCATCCACCCTCACATTTCCTACAGTGGCAAATAAAGACAGCAGAAATAAATTCTCAGAACCGACATATTTTAGTTACTAAAATCAGTGGCGTACCTAGGGGGGGGCGGGGGGGCGGGCCGCCCCGGGTACCAGCCCTAAGGGGGTGTTCCCGGCCTTGCCGTTCAGTCCCCCGCCACCCCCGAAGGACCGCTCGCCCCACTGACCTTCCTGCACCACCTGTGAAGCAGCCCGCAGCAGGATCGCGAAGTCAGCGTCAGCATCCCTGCGCTGCTTCCTGCGCCGCGATCCCGCCCCTCCTCTGACGTCAGAGGAGGGGCGGGACCGTGGCGCAGGAAGCAGCGCAGGGATCGCTGACGCTGACTTCGCGATCCTGCTGCGGCTGTTCATAGGTGGTGCGGGGAGGCCAGGGGGGCGAGCGGTCCTTCGGGGTGGGTCGGTGCATCAGGCTTCAGGGTGGGGCGGGCGGGCAGGCAAGCAGGCTTTCAAGGGGGAGGGGGTGACAGGCAGGCAGGCAGGCCTTCAAGGGGGGACAGGCCTTCGGGGGGGGGGTGCAGACCTTCAAGGGGTGCAGGCCTTCAAGGGGGGCAGGCAGGCCTTCGGGGGGGGTGCAGGCCTTCGGGGGGGGTGTAGGCCTTTGGGGGGGTGCAGACCTTCAAGGGGGTGCAGGCCTTCAAGGGGGGGAAGGCAGGCAGGCCTACAAGGGGGGGGACAGGCCTACAAGGGGGGGGACAGGCCTACAAGGGGGGGGGGACAGGCCTTCAAGGGGGGGTGCAGGCCTTCAAGGGGGGTGCAGGCCTTCAAGGGGGAGACAGGCCTTCAAGGGGGGGAAAGGCAGGCAGGCAGGCCTACAAGGGGGGGACAGGCCTACAAGGGGGGGACAGGCCTACAAGGGGGGGACAGGCCTACAAGGGGGTGGGACAGGCCTTCAGGGGGGTGCAGACCTTCAAGGGAGTGCAGTTCTTCGGGGGGGGGTGCAGTCCTTCAAGAGGGTGCAGGCCTTCAAGGGGGGGAAAGGCAGGCAGGCAGGCCTTCAAGGGGGGGACAGGCCTACAAGGGGGGGAGAAGCTACAAGGGGGTGGTACAAGCCTTCAAGTGGGGGACAGGCCTTCGGGGGGGGTGCAGACCTTCAAGGGAGTACAGGCCTTCGAGGGGGGTGGTGCAGGCCTTCAAGGGGGGACAGGCCTTCAAGGGGGGAAAGGCAGGCAGGCCTTCAAGGGGGGACAGGCCTTCAAGGGGGGAAAGGCAGGCAGGCCTTCAAGGGGGGACAGGCCTACAAGGGGGGGGAGAAGCTACAAGGGGGTGGGACAGGCCTTCAAGTGGGGGACAGGCCTTCGGGGGGGGTGCAGGCCTTCGGGGGGTGCAGACCTTCAAGGGGGGGACAGGCAGGCAGGCCTTCAAGGGGGGGACAGGCCTACAAGGGGAAGGGACAGGCCTTCAAGGGGGGTGCAGGCCTTCAAGGTGGGACAGGCAGACCTTTAAGGGGGGACAGGCCTTTGGGGGGGGACCATGATTTAGAAGTACACGGAGGGAAGGGGGTGTTCAAAAAGACATGCATATGCCAAGCTTTGGGGGGGGGGGAAGAAATAATGGGTCTGAAAATAGAGGAGAGGGAGAGAGATGATGGACCATGGGATTTAGGGAGGGAAGGAACAGAAAGGGAGAGAAATTGGACACAAGGGATGGTGTGGAGGAGGGATAGAGATACTGGATAGGAGGGTAATTAGGAAAAGAAACGGAGAGATGGTGGACTCTGGGATGGTGGGGAAGGAGGGAGAGATGCCGGATGAAAGGGTATTTAAGAAAAGGTGGATCTGTGGAGGGAGATGAAAAAAAGGAAAGATACCAGACTTCCTGGGAAGGGAAATGGAAAGGGAGGACAGAGTTGGCAGATGGATGGTTAGCATGCAGAAAGAAGGAGACCCTGGCAAGCAAGTTATCAGAAGAAAACCAGAGCCTTGGACCAACAAGATTTGAAATATAACCAGACAACAAAAGGTAGAAAAATGAATTTTATTTTCTGTTTTGTGATTATAACATGTCAGATTTGAAATGTGTATCCTGCCAGAGCTGGTGTTGGACTGCAAACGTGAGCTAGGATTTAACAGAAAGAGGAAAAGTCCTTTTTGTTTCTTTATTTTATTTACACCACAGCGCCAGTGTGGTTAGGAGAAGCCAAAGGGGGTGAAAAAGCTATAAAACCCACCAGGAGTTTTGAAAAAAATCACCCAACTGGGCAGGAAAATCGAATTGAAAAACCAATTCAATAGGGCTGAATCGAATCAAATTTTTTTTTTCCTGTATCTGGCAGCATTAGTTTGCGCTACTGTCTTAGACTTTAGGACCTGGGATTGGGGAGAGATGGCATCCTCAGTACTTTATAATGCAAGTGAAACGAGGATTTGGTCAGACTTTTGAAGGGTCTGCAGAAAAAAAATATTGTATAGGCCGGGGACATGAGACAGCAGGAAATGGGAACTTTTCTTCCTTCTATTTTTGTGAATGGAAAGGCTGAGGATGTCAGAGAGGTCAGTTAAAATATGTGCTTTATAAGAAAATATAATAATGTGTTTTATAAAGTTTATAGCATAGCTGGCCTACCCAGTGAGGTGTTCCTAGTGGTGATGGTGGCAGCGTGTCAATGTGTTGAGAGGAAGAGGTGGTCTGGGAAATTCTGCTGAGCAAACTCCGGGCCCATTTCCACCCCCCAGTTAGTCCACTCCACTCAACTGATTCACACACTGAGTGGGTCTTTGGGTGTTGTTTTGGGATCTCTTCCAGTGGTTTATCTCCTTCTGGTCCAAGGAAGGAAACTTTGTTATCCTTAGCATTGACCTACAGAATATGTTTGTAACAGCGCTGCTTGTGTGGCATTAGGCTATGTAGTGATCGAAAGAAAAAAACAGACCTTTGCACATTTTTGCACTATATGGTGGGTGTATGAGGAGATTCACATTTCCTGCACAGCTAAGTCCATGTGAAGTTACCTTGTGCTGTATTTGACATCTAGCAAGGTCTCTGTTTGAAAGGAAAGATCTAAACTTAAAAATGAAGTGGCCAGAAGTTATGGTAAAAGCAGATAGTGTAGCTGGTTTTAAGAAAGATTTGGACAAATTCCTGGAGGAAAAGTCCATAATCTGTTATTAAGACATGGGGGAAGTGTCTGCTTGCCCTGGATCGGTAGCATGGAATGTTGCTACTCTTTGGGTTTTGACCAGGTATTAGTGTCCTGGATTGGCTACCATGAGAATGGGCTACTGGGCATGATGGACCATTGGTCTGACCCAGTTAGGCTATTCTTATGTTATGTTCTCATCTGTAGGGGCCTTTGTTTTCACTTCTTATTTTAATGTATTTTTTTTCTGGGAACTTATCAGTGTTTTTTATAATGGGAACAAAAATGGAAGAGAATTAATGTGTGTGGAATGGGGGGTAACTAATTTCTTCAGCTAAATAATTCAATCCACTTCAAACAGACATAGGAGAACTTCTGCACCATTCACACACCCTCCAACCAAAAACGTCAAAAGAAAAAAAACTGTTCGACAACCTCCTAGCCATTCGAGCTGCAACACTCGACCCCCAACTCTACAACCAATTGATATCAACCACAGACTGCAAAACCTTCAAAAAGAAATAAAAACCCTTCTATTCAAAAAACACATAAAACCGAACTAACACAATCAGAACTGTCCCAAGCATCACCTGCAACTACTCCATATGTACTTCTAATGTCATGACAATTTAGACATAATTTATGTTATGTTATGTTTGGAATAATGGTTACATATATGAGGTTCAATAAAAGAAAATTTTCACTGCCTGTTTCTATTCTGACCATTTATTCCATTTCATGGTTATTGCAAAAAAAAAAAAAAAATTTTTTTACATGGGGGGGGGTCAAAAAATGATGGGCCCCGGGTGCCACATACCCTAGGTACGCCACTGACTAAAATGAAAATAAATCATTTTTCTCACCTTTGCTGCCTGGCGATTTTAAAGACAGAACAAAATGATTAGAAAAATAAAATCACTAAGCAACAAAGTTGAGAAAAATGATTCATTTTTTATTTTAGTAATTAAAATATGACAGTTCTAAGAATTTACTTCTGCTGTCTATATTTGCCACTGTACAAGTATAAAAGGAAATATGAGGAAGGATGCTTTATTGCTTAATGCGATTAAAAATTTTAATTGCGATTAATCATGATTAATTGATTTGCAGTTTATGTATATGTATATAAATAAATATATATATATACTTTGTCTCCCATCCACAGACACGGCATGAGCAGAGTATGCAGTTACTGTTACACTCATACGCCTGTAACAAATATTATAAACAGTTTCTCTTTGCTGTCTCAACACCCTGGTCAAGTCACTTAACCCTCCAAGCCTGATTACTATTCAGTGTATTGTAAACTGCACAACAGAACAGTTAATAAATAAATAAATTGGTATGCAGTACTCTTTACAACTTTGGAGATAATAGTTAAGTTCTGAAACTCATTGCCAGAGGATGTGGTAACTGCGGTTAGCATGGCTGGGTTTAAAAAATGTTTAGACAAGTTCTTGGAGGAAAAGTCCATAGTCTACTATTGAAATAGACATGGGGGAAGCCACTTCTTGCCCTGGAATTGGTAGCATGGAATGTTGCTGCTACTTGGGTTTCTGCCAGATACTTGTGACCTGAATTGGCCACTGTGAAAACAGGATACTGGGCTAGATGGACTACTAGTCTGACCCAGTATGGCTATTCTTATGTTCTTACATATTGGATTAAACCTGAAGAACAGCATTTTATGCAGTTAAATAGGCTGTTATTATCCAGGGGCAGACATGAGCAAAAATTAGATGCAGTGAAACAAAATGACACTTTTCTACAGTATACAGTGCACTATACATGTAGGCATTCTGGGAGATGGAGAATGAGTGAAGCAGGGTCAAGATTGGTACTTAGACAAGTATTTTATAAATACTTGTGCTTACTGTCATACAGCCACATAATTACACCTGCCTTGAAGCCCACTTTCCCTGTGATACTTTTACGAGGGTGTGCTGAAAAGTTCTCAGTCCAACCAAGAAGAGAATGACGTGGATATGGTTCAATCAATGATCTGAAACAATGCAAAAAAAAAAAAATAAACCCATGGAATTTTGTTTCTGCAAATTGCCACTTAACACCCTTTTCAGCTACAGTGGCAAAATAACACTCAGAATTTAGGAAGTTGGTTGGTTGGGCTGAGAACTTTTCAGCACCCACTCGTATGAAGGCACATAGGTATATATGTCACCTTTATTATGTATATAGCCCCATTTTAGAAAGGATGTAGAAGCTGGAATTGAGATGCAGAGGTCAGAAAGTTTCAAGCTTCACTAGTATTTTAGAAAAGAACCTACTGACGCAGAGGCTGATCTAAAATACAGGAGAAATGGGTGTTAATCTGCAAAGACATTGAAAATTTCAACAGGCTGTAAAACCAGCACATAAAGGGGAGAATTCTATAAACAACACTCAAAATCAGGTGCCAAAAAAGAATAGCACTTAACAATGATAAATAGTAGTGGTAGCAGCACCAAATCCTGTGCCCAACCCTCGATGTTAGACTTAACATTTGTACTGAAATCTGATGTAAATACCGGCACACAAGTTGGACATGGAGACCTATTATTTTATAACACTGCACGTAACTTTTTGAAATGCTCTTTCCTTGGCCTTGCCCCCATTCGAGTTCCACACTATGGGATTTAGGCTTCCAGCAATGTAGCATGGCATGTGGCCAGATGCACGCACAAATCCTAATTGGTGCCAATTTAATTTCAATAATTGAAGGTTAACAGCTCATTAGAAACATAATGACAGATAAAGGCCAAATGGCCCATCTAGTTTGCCCGTCCACAGTAACCATTATCTCTTTCTCTCTCTGAGAGATCCCATGTGCCTATCCCAGGCCATCTTGAATTCAGACACAGTCTGTCTCCACCACTTCTTCCGGGAGACTGTTCCACTGTAAGAAAGTATTTCCTTAGATTACTCCAGAGCCTATTACCTCTTTTTTTTTTAATCTTTATTCATTTTTAGAACTTTCAATAAGTGTAACATAATATACAATCATTTTATACTTTAACATCACTTAATATACCATCAAAGTATAACTCACATCAAATATCCCGCCTCCCTTATACCCAACAATTGTTTTTAAGCATAAGAAATCATAAAGTATTTCCACCCCTCTCGTTTCCATTTGAGAAGCTGCAGTGACTTGACAGGAACATTAAACATGACTTGTAAACCATTTGAGGAAGATGCAGTGGGATAATAGGACTTAAGATAACAGAGGTAGCCATGCTACCCATAGTACATATTATAGAGCTAGAAGCCCTCTGCAGCTGGTATGTTAGATTTTATGGTCGTCCTGGTTATCTGAAATTGAAATTTTGCTGCCCAGCTCATCAGCCCCTGTTCTTATGTCCTAAGAAACAAGTTTCCCTGTCAGGTTAGAAGAACATACAGCTCTTCACAGAATAAGCAGAGGAAAAAAAAATTAGTCACTGTAGTAGTATCCATGTGGTCTAAGAGAAGTTGAGTTGTACTGAACATTTTTAAAAGTAAGAAACTAGTTTAGCACTTATACCTGAAAAGAAAATTATACTTTATACTTTCTTTTGTCTAGAGGAGCCTATCACCTTTTAACTTCATCCTATGCCCTCTCATTCCAGAGTTTCTTTTCAAATGCAAGAGACTCGACTTATGCGCATTTACATAATATAGGTATTGAAACGTCTCTATAAAATCTCCCCTCGCCCACCTTTCCTCCAAAGTATACCGATTGAGATCTTTAAGTTGTTCCCATACTCCTTATGATGAAGACCATGCACCATTTTAGTAGCCTTCCTCTGGACAGACTCCATCCTTTTTATATCTTTTTGACGATGTGGCCTCCAGAATTGCACACAATATTCTAAATGAGGTCTCACTAAACTCTTATACAGAGGCATCAATCAGGTGCAATAAATCAATAGGCAATAAGTTGCACGTGCATCTTGAAAGCAGGTCCAACTTTAGACACCCAAATCTAGAATCAGGGGGAAAACATGTTTCAACTGGCACATACATGGTTATGGTGTAGAATAGCAACCTAAATGCAATGTTATGTTTTCTATTCTGCCTTTATCTATTTAGTTCAAGGTCGGATTATATTATAAGAGGTTGCTAATACAGGTAGATCAATACAGTTATTAATACAGTTAGGTCATAGTTACAAACACACATAGTTACAAATTCAAGTAGGTCATTGTTGGTTCATCGTTATGTCCCAGCAGTTGCATTAGACAGTTTAGAATGGGCTTTTACAATTGCCTTTTTAGTTAATTCAGGGCTGGCTCCCTGTCATGGTACAGACATGCTTTTAAAAGTTTTCTGGCGGGGCATCACGTGCCTGCAAATGGCGGGGCGTCACGTGCCTGCAAATGGCGGGGCGTCACGTGCCTGCAAATGGCGGGGCGTCACGTGCCTGCAAATAAGATGGCCGCTTAGTGCTTCGTCTCCGCTGCAGCCTCGCCTATTTAACATTTTTTCAGCCCGAAAAAGCGCACGTTAAAGCTGCAAATCACTACCTGTGCTTTCGAAGATGGCCAGCAAATCTGGTAAGACCGACTCCGCTCCCACCACGAGCTCAGCCACGACGCACCCGGCTCCCAAACGGTCCAAGCATGAGCCGCCGTCTCCCGGTAAGGCCCTGACCTCTGACACCGCTGATAGCGGAGCCTCGATCGCGCGCGACTTGCAAGTCCTGCGCGAACTTATGCAGGAGAATTTGGCTGCAACCGCAGATATCAAGTCTGAAATGAGCACTATAGTTGTGCAGTTAAAACAACACAATGCCCGCTTAGAACTTGTGGAAGAACGCTTGGCGGCCCATGATTCCCAGTACAGGGACATAAACCGCGACCTGCAAAAACTCACTGTTCTTCAATCTAATATGGAGGATTTATCTAATCGTATGCGCCGGAGCAATGTGCGCCTGAATCCAAAGAGGGGAAAGATATGCTCCAATTTCTACATTCTTTCATTCCTGACATCCTTAACCTCCATTTCTCTCCCCCATTGGAAATTGAAAGAGCGCACAGGGTCCCATCGGGTCCTCCATCACTCTCTAAACCTCCACGTCACATTGTTTTCAAGCTTCTACGGTACCCACAAGCTCTTCAAATATTACAAGCTGCAAAATCTGTTCAGAGTCTTTCAGTGGATGGTAAAAGGATCCTATTTGTCCTTGATGTCTCCAAAGCCACTGCTCAAAAAAGAAAGGCCTTCCTATCCATGCGACCTCAGCTTAAGAGCATTGGAGCACAATATGGGCTCTATTACCCCGCCAGGATGCGTATAACCTACCATAACACTACTAAAAATTTTGACTCTCCGACGGATCTCCAAAAATACCTTGATGACTCAGTGGGAGCTATGTCTTGACTCATAAGCTCTGCTTTTCTCCGTATGCGCAGGCTCTGAAAGGGCTGAATCTTATTCTTTTCATGGTTTCTCTAGGGGCGAGCGATGGAGCGGTTCACTGAGCTCCTCTTAACAGTATGCGACCCCATTTCTTGTGCTTTGTTTGTTTTATCATATTAGTTCATTGCAAACATGAGTCCGTCATTTTCCCCTTACACTTTCTCCCTCACTTGGCTCATTGGTGTGGATACCTCTCTCCTTTTCTACATTTATTGAATTTGACCGCTCTCAGCTTATTATGGTCTACACTCAGGTCCTTTTTTATACATGGCTAAACTAAATATTATATCTCTGAATGTTAAAGGGATAAATAACCCAATTAAAAGGAAGAAAATTCTGCACTACCTTAAACATCTCAATGCTGATATTTGTATGCTCCAAGAATCTCATCTCTCCTCCGAAGAGGCACAGAAGATGTCTGGTGGCTGGGTCCAACATTGCTTTTCTGCTCCGGCTCAAGGAAAGAAAAATGGTGTTATTACCCTCTTGAAAAGATCTCTAAATTTCCAGCTATCCTCCCATAAATATGATCCTGCTGGCAGATGGTCGTATGTTGAGGGCTCTATAGCAGGTCAACCTCTGAATCTCTTCAATATCTACGCCCCCAACACTGATGACTCCGCTTTCTTCCAATCATTTCATACGATCAGCACAACTTCACTATCATCCCACACCATATTTGCAGGGGATTTCAATTTCCCCTTCGACCCCTTCATTGACAGATCCTCCACCTGCCGCCCAGCTAAACTGGGAGTCCGCTCTGCACTTCGCCGATTAATGGATTCATTTGGATGGATTGACTTCTGGAGAATTTTACATCCTACTACTAGGGACTATACCTTTTATTCTGCTCCTCATAAATCTCACTCAAGGATTGATTATATATTGGGCTCTAAAGACCTGATGAGTCTAGTTTCTTCTGCAAAAATACATGACATCACTATATCGGATCATGCAGCTGTATCCTGTACTATTCAATGGTCTGCTTATCCTACTTCTCGTCACTGGCGCCTCAACAATTTTCTTTTGCAAGACGAGACCTTCCTCTCTCACATCAGGACTGAATCGCAAGCTTTCTTCGACACAAATACTTTTTCAGTATCGGACTTTTCCCTTGTTTGGGAATCCTATAAAGCCTGGCTCAGAGGGGAAGTCATCAGCTACTCAGCCTATCAACTCAAACAACGCAAATCTACTTTGAACCAATTGGAATCGGACATTCATATCTACGAGACACAGCTTTATCGTCGTCATGATCCTTCCCTATACAAAACACTGCAATCGCTAAAGTTCCAGTACAATGAAATCTTCAGCTCCATGGCCTCAGCATCCATATTTAGAAGATCTGCTACTTACTATTCTTCTTCTAATAAATCGGGCCGTCTCCTTGCTAATTATCTCAAAGGTCGGCGCTCCAAACAAAGGATCTCTCACATCAAATCCTCTAACGGTCTCCTGCGCACCTCTACCCAAGATATCCTTGAGGAATTCTGCGTTTTCTACAATCAACTCTACTCCTCTGAGTCTTCCTCTGATGATAACTCCATATCGGACTTTCTTTGCTCTCTCAAATTACCCACTCTATCAGCTCTTCAACAACAACCCTTACAACAGCCATTATCTTCAGAAGAAATTCTTCATGCCATCTCCTCTATGCCCTCTGCTAAGACTCCCGGTCCTGATGGTTTGACTTCTGAATTCTTCAAATCATTCTCCTCCTTCCTGTCACCACATCTACTATCATACTATCAAGGTCTGATGTCCACCTCAGCTAACCTTCATCGATTTCTTGAAGCCAACATTATTGTTCTGCCCAAACCGGACAGAGACCCCCAGTTTGTTAAGAACTATCGTCCTATTTCCCTACTCAACCTGGACTATAAAATCTTTACCAAAATATTAGTGTTTCGACTAGAGAAAGTTATGCCTGCTCTGATTCACAGGGACCAAGTTGGTTTTATGAAGGGTCGATATGGGGCAGATAATACCAGATTGTTATGTCATATGCTCCATTCCACCTCGTCGAACCCCGAACTAACCATTCTCGTTTCTCTTGATGCCGAGAAGGCGTTCGACAGGGTGGAATGGAAATATTTATTTGCTGTTCTTTCTGCATTTGGATTACCTCCTATGTTTATCCACATGATCTCCCTTCTCTACAATAACCCTACTGCTAGGCTAATTGTTAATGATTCTGCCTCCTCCCCCTTTACACTACACAGAGGCACAAGGCAAGGATGCCCCATATCCCCTTTATTGTTTAATCTGGCCTTAGAGCCCCTTCTTGTAGCTATTAGGCAATCCTTAGATATCAAGGGAGTATCTATATCCAACAACGAATTCAAAATCTCCGCTTATGCTGACGACGTCCTATTATATCTCTCCGACCCAGAACCTTCCTTAACTTCCCTAATTCGCTTGATCTCCTCCTTCTCTCTGATCTCGGGATACAAAATCAACTGGGACAAAACGGAAATTATGCCTCTTAATGATTCGTGTATCCCTTTCAATGTCTCCTCTCAGCCCTTCAAGTGGGTCTCCTCTGGAATTAAATACAGTGGTGCCTCGCATAACGGACGCCTCGCACAGCGAACGCTGCGCACAACGAACTTTATGTCTTGATCCGTACAACGAACTTCGTTTCACACAACGAAGTCGCCCGAGCTGCATCCTTCCGCGCAGGCACTGCGCTTAACTGCCCTCTCTCCGCCTGGCTCCCTCTTGCCCCCCCGACTCCCCGACACGATCGGGGCAAGAGGGAGCTCAAGCCCTCTTGCCCCCCGACTCCCCGACACGATCGGGGCAAAAGGGAGCCCAAGCCCTCTTGCCCCGCCGATTCCCCAACTCCCCGACAATATCGGGCCAGGAGGGAGCCCAAGTCCTCCTGGCCACGGCGACCCCCTAACCCCACCCTGCACTACATTACGGGCAGGAGGGATCCCAGGCCCTCCTGCCCTCGACGCAAACCCCCCTCCCCCCAACGACCGCCCCCCCCAAGAACCTCCGACCGCCCTCCCAGCCGACCCGCGACCCCCCTGGCCGACCCCCACGACACCCCCAACCCCCTTCCCCGTACCTTTCTGTAGTTGGCCGGACAGACGGGAGCCAAACCCGCCTGTCCGGCAGGCAGCCATCGACGGAATGAGGCCGGATTGGCCCATCCGTCCCAAAGCTCCGCCTACTGGTGGGGCCTAAGGCGCCTGGGCCAATCAGAATAGGCCCGGGAGCCTTAGGTCCCTCCTGGGGGCAGGGCCTGAGGCACATGGTCGGGTTGGGCCCATGTGCCTCAGGCCCCGCCCCCAGGAGGGACCTAAGGCTCCCGGGCCTATTCTGATTGGCCCAGGCGCCTTAGGCCCCACCAGTAGGCGGAGCTTTGGGACGGATGGGCCAATCCGGCCTCATTCCGTCGATGGCTGCCTGCCGGACAGGCGGGTTTGGCTCCCGTCTGTCCGGCCAACTACAGAAAGGTACGGGGAAGGGGGTTGGGGGTGTCGTGGGGGTCGGCCAGGGGGGTCGCGGGTCGGCTGGGAGGGCGGTCGGAGGTTCTTGGGGGGGGCGGTCGTTGGGGGGAGGGGGGTTTGCGTCGAGGGCAGGAGGGCCTGGGATCCCTCCTGCCCGTAATGTAGTGCAGGGTGGGGTTAGGGGGTCGCCGTGGCCAGGAGGACTTGGGCTCCCTCCTGGCCCGATATTGTCGGGGAGTTGGGGAATCGGCGGGGCAAGAGGGCTTGGGCTCCCTTTTGCCCCGATCGTGTCGGGGAGTTGGGGGGCAAGAGGGCTTGAGCTCCCTCTTGCCCCGATCGTGTCGGGGAGTCGGGGGGGCAAGAGGGCTTGAGCTCCCTCTTGCCCCGATCGTGTCGGGGAGTCGGGGGGGCAAGAGGGCTTGAGCTCCCTCTTGCCCCGATCGTGTCGGGGAGTCGGGGGGCAAGAGGGCTTGAGCTCCCTCTTGCCCCGATCGCGTCGGGGTGCCAGGGACCACACGGAGTCACCCACCGTACCACCCGATTCGGGTAAGCGCAGGTATCGGTGGGTGGCTTATTTGCGGGGGGGTGCCTTATTTTACATTTTTTTCTAAAAAGGGGGGGCTGTCTTATTTGATGGCCCTGCCTTATCGGGGAAACACGGTAGAAAAAAAAATAAAAATGAACAGTTAAGTCCCAGTTTTTGCCGCTGAGACTCTGCCCTCTCTCACTGTAAAATTAGACTCTACTTAGTCTGTCTTTAAATTTAAAAAATGTGTGTTGTTTTAAAAAACAATTATGTTTTTAGATGTATCTAAATAAAAATAATAACCAAAAATTTATCTTTTTTTATGTCATCTTAGCATATTTTATGCTACAGAACGAATTATTTTTTTTTACATGTATTGTTATGGGAAAACGCGTTTCACATAACGAACTTTTCGCATAACAAACTTGCTCCTGGAACGAATTAAGTTCGTTGTGTGAGGCACCACTGTACTTAGGTTTGCCATTTGATAGAGATCTTCGATCATCCATGCAACTAATCTCCTCTAAACTATTTACACAACTAACCACCACTCTCTCTAAATGGTCTCCCCTACACCTCTCATGGTGGGGTCGATTGGATACCTTAAAAATGATGGTGGTCCCTAAAATTACTTATATTTTCAACATGTTCCCATTATTGTTCCCACCGTCTACATACAAACATCTGGAATCAAAAATGTCTCACTTCCTGTGGAATAACAAACCCCACAGGATCTAACTTCAAAAATTAAAAGCTTCTACTCAACAGGGTGGTGTTAACTTCCCAGATCTTTACTGCTACCATAAGGCCTTTATTTTGAGACAAGGTGCTGAGTGGCTTTCCTCCCCTCTATCTTCGGACATACCCAACTGGTTAAGACTTGAATCCTCTGTCATGAGCCCCTTCCCTCTTTTACGCTTGATGGGCACTAGGAACATACCCAACCTTCTCAATCATCCCATCATATCTACGACCCACAAAGTTCTTGCTGACCTTGACGCACGACTCGATATCCCCTGGATTCAATCCTCACTTTGCCCTATTTGGCATAATAAGTTGCTTTTAATAGATAAGAAGCATATATCATGGCCCTCCTGGTTTCATCTAGGTATCTGGGACATTGGATCCTTATGTCACCCAAATGGGACCTTACTCACGTTCCAAGAGCTGATGAGTTCCTTCTCTGTCAATGCTTCCCACTTTTATAGATGGCTTCAACTTCGATCCTCACTCAAAAAATCAGGTCTATATCCGATCTTACACACTACTGCTCCTTCCCTTTTTACTCTCTCACACCAATTTCTATCCCTAGGTCACTCTGCCTCACACTTTTACAAATTACTTAAATCGCTCCTCCCTGACCCCCTAACTCAATTACAATCCTCATGGGAGAATGACCTGGGTACCCCCATATCTGAAGAAGCTTGGTCTCACATTTATTTTTCCACTTTTCACACAACTCGTTCAGCCTCGAATCTTCAACATATGGTCTTCCTACTTCATAGAGCGCCCTGGACTCCCCTCAAATCCCATAAGATTAACCCCGCTTATTCTAACCAATGTTGGACTTGCCACTCAGAGGTGGGCTCTCTCAAGCATCTTCTCTTCTCCTGTCCAGCTATTTCCTCATTTTGGTCCACCCTTTGGGATACTGTCTGTTCC
Source organism: Geotrypetes seraphini (assembly GCF_902459505.1). NCBI lineage: Eukaryota > Metazoa > Chordata > Amphibia > Gymnophiona > Dermophiidae > Geotrypetes > Geotrypetes seraphini. The sequence goes on along the minus strand of NC_047084.1, from coordinate 337,499,187 downwards.
ATCTTCCACATAAATATCCCTTTGACGTATCAAATGTTACTTTTGAAATCCTTTTCTGTTTCCACCCTAATCTCTGACTCAGATGCTTTTCTATTTGACTTGTTGCTATCCCTAGCCTTGAAAGTCCTTCTTACATGCTGGAAGGACTTGTCTCAAGCCTCTTGCTCTCAATGGTGGAACCTAGTATGTCTTACTTACTGAACTGAAGCCTATTTGGCCAAATCTTCCAACAAATCTCTGAAATTTCATCTGAAATGGTCTTTATTAAGGTCCTATTTACATACCACTTCTCACCAATAGGACAGCTACTTGCTTCCACCATTCACACCATCCACACATACTTTCCTATTTCTCACTTCTTACTCCTCCTCCTTCCCTCCACCCCTTGTCATTACATTCTTTTCCACTGTTCTCATGCTTGCACACACATGGATGGACATCCAATTTTGTTATATACAATTTGTTTGGATGATTGATATTATTAATTGTTTAATTGCGCTCACTGTGCTGAACCACTTAGAAAGCTAATTGTTTAACGCTGAGCATATCTAATGCTATTCACTTCATGTGTTTGTTCCTTCCTTGTTCTGTATTTTATAAAAAACTAATAAACAAACCTTGACTAAAAAAAAAAAAAAAAGTTTTCTGAACCTGAAATAGTAGGCACAAGATCATAGTGTAAGTGGTAGTTGGTTCCAGCATTCTGCTAATTGATATTGGATGGATAAGGTAATTTGCCTGGTAGACTTTGTATTGTTGCATGCTGGGAATTTTAAATGGAAAAGATTTCTGGTGGAATATCTGTTGGAGGTACCCTGGAGCAGGGTGGCCGGCTCTATTAGGCTGTCGGGGCATTCCCTCTCAGGATCTTATAGGCAGTGATGTCTAATTTAATCTTGGTCTTTGTGGTTATGGGAAGTCAATGTAGTCTCATACAACAGGGCTGCAGGTGTTCCAATTTCCATAGTTCATATATGAGTCTTACTGCTGCATTTTGAACTAGTTTTAGATGCGATAGCTTTTTCGAGCAAAGAACTAGTGTCACACTATAGTAGACTAGCCAAGATAGGATTAGGGATTGCACTAAAATTCTGAAAGCCTCAGTTTCATAGTATTTTCGGATGGATCGTAGCTTTCTCATCACAAGGAAAGATTGTTTTATTATTGATTGTATGTGGCTCTTCATGGATAGGTGATTCTCAATATGTACTCCTAAAATTCAGGATTGTAGTTCTAATGGAAAGTCTGTGTTGTCTACTGTAATCTTTGGAGTGTAGCGTGGGTCAGTCAAGGGTCCTAGCCAAAGGGATTTGGTTTTGTTCTTATTTAGTTTGAGGCGGTGGGATGAGGTCCAGTTTTCTATGAGGTGGACACATTTTATGGCACTGGTGAGGGTATTGGCTAATGCAGCCATTATAGGTACCATGATCGTTATGTCATCTGCATAGATGAAATATTTTATTCATGCGAGATCTAAGTTGGTTCCCAAGGATTGCATTAGAGGGTTGAACGCTGATGATGAAAATGTGCATATACTGGTATGCACTTTTATCTTTGTCATTTTTTTTTTTTTTTTTAGAAAATCAAATGTGTAATTTCCAAGCTCTGTCACAGAGACACTGGTATCCCTTGCCAGTTTGGCTTTTGGAGAGACAAAAAGCCCCTAGGAATTAAGGGAACAATCTCCCCTAATCGCTCCAGTGCAGTGCTGCTCAGTAGCAGCTGTTTACCTAATCTTTTTTTTTTTTTTGTATATTTTTTTATTGGCAAGCAAAAACACTGCAAGAAATGCACAGCTGAGAATAGAAAACAGTGCAAAGGCTGAAAAGCAGCAATGTAGTACATCAAAGCACAAAGAGAAATAGAAATCCTCAAAAACCCAACAAATGGCATATTTGCGATACAAAATATGCATAAAAGACCCAAAGACAGCAGAGACTGCATACCAATGATTTTACATTTTCACCCAATCCGATCCCAAACTCCCCCAAACCCAAAGAAAAGAAAAGGAGACTCCCCCAACCCACCACGTGCCATCCCCCACTCCCCTCTAGGACCCTGACGCTCCAGCTAATGTCGAGGAGTACTTCTTCCAGAGGTAACAGTAAGCCCTGCGATCATCTCTCTGACTGTGTGAGAAGCGAGATTGTTCCCACTGAACCATCTGTACCATTAGATTCTGCCAGTGATGAAGAGAAGGGACGCATTCCCCCAACCAGTATTGCAAAATGAATTTCTTAGCCAGCAAGAGTGCCAAAAGAACAAATTGAATTTGATACTAGCCTAAGCCTTGGTTGCATAAATCACCCCTATACCCAGTAGCAGCACCTTAAAAGACCACTCAAGGGAAGTCCCCAGCATAGTCTCTAAAGCAGAGAAAATACCCAGCCAGAAAGCTTTCAGCTGGGGACACTCCATAAAATGATGCATTATAGTGCCACTAGCAAGTTTACATTTATCGCACGTGGCATCAGCCCAAAGTCCCATCTGTTTACCCTTGCTTCTAGTGATATAGGCCTAGTGGAAGATCTTAAATTGTATCTCGTGAAGACCTACATTAGGGGTGACATGAAAAGCCAAAACAAAGCCATTAGCCAGTTCCTCTGCCGTGACCGTCTCCCCCACCAAAGGAGCCCAGACTGCCGCTAGTGGAACAAAAGCAGAATGCTGCTAGAACTCCCTACCCAGGGCATACCACACAGCCAACTTATTATGAGGGACAGAAGTAAGCATGAAGAGCTTATCCAAGGTTGTGAAAGAGACATGGCCCCCCCCCTGGCTCACCCCTAAGGGCTAAATAATAGGGGCAGAGTTGGAGATATTGAAAAAAATAATAATAATGAGCCAGGAGTCCCCATTTCTGCTGGGCTTGTTGAAAGGAGCAAACCACCCCCTACCCCAGGTTGTGTAGTTGACTCAAATATCTACAGCCCCCTGCCCTCCAGTCAGAGAATGCCATCGCCTCTTGACCTGTAGGAAAGTTCAGATGTTTTAGAAGCAGGTGTAACTCCTGATGTTCTTTTTGGACCAAGTGACTGTGGTTTTTTGTTGTCTCTAAGAAGATCCATTGCTCCAGCTTTTCCCCATATCTGAATTTGCCAAGGTGCCTTCATTGATCGGTTTCACAATGCAATTGCGTTACAGGCTGGCTTTGTATAACAGCCACCCAGTACTTATGTAGTACTGTTTAGCTCCAACCTGTAATAAACCTGATCCTCAGAAGTTCTTTAAGTAGCATTTGAAAGAAATTTAGGATAATAATGTATGATTTATGCCTTAGCATGAGGGAGACCAGCAAAACATCTCATCTCCTGTTGCCAAGAACGTGAGCCAGGTTTAAGACCAGACATTAAAGGAGGATTTTAAAAAGTGTAAATTGCCAGTCAGCATGTATTTGCAGCATTTGGAAACAGCTTATCTTTTGCCCGGGGGCTTACATTTCCTTAAGATTCTGGAAGTGACAGAGTTCCACAGAAAAAAAAAAAAAAAAAATTTAAAAAATGTGAGAAAAATTGTATGCAACCATACTTTAGAATCTTTGCCCCAAGGTACAATGGAAAGCCAGGCAGAAATTCTCCAGTGTTTTGTGGTGTTTTGTTTCTGCTCGAGGTTTTGAGCACAGTTTCTTCTGACGATCTTTTTCCCTTCCAGAAACTTAAAAAAAAAAACAACAAAGCCAGCTGGAAAACAGTGTTAACAAAGGGGCCTTAGCATTACGCTATGTTAAGCACTAATTCAAACTTAACATAGCCTAATGCAGGCCACCACAATGTGTTTTGTTGCTTTTGCTATTTCAGGGGTGAAGAATGGGCATGGAAATGCTATTCAGCTAGTGCATTGACATTAGCGCACACTAAGGCCTTGTTATACAAAGCCGCGGTAGCAACTGCTGTTGAAGCAATTGCTCCGACACCCATAGGGATTAAACGGGTGTCAGAGCTTTTGCTGCACATCATCCACTACTGCAGTTATGTAAAATGGGGGGGGGGGGAGGGTGATTGAATAACACTGACTTAACATGGGAGCCTTTAATGCCTCCTATATAGGCAGTAAGGCCTCGATTCTATAAATGGCATCAAACGTTAGGTGCTTAGATCAACGCTCCTAGCCAGTCTAGGTGCCCAACTTCATTTTTTTTCATTAGCTTAATCAGCACTGATAATTGAAAGTGCCATTTAAAACCAATTTTTAAAACATTTTACAAAATTTAGCCCCCTACTGCCACCATTTTACAAAACTGTAATGTAGGTTTTAGCGCCGACTATGGCGGGAACAGCTCCGATGCTCATAGAATTCCTATGAGCGTCCAGCGCTAAAAACCACACTACAGTTTTGGAAAAGGAAGAGGGGGGGGTTAATTTGCTGGTAGACACCTAACTCGGCAGGCATCTACACCGAGGTGCATAACGGCCAGTAGGCGTGGTTAGGGATAGATTTGGGGTGGATCTGAGGCAGAGTTTGGTCATGGATTGACTTAGGTGCTGGTAGGCGCCTACCTTAGGTGCACTTATTTTGACCAAGAAAACCTTGGCCTACCTGATAGTGCACCTAAGGATCCGGCGCCACTAGGCATGATTCTATAAATGGAGCTTAGCGGATGATTGACAACCATGCCAAACAGTGCCTAGGAGTTAGATGCAGCTTATGGAATCAGGACCCAAGTGCTTCTGTGCTATTTTTTTTCAGTGGCCACATTCCAGTATATTGCAAACTGTGTGTTGTGGCAAGATTCCAGGTGTGCTGCGAAAGAGACGAGTCAGTCACTGCCAGCACTGGCACCTCTCCTCCTCTCTGCCCCCCTCCCCTCCACCAGCGATGGGATGGATTTCCAAGACCTGGCAGTTTGTCCGGGATTTGGAAGGCCCCGAGCTCAGAGCCATTCTACAGGACCTCTGAGTATTCGAGGATGATGAAGATATAACATCACGCACATGCATGTGGCATCACCGGTCCACATCCGCACATGCTCAGAGGCCCTGTAGACACAGCTCCGAGTCTAGTGTGCCGTGGCAGAGTTTGTGAGACACTACCATATACTAATGCTAAATTAATGCACAGCCAGAAAAAGATATAATTGAATTTATGGCCTTGCTAGAAATGGGCTTACCGTGCAGGAAAGTCCCGCATTAGGATGTGCTAAGCCCATATACTAGCGCAGCTTAGTAAAAAGGCCCCAAATTGACTTGTAGACTTAACACGTTTTTGTTCTGCCTTTACCTGAAACTTAGGGCTCCTTTTACAAAGCTGCGCTAGCGGTTTTAACGCATGCACCAGATAAGTGCGCGCTAGTGGGAAGCAGAAACCCGAGATACAACTATACGATGGGAGGGATGTTATTGAATGAGAGTATCCAAGAAAGGAACTTGGGGGTTATGGTGGACATGACAATGAAGCCGACGGCACAGTGCACAGCGGCCGCTAAGAAGGCAAATAGAATGCTAGGCATAATCAAGAAGGGTATTACAACCAGAACGAAAGAAGTTATCCTGCTGTTGTATCGGGCGATGGTGCGTCCGCATCAGGAGTACTGCATCCAATATTGGTCGCCGTACCTTAAGAAGATATGGCGTTACTCGAAAGGATTCAGAGGAGAGCGACGCGTCTGATAAAAGGGATGGAAAACCTGTCATACGCTGAGAGATTGGAGAAACTGGGTCTCTTTTCCCTGGAGAAGAGGAGACTTAGAGGGGATATGATAGAAACTTACAAGATCATGAAGGGCATAGAGAGAGTAGAGAAGGACCGATACTTCAAACTTTCAAAGAATAAAAGAACAAGAGGGCATTCGGAAAAGTTGAAAGGGGACAGATTCAAAACAAATGCCAGGAAGTTCTTCTTTACCCAACGTGTGGTGGACGCCTGGAATGCACTTCCAGAGGACGTAATAGGGCAGAGCACAGTACTGGGGTTTAAGAAAGGATTGGACAACTTCTTGCTGGAAAAGGAAATAGAGGGGTATAGATTGAGGATTACTGCACAGGTCCTGGACCTGTTGGGCCGCTGCGTGCGCAGACTGCTGGGCACGATGGACCTCGGGTCTGACCCAGCGGAGGCATTGCTTATGTTCTTATGTTCTACCCAGAAATCTACCACCTGCTCAAAAGGAGGCGGTAGCGGTTAGTGCGCCTGGCAATTTACCGCACGCTATTCCGCACATTAAGGCCCTAGCGAGGCTTTGTAAAAGGAGCCCTTAAATTTGCTTCTTAAAAATGTCTGAACTGCAGGAAAGTAATATATAAAGACAATGTTTTGGCAGATTAGAATGGTATATCAAAGGAACACGTTTAATTATGACCTGTGATGGGTTTTCTGTCAAAATTTATATCGGGTATCTGCAATGTTTAGTATATGGGCCTTGATCCCTTGTGAATCCCACAAAATAAGTGTATGCCACTGAAGAAGAAGGGAATTTTGAATCTTGAATATTCTACACTAGGAGGTCTATTTAATAAACCGCCTTATTACCATTGCAGGTTTTAATGCACATTAATCCCCCCCACCCCTTTACAAAACCGTAGCGCAGTTTATAGTGCTGGCCTCAGCAGTAATGGCTCCATCGCTCATAGAATTCCTATGAGCGTCAGAGCTGTTACCACCGTGGCCAGCGCTAAAGAACATGCTACGGTTTTGTAAATGGAGGAGGAGTGGGGGTAAATTCAAGCCTAACCAAAATGCAAATGAGATCATAATCATGCTAATGAGTCAACTAGCGAGTGAAAACAACTTTTTTGCCAAGGAGCACAAGTTCATCGCTCAAGAACTGTAGTTACCGCACACTAGCACGTGATAGTGCTTAGCCTCACCCACCGCAAGTAGGGCATAGGGAAGCCATGTCAGCTCTTCCCACTTTAGATGATGGCAATAGCAACGCAAGAGCTACTAGAAACTGCTCATGCCCCACTAAAGATTTGGAATGTCCTGACAGTGAGGAGTCTGGAGAATGAAGAAACTTGAGGGGCAGCCAGAAAGGGAGAAAGTTGTCTTTTGGGGCAGTCGGGTATAGGTTTCGGTGAGGAGGGAATGAGCATATACATTTATGGGGGTAGTTACTAAAGCGTGTTACGGTAACAACATACGATATGTGTTCTTCACATGGGTTCAACAGCAATGTCAAGCAGTATATTTCCAATAACATATGTGAGTTTAAGTTGCCGAGGGTTACATAATAATGATATGCCAAGCATGCAAATACAGAACAGCTCACTATTATATACATCAAACAATACAGCTTATGGTAAACTCTCCAACAGAACAACATAATGCCAACTCAAAACTGACATTGTTTTCCTCCCTGGTGCATTCATAAAGTGAGCAGTGCCAAAGCGATCGACTCACATACGATCCTCCACCTGCACCACTGGAGGCAAGAGAACACCCCAGCACTGCATCTCCACCTCCATGTCCTCCAGAGAGAAGAAGGAACCCTCTACCATCACATACCCACCCCCCTAGCCCTGCCAAAATTGAACTTTAAAATACACATTCGTAATTTCTCTCCTTATTAAAACAGCCAGAAATGCAGGGGAAGGGGCATGCTTCTACTTTAGAACGTAAGAACATAAACATTGCCCTGATAGGACAGCCTGAAGGCCCTTCTCGCCCAGCATCCTGTTTCCAGCAGTGGTCAATGCAGATGTTAGGTACCTGGCAAGATCCAAAACCATTAAAAACAGATTTTATGCTGTTTATTCCAGGTATATGGAGTGGATTTTGTTCTCCATCTTAATCATGGTTTATAGACTCTCTTAGGAACGTGTCAAAAACCTTTTTTTTAAACATTACTATGCTAACCACATTTACCACATTCTCTAGCAAAGAATTCCAGAGTTTAATTACATGTTGACTAAAGACATATTTTATCTGATTTGTTTTGCTGTAAATTTACTACTTAGTAGCTTCATTGTGTGCCCCCTAGTCCTTGTATTTTTGGAAAGAGTAAACAAGCGATTCACATCTACCCATTTCACTCCACTCATTATTTTATAGACCTCTAGCACCATCTCCCCTCATTCATTTCTTCACCAAGCTGAAGAGACCTAACCTCTTTAGCCTTTCCTCATAAGGAATTTGTCCCATTCCCCCATTATCATTTTCATTGCACTTCTCTGTACCTTTGCTAATTCCGTTATGTCCTTTATGAGATGCTGTGACCAGAATTATGCACAGTAATTGAGGGATGGTCGCACTATGGAGTTATGCAAAGGTATTATAATATTTGGTTTCCATTCCTTTCCTAATGACTCCTATCTATTTGCTTTCTTAGCCACTACTGCGCACTGAGCAGAGTTATTCACAGTTTCACCATATTCACGATGGTTTTTAATAGAAAACAGCGAATAACATATGAAAAGTTATTCGCGGTTTTTCTGTATTCGCAGGTCTGTTAATTCCCTAACACAGCGAATACGGAGGGAGAAGTGTAGTTTGGGTTCCTTCTTCCCACATACATCACTTGCTCACAATAAATGTCATCTGCTATTTTGATGACCTGTCTACACATCTTGTAAGGTCATAACATAACATTGTGCTTATTGACCGTATAACCAGAAGTTCAACGCGGTTTACTAAAAGTTATAAAAGTAAACATGTTACATGAAATAAGATGATTCATTAAACAGTCAAATATTTAGAAAAAAGATAGGTTTTCAATTGTTTTCTAAAATGGCCATAGGAATGGGTAGTAAGCAACAATATTCGGAATTCGTTGTCATGAAGAGCTGCCTGAGATGCCAAAGTATGATCTAGAAATTTCTTACTCCTGCAACCCTGGACAGATGGAAAATTAAAGAAAGGATGAGTTCTTCTACTATGTCTGTATGATGATAAAGAAAATCTATTGACTAAGTAAGAAGGAGCTGTACCATAAACAGCCTTGTAACAGAAACAGCCTAGTTTAAACAATACCCGGGCCTCCATTGGCAGCCAATGCAATTCGCGATAAAAGGGTATAAGATGATCAAATTTCTTCAGGCCATAAATCATTCTGACCGTTGTATTCTGTATTATTGTACGTCTTGCTAATTCTTTCTTGCTGACTGTCAGATAGATAATATTACAATAATCGAGAAGACTCAATAGTAACGATTGAACCAGTAATCTAAAAGCAGTAAATTCAAAATAAGATCTAATTGTTCGCAATTTCCATAACGTGAAGTGGCATTTACGCACTACAGCATCTATCTGAGCATGCATTGTAAGATGCTGGTCTAAAATAACTCCCAAAATTTTAATCGTTGGATAAATTATATACTGAGTTGAATTTATACTAATAGAAGGTTCAGAAGAAATATTACTAGCAGTCGCCACGAAAAACTTTGTTTTGCCAGAGTTTAGCTTGAGTTTAAATTTTTGCATCCAGGAATCCATCCGTTTCATTACGATTTCAACTTTAGTGGTAATCTGGGATAGGGCTGAAGTAAAAGGTATGAAAATAGTAATGTCGTCAGCGTAACTAAACAGTTCTACATCCAGGTTGCTCAAACATGAGCCCAATGATGAAAGATAAACATTGAATAGTATAGGTGAAAGTGGAGAACACTGAGGAACACCACATGAAGTATTCCAGAAGTAAGAAGGTCCTCATGAAATTTTTCATAATCCTGTTGTGATTTAACAATTTTAAGTAACTTTATGTCATTTACAAATTTAATTACCTCACTAGTTATTCCCATCGCTAGATCATTGATAAATATGTTAAAAAGCACCCAACAGTAGCATGAACCATTGATAAAGTTAGAGAAGATTCCCAAGCCCCCAACAGCTGATGACATCCTCAACTTGTTAAACCCCTGGGCAGTAGCATAGTAAGGGGGGCACAAGGGGGGCAGTCCACCCTGGGTACCATGTTGGTGGGGGTGCCGACATCCCTCCTCCTCTCCGCCCTCACACGCCTCTTCCCATTCCTCCCCTCTGTGCGCCCCCTTCCCTTCCCCCATACCTCTAATTGAACAAGTTGTTTGTGGCGGTCAACAACGTACTATTCGCGATCCCGTCAGTTCTCCCACTGATGTCACTTCTGAGTGCCACAGATAGGAAGTGATGTCAGAGGGAGAGCTGATGGGGGCGTGAGGAGCACGTTGTTGACTGCCTCGAGCAACAACTTCAACTAGAGGTACAAGGGAAGGGAAGGAGCGGGGCAGGGGGGGGATTGGGGAAGGAGTGGGGAGGCAGAGATGAGGGTGGGAGAGGGGCACCACCGCCCCGAGCGCCTCTCACCTTTGCTACGCCACTGCCCTGGGCTATCAGAATATCACGGCAATCATTCTGCTGCCCCTCAATATCTCTCCTCTCTTCTCTCTCCTTATACACTTCCATTCCTCAGAGAAGCCGCTCTTAGCTTTATCATTCTCCTCCACTGCCAATTCCTTTCATCTAGCTGCCCCCTATGCCTGGAATAAATTACCTGAATTTGTCTGCCACACCCCTTCCCTTGTTTAAAAGCCAACTGAAAACCCACCTTTTTTAATATAGCCTTCAATCCATAACCCTACTCCCTACTGCCAACCAACCCAGCCAGCAGATTAACCGTTCCCCTTAACTGTATCCGTGACATTTTGTTTGTCTGTCTGTTTAGATTGTAAGCTCTTTCAAGCAGGGACTGTCTTCTCAGTGACTCTGTACATTGCTGCATATGGCTGGTAGCACTATAGAAATAATTAATAGTAGTAGTAGTATGCACAGGATGTGAGCATTGCCACTGACAAGCTAAGAATATCTTCAGTTGTCAGGACTTGGGGATTCCTACCAGGTAAGGTATTTAATTTTTATGTCTGATGGAGTGGAGGAGGTAGTGGAGAGTACAGAGGAAATTCATTGGGCTTACTCATTCCACCCATTGGTCCACCCAAAAATTGCCTTCTGTCTATGCCACTGCTGAGATACCATACCATAGGTTAATGACTCCCACAGTGAACTATGCTGCAATAAAACAGCAGCTTTTACCACAGCTTGATAACTTGCCCCCCCCCCTTTCCCCTGTACACTTTTGGGAAATTGGTAGGACCTGCCGGCACTGTTCACTCTAAACTGAGTGGGAGTCCTCCAGCTACAGTCTTGCCAGTGGGGGGTGCTGTTTCCCTATCACGTTTTTCAATAATGAGGGACAGGCAAGTTCTGCAGGATTCCAGGGAACTTGCCTAACCCTAGAGACTGGTGAAAACATAATATTGAAGCACCACCCTCTACTGGTAGCTTCACAAGACAGAGAATTTCAATTGTTATTGCTTGGAGCTTATTCTTATAAATATTTCAGAACTCAACTGAAAACTTATCTCTTTTCGAAATACTTGGTCAAATAATTTATTTTTTTTGTCATCCTTAAATTGTTTTTAGTTTATAATCTTTTGTAAACCGTGTAGAATTCATGGTTACATGGTTAAGAAGTATGATGTTATGTTATGTTATGCTATGCTATGTTAACAATGGCTGGTGGGTGGGTATCTTTTTGTGCAAGGACTTGGCATGAAGTGGGGTGCTCAATGCTGTCAATACTGCAAGGAGGACAGCTGTTTTAAGTCAGTACTGTAGTCCCTTTAAGCATGTTCTGATGAGCAGTACTGTGTTTTCCAGGTCACAAGAAGAACCCATACCAGAGTATTCAATAAACTGCTGTTCTTATGTACAGAATGTTACACACTGCTTTGTGGTCAATAATGAAAGGCTGTTAAACCGGCAATTAAACCGAACCAAAGTAACTACTGCTGGAACTACCGTATTTTCACGCAAATAACGCGCACCCGTATAAAACGCGCACACGGGTATAGCGCGCAGAAATCACGATGATATGTACAAAAACTTTGGTATACCGCGCTCACGGGTATACCGCGCATGCTGCCCGACGCTCCTTTCGCCCGCCCTGACTTTCCGTGCGCTGTCCCGACTCTCCGTTCACCCCCCCTGACTTCCGTGCACTGTCCCCCCTTGAAGGTCTGTCCCCATCCTGAAAGCCTGATGCCCCCCCCCGACGTCCGATACATCCCTCCCCCCGAAGGACCGCCGACTCCCCAACAATATCGGGCCAGGAGGGAGCCCAAATCCTCCTGGCCACGGCGACCCCCTAACCCCACCCCGCACTACATTACGGGCAGGAGGGATCCCAGGCCCTCCTGCCCTCGACGCAAACCCCCCTCCCCCCAACGACCGCCCCCCCCCAAGAACCTCCGACCGCCCCCCCAGCCGACCCGCGACCCCCACGACCCCCCCACCCCCCTTCCCCGTACCTTTGGTAGTTGGGCCAGAAGGGAGCCCAAACCCTCCTGGCCACGGCGACCCCCTAACCCCACCCCGCACTACATTACGGGCAGGAGGGATCCCAGGCCCTCCTGCCCTCGACGCAAACCCCCCCCCAGCCGACCCGCGACCCCCCCTGGCGACCCCCCCACCCCCCTTCCCCGTACCTTTGGTAGTTGGCCGGACAGACGGGAGCCAACCCCGCCTGTCCGGCAGGCAGCCAACGAAGGAATGAGGCCGGATTGGCCCATCCATCCTAAAGCTCCGCCTACTGGTGGGGCCTAAGGCGCGTGGGCCAATCAGAATAGGCCCTGGAGCCTTAGGTCCCACCTGGGGGCGCGGCCTGAGGCACATGGGCCCAACCTGACCATGTGCCTCAGGCCGCGCCCCCAGGTGGGACCTAAGGCTCCAGGGCCTATTCTGATTGGCCCACGCGCCTTAGGCCCCACCAGTAGGCGGAGCTTTAGGATGGATGGGCCAATCCGGCCTCATTCCTTCGTTGGCTGCCTGCCGGACAGGCGGGTTTGGCTCCCGTCTGTCCGGCCAACTACCAAAGGTACGGGGAAGGGGGGTGGGGGGGTCGCCAGGGGGGTCGCGGGTCGGCTGGGGGGGGGTTTGCGTCGAGGGCAGGAGGGCCTGGGATCCCTCCTGCCCGTAATGTAGTGCGGGGTGGGGTTAGGGGGTCGCCGTGGCCAGGAGGGTTTGGGCTCCCTTCTGGCCCGATATTGTCGGGAAGTCGGCGGTCCTTCGGGGTGGGGGTGCGAGTGGTCCTGCCGGGGGGGGGGATGTATCGGATGTCGGGGAGTCGGCCGGGCAAGAGGGCTTGGGCTCCCTCTTGCTCCGATCGTGGATGCGGGTGCGGGTGGGAGCGCGTGCGAGCGGTCGTTCGGGGTGGGGGTGCGAGCGGTCCTGCTGGGGGGGTGAATCGGGCGTCGGGCGGGGTGGGAACTATGTTTTAAAACTTTTATATACCGCGCTCACGCATATAGCGCGCGAGGGGTATGCGCGGTAGGTAAAAACGCGTATAACGCGCGCGTTATATGCGTGAAAATACGGTAATCCATGTTAACACCAGCTGTTAGTAATATCAAGTTTTAACAGGGTTTAGGAGCGAGGTCCTTAGGTTTCCTGGGCCTATATTTTTCAACGTTGCACATTATAAATATTGGGGCAAATATTTGGATGGTAGTGGTGAGCATTTTGCTGGTTTATGTGGAGCCTGCTAAGTCAATATTCCGAATTTTAAGTTTTATACAATCCCATTTATGCAGTTAACCTGGCTGCTGAAGTGTAATTATCTATTAACATCAACCACCAATAGACCTACCTATGCATCAACTTTCTCATATCTAATATACAGAGTAACACTGCTCATTTCTCATTTCTCATAGTTCTTATCACATCAGTCAATTGATTGTATTTCTAGAGCCATCAGAGGCTGCACTCTAAAATATAAAACTTTTTGCCGCTAAGCTTCCTCATCGGCTCTCTCATTTATCTTATACAAAATCCTTAGGTTTTTTTTCTCTTTTTTATCTAACCTATGCATATATATTTGATTATTTGAACAGTACGGCGTAGTGTAGATCTTAATAGCCATCTGCAGTCTTTTAAATTGCACTGCTGCCGACATACATGTTTTGTATGCAAATCACTGCTTCAGGACGTGGTATTCTATTTAGATGAAAGCTTGTTAAACGTGGCAGGCACAAACACTCAGTTCCACGTGTGATTATCAGCAGTTGGCCAGCAATGTGTCACCTCCACCCCCCAAATAGCCGGTTTTCCCTTAGGCAGTAACAAGGGCCAGATTCTGTAAACGGCACATACATAAGGCAGCGACTAAAAAACATGGCATCGTTCGCAAGTCAATCACATGTAGGCGCTGTTAACAGAATTACGGCTACAGAAAAACTTAGTTGCTGGTAATGTACGCCAGGGTTTTAAAGGCCTACATTAACCAGTGTCTAAGTTTGACTGAGAATCACGGCTAATGGCACCTACGGTGTTCTCCGCCCCTGACCACGTCTACTTTGACCTTAGATACTGTTAGGTGTCTTGCTTAGACACGATCCCAGCGCCTACATTTTTTGATGAGCTTTTAATCGTTTTTTAACAGTGCAGTCAATTATCATGCCAATTAAAAACCAATTAAACATAGTAATACAGTAAATGACAGCAGATAAAGACTTGAATGGTCCCATCTTATTTAATATTTTCATCAATGACCTAGAAGAAGGAACATCCAGTTTGCAGACGACACAAAGCTATGCCGGGCAATCAGATCGTAGAAGGATAGCGAGGAACTCCAGAGTGACTGGTGTCAGTTAGAGAAATGGGCGGAGAAATAGCAGATGAAGTTTAATATGGAAAAGTGCAAAGTAATGCATTTAGGCAGAAAGAACAAGGAACACGAGTATAGAATGTCAGGTGCACCTCTGGGTAAGAGCGAACAGGAAAAGGACCTGGGTGTACTGATAGATAGTACCCTGATGCCGTCGGCACAATGCGCGGCAGCAGCAAAGAAAGCAAATAGAATGTTAGGCCTGATAAAGAAAGGAATCACGAGTAGATCGGAGAAAGTTATAATGCCGCTTTATAGAGCAATGGTCAGACCACATTTGGAATACTGTGTCCAACATTGGTCTCCCAACCTAAAGAAGGATATAAAACTGCTGGAGAGGGTGCAGAGACAAGCAACGAAGCTCATAAAAGGTATGGAGAACTTGGAATACGAGGAACAACTTAAGAGACTGGGATTGTTCTCCCTTGAGAAAAGGAGACTGTGAGGGGATATGATCGAGACTTTCAAAATACTGAAAGGAATTGACAAAATAGA
Source organism: Geotrypetes seraphini (assembly GCF_902459505.1). Lineage (NCBI taxonomy): Eukaryota > Metazoa > Chordata > Amphibia > Gymnophiona > Dermophiidae > Geotrypetes > Geotrypetes seraphini. Next base: position 337,484,120 of record NC_047084.1, on the reverse strand, counting down.
GCAGGAAAAAAATTATGTACAATGTCCAATGTGACACGGACAAGAGGACATGGACTGAAGCTAAGGGGGGACAAGTCCAGGACAAATATCAGGAAGTTCTGCTTCACGCAACGAGTGGTGGACACCTGGAATGCTCTCCCAGAGGAGGTTATTGCGGAATCCACCATTCTAGGATTTAAAAGCAAACAAGATGCACATCTCCTTACGAGAGGCATAGAAGGATATGGGTGACTAAAATTACACCAGGTGTACACCTGGCTGGGCCTCCGTGTGTGCGGATCACCGGACTTGATGGACTGAAGGTCTGATCCGGAGATGGTAGTTCTTATGTTCTTATCCAGTCTGCCCTGTAATTACCCCTCCCTGCCCCCCCCCCCCTTTTTTACAAAACCGTAGTGTGGTTTTTAGCACTGGCTGCTTTCAATGGAAGTAAAACCCAGATATCTCGGTCCGTTCTCTTTTTTCTGGAGCCCTATGTTAACCCTAGACCCTTGGTTCCAACTACTGGAGTTCCAACTACTGGAATTGTTGTTGAAGCTCTCTCTAGCCAATCCAAACCATCTCCTTTGCAGGATTCAGACTGTGAAAGTTTGTTGTAAGTTAGACAGCAGCAGGGTGTCTACCACCGCTTAACTTATGGTGCCTAAAGGCCCGATTCTATAAATCACATCTAAATCAGTAGGCGCCTATGGAAACAGCACTTGCCACATGTCATTCAAAGTTAGATGCTGTTTATAGATTGGCACCAGTAGGCATCAGAAACTTAGACACTAGTATATTAAATTAGACCATGGTTTTCTAAGCCTAAAATGCCAGTGCCTACCTGCACCTAACTCATTCCATGTCCAAACTCTGGCTCTAGTCACACCTACTTTTCGGGTAGGTGCCTCGGTGTAGATTCTTACCAAATTAGGCACCTACACCAAGAATAATTTTTTAAATTGCTTTTTAATGGTGCTGTTCAATTAACAGCACTGATTGAACCAATTAAAAAATTACTCCCGCCCCCATTTTACAAAACCGTAGCCTGGTTTTTAGCGCTGGCCATGGTGGTAACAGCTCCAGTGCTCATAGGAATTCTATGAGCATCGGAACTGATACCACCATAGCCAGTGCTAAAAACAAGGTTTGTAAAAGGGGGCATAATTTTTGTAAAAGAGGCATATTTATAGTGCTATTAATAACTCTGTATTGTAACACCGCTACAGAAGCCCCTGTAACTCTGTATAGAGCCCATGTATTGTAACACCTCACAGAAGCTCTATGGGCTAGATTCACTAAGCCCACCGATCAAGTTCTGACAACTTAGCGACCCCTTTGTGCCCTGATTTCCCTCCGACCTGATTCACTAACCTCTGTCCCAATCATCCTCTGATCCGCGCATGCAAATGAGGGGGAACGGCATTCAAAAGTAGGCAGGCAGCGATTCGCTAAAAAAAATAACCTGCAATACCGATTGGGCTGGCCGAACAACAAACAAGCGACTGCTGAGGACCAGTCATTCACGTGGTTTCTGACTGCATCTCCTGCTCTCTGCCACAATTCTCCAGCTCTCTTGCCACCCTGCTCTCTTCTGCCCCAACTCTGCCACGATTCTCCTGACGCCCTGCTCTGCCCCGAATCTCCTGCACTTTCTGCCCCCAACTCTCTTGCTCTGTGTACCAAGCACTGCCATGTTTCTCTCCCAGGCTTCCCCCGCAGTGTGAGCCCGTGGTTTTAACCTGCGGGTTTAAAGCAGGTTTAAACCAAGGGCTCACTAGGCTAAAGTTAAAAAAAAGGTTGCTGCTCTTTAATTATGCGCAGACCATCTACAAATGGTCTGTGCAATCGTCAGGATCGCTACAAAGCAATCCGGGCGGTCGGTTGCAGATGTGATTCCGATCGCACTCATTTGCATAAGGGTGATTCATGAATCAGCCCCCTGGACACAGATCGGATTGGATCCGATCCATGCCCTTAGTGAATCTGGGCCTTTGTAACTCTGTATTATAACACCTCCACAGAAACTCAAGTATTGTAACACCTTTTACAGAAGCTCATGCAAACCTCTCTGTACTTCTTTGAGGGAATAAACGGTCGGGTGGACAATGGGGAACCCATTGACATCATTTACCTCGATTTTCAAAAGGCTTTCGACAAGGTGCCACATGAAAGGCTGCTTAGGAAGCTGTGGAACCACAGGGGGATGGGGATGTGCACAGATGGATCAAGCACTGGTTGTCGGGTAGACTGCAGAGGGTTGGAGTAAAGGGTCAATATTCTGACTGGCGGGGAGTCACAAGCGGTGTGCCACAGGGATCGGTGCTGGGGCCGTTACTCTTCAACATATTTATCAATGACCTGGAAACGGAGGCAAAGTGCGAGGTTATAAAATTTGCAGATGATACCAAACTGTGCGGCAGAGTTAGGTCCAGGGAGGAGTGTGAGGACCTGCAAAGGGACCTGGAGAAGCTGGAAGACTGGGCAAACAAATGGCAAATGCGCTTTAACGTGGAAAAATGCAAGGTCATGCATATAGGGAAAAAAAACCTGTTGTTCAACTACAAATTGGGGGGGGCAATGTTGGGAGATAGCAGACTTGAGAGAGACTTGGGTGTGCTGGTGGATGCATCACTGAAGTCATCTGCACAGTGCGCGGCAGCCTCGAAAAAAGCCAACAGGATGCTGGGCATCATAAAGAGGGGCATCACAACCAGGACGCGGGAAGTCATCATGCCATTGTATCGAGCAATGGTGCGTCCACATCTGGAATACTGCGTTCAGTATTGGTCGCCATACCTCAAGAAGGACATGGCGGTACTTGAGAGAGTCCAAAGGAGAGCAACGAAATTGGTAAGAGGGCTGGAACACTGCCCATACACCGAGAGGTTGGATAGGCTGGGGCTCTTCTCTCTGGAAAAAAGGAGGCTCAGGGGAGATATGATAGAGACCTTCAAGATCATGAGGGGCATAGAGAGGGTGGATAGGGACAGATTCTTCAGACTGAAGGGACAACAGGTACGAGGGGGCATTCGAGAAACTGAAGGGAGATAGGTTCAAGACAAATGCAAGGAAGTTTTTTTTTCACCCAAAGGGTCGTGGACACTTGGAATGCGCTACCGGAGGAAGTGGTCAGGCAGAGTACGGTACAGGAATTCAAACAGGATTGGACGGATTCCTGAGGGATAAAGGGATCGTGGGATACTGAGAGAAGTATCCAGAAATAAGTATAGAAACCCGACCAGGTCGTGCATGTGCAAGACCGGAGGGTTAGGACTTCGATGGAAGATAGGACTTAAATGGGAAACCAAGGTGGCAAGGGGGCCCCTTCTGGTGATTCAGACAGGTTTGGGCCGCCGCGGGAGCGGACTGCTGGGCATGATGGACCTATGGTCTGACCCGGCGGAGGCACTGCTTATGTTCTTATGTTCTTAATTGACATCGCAGTCAATGGTATAGAAGCAAACAATAAACAGTAAAAGAACTGTGTCTGAATTCAAGAAAGCATGGGACAGGCACATGGGATCTCTTGGACAGAGGAGATAGTAGATGCTGTGGATGGGCAGATGGGATGGGCCGTTTGGCCTTTATGTGCCATTATGTTTCTTTGTTTGATTTGTCTGAAACTCATAACATCAAGTAAAGCCTGGTTACCAGAGCATAATGAACACCAGGGAAGCAGTTAAACATAAAGGGATTGGGACCTATATACTGCCTTTTTGTAATTTTTACAACCACACTCAAAGTAGTACTTCAAGCATTTTCCCTATCTGTCCTGGTGGGCTCACAATCTATCTAATGTATCTGAGGCAGTGGAGGATAAAGTGACTTGTCCAAGGTCACAAGGAGCAGTGTAGGATTTGAACGCACAACCTCTGGCGACTGAGACTGTTGCTCTAACCACTATGGCACACTCTCTTATAAGGGTTGCTTATCAGATAAAATTTTAAAACATAAGAATATAAGCATAGCTTTACTGGGTCCATCTAGCCCAGTAGCCCGTCCTCACAGAGGCCGATCCAGGTCACTAATATCTGGCAAAAACCCAAATAGTAGCAAAATGCCATGCTACCGATCCAGTTAAAATTTTTAAATTGAATATGCCAAACAATTGGCAGCCTGTGAAGTTGCTCTTAAGCTCACTACACCATCGCATGATGTAACATGCGGTGGTGTAGTGATGGTAAGGGAGGTGCCTCCACACTGGGCACCTCCTACCCATGCCCTCCTCTCTGCCCTCTTCACTCCTTCCAGACCTCCCCCCCCCCCGCGCCTTCCCCGCCCCATCACACTCAGGCCCTCCCTTCCCCCCTTCCCTCCTTAAATCTTCACCAGCATGAGCAGCTTCTCCCGCCTGCTGCTCACGCTGGAATTGGCTTTCCCTCTAATGTACTTCCTGGCCCTGCGACCCAGAAGTGATTTCAGAGGGGAGCCACGCCGGAGTGAGCAGCAGACCGGAGAAGTTGCTCGTGCTGGCAAATATTAAAAGAGGGGAGGGCTTGAGTGTGGCATGGAGGCAGAGAGGTGCTGGCCCCCTACCAAGATGGTGCCCAGGGCGATCCGCCTACACATTCCCCCCCATCCCTCCTTACTATACCACTAGTAACATCATTAAATGAGGAACTTCCAGTAAACATTCAAACTGCTAAGTTCTGAGCACACAAGTCCTTATTAGGAAGATTCACTAACAGAGCATTGCAATAATCAAAAAGGCATCTTTTATAAAATCAGGGCCCAAGTGCTAATTTTCAGCGGCGTAAACTGGTTACATGCCACTAAGAATTAGCAGATAGCCCCGAGCGAGCAATTTAACCAGTCCACAGTAATTTCTAGCTAGATAAATCATTTTGAATATTGATCTCATTGAGGGTTTTTTAATATTGCTTTTAGATTCAAAATGCATTAGTGTTGTTAACAGCCCATAAAAGGAACAGACAATTGTACTGCATGTATATTTATCCCTACCCATTGGTTCCTACAGTAATGCCTCTCCCTATTATGCTTGTAGATATCACTGTCGGCTGCAGTATGCAGGTTGCACTCACATTCATCTGGCTCTGCAGATTGAGTTTTGCTCTACCTGTGAGTATGGTACTTTTATATTGCTTAGAAACTGAACTTTTCACATTGAAACATCACCCCATGAAACAAAGATGTAAGCTGCCAAAACACATTGTTCAACTTAATTGTTCCCTGTAAGCTGAGCGGGAGACTTCCGCTTATAGTCCTGCCAGTAAGGGGCGCTGTTTCACTATTATGTTTTCAATAGTGAGGCATAAACAAGCTTTGTAGGCCTCCAGGGAACCTGCCTGTCCCTAGTCACTGAAAACACAATATTGTAGCAGCACCCCCTCTCCCCCCCCCCACACACACACACTGGCAGCAATATAGTTGAAAGACTCCCGCTCAGCTTAGAGCAGTGGTCTCAAACTCAAACCCTTTGCAGGGCCACATTTTGGATTTGTAGGTACTTGGAGGGCCTCAGAAAAAAATAGTTAAGGTCTTATTAAAGAAATGACAATTATGCATGAGGTTAAACTCTTTATAGTTTATAAATCTTTCCTTTTGGCTAAGTCTTAGGGCTCCTTTTACTAAGCTGCGTTAGTGTTTTTAGTGCACGCAGCATTTTAGTGCGTGCTAAACCCGCGCTAAGCGGCTAGAACTAATACCAGCTCAATGTTGGCGTTAAGGTCTAGCTTGCGTGGCAATTTAGCGTGCGCTATTCTGCGCGTTAAAGCCCTAACGCGGCTTAGTAAAAGGAGCCCTTAATAATAATTTTGTCATTTATAGCTAAAGAGACATATGATCAAGAACCTGTTTTATTTTACTTTTGTGATTATGATAAACATACCGATGGCCTCAAAATAGTACCTGGCGGGCCGCATGTGGTCCCCGGGCTGCGAGTTTAAGACCATTGGCTTAGAGGGAGCAGTGTTCGACTCTGAGTGTATTTTTAATGTATAATATATGTTTGTTGTGTTTGATCAGGTATACAAGCATCAAAATTTGCAATTTGAAGATTCAAAGGAACTTATGGTAAGCAATTAATTGTAAGCCCAGCTGAATGATGTAGTTGACCAGATAAGGGGCAGTTCTATACTTTACACTAGGCACTAACATTTACACAAATACATTTCGTAAATACTTGCATATGAGATGTGCATATACATGCATATAAGCAAGTCTGTGTTAGCATACCACCTATGTACAAGCAAAGACTCTTCAGACAGGATTTCCTGTTCCAAAATAAAAACATCTTCTGATAATAGGCTTCAGCACAATTTGGATCATTTTGCATTTTATAAACTAAAACTAAACTAAAACTTAGTTTTATAGACCGAGTCATCAACCAAGAGGAGCTCGACTTGGTTAACAATAACGTAATACATAATACATAAACTTGACAAGGAAAACTAGACTGAAATAATTAATTTCCAAAATGTTTAGCAAACAAAAAAGTTTTCAGAACTTTCCGGAATAAAGCAAAAGGACCTAAACTTCTTTAATGTAAGCGGTAAAGCATTCCAGAATTTGGTTAATTTAAAAGCAAAAGAATGACTAAGGCCCTCTTTTACTAAGGTGCGCTAACCGATTAGCGTGCACTAAATGCTAATACGTGCATGTTAGGCTGTGGATGTATTTAGCGCGCGCTAATCGGTTAGCGCACCTTAATAAAAGAGGGGGTAAATCTCATAAAGGTTCTGTTTTTACCACTGAAAGAGAGAAATGTAAGTTTTAATTTTTGAGAACGTCTGGCTACTGTACAAATTTGCTCAAAAGTATCTGTATAAGTGTTGCAGATTATAAAACTAAGGCCCCCTTTTATCAAACTGCGATAGAGCTTTTTACCACAGGCCGTCGAGGTAAACGCTCCGATGCTCATAGGAACTGGATGAGCGTTGGAGCATTTACCATGCCGGCCTGTGGTAAAAAGCTCTACGGTGGTTTGATAAAAGGGGCCCAAATGTACCTATGTTATTGCAGCACTGCCACCAACTGCAAAAATGCTCTTAAATATTAACCAGCAGATTTTATACAGCCAGTTACTCTGTAGGAAGCCCCACTAATAAACATGACATCAAAACATTTCGTTATCACAGAGGTATTTTAAAGCTTTTGACGTGACTACGCTGAGTCAATTGGAAGGCTCAGCGAGTCTCCCAGCACCTTGCTTTTTCTAAATTTAATTTAATTTCTTTTCGTTGGCCCTGCCACCGTTGGAACCGGGAGCAGACAGGGAGGCTTGCCGGTGTGGGAGCGCACTCTGCCCCTCCCCCCACCCGACGTGACTATGCTGAGCCAGTTAAAAGGCTCAGTGCCTAACGGTGCACAGCCGTTCAGCTTGCTGTCGAAGGCGCATATCAACGGCACCTTAGCGAGCGCCTTTGTGAAGTGACCCACCTCCGCAACACTACCAGAAGTAAAACCAATAGTAAAACAACAGCCAAATTCCCCAAAGAACCCTCTACCAACTATCATCTACCTCCAACCACCAAAGAAAAAAAAATGAAGCTAACCTCATGATCCCAGCACTTCCTACTGAAAATCCTTCTTTTAACCAGCTGGAAGACAGCAGCAAACAACCTCCTCCCAACACCCGCTACAGATACAAACAAAACTCTCTTCTCAAATAAGAGAACCTCAATTGACAGAAATTCAAACCTACAATCTAACACTCAACATCCCATTACCACAGCATGGGGAAGAAGACCAACACACTCTAAGACTAAACTACATCAGCACCCTAAATCACTTATATACCCAAATACAACTCATAACTACCACACAGAGATAATCACACTCAAATGCGCCTACTTAAACATCAAAGCCCGAGGACCAAAAAAAGAATTTATAAAAACCTGGAAAACATATGAAAACCTGAACCTGCAAAGGAAGTGGAAGTAGTGGGACCGTTGGGAAACAGCGATCATAATATGATCAAGTTCAAGGTGGAAATAGGAATACTGAAAGGAAAGAGAACCATAGCGACAACTTTTAACTTCAGGAAGGGAAACTACGAAGCAATGAGAGGAATGGTAAAGAAGAAACTTAGGAACACTTCCAAAAAATGGCATACAGTAGAACATGCCTGGTCCTTTTTCAAGAATACAGTGAGCGAGGCACAAAATCTGTATATCCCCAAATTCAGAAAAGGGTGCAACAAGAGTCGAACAAAAGACCCGGCGTGGATAACTAAAATAGTGAAGGAAGCGAAAGGCAATAAGAAAAACTCATTCAGAAAATGGAAGAAGGACAAATCTGAGGGAAACTGGAAAGATCACAGAAAGTATCAAAAAGAATGTCACCGTGTGGTTCGCAAAGCCAAAAAAGAGTATGAAGAGAGGCTAGCCAGGGAAGCACGAAATTTCAAGCCGTTCTTTAGATATATTAAAGGGAAACAGCCGGCTAGGGAGGAGGTGGGACCACTGGACGACGGAGACCGGAAGGGAGCGGTGAAGGAAGAGAAAGAGGTCGCAGAAAGACTTAACATGTTCTTTTCATCGGTATTTACAAGCGAAGACACAACCAACATACCGGAACCTGAACAAATCTTCAAGGGAAATCAAGCACAAAAGTTAACATCCATGGAAGTGAGCCTTGATGAGGTGCGCAGGCAGATAGAAAAACTAAAAACTGACAAATCGCCGGGTCCGGATGGAATCCATCCAAGGGTTCTGAAGGAACTAAAGGAGGAAATAGCAGAACTACTGCAGCAAATTTGCAACCTATCTCTGAAAACGGGTGTGATTCCGGAGGATTGGAAGATAGCCAACGTTACGCCCATCTTTAAAAAGGGATCAAGAGGGGACCCGGGAAACTACAGACCGGTGAGTCTGACCTCGGTTCCGGGGAAAATGGCGGAAGCACTGATAAAAGAAAACATTGATGAACATTTTGAAAGAAACGAACTTCTGAAAACCAGCCAACATGGTTTCTGCAGGGGAAGATCGTGCCTGACTAACTTACTGCACTTCTTTGAAGGAATTAACAAACAAATGGACAGAGGAGACCCCATTGACATCATATACCTAGATTTCCAGAAAGCCTTTGACAAGGTGCCTCATGAACGTCTACTCCGGAAACTGAAGAACCATGGGGTGGACGGAGACGTGCATAGATGGATCAGAAACTGGTTAGAAGGTAGGAAACAGAGGGTAGGGGTGAAGGGCCACTACTCAGACTGGAGAAAGGTCACGAGTGGTGTTCCGCAGGGCTCGGTGCTCGGGCCACTGCTTTTTAACATATTCATAAATGATCTAGAAACAGGGACGAAGTGTGAGATAATAAAATTTGCGGACGACACCAAACTATTTAGTAGAGCTCGGACAAAGGAGGACTGCGAAGAATTGCAAAGAGACTTGGACAAACTAGGGGAATGGGCAGAGAGATGGCAGATGAAATTCAATGTGGGAAGTGTAAAGTATTGCATGTGGGAAGCAAAAACTCGAGGTATAATTATGCGATGGGAGGGATGTTTTTGAATGAGAGTACCCAAGAAAGGGACTTGGGGGTGATGGTGGACATGACAATGAAGCCGACAGCACAGTGCGCAGCTGCCGCTAAGAGAGCGAATAGAATGCTAGGTATAATCAAGAAAGGTATTACAACCAGAACGAAAGAAGTTATCCTGCCGCTGTATCGGGCAATGGTGCGTCCACATCTTGAGTACTGCGTCCAGTATTGGTCACCGTACCTTAAGAAGGATATGGCATTGCTTGAGAGAGTTCAGAAGAGAGCAACACGACTGATTAAGGGGATGGAAAGCCTTTCATATGCTGAGAGATTGGAAAAACTGGGACTCTTTTCCCTAGAAAAGAGAAGATTAAGAGGGGATATGATAGAGACTTACAAGATCATGAAGGGCATAGAGAGAGTAGAGAGGGACAGATTCTTCAAACTTTCAGAAAATAAAAAAACAAGAGGGCATTCGGAAAAGTTGAAAGGAGGCAAATTCAAAACTAATGCTAGGAAGTTCTTCTTTACACAACGTGTGGTGGACACCTGGAATACAATTCCAGAGGAAGTTATAGGGCAGAGTACAGTACTGGGGTTTAAGAAAGGTTTGGACAAATTCCTGCTGGAAAAGGGGATAGAGGGGTATAGATAGAAATTTACTGCACAGGTCCTGGACCTGTTGGGCCGCCGCGTGAGTGGACTGCTGGGCGCGATGGACCTCGGGTCTGACCCAGCGGAGGCATTTCTTATGTTCTTATGGACTGTCTTTTCCTCACAGAAACCTGGCTAACTTCTGACACAGATCCCAGAATAACTGAAGTATGCCCACAAGGATACAAAATAATGGTGGTCTGCAGACAGAAAAAAAAGAGGCGGAGAACTAGCAATCTTAATCAAACAACACCTAACCCTTAATATAACTAAAAAAACATCTAACCCATACATGGACCTATTAACCTGCCAGCTCTCAAGCACCACACTAAAAGACATACTAAACTGCATGCTCTGTTATATAACGCCGAGAAACTGGTCTATATCAAGAACTGAAGTTGAAGACTTCATATACCAAAACTCACTAATAGCAACCTACAACCTACCGTACTCCTAGGAGACCTAAACCTACACCTGGAAGACCAATCATCCAAACAAGTAGACTACTTTCTCTCATTTCTTAAAGCCTTATCCTTCCAAATGCTAAATCCACAAACAACTCATGAAAAAGGCCACCAACTTGACATCGCAGCTTTCATGACCCACCAACCATCCCTAACAGAAATTCATACATCTAACAGAACATGGTCCAGAACCATCTGTTCAGACCACTACACTTACACCATCAACATCAACTGGACCAAAAACAAAAAAACCATAACAAAACCCAATAAAGTAACATACACCTCACGCAAACACATCAACCTCACCAAATTCTAGACTAAAATAGATGAAACAATCCAACAAAACAACCCCGAGGACTTCATCTCACAATGGGAAAGATTATGCACCAACACCCTGGATGAACTAGCCCCATTGCAAACTAAACCCAGAACCAGAAGATCAGATCAATGGTTCGACACCGAACTGCTACAACTCAAAAGACAATGTAGACGACTAGAAAGAAAATGGAGAAAATCGGATCATAGAAGATCCGCCTGAAAAAAGTCAACAAACAATACAAATCACAATTAAAGAACAAGAGAAAAGCACACTACACCAACCAAATAGGCACTGAAGCCCAAGATACCAAAAAACTATTCCAAATTCTAAAAAACCTAACTGACACCAAACCCTACCTGACCACTACCCTCAGCCACTCTATTAGCAGAACACTTCCATGTCAAAGCAGCTACTGATTAGATAAGGCCCGACTTAGTGCAGGAAGAGGCGGTCGGAGCGTACCATGAATGATTTCCTGCACTCGTAGTGCTCCGGTTGCTCTCTCCTGCCTCTCCCACTGCCCTCTCCTTGTCGGCGGTTCGTGGTCCAAAAATACTGCAAATGACCAGGACACTGTATAGCAATTTTTTTTTCTTAATTTAAAAATGACTTTTCCATTTCATGCCTATGGAAAAACTCTGAATAAAACCTCAATAAGCTATTTTTTGCCTGGTCAAACTGTGAACCCCTTTTATAAAGCTGTGGTAGCGAGTCCCACGCGGCAAATGTGACACAGCCCATTCAATTCCTACGGGCTGCATCGTATTTGCTGCACCTGGACTAGCTACTGCAAAGTGGCTACTGAAGCGCACCCCCCTGCCCTTATCTCCACCCCACTACACTCTTTCCATGATCTCCCTGCCTCACACGTTCCTCCCTTCCCTTCCCCTGTACCTCTAGTTCACTGGTGCGAGCAACATTAACTTCAATGTGCTCTTTGAAACCCCATCGGCTCTCCCTCTGATGTCACTTCCTATGTGTGGCACTCACTCAAACAATCAACCAGAGTTTATTGATAGACTCCTAATTCCCTATAATCCCACTAAATCTCTTCGATCTATGTCACAGAATCTCCTTGTCGTTCCATCATTAAAATTAATTAGCACGTTGAGATCCAACAATTTTGCTGTCACTACAGCTTTTCTCTGGAATTCACTGCCTAATCATTTACGGATCGAATCCGCGCTAAAGCAATTTAAAGTAAAACTAAAAACATTCTTATTCCAAGATGTTTTTGGATAACAACTGTCCTTTTAAGGACTAAAACAAATTATAGCTTTTACCCCCACCTATTATTTTCTCCCCTAAGTGTGCTTTTTTTTCCTCAAAGATTGTAGTTATACCCTTCTTTCCTAACTGTGTATAGTTAGTATATATGTTTTTGTATGTGTCTACTAACCCAACCTGGTTCTGTTTAGTATTCTAATTCTAACTTGTTTTATTTCTTATTTTAAGACATATTTTTTTAATTCTGTACACTGCCTAGAAATTTGATTAAGCGGTATAAAATTTTTTTTTTATATACCTGAAACTTGAGCTCCTCCCACATAGTTCTTTTATCAACACTCACACATACTCAGTGACTCTCTGACAAATCCTGCGCCTCCTACTCTATAGGAGAGGCATTCTTCGGGAAGGTCACATAAGCAATTTGCACCTCTTTGTCTAACAGATGCGCATGTATTTCTCTTGAAAAATAAGAGTGTGGTGTAAGAGGATTTTTATTGATTGTTGCTGTTAAACGGGTCTTGTTGCATCGGGATAGGTAGACCTGGACAACAGCAACAATCACGACTCCAGCCATGGTAGCCTAAAAGAACAAGGATTTTTATTGTATGGTTTTTAAACCACAACTCTTTGTTTTGGTTGCAGGTAGAAAATGTTTATTCAACTGAGATATCAACATCATTAATGGTAAGAAACTTACTCACAGAGAAGAGTACAACTAAGAGCTGGTCCAAGGGTATCCAATGCCTTAGGCCAGGGGTGGGCAACTCCCTTGAGGGCCGGAATCCAGTTGGGTTTTCAGGATTTCCCCAATGACTATGCATTGAAAGCAGTGCATGCAAATAGATCTCATGCATAGTCATTGGGGAAATCCTGAAAACCCCACTGGATTCCGGCCCTCGAGGATCGTATTTGCCCACCACTGCCTTAGGTAAACTTTCAGTCATAGCTCTTTTCCCCCAGATACAGCTAAATCCCTCCCTCCTACCCTTAAGTCCAGCATTGTCCCTTCCCTTCTCTACTTCCTCCCATATGTATTCCAGCATCATCCCTCTCCCTTACCTACTCCCCCAAGTGTCTAGCCACTATCTAGATTTATCTCTTTAAGCCCAGGTACTTTCTTGGGATGGTCACTGCAATGAGAGACTAGAAACAGTGGGGAAAGCCTTGGGTACAAATGAATGAATGCTCATGGCTACAGTGATTGAAGATAAGCAGGAAAAGAGGAATTACTGGGTCAACTTAAACTGTAAGAACAAATACAATATATTCATTTTCAGCTTGCTATATTTCTGTCAGTGAGCTGTGAATCACCAGAAGATAGTCCTGAGGAAGGGGTACTTATGAAGTCTTATTCTTGTTGTTTTGTTAATTGGTTTTCAAAAGGATCTGTGTAGTTCTACAGTAACTGCTTTGAAGGCATAGAGACTGATATTCCAGAGGTTTAGACTCTTATCTAAACTGGCCTCTTTGAAAAGTTGCTAGGGTTGCAGGTCCACAATTACGCTCCTAGTTCCACTTGATTCCTAGATTCAGAAGCCTAAAAAGAGTGGAGAATGGGAAAAAATAGTTGAGGAATCAGAGACAGAACAGGGCAAGTTCTAACTTGAATAAATCAGATGCTGCCTTAAGTGAACTTTAATCTTTATCTCTCTCTGTTTACCCATATCAGATGTGATCTTTTTTTTTTTTAGGATTCTCACTTTTAGCAAAGCACACAAACAATGTATTACTTTTTGCATAAATCTATGAAAAACTGCATTGTTCTGGACCAGAGTAAATTGTGATTTACCATATATAAAAACATCTATAGGTTTAAAAACCAGGTCAAATCTGACTCCAATTATATGAGTACATTTGATACAAACATTTGCAGATCTGAGCCTGGATTCAAATCAGGCTGGGGGAGGTCTATCCATCCATAGTTAAGCTGACAACTCAGTAATCCAAAATAGTTTCCTAATACTGCCTGCTTTTGTAACTTAGCAACATTGAAATACAGACTATAAGTGCTGATAAAGACCACAAGGCCAATTTTGTCTGTCCATTTTCCCATCCTGGTACAATGCCACAAACCACAGTTGATCCCTGGCACTACATTTATTTCCTCTCAACTAAGGATCCTCTGTGCTTATCCCCTGCTTCCTTGAATTCTGAGACTATTTTTGTCTTTACCACTTCCAGTGGGAGGCTGTTTCATGGATGCACCACCCATTCTATGAAGGAATATGTCCTTATTTTATTCAGACTCTTTTTAAGCTTCACACCCTTGCTTATTTTGAGCCTCTTAATACTGGAGAGCAAACTAGTTAAACAATATTAGATATAAATTAATAATATATCAATAAAATTTCATAAATATGTCTGATATGTATATTTTAATAATTAATGAAGGGAGGATAAATGCTGGTCATGGACATGAGACTATGGCAACCAAAGTACTAAGAGTGTCTTTCTTGCCCCTGTTACAAACTATAATAGAGCCATCTGTGCCAGTAGGGCTCATCTGTGCCAGTATTAGAGAGTAACAACTAGGCAATTGTATTGAGCTCCAATGCTACAGAGGGTCTCAAGCCTGATCAAAGATAAAGGAAATACAGCTTGCCAGTGAGCTTAGGGCAGGGGTGTCCAATGTCGGTCCTCGAGGGCCGCAATCCAGTCGGGTTTCAGGATTTCCCCAATGAATATGCATGAGATCTATGTGCATGCACTGCTTTCAATGCATATTCATTGGGGAAATCCTGAAAACCCGACTGGATTGCGGCCCTCGAGGACCGACATTGGACACCCCTGGCTTAGGGGATCTTTCTCAATTTTCTGCTTGAAGTCTACAAAATCCTGAGTGTAGTAAAACGGGTACAAGTGGATCGATTTTTTGCTCCGTCAAAAATTACAAAGGCTAGGGGGACACTCGATGAAGTTACACGGAAATACTTTTAAAACCAATAGGAGGAAATTTTTTTTCACTCAGAGAATAGTTACGCTCTGGAACGCGTTGCCAGAGGTTGTGGTAAGAACAGATAGCGTAGCTGGTTTTAAGAAAGCTTTGGGCAAGTTCCTGGAGGAAAAGTCCATAGTCTGTTATTGAGAAAGACATGGGGAAGCCACTGCTTGCCCTTTATTGGTAGCATGGAATAGTGCTACTCCTTGGGTTTAGCCAGGTACTAGTGACCTGGATTGGCCACCGTGAGGATTGGCTACTGGGTTTGATGGACCATTGGTCTGACCCAGTAAGGCTATTCTTATGTTCTTATTCTATAAATTTGGTGGCTGAATAAATAAAATAAATCTGCCTTTGCTCCTCCCCTGGCCATGCCTCCTTTTCAGATTCACACACTAGAACTGACAGGCACAACTTTAGAGAGTGCACCTTCCAAGCACTACACTTAATTTCTAATTAGTGCCAATTATGAGGTGTTAATTGTCAAATGATGTGCCTGCATGCATATGCAATGTGTGCAACTAATAGTTTTCTATTCCCCTGTACTGCACATTAAATTTTGCAACTAATATTCCACACCTGTAAATTTTTACCACACTGTTGGGTAAAAATGGGTCTTAAAAAATTGGGACTTGTATACCGCCTTTTTGTAGTTTTACAACCACATTTAAAGCAATTTACATGCAGGTACTTCAAGCATTTCTTCTATCTTTCCCGATGGGCTCACAATCTATCTAATGTATCTGAGGCAGTGGAGAATTAAGTGCCTTGCCCAGGGTCAAATGGAGCAGCATGGGATTTGAACTCACAGCCTCAGGGTGTAGAGCTTGTAGCTCTAACCACTATGCCACAGTAGGAAGGCGGGTGCCTTCATTTTTGCCAAATCGCTTTAGGCTATGCGGGTCTCAATCCCACCCCTCAAAATCAGGAAGTAACTTCAGAGGGGGGTGGGAATGAGACCGGCAGAGCCTATAGCGATTTGGCAAAAGGGAAGGCCTCACGGCATCTGGCTTCATTATTGCCAGACAGTTTAGCGGGACTGGGACATATTGCAAGAAGACTACACATAGGTGTTCCTGGGAGGGTGCAGTTTAGGCAGATCAGGGGCAGGTGTAATGTACATGTATACTTTATAAAATATTCCATAAAGGTCAAAGCCATCCAAACCAAAGGTGAGGGAAGTATCAAAAGACACAACCTAAAGAACTCTCATACAGAATATATGTATTTATGATGAACCATCATATCAAGGAGATCATAAATCACATAACATAGGATGCCTTATTTTTGACTTATCTCTTCATTTTAATTACAGGTCCATTACTGTGTAATCCATGTTTTTTCAATATAGCTCAGTGCAGCAACATATCAAATATATATGTAATATAATTTCTTTTAATTATCAAGAATTGCTCCAATGTTTGTCCTGTAAGTCTGCAGTTGCGTGCCTAACTTTAGGTGTGAGAACTTATGTTAGCCAAATTGCTGGTGTAACTGCTCATATCTATCGGCAGTTAAGAGTGCAACTGCTAGTATTCTAGAATCTGCCCATGCCCCTCCCACATTCACTTCCCCCCCTTGAAATGCATTTTGTGAGTACACTTTTGTAGAATCTAAGGACAGCTGCACATGTAAGTGCTAATTAGTGCCAATTAGCACCAATTAACACCAAGTAAAGCCAATAATTGGCTGTTAATGACAGCAGCTAATTATTAAATTAAGTTGTGCATGCAACTGACACTACTCTATAACTTGCATTTGCTAGATTTACTAACATGCCCCATCGTGACCAATCCATGTCTGATCCGGGCTGGTCCAATGGATTCACAAACCAGCAATATTGAAATGGGGGCGATCGGAGGAACGCCCCCATCCGCCGACATGGATCGCAAGTGTGCGATCTAGACGCATGCGCAGACCATCTGCTTTCCCTGCAAATGGTCTGCACATGCATTCTTGTTCGTTTCTGCTCCGTTTTTTTTGTTTTGTTTTTTGGGGCCCCGACTCTCTTGAAGGGCGATCCCCGGCGGCAGCAGCCTTAAACTCACTGGCCCTGACTCTCCTGCTCTCTGCCACCTTTTCTGCAGTGCGAGCCCCCAGGTTTAAAGCGGGGCGGTACTGCATAGTGCAGCCCTACTTTAAACACGCAGGCTCGCACTGCGGAGAAGGAGGCAGAGAGCAGGACAGTTAGGGCGGCAGAGAGCAGGGGGAGTTTGTATTTGAGGCAGAAAGCAGGGTGACGAGTCAGGGTAGAAAGCAGGGCGGCAAGAGGAGAGTCGGGGCGGTGGGGCTAAAAGGCAGGAAAAGGGCAGAGAGCAGGGCGGCAATGGAGCTGGAAAGTCAGAAAAGGACATTTGCGACTGTTCCCCAGCAGTCGGTTCGCAAAATTTGTTTTGTGAATCACATCCCTGCCTACTTTGCATGCCGTTCCCCTCATTTGCATGCGTGGATCGGAATCGGATCAGCAGAGAGGTAAGTGAATCAGGCTGGAGTAAAATTGGATCACAAAGGGGTCACAAACCGATCGGTACACGATCGGTTTGCTTTGTGAATCTAGCCCTAAGCACAAAATTATGTGCACAAGTTTATAGACTTTGATAAAAGGGGGATAGTGTAAGAAGATTCAGAAACACTAGCCAGATGGTGCTTCTGAATATCCCAATCAGTAGCACTTATAGCAGGTATCTGTATCAAGGTAAATGCTTTTCAATGTTGACCCAGGTATTTTTAACAATTTGTTGAGCATTATTAAATTATGGTTTTATTAAATTTTAAATATTAGCTAAATCCTTCTCTTAAGAGTTGAAGAGAGTCTTTTGCTAATGATGAAAACATTTCCTAATCCTTCCCTCCCCCCCCCTCCTATGGTAGGGGTTTATACTGTAGCCTGGAGCACTAAATACTCCCACATTGCTCCAATGCTCATATGAATTCTAAGAGTGATGGAGCAGCATCTGAGCATTTAGTAAAAGGGAGGGTGGGATGTGAACTGTTAAAATTGATATATAACACCATGTTGAACAATATCTGGTTTCTCTCTGTGGGAGGCTGATAAATAGAGCTTTTTAGGACCAGTGATAGTTTGAATGTTAAGAGAGTAAATTTATATTCTGAGGTCCTATTCTTCAATTTTTTTAGTGATTGCTTTGGAGAATATTCTATCGAGGTTTCTAGCCTTTAAGAGAAGGTTTTAACTGATGTTTGATGTTTTTCCTCTCATATTCTAGTATTTTTTAATCTTTATTATATTTTATTCATTTTATTTTTTTTATCATGGCATGCAATGTCTGTGTTAATAAATGATTGCATATTATTTGTTATAAACAGTATCAAATGAGGTGCCTATGTAAAGCTGGTATAGAAATACTATATTAAATTTAATTGAAAACCTCAGTTTTCCTTATATTTATAATTATTCATAGGATCATTTCGATGTGCTTCCTGGAAGGTCTGCTAATAGCGACAGTGGAGACATCAGTGATAAACACAGTGCTGAGACAACCAGTGACAGCACGGAATCAGAAGAACAGCATGATATCAATGTTGATCAAAATGTTAATATACAAACCAAAGCACTTTCCAGTGATGGCTGGAATAACAATCAGTCTGAGGATGAAAGCAGCAGCCAAGACAGCAGCTATGAGTTTGACAATAATCGAATTCAAGGCGATGACCCAAGTTCATTTGCAAGCGAAAGCAAGATTTCCAGCACGAACAGTGGTAGTTCTACCACTCAATCAAAAGAAAGCAGTCAAGAAATGAGTCGGAAGACAGGCATTAGGAAGCTTCAAGATGGTAGCAGACAGATGGTACAGAATGAGACCCAGCTTGCCAAAATTGTGGATGACATCTTGAAAGACGATGATAGCTCTGTTTCTGCTGAACACAGGAGCATATCCAAGGAAGCCGTGCTGTCTAAGGAAGATCATAGCAATGATGATAACACGAATTCCCCATATGATGATGTCAGCAAATCAAATGATGATGACAATAAGTCTACACCAGTCACAAAAAGCGCATCTAAGGAGAGTGAGAAAGTCAAATCTAATGAAGATGATATTAGCAAATCCAAAGAAAGCAATGTCAGCAACTCCAAAGAAAATACCAGCAGATCTAAAGAAGACAATATCAGCAATTCCAAAGAACAAGATGTCAGCAACTCCAAACAAGATGATGTCAGCAACTCCAAGGAAGGTATCAGCAGTTCCAAGGAACATGTCAGCAACTCTCATGAAGATGTCAGCAATTCCAAGGAACATGTCAGCAATTCCAAACAAGATGATGTCAGCAACTCTAGAGAAGATAGCAAAGAATCCAAAGTAGATAGCCATGAATCCAATCAAAGCAATAGCTCTAAATCCATAGAGGATAATAGCAAATCAACAGAGAGCAGTGAAAATACATCCAAAGAAGATAACATAGACAGTGAATCAGCTGAGGATGGCATCAAATCAATACAACAAAACAGTAAATCAACAGAAGAAGAGGATGACAGCAAATCAGAAGAGGACAGCAATTCCTCTGAAGATCACCAAATGAGAACAGAAAATAAGAGCAGTTCTGAATATGACGACAGCAATTCACAGAGCAATTCAACCGAGAGTGGTAGTACATCTGAAGAACAGTCTTCCAGTAAATCAGATGAACAAAACAGCAAATCTGTAGAGACAATGGACACAAGTAGCGAATCTTTAGAGGACAATGACAGTAAATCTACAGAAGAATCAAACAGCAATTCTAAACAAAAGAAAAAAAGTAAATCAAGTGAGTCAAAAAGTGACGAAGATACTAGTAGTGTGTCAAAAAGTAATGAAATTAAAAGCAGAAAACTAATAATCGAAATTTACCATAATAGACCAATTGGAGATGCTGATGACAATGAGTGCCAAGATGGATATTAAAATATCTATTAAAAACTGTAGGTGTGATATTTGCAATAGAAAATGTATGTCTTAATTTATTCATCCTTTTGAAGCTATGACAGCCACAAGCTGAAGATAATCTGCTTTGGACATTGCAGTTCTAGCCTAGTGACATTTTTTTTCCAGGAATGTTTGAGATGAAGAGCAAATCGAGACCACAAATATATAAATCATAAACGTAAAACAAGCCTAGGCCTTAGCTTTAGAAAGATTTCTTTCATCCCTGTATGAATGGGGAAAGAAAACTTTGAAAATAGGCCTGTCTATTACAAACACTGACATTTATTTAACACTCTGAGGGAAGAGGTCTATATAAATTCAAAACAGTTTTGTAAGGTAAAGCATATGAAAGAAGCTCGGAGCAAGTTCTGTTAAAGCAGGGTTTTCTCTCTTAATGTACGCCAGCTTCGATGCACTTTGAACAGCACATAATAAACAAGCCCTCGTTGTACTTTTTAATGTGGACTTCATTTTGGTCGCTACACAATCGTTGCAGTATTACCTCATTACAGAATGTATTTAATGTGGTTTTTGTACATACACTATGTATACGCTGAGGTTTCCTTTTGTACTGTTGGTATGTATGTATAAAAATAAAGAAGAAGAATTTAGATTTTTACCATCATAAGTTATGAAGATTTATTGCTGCTGTAAAGACTTTCATCACCATCATTTCCATTGGGTACTAGTCACAAGAAAAACCCTACATGTCAATGTCATCACATCTTTCCCGTGTTCTAACTGGCCATAATGTACAGTATATTCAGATTCGACGAGTGACAAAATATTTCTTTTACGAGATGGTTTGATGTATGAATCACTCTTTCATGGTAGCCAAATGCAAAGTGTAAAATCAAATGTATTTCTAAATTACTCAGGACCCCTTTTATCAAGCTGCACTACAGATTTTTAGCATAAGTCGGCACACTAAATGCTCTGATGCTCATATAATTCCTATGAGTGTCGGGCCACTTACCTTGCCGGCCTGCGCTAAAAATCCCTAGCCTGAAAGCTATCTTCTAGAACAATTGTTTGATTTAGAATAATTATGAAAGGCTAATGGTTTAGAAGTTCATAAATTTCTAGGGAACTGCATTCATGTGAAACTAGGGGGGGATTTTTTTAAATGTAAGCTACTTTTAAGATGTGTTATTTTACTGTTAACCCCAGTTATTAGGAACTGGGGCTTATTGCATAAAATAGCTAAAATAGCACAAGTTAGTGGTAAAATAACATGCTAATAACAATGCCCCTAATTCACTAACTCCCCCCCCCTCCTTTTTTATGAAGATGGGTTAGGCTTTTTTACCACTGGCTGCAGTGGTATTACCTGTAACGCTCATAGGAATTCTATTTGCGTCGGAGCTAATACTGCCGGGGCCAGCAATAAAAAAGCCTAACGCAGCTTTGTAAAAAGAGCCCCAAATTTAAAAAAATAGAGAGTAGATATATAACCAAATAAATTTTTTTTAAAAAACTCCCTTAATACTTGAGTGAAACTCAAGAGTAATATATCCAACATATAGGGCTCCTTTTACAAAGGTGCACTAGGGCCTTAACGCGCGCAATAGCACGCGTTAAATTCCCGAGCGCGCTAGCCACTACCGCCTCCTTTTTAGGAGACAGTAGATTTTTGGCTACCGCACGCTATAGCGCGCGGTAATTTTGTCCGTGTGATAAAAACCCTAGCGCACCTTCGTAAAAGGAGCCCATATTGTTAACAATGATGGATGTGGTAATATAGAATAATGTGTGAGGATCCCTCGGAGCACACTAGTAAATGTGTACTGTAAATACACGTTACACACAGCCAATCATTAATTGCTCTTATAGACCATTACCAGTCTTCACACAATAGTGAGTATTAGGGTTACTCGATCCTAAGAATTTCTTTGAAAATTCCTGTGACAATTTGTTTAAACAGTCCAAAATCTTCTCTGTGATGATTAAGGTCCATTCTCAATTTGTAGGCCGCAGGCACTGCTCAGGCTTGTAACGTGAGCAACATGAACGCTTATCTTCACCTGCAGGATGACATCCTTTGCTTTGCAAGGCACCTTATTTCAGTTGTCTTCCTCAGATATTATTGAAGAACCCATGCTGCTCATGTGCAAGAGAGGGAAAACTAAGGGGACTTTTGTTAGAACAATATTAGGCTGTAACCCTTTAGAGGCAAAGGGGGATTGGGACTTGTATACCACCTTTTTGTACTTTTTAAAACCACACTCAAAGTGGTTTACATACAGGTACTCAAGGATTTTCCCTTTCTGTCCCAGCAGGCTCACAATCTATTTATTTAAAACATTTATAATCCGCTTTAAGCTAAAGCGGCTTACAATTAACATACACAGCCTTCAACACATGCACAATGTAGAAATCCACGTAACAAAAACCAATTGTCATAATGTGAGCATCTTAACATGCTAATCTTAGAAGAAGATAATATCGTCTTAACTGAAATTAAGTGCGACTAGCAAAGAAATGCTTGGGCATAAAGTCGTCAGCAGTTTTCTAAAGTATAATAAATTTCCACAGAGTCTCAGAGTGCCTGTCAAAGCATTCCATAAGGCAGGTCCAGCAATGGAGAAACGGATCTAATGCATCTGGGGCAATGGAGGATTACAGGGCAAATTCTATAAGAAGCGCCCAAAAGTTAGATGCCTAATTAGGCACTGTTCAGCACAATTCAAGTAAAATTGGATGCTGTTTAATGAATCACACTGAGCGGAACCTCAGTGGCCCAAGAAATAGGCCAGCTCTAGGAATAACTAAAAGGTAGGCGCCTAGCTGAGCGCTTAAGCACGCTTAAGAGCAGTGATTCTGCAACAAGGTGCCTGACATGTAGCCACGCCCACGCCTAACATGCATAGCGCCTATTTTTTTGAAGGCTGCCTAAATTTTTAGAGGCGCCTTGATACAGAATCGCGCTTTCTTGATAGGCACCTATGTTTCAATCAGTGCTGATTAAAAAGCTTAATTGAGCTTGTTATTCGATTTAGATAGGCGCCTATCTAGTTGGGCGCCTCCGAAATAGGTGCCTAACTTTAGGCGCTGGTTATATAAATTGGGCCTAAGTGACTTGCCCATGGTCACAAACAGCAGTTCAGGGCTTGAACCCACAACCTCAGGGTGCTGAGGATTTAACCACTACACCACACTCTCCCCAAAGGATTATTCCTAAGCATAAAGCAGGAGGTGTTTTTAAGTATATCAAATCAGTAACGGGTTGTTTTAATACTCTACTAGGAGTAACCATGCTATGTCAAAAAAACAGGATTGAAGAGTTAACCAAGAGTTTTGGTTACTCATGCCTGGAGATAAGGGGGAATCATGGTACTGATGTGGGGACTATTAGAGCATTTGGAATCTTGAAAGTCTCTATCTACATCTTTAACTGAATTGGGGAGAGCTGGGGAAGAAGGTTCCAGTCTAATGCCTCTGTATCGCTCAATGGTGTGATCTCACCTTGAGTATTGCGTTCAGTTCTTCTCTTCTTATCTCAGGAAAGATATAGCGGCACTAGAAAAGGTTCAAAGAAGAGCGACCAAGATAATAAAGGAGATGGAACTCCTCTCGTATGAGGAAAGACTAAAGAGGTTAAGGCTTTTGAGCTTGGAAAACAGATGGCTGAGGGGCGATATGATCAAAATCTACAAAATCCTGAGTGGTGTAGAACGGGTACAAGTGGATCGATTTTTTACTGCATCAAGATTTACAAAGACTAGGGGACACTCGATGAAGTTACAGAGTAATACTTTAAAACCAACAGGAGGAAATATTTTTTCACTCAGAGAATAGTTAAGCTCTGGAATGCGTTGCCAGAGGATGTGGTAAGAGCGGTTAATGTAACTGGTTTAAAAAAAAGTTTGGACAAGTTTTGGGAGAAAAAGTCCATAAACTGCTGTTGAGACAGACATGGGAGAAGCCACTGCTTGTCCTGGATTGATGGCATAGAATGCTGCTACTATTTGGGTTTTTGCCAGGTCCTTGTGACTTGGACTGGCACCAAGATTCAAGTACCCCACCAACATCCGTTATACAATATGATCATAAGCTGGTATTTATGTTCCTAAAGTTAGGTGCCAATAGTTACTTCAAGTCAATTGACAGTTGTAACAGTTGTCACTTCAGTGTATCTTGAAGTGCATGCATTGTAGCAAGTTATGCCAGAGACAACCAAAGCAGCAAACAAAACACAAAGCAGATCAGCGGGTGTAGAAATGTACAATTTTATTATAACCAAATACCCAAAGTGGGCACAGTTCACCTTAAAAGGCTGCATCAGGGGTAGAACTAAAGGAGAGTAGTTCACCCTCTCCAGTGGCAAAATTCTATCATCCAACTTTCTCAGCACTCTTGAGTAAATTCTATATATGTCACTGTGAGAGATTAAGGGGTTTTCCCTAACTGAAGCTGCAGTTATCCCCCTGGACAGCAGGGGGTGTTAGGCAAATCAAGGAAAACTACATGTCCCAGAATGCCCTGAGCTTTGCATTCAGTGCTGAGATCCCTTAGGAAAGGAATACAGCCTTACTGGGTCAGAGGAATGGGACTCAGGGAGGGAGGAATACTTCTGCCCCAGAATGGAATCATTCAAGAGGTCCCAGAGAGAGAGAGGAATTCCATTTTCCCTAGATGTGAGCTGAGCTGAGGCAGAAGTTCTGGCTTATGGAAGCTGACTGAAGTTGAGCTGAGAGAGAGAGAGACTGACTGTCAGGTGAGACAGTTACTGATGGCGTGGATGAGGTTTGTTTATTGAAGTGGGGATTCTTGTTCCAGCTCTGGATAGGGCCTGTGTTAAATGGGCTTGATTAACCATGCATGTGAGGCAACTGTCCTGGCTGGACATGTGTTCAGACCTCTCTTGGCAATTCAAGCCAGGCTGTTACAGTTGCCTAAAAAATTCAGAGTTGAAATATCAGCGCTTAGCACTGTTCTATAAACCGCCTCCAAGAATTAGGCCCATCTACACAATTAGCATTTAGGCACAGGTATTTATGCCAATGACAACCAGGCCTAAATGACTGTACCTAAGTTGTGTACGAATCATAACATTGTCCACAGTGGTGTAGCAAGGGGGGATGATCGCCCTGGGGGCCATCTTTGTGGGGGGTGCCAGTGCCGGCCCTTCTCCTTCTCTCTACCTCCAAATGTACCTCTTTAAATGTTTGACGCTGCAAGAAGCATCTTCCACTTTCTGTCTGAACTGGCCTCAGCTTTCTTCTGATCTCACTTCCTGGTCGGGGGACCAGCATATGTAATGTAATGTAATGTAATTTATTTCTTATATACCGCTACATCCGTTAGGTTCTAAGCGATTTACAGAAAATATACATTAAGATTAGAAATAAGAAAGGTACTTGAAAAATTCCCTTACTGTCCCGAAGGTTCACAATCTATGACATCAGAAGGGAGCTGAGGCTGGTGCGAGCAGCAGGTCGAAGATGCCGTTTGCGACAGAGAACATTTCAAGAGGTATGGGGAGGCCAAGGGGTGCTCAAGTAGCAGGGAAGAATGGGGGGAGGCACACGGTGTGGTGATGCTGGGCGCCAACCTCCCTCACTATGCCACTGATTGTGCCTAACATTTAGGAATGCCTATGACCCTCCCGTGCCCCTCCCACGGCCATGTCCCCTTTTTGGTTCTGCACACTAGAATTTGTGCGCATCTCTTTATAGCATATGCCTTATAAGATGTGTATGCAAATTCTAATTACTGACAATTATGCCAATAATTACTAGTTAGTGGACAATTATAAGTGCTGATTGGCTCAATAATCTTATAAGTTGCATGTGCAAATTGGGCGCATGCAACTCAAAGCGCCATGTATGTGAGCAGAACAGCAGCACTTCTCACTGAGTGCTGAGATTATTGGATCTTATTTTTTTGCTATTGGGGGAAGCAAACTTTATTTCCCTTTAGCTCTCCCTGTGACTCAGACTTTTAAGCCAAAATGTGGCCATGCCAGATATTTGGTTATAATAAAACTGCACATTCTACACCTGCTGGCCTGCTTTGTGTTATTTGGAACACAAAGCAGGCCTGTGCTTGCCTGTGCACCCCCCCCCCCAAAAAAAAAAAAAAAACCCTACACGTTAAGTCCCCGATTCTATATAGCCTAAAAAATTGGCTCCGACTAGTGTGGGACTAAGCATGATTCTATAAACGTTAGGCTCACTGTATAGAATCACACTTAGCGCCACTTAAGCGACGTCAGTTGTCGCTAGGCATCCTAGCTATAGGCACATTGTATTTATGTCAGGGTTTCGTTTGCCTAAATACCTGCACCTAAGGTAGATGCCTAACTGGAAAATATGCCTGTGCTCTACACTTAAGCACGCCCACTTTTAGGTAGGTGCTTTGGACTAGCACCTTCTTGTTACAGAATCATGTTTTTCAAGTTAGTCACCTAACTTTCAATTGAATCCAATTAACAGCAATTATGAAGTGTTAAATGCTGTTATCAGTGCCAATTAAGCCTTTTATCAGTGCCTCCCCCCTTTTACAAAACCGCAATAGCGTTTTTTAGCACAGGCCGGCGCATTGAATGCTCTGTGCTGCCCCCGACACTCAGAGTTCCTATGAGCATCGGGAGCAGCGCATTTAGCATGTCGGCCTGCGCTAAACACCGCTATTGCAGTTTTGTAAAAGGGGGGGAGGGTAAGTTAGGTGCCTACATCAGGTAAGCACGCTGATGTAGTTGCTTTTAGGCGGACTTTATTGAATTTGCCAGTTAGTGATTTGGTATCTTATATCTTATAGAACCGTGCAAAATACTTACAAGTGTAATTGCCGAACTGTGGCACCAATCACATGTACAAGTGCTATTATCCTATAATTTATGTACCCAATTGTCACCTATCTATAAGTGCCAGTTTATAAAACTGCTTTTCAAGTGCTCTTGTCCACTGTCATGAGAGGGTGCTCCGGCTGCAACACATAACTTCAAGTTGTCACAAAACAGTGGGCATGTGACGAGACAGATATAAGTGAGGGAGATAATTATTCTTTAAAAAAAAAGCAAAACAGATTTCAGTGAGTGACTAATTGACAGAAGAGGCGAGTTTTTATTGAGAGACTAATTTTGAGTGGTCCTAGTCATTTTCAATCTTTCCGCAGATCTTTAAAAACTTTCCTATTTGCTAAACACTATGAAAATTAGTCCCATTGAAATTCTTGATTGTTTGCCTTTTCAGTATTTTTTAATTTTTGTTAACCGAGTCGAGCTTCCTTTGGTTGATGACCCGATATATAAAGCTAAGTTTTAGTTTTAGTTTAGTTTAGACTCACTCTGTGTATGTCAAACCTGCCTCAGTTTGCTGGAATAGTTGTGCCAGAAGTGTGTGTCTGTGGGCACACACAGTACCCAGGAGGAGATATTCAAGCAGGTATACTACAAACTTTAGGAGTGAAAAGAGAAGAGGCGGGTACTAGGGTGCTACTAGGTGTAACAAGGGTGAGTGGCACCTGGGATGGTTGCGCCCCCTCGCCCTCTTCTCCTCCTCCCCACGCACTCCCCCTGCTCCTTCTCCCCCCCTCCCCCCCGCTCCTTTCCATCCACCCCACGCATAGTCCCCTCTTCCCTTCCCGCATACCTTTTTCATTTTCTAGATGCGAGCAACATCACGAACTTGCATCCCTCTGATGTCACTTCTGAGGCACGGGGCATGGAAGTGATATCAGAAAGAGGCGACACCGACATGGGCAGCAAGTTCATAATGCTGCTCGCACAGAGAAAAGGTAAGAGGGAAGGGAAGGGGGCGCATACGGGCAGCAGGGGGATTTGAGAAGGAGTGGGCAGCGGAGAGGAGGATGGGTGCCAGTGCCCTTACCAAGACTGTGCCTGGGGCGGACCACCACCCCACCCCCTTACTACGCCACTGGTTACTAGTATAGTACCCCCTCCGAATCCACGGTTTCAGTACCCGCAGATTCAGTTGTTCACAATTTTTTTTATAAGAAATGCTGCATCCCGGACCTTCCCCAGACCTTACCTGGTGGTCTAGCGGCGACGCGGGGCAGGATTGATCCCCATGCAGAGCCATCATCAAAATGGTTGCCATGAGTTCCCGTTGTAGTCTCGAGACTAAAATGGGAACTCACGGCAGCCATTTTGATGATGGCTCTGCACGATGCAGGAGCGTAGGACGAACGATCCTGCCCCGCATCGCTGATAGACCACCAAGGAAGGTCTGGGGAAGGTCCGGGACACGGGGGTGGGTCAGAGCTGGCCCTGAAAGTTATCTACAATATTTCAATATTCGTGGCCAGCTCTGCCCCTAATCCCCTAATATTCAGGGTCTGATGCACTGTTTGTTTCACTGTTTACAGCTTAGTGAGTGACTGACTGGCAAAAGAGGCAATCAGTGTGACTTTAAGTTTTCAGTGAAAGATCCATTCTTTCTGTGTGTGTCAAGCCTGCCTCAGTGTGCTGAAGTAGCTGTGTCAGGGACAGCAGTGTATATCTGTGGGCATACTCCTCTCCACGGAATCTATGTGTAGCATGAAATTATTTTATAATTCTGATATGATCTTAAAATATGTAGCATGTTATAGTTAATGTTGCTGGGGTTATGAATTGTGAATTTGAATTATTGCCTGACCCAAACGATCATTTATTCTGAGGGACTTAGAGTAAAAATGATATGGTTTTTATAATTTAAGATGGTTTTATAATTATTAATTTGATGGATTTAAAAGTGAATTTCTGATGTGGTCTTTGAGCCAGTATAGCCTTCAGAAAGTGTTAAGTACCTGGCCAGGGTAGATAAGAGGATGTATGCCAGAAGACCAAATTCATCTCTGAACTACCCCAGTCTGAACAATAGAAGCTCATTTTTGTGTTAAATACACATATTACAAAAGAAAGGACTGAGTCATCACCTTCAGGAAAGTGTTTAGTACACCTATTCAGATACCAGAGCTAAACAGAACTTTAAAT
This sequence comes from Geotrypetes seraphini, assembly GCF_902459505.1. Classification (NCBI taxonomy): domain Eukaryota; kingdom Metazoa; phylum Chordata; class Amphibia; order Gymnophiona; family Dermophiidae; genus Geotrypetes; species Geotrypetes seraphini. The sequence goes on along the minus strand of NC_047084.1, from coordinate 337,455,220 downwards.
TCATCTCTTGTCTGCAAGATCAATAGAAGCCTCCACACCAAAGTCATCTGTAGACTACAAGATCAAACAAGAGCCCTTTACACCAAATTCATCTCTGGGCTACTCCAGTCAGCAAGAACAATAGAAGCTCATCACACCATTTTAAACCACTCAGACATAGATTCACACCACATTCAGCAAGGACAAGTAACAATACTCTGTATTGGGACATCCTTTCAAGCCATTGTAATTCAATCATCATTCACCTAGGAACAGAGAATGGAATCTATTTTTAGAAAGGGTCTCAACCCTATAAAGTGGAATCCGTTCTCAGGAGGGAAGATGCTCACTCTCCCTCTGGAACCATCCTGGATCAAACTACAATTCTTATCCTCCATGGATCACCATGCTGCTTCACTAGGCCATGTGGCCTCTGCTCCATTTTAAGGACTATTCACATTGTGAGTAACTTTTTGAATCCAGATAAATTATTCCTTCTGCTTTAGCAACACTTGTCTTGTGCAATCCTATTATCTTTGCACAAAAGGTCCCATCTGTAACAACTGTCTACCTGCTTGATTAAAGTTTCAGTTTGCTTATAAATGTTCTGAGTCTTAGTTCTTGAAGTATCCTATATAATAAAAGGCTAACTCGCACATGCGCATTCCTATCTGCGTATTGGAGGTTTGTTAAGGTCATCTTGCTGGGAGGGAGACATAAGAGAGTTACCGAGGGTTGGGCTGGGAGGGGAGAGAAGCGATCTGCCTCAGGCGATTCAGGCAGCAGCAGCGTTTACAATTTGCTGCTGTTACCGGCTTCAGGCCTTCTTCTCTGGCGGGTCCTGCCTACTTCCTGTTTTCATGAAGACAGAACTCGCCAGAGAGGAAGACCTGAAGCCGGCAACAGCAATGAATTGTGAATGCTACTGCTGCTGCCAAGAGGAAAGGGAGCAGAGGGGGAGAGAATGGCTTGGAGGGAAGAAGACATGGCAGGGCATGGAGGGACGGAGGAAGGTATGCCAGACCAAGGGGAAAGGAAGGAGGAGATGCCATATGGAACAGATAGAGAGAGAACAGACAATGGATAGAAAGAGAAGAGAGGGCAGTGAATGGAAGGGGCAAGAGTAGTAGATGGAATGGGTAGATGGAATGGGTAGAGAGAGGGAGAAAGACACTGAATGGAAGTGTGGGGGACAGGGGGCAGACGTTGGAAGGAAGTGAGGAGGAGAAAGAAAAAAGGTCACATGCAGGATTGAGGGAAGAGCATAGAGTTAGAAATAAAGATAGACAGACAGGGGGCCAGGGACAGACACAGACAGAAAGAATGACACACAGACAGAGAGCGTCCAAGGAGAGAGACAAATTAAAAAAAAAAAACAGACATACAGACATCTACTCTAGCATCCGTTAATGGAGAGAGAGTCAGGGAGGAACTGGAGGGTGAGAGGGAAAAGGGGCTGCTTTCTAGCACCCGTTAATATAACGGGCTTAAAGACTAGTTCACATATATTTAATTGTTATTACAGAGCTGAGTGTTAATCAAGCGTCTAACTCCCCCCAATTAATATTTCTCTATGAGAGTGATATATTTTATTGGTGGAGATTAATAATAATTTTTAGTAACATATGTATAGCTCTGAGATTTCACCCACCAGGAGTTGCTTCATGGTCAATTCAAGTACTGTTAAAACAAATAAATAATTAATGGTTGTTATAATAAATAATCATAAACTCTAAATCATAAATGAGCCACAGTAAATCAGAAATGTGAAACATATGAATAGACATAAATACCATACTCAAATCAAATATGTGTTAGCGAAATGGATGGTTAAAAGACTAAGAATGTTACAATGCCCCTGTATCGCACCATGGTGTGACCTGATCTGAAGTATTACATTCAGTTCTGGTCTCCTTAACTCAAGAAAGTTATAGGGGCACTAGAAAGGCTTCAAAGAAGAGCGACCAAGATGATAAAGGAGATGGAACTCCTCTCATATGAGGAAAGACTAAAAAGGTTTGGGTTCTTCAGCTTGGAAAAAAGACGGCTGAGGGGAGATATGATTGAAATCTACAAAATCCTGAGTGGTGTAGAACGGGTACAAGTGGATCGATTTTTTTACTGCTTCAAGATTTACAAAGACTAGGGGACACTCGATGAAGTTACAGAGTAATACTTTAAAAACCAACAGGAGGAAATATTTTTTCACTCAAAGAATAGTTAAGCTCTAGACCGCGTTGCCAGAGGTTGTGGTAAGAGCGGATAGCGTAGCTGGTTTTAAGAAAGATTTGGACAAGTTCCTGGAGGAAAAGTCCATAGACTGTTATTGAGAAAGACATGGGGGAAGCCACTGCTTGCCTTAGATCAGTAGCATGGAATATTGCTACTCCTTGAGTTTTGGCCAGGTACTAGTGACCTGGGTTGGCCATCGGGAGAACGGGCTACTGGGTTTGATGGACCATTGGTCTGATCTAGTACGACTATTCTTATGTTCTTATAATACTGTAAATATTAATCATAAAACATAACTTATAAATAATATATAGAATCATAAAATGCAAATCATATGAGTAACGGAAAGGCCTGGATATGAATGTTATGAAAAATTTTAGACCAATTTCGATAGTAACTTTTATAGGTAAAATTTTGGAGAAAATTGTTTTGCCTCAGTTAGATGATTTTGCGCAGGAAACTGGTTGCTTGGATTGTAACCAATTTGGTTTTTGGAAAGCTCATAGTGTAGAGCTATTATTGACATCACTATTAGACACCTTATGTTTTGGATTGGATCTTTTCAAGTAAGGAATGGGAATAAGATCTCGAGTAAATTTCAGGTGAGAGCGGAGTCTCCCAGGGATCGGCGCTTTCAGCGTTATTATTCAATATTTATATGGTCACAATTGGTCAGTTGTTCTAGTCTTTAGGGGCTGAATACCGCATATATGAGGATATCAGCTTCTTCTTCCCAGTGTGTATATGGGGAGATGGGTTAGAGAAATTGATGAGTAATTATTCGAGTGAAATTACTGGATGAATGGAAAGGCAAGGTTTGAGATTGAATGTAGAAAAGACAGAGATAATGTTTGTGGGGAAATCTGACTGGGTCAATTGGCCAAAAATATTAAAAGTGCTAGATGAGGTATTGCCGATGAGGGAGTCAATGATAGTCCTGGGAGTAAAACTGGACCCAGGACTTACAATGAGTTGTCAAGTGGTAAAGACAGTGCAAGTATGCTTTGCACAGATACATTTATTGTATCACTTAAAACCAATGCTGTTACCAGTTGACTTTCATGCTTTTGTACAAGCAATGATTTTGTCGCGGCTGGACTACTGCAATGTCCTGTACCTGGGAATAACTAAAACCAGGTGCAGGGCATTGCAGATGATCCAGAACACCGCGGCTAGATTGATAACTTGAATGCCAAGATATGAGCATAAAACTCCATATCTCTGACAACTGCATTGGCTGCCAGTTGTATTTAGAATCCAATATAAAGCAATTATGTTATCATTAATTTCTATGTGGCACAATCCCTGAATTTTTTAACAGTTTGATGTCTGGTTATCAACCATCAAGATCATTATGTTCCGAAAGTTCAGCACTGTTGAAAACTGTAGCAAGATTTATGGTACACTAAGCAGTTGCATAAACAAATTACGTGTCTGTTAGTTTTGTCTAGGGAAAACCATAAACGCTGCCAGGTCCAAATTTCTTGGTCTATTTATACGACACAAAACCCAGGCTAATGATAAATATTTTTATTATGAAAATAGAAAAATAGAATTCACAAGCCAGCTGCAATATCTAAATATTGTTCATAAAATATCTGATTACATAAATGAAACTCAGTACATAATTATCACAATACATTTGTTAGATAACTAAGTAAACTAATTGTTACACACACTAAACAATTCCTTATAATAATAATAATCCCTGATTATAAGCAAATGATTACAGTATCACACAGGTAGCTTCACAAACCTTGTCCTATATCACAATCGGATCTATTTATCTAACCTAGCTGATAAGATAGTAAATTCTGTATTCTCATCCTTTGATTAGCCTCTGGCGAAAATTAGGTGAAATGGAAAACTTTCTTGTGAGCTTCAGGAGATGTAAGAATCCTTTGTTACAGGCACATGTGTTCGTCAGTCCCGGGGAAGGCTATAATTCATTGGCAGACAAGTTCCCTTTTAGTGCTGGAGTTCAGATCTGTATAGAGTCTGAATCACTATCTCTTAGGCAGAGAGTCACACGAGGTAACTTTACAGGTCTAATTATTAAAAGAAAAAGGTCGCGTGCAAAACACCTGTGGGAAGATGTGAGCTTCCTCGCATCCCGACACAGACTAATTATAATTAGCACCTTCTCACTTGGATCTCATCAGATGACTTCCTCGGACCAATCCAGAAACAGAACTTAGATGAATAGCCTTTCTGTGTAAGGTATCATATAGGCTGGTAGACACAGGGCCGTTAGACAGATAAGAACAGGATAGGAGTATAACTCCCCCAAGAATCACACAGTCCCATTATGAAGACACAGATGGATGTCCTTGAGTAGAATAACATTCTGGTACATACCCAGAATGCATCAGGCAGAAACAGCAAAGATGTTTCTTCTTTCTTCTTGCAAAGTTCATGCTGGAAAGCTTTCTTGCAGACAATGATTTCTTACAGACCATGATTTCTTGTAGACAATGGTTCAGGCTTTGATGATGTCAGAGAGGCCTAACCTTCAGGTGCAAATACGGAAACACCCCTACAAAACAAAGGACAATCCTAAATATGTAGAAATGAATGCTATGATCTTTTTCATGTGCAGAAGTAAAGTTGTGGAATAGCCTTGTTGGCCAAATTCGAAAATGTAGTGACAGGAGTTCATTTAGGAAACTGTTGAAAACACAACTATTTGTTGATGCATTTCTTTGAGCATTGACCTTTTGTAAGGATAGAATCTTTTTGCTTTTGCTCCTATTTGTTCTGATCTATTTTAGTATTTTATGTATGTAATCTTTTTGTTAACCATTTCAGAATAAAACGGTATAGAAATTTAATAAATAAATAAATATAAGTAAACATAAACAAACTATGCTCATATAAAATATATGGTACCTAAATAGGAACTCATAAATGCATAAAACCACAAAATCCCTATTATCAGTCATGTCTATGAAAACATGACAGAAAAGTAGACTGTGAAAGACTGATTGGTGATTATCGATAATATTGGTGCCAACCATGCAGGTACTCACCCCATCATCTTCAGGTATTCCAAAATAGGTTGTGAGACTCAAACGCAACTGGCAAAAGGTAAACAATATCTCTTCGTGAAGGATTTCATGAATCTTCCAAACAAGATCTGTCTAGTTCAGAACTGTAGTAAACAGGATCCTTGGCTGATACAAACGAACTGTAACAACACTTTGACACATAAAATTAATTTGGTTGGGTTAGGTTAAGCTGGAAGTCAGAGGAATAAAGCAGTAATATCAGCAAAGGGAATGGGGTCTTACATACAGCCTTTTTGTTGCTTTGGCATTTCAAAGCTGACATTCAAAGTGGTGGACACTGGAGACTTAAGTGACTTATGCAGGCTCACAAGGAGCAGCACCAGGATTTGATCTCACAACCTCAACCAGTGAGCTACAGCCCAGGTCCAGTTAGTCCAGTTCCCCAGCCCCTGCAACTAGTTATGGCAGTGGAAGCTTTATCTCGAACATAAGGGCAGGAGTAAATGAGGTGATGCCTTATTGCCCTGTCGTGTGTCAAAAGGCAGGCTGCATCCAAAGTGGTTACACAATACACAGGTGAAATGATTATTTTGGATGACTAGCTCCTACAGGATGTGGAGATTGAGGAGGGAGAGGGTTGTTAGTGGCTGTTTCATAGGTGTCAGAACGGGGGAGACCACAGGGGCCGTGGCCTCCCCAAAAACCGGTAGTCAGAGTCAGTTATGGCTCTACTCCCCTACCCACCTCCTCCTGGTCGTTGTAATTTTAAATCTTCCAGCAGCCGCCGTGCAGCATCGCTGCAGAATGAAGACTTCCAGGGCAGTTTTGCTCATTGATGCTGCGCGGCAGCTGCTGTAAGATTTAAAATTACAGCAACCGAGGAAGGTAGGTGGAGGAGTCGGGAGCTGGAGAAAGAGGTTACACTACAGGATCCTGCTGGTGCTAGGGCAGAGCATATGCCCATCCCCCAAATAAAAAAGTGTCCCGCTGCCTATGGGCTGCTTCATTGGTTAGCCTCCAATTACAAAGTAACCAGCAGAACAAAATTTAGTAGACCAGTGATCCCCACTCGTGTCATTCAGTGTTGCATCCGAATGAAGGCACAGCTGGACAAGGCAGAAGCATCCATTACTCTGATGTGTGTGGCACAGTGATTAAAGCTACGGCCTCAGCACATTGAGGTTGTGGGTGCTACTCCTTGTGACCCTGGGCAAGTCACTTACTTCTCCCATTGCCCCAGGTACATCAGATAGATTGTGAGCCTGCTGGGACAGATAGAGAAAAATGCTCAAGTACCTAAATAAATTCATGTAAACTATTCTGAGCTCCCCTGGGAGAACAATATTTAAAATAAATAAATTAATTAACAAGTGTCATCTGGATCAGGCAGAATGCAACAAAGGCATATCCTTTCTCATGGGTACACTGAAAGCAGATAGATGAGGCAAGGACAGGTGTCAGATCTAGTAGGGAAACACCAAAAGGATATTTATATAGCTTAAGTGGTTTACTTTCAGGTACTCAAGCATTTTTCCCTATCTGTCCTGGTGGGCTCATACTCTATCTAATGTACCTGGGGCAATGGAGGATTAAGTGACTTGTCCAGGTCACAAGGAGGAGCATGGTATTTGAACTCAAAATGTCAGGTGCTGAGGCTGTAACTCTAACCACTGTGCCACACACTCGCACAGCTGAGTAATGGATTAAAGCCATATCTCAGCCCATACCTTGGAAGCAATTCAGAAGATGAACAAAGGCTGATTTGGTAGCAGGAAATAAAAATCAACATTTTTTCATTATAGATAATGTATATATAGAAACATAGAAACATGATGGCATAATATGATATATATGTATCTATGTAGGGTCATGAAATGGTTAACTGTTGTTTAAAATATTGCTCTGGTCTACATAGCTGAAAACAGTGTTTAATCTATTGACTGCATCTGCCTAAAATGTATGTCCCTACCTTACCACATTGTAAGCTGAATAGATAAGAGTTTGAGCCATGATGTACCCTGCCCTTCTGTACATTTAACTGTAAGAGTTAGATAGGTGTCCTGCTAGTGACCTGCTAGTGTGAGCTTAGAACCAATGAGTGTTAAGAAAAGTAACACGTGAAAAGCTTTTTCTAGAATTCAGTTGTATAGCCAGAAAAATGAATAAATATCTCTGTAACTTCCTGGTTTCGGCACTTCTGAGCCAGCTTGGAGCTCAGGGGTCCAGCATGCATGCTGTGAATAAAACTTGTACTTTCTTCACGCCTCTGACTTTGTGTGTCCAAGTGACCTTTCATTTGGCTTCCGAACAGGGACTTGAAGGTCTCTTGACCACTGGTTACTCGATTGGTCACTTGTTTCTGGTCCTACGGCTGATATGTCTGCTTAGCCGGCTGCCTTCCTTTTGGGGGGTTGGCAGACCTCAGGACGTTGGACCGCTTCAACTGACTTATCTAGTCTCAGTTTAAAGTACAAGAATCTGTATCTGTATCTGTATCTGTATCTGTACCTGGAGTGGCCACTATCTGGTAAGTGGGGATTGATCATCCCTATCCTGTCTCTCGTCTCCTGCCTAGTAAGCCACGTGATCTGTCGCTGAAAAGTTGTGAGAAAGGGATTCTAGGAACTGTTATTTTCTGGTTGAGTAACTGAACTGAAATCTGTTGTGTTTTGTGTGTTTGAGTGTCTGAGACGTCCTTGAGGACGAAGCGAGTGTGGACCTGTTAGTACTGCGTTTCCCTAGTCCGGAGACGGGCGGGGCCAGGAATTCAGGGAAGTGTTTTTGTCCTCCATTGCACAATGGGGGGATGTCTGTCTACCTGTGGGGATCCCTTGATATGTTAGCTAATTTTAAAAAAGGAATTTGTCTTTGATTATACTTAACAAATCAACCCTTATTTGTCTGTGCCAGTTAGATATTTGGTGTGGGCTGGCCCCCTCTGGCTCCCTGGAAGAGGACATAACTCGTCAGGTTTTTATGCATTCGTTTGCTGTCAGTGCCTCTTCCAGTCAGCCAATTTTTGCATTCCAATGGGAAAACCCTTCCACTGGACAAACCTCCTAAGTAACCTTGACCCTTCTACCCCAGGGCTTTAAAATTAGCCCCTCTCTATTCAGCACTGCCCTTGCTTCAGACCTTGCCAAATTCTTCCCTTCATCTGATTCCCAAGTCCTGCAGTATCCCGGGTTCTTTATGACTTCTGTCTGTTCAAATGTATCAGTGAAGTTTAAACTGTCAGTTGTTCACAGCATGAGAGAAGAGTACTTTTCCTTTTGTGCTGATAAGGGCCATGAAGTGTGTAGCACTTCCAATGTGGTTTCTCCTGAAACAGATAAGTGGTTTTGCATTTGAAGTTTTTGGCTATGTTATAAAATGTATATGCATATTCAGAAATGCATATAAACGAAAAATATGATTTCTGGAACTTATATTCCATGCTAAAAAGAAGTTCTTTGTCCAAATTTAGTAGTTATTTGTCTAAATTTAAAAGTTCTGAAAAGGACTACATCTGTAATTTGATCTCTTTGATCTTTAAGCAACTCTCTCTCCTTTGTGAAATTCTGTAGGAAGGGGGAGTAAGTCTCTACTGAGACCCATGTTGATTGTAAAAAAAAATAAAAATGAACAATGTTTAAACTTGTGAGTACAGTAAAACTTTGGTTTGGGACATAATTTGTTCCAGAAGTATGCTTGTATTCCAGGGCACTAGTGTACAAAAATATACATACTTGTATTGCAAGCCCTTGCTCGTTTGGAACAGTCACTGCATTCCTGCAGCGTCATATAGAGAGGAACCATTGGCTCAGTTGTGAAAATGTGATGCTTCTATACTGTATGTACGTGTATTGCAAGACGTTGCTGGTATAGCAAGTTAAAATTTAATCATTGCTTGTCTTATAGAACACTTGCAAACCAAGTTATTTGCAATCCAAAGTTTTACTGTATATTCCAATCTTTGTTTTGTATTTCTGTATATAAAAATGTAAGTTTAGGTATAACAATGTAATTTTTAGGAATGCTTTTGTATTGAAGTAAATATTTTTGCCAGTCAGCTGATAGTGAAGGGACTGCTGCTTTAGAGAGCGCTTGTGTCAGACTACCCTGCTTAGTGGGTGGATCCAGAACTGCATTTAGCTTAATTTTATAAGTCAGCTCTTTGGGGTAGGAACCTGATATAGAATAGGGATTGAGAACAATTCTTATGTGTTAGTACACATCTTAAGTTCAATTATTTTGTACCTTCTCTAATCTTTTGTAAACCACATAGCTCTTCACGGTATTGCGGTATATAAACTGTTATTATTATTTATCTGAGTCTTTCAGATAGTGGGTCTGACTTTTAAATTTTCCTGTGGCCATATTTACATTGATTTCAAGTATGCCTTCCTCGTGTCACCTACCTTGGATTTCAAATCTCCAAGGGTACCAGGTCCTTTCCTACACCGAGGTCCAGGCTGTCTGTAGTCTCCCTGTCCCTGATAACTGCAAGGCTCTGAGCACCTTTCTCAGTATTGCAGGATACTGTCCCATCTGGATCCCTGATTTCTCTACTATTGCTCGTCCTCTGTATGATTCCACCAAAGGCGCTGACTCAGCCCCTTTTGTCTGGACCCAACTTCAGGAGCGGTCTTTTCGCTGCCTCCAAAAACTTCTGACTCAGGCCCCTGCCTTCTGGCCCTTCTGCCCAAGAAGCTGAGCTTTATGCTCTCACTTTTGCCCTGCGCCACTCTGCCTCTCAGTCTTGCAATATATATATACTGACTCCAAATATGCTTTCCTTAACTTGCATTCCCATAGGGCCATCTGGAAACATCGAGGTTTCATTATAGCCTCCGGCCGCCTGATCCATCATGCTCCCCTCATTCTTGACCTTCTTGAGGCCGTACAACTACCCTCACGTGTTTCTGTTATGCACTGCCATGCTTACAGACGCGTGATGGACCTTGTCTCTCGTGGCAATGCCCTTGCCGACCGCACAGCCCGAGCTGCCAGTCTCTGCCCCCTCTTTCGGCTCCTCTGTATACAATCATTCCTTTTCTGGATTCCCTTACACCCCAGTACGCTTCTCAGGAACAGACTTGGGCATGCATTATTTTGGGCCAGTCTGTCCTGAAAGGGGGGTGGATACAAAATGCGCCAATTCAAGTGCCAATCCAGACCCACACACTGATACTTCAAACGCAAGCACAGCGGGTACCCTCATATTCATTCCTCAACACCTGGCCCTCACGATTGTCAAAAGATGCCATGATCTGGCACACTCTGGAGAACCCGCTATGAAAATTGACTCTCAAGAGACATTTCTTTATCAATCACCTTGATCAGCTAGTCCGGAATATGGTCCGACAGTGTGTTGACGGTTCTAGAATAAAATTCCCAATCAGATGACTGCCACCTCTTGGATACCAACCTATTGGAACAAATCCGATGCAGGTTCTGTCTGTAGATTTTACCCACATGCCCATTTCCCGTTCCCTCAGTCACTTCCTAGTCTTCACAGACACCCTGACTAGATGGGTCAAAGCCTTCCTTACTTGCACTGAACGCGCCAGAGACGTAACCAAACACCTCCTGAATAATTCCGTGCTTTGGTCTCCCTGTTTTTATAGGCAGTGACAATGGCCCTGCTTTCATTGCCGATGTTGTCCAACAAATTGCTCAGGCCCTCCAAATTGAATAGAAATTATATGCTGCTTACCATCCTGAGAGCTCTGGTCAGGTCGAAAGAATAAACAGAACTCTTAAGACCCTTCTCACAAAATGAATTGAAGAAACTAATCTGTCCTGGCCTGTCCTGCTGCCTTCTGTTCTTTTTCAGATTAGATGCATCCCATCTAAGCCCCATTTGAGCTCATGTCCGGCCGGCCACCACCCATTGTGAACCCAGATCCTGGTTCCTTTGCTACTCTGGGATCAGATATCCTCCAGAGTCAGGTCCAGTCTTTAGCTAAAGCCCTTTAAGAGCTCCACAAATGGGTCCTGGAAAGGGCCCCACTATCGATAGCTACACAAGTCCATGGGTATGTCCCTGTAAATATAGTATGGCTAAAACTTGGAAGTCAGACCCCCTGAAACCTAGGTGGATAGGTCCTTTTACTGTCCTAATTTCTTCTCTTACAGTTGTCAAGGTGTCCGGACATGAAACTTGGTTCCACTACAACACGGATCTTCAGCTGAAGCTTTCTAAGACCTCAAAAGTTCTGAATATTTACCACTGTACTTAGCAGGTGTTCTGAATATAATTCTTTATAAGTGTTTGAGTTTACCGTATTTTCACGCAAATAACACGCACCCGTATAAAACGCGCACACGGATATAGCGCGCAGAAATCACGATGATTTGCACAAAAACTTTGATATACCGCGCTCACGGGTATACCGCGCATGCTGCCCGACGCTCCTTTCGCCCGCCCTGACTTTCCGTGCGCTGTCCCGACTCTCCGTTCACCCCCCCTGACTTCCGTGCACTGTCCCCCCTTGAAGGTCTGTCCCCATCCTGAAAGCCTGATGCCCCCCCCGACGTCCGATACATCCCTCCCCCCCCCCCGAAGGACCGCCGACTCCCCAACAATATCGGGCCAGGAGGGAGCCCAAATCCTCCTGGCCACGGCGACCCCCTAACCCCACCCCGCACTACATTACGGGCAGGAGGGATCCCAGGCCCTCCTGCCCTCGACGCCAAACCCACCTCCCCCCCAAGAACCTCCGACCGCCCCCCAGCCGACCCGCGATCCCCCTGGTGACCCCCACGACCCCCCCACCCCCCTTCCCCGTACCTTTGGTAGTTGGGCCAGAAGGGAGCCCAAACCCTCCTGGCCACGGCGACCCCCTAACCCCACCCCGCACTACATTACGGGCAGGAGGGATCCCAGGCCCTCCTGCCCTCGACGCAAACCCCCCTCCCCCCCAAGAACCTCCGACCGCCCCCCAGCCGACCCGCGATCCCCCTGGCGACCCCCACGACCCCCCCACCCCCCTTCCCCGTACCTTTAGTAGTTGGCCGGACAGACGGGAGCCAAACCCGCCTGTCCGGCAGGCAGCCAACGAAGGAATGAGGCCGGATTGGCCCATCCATCCTAAAGCTCCGCCTACTGGTGGGGCCTAAGGCGCGTGGGCCAATCAGAATAGGCCCTGGGGGCGCGGCCTGAGGCACATGGTCGGGTTGGGCCCATGTGCCTCAGGCCGCGCCCCCAGGTGGGACCTAAGGCTCCAGGGCCTATTCTGATTGGCCCACGCGCCTTAGGCCCCACCAGTAGGCGGAGCTTTAGGATGGATGGGCCAATCCGGCCTCATTCCTTCGTTGGCTGCCTGCCGGACAGGCGGGTTTGGCTCCCGTCTGTCCGGCCAACTACTAAAGGTACGGGGAAGGGGGGTGGGGGGGTCGTGGGGGTCGCCAGGGGGATCGCGGGTCGGCTGGGAGGCGGTCGGAGGTTCTTGGGAGGGAGGGGGGTTTGCGTCGAGGGCAGGAGGGCCTGGGATCCCTCCTGCCCGTAATGTAGTGCGGGGTGGGGTTAGGGGGTCGCCGTGGCCAGGAGGGTTTGGGCTCCCTTCTGGCCCGATATTGTCGGGAAGTCGGCGGTCGTTCGGGGTGGGGGGAGGGATGTATCGGACGTCGGGGGGGGGGGATGTATCGGACGTCGGGGAGTCGGCCGGGCAAGAGGGCTTGGGCTCCCTCTTGCTCCGATCGTGGATGCGGGTGTGGGTGGGAGCGCGTGCGAGCGGTCGTTCGGGGTGGGGGTGCGAGTGGTCCTGCCGGGGGGGGGGGGGGGATGTATCGGACGTCGGGGAGTCGGCCGGGCAAGAGGGCTTGGGCTCCCTCTTGCTCCGATCGTGGATGCGGGTGCGGATGGGAGCGCGCGAGCGGTCGTTCGGGGTGGGGGTGCGAGCGGTCCTGCTGGGGGGGTGAATCGGGCGTCGGGCGGGGTGGGAACTATGTTTTAAAACTTTGGTATACCGCGCTCACGCATATAACGCGCGAGGGGTATGCGCGGTAGGTAAAAACGCGTATAACGCGCGCGTTATATGCGTGAAAATACGGTAATTGACTGCCTGTGGTTCACACTGCCTTTAGCAAGTGTCTTGAGTATAACTGTTTGAAGTTTTCTAAGTTGTGCCTGAAAGAAAAATGAGCTTCCTATGTTAGTATATATAGATATGATATTTGTGTTGCCCTCACTTATGTTTCTTTCTTCTGTATTTTGTACTTAACAAGTGCAGCCCCTTTGCCTGATGTTTGTTTGCATGAAGGAGTTAAGTACAGAAAGTGTCAAACATTTGAGGGTATTTTCTGTTTCCAACCTACTGGTGATAAAGTTTAAAAGTGGGCGGAAATCTGCATTGATGATGTTGAGGGTCCACTTATCAACTAGACTCTTATTGTAGACCCCACTCACCCGGTGTCTTTGTATTGTGATACATGTGTGCTATTTGATGTTTCTCAAGGTCATGGTACTACCCCTAATTCAGTTTTGTGTGGCTCCCTAGATTGACAGCATTATTATACCAAATGTGCTAAGTATATAGGTCTGTATAACCTGATGCCTTTAAGAACTGCCCCTATGAGGAAACCTTCACTAATGGTGGAGCCTGTCCTTTATGAGAAAGAATACCCCGTCTGCCTCCCTTACTATAGGTCCTAGCTCCGGCCCCTTGTGTACTACAGGCTACTGTAATCCCATGGTTTTCACTATCACTGACCCATATAACTGGAATGCCAATGTCCAAGTCCAGAAGGCCAGAGACTGCATGGCATTGTATATTGATGGTAAAAGGTGAGACTCAGGTACTGATGTATATGTCCGAATTGTATCTCACTCATGTGCTCCTGTCTATCACTCTGTGGTGTTTCCCCAGTTTTATGAAATTATGAAAGTAGATACTAATATCCTGTAATCACTAGAAATCTGTTTATATAGTTTGCTGAAACTATAGGTCAGACTCTTAATGTTAGCAATTATTTTGTATGAGGAGGGACTGGTATGGGAGAACAGTGGCTATGGGAGGCAAAGCAGCTGGACATGTTAAACCTGACTTCACAGACCCTCACTTTTACGTTAGGTCCACGACCTTCACGATGGGCCTTGTGAACCTCCATTGTTGCTTCCCACTGTCTTCAGCCCTTCAGACACTGCTTAATGGAACTTCCTATGAATGATGGTCAGCTCCTGATAGTTGATACTGGCTCTGTGATCTGTTTGCCTACTCTTGATTGCCTGCTAACTAGACTGGTACATGTGTGCTTTGCATGATTCGTCCCAGGTTCTTCCCGATGGTGAACACCTGGGAGCCCCTGTATTCAACACCAGAGGTCGCCAAAAGCGGTCTACTTCCACCAATTCCCTTAAAATAGGTGAATGGGGTGATGACTGGCCTGCAGAACGGATCATTGCTGCTTATGGACCTGCCACATGGACCGAGGATGACACCTGGGGCTATCGGACCCCAATCTATATGCTGAACTGCATTATTTGTCTACAAGCTATATTCAAACTGATAACTAATGAGACCACCTGAGCTTCGAATGCTAAAATGCACACTGCTATCTATCAGAACTGCCTAGCTCTAGACAGAAGGTGGTGTCTGTGGTAAATTCAACCTCTCCAACTGCTGCCTTGAACTTGAGTAAAGTGATTGAGAACGATGTGGATCGTATCACCAAACTGGCTCATGTTCCCTGACGTGACCTTACTGCAGACTGGATCTCTGGTACCTTCAGCTCCTGGTTGCCCTCTGGTTCAGCACTGAATATCATCTTGCTGGTTGCCGCCCTGTCTTCTCTGCTCCTTTGCTGCCTGCCCTGTATGGTCCCCATAGCCATAAAGCTGCTCCACTGAACTATGGACTCGGTTGTCAAACGTTCCACTGCTGCATTGGCCCTCTCCCAGTATCGTCCCTTACTCACTGGGGACCCCGACTTTCCTGACCCCTAACTTTATTTTGTCAGGCTTGGCTCCTTAGGTACGCCAGCCTGAAAGGGGGGAATGTAGGGTCATGAAATGGTTAACTGTTGTTTAAAATATTGCTCTGGTCTACATAGCTGAAAACAGTGTTTAATCTATTGACTGCATCTGCCTAAAATGTATGTCCCTACCTTACCACATTGTAAGCTGAATAGATAAGAGTTTGAGCCATGATGTACCCTGCCCTTCTGTACATTTAACTGTAAGAGTTAGATAGGTGTCCTGCTAGTGACCTGCTAGTGTGAGCTTAGAACCAATGAGTGTTAAGAAAAGTAACACGTGAAAAGCTTTTTCTAGAATTCAGTTGTATAGCCAGAAAAATGAATAAATATCTCTGTAACTTCCTGGTTTCGGCACTTCTGAGCCAGCTTGGAGCTCAGGGGTCCAGCATGCATGCTGTGAATAAAACTTGTACTTTCTTCACGCCTCTGACTTTGTGTGTCCAAGTGACCTTTCATCTATATAGAGAGAGAGGGGCATAATTTAAAAAAACGTCTAAGTCCCCTTTTGGCCTAAGACCTTAAACATTGAAAGTAGAAGCAGGGAAAATGTCCATTATCAAAAAAAATGTCCAAAAGGAGGGTTTAAACGCCCAGACCACCACTACGTCTAAACTTATACCATATAATCAACCTAAAAAAAGCCTAAGTCCCAAACACCCAAAACAAGGGCTTTTAGGCGGAGGAGCCAGTCCATCACCTAAAAGCTGGATTCTGTAACTGGTGTCTGTCAAAAATAACACCGGTTACAGAATCCACACACCCCCCCCCCCCCCAACAACGATCCTGGCAGGAGAGAATACAAGCACTCCTGCCTGGCGACTCCCCAACCCCCGACTACGATTGGGGCAAGAGGGAGCCCAAGCCCTCTTGCCCCAATGACTTCCCAACCCCTGACTTGGGCCTATGTGCCTAAGGCCTCGCCCACAGGAGGGGCCTAAGGCTACTGGGCCTATTCCGGTTGACCAGGCACCTCAGGCCCCACCTGTGGGCACGGTTTGAGCCACCTGGGCCAATCAGGCCCTAAGGCCAGCCATTCCTGGGATGGCTGGCCTGCTGGACGGATGGGCTTGGCACCCGTCTGTCCAGCCAACGATTTTACGGTACGGGAAGGGGGATTGGGGGTTGGGGGGGTCGAGGGGTCAGCGGGGGGTCTCACGGGTCAGCAGGGGGGCCGATCGGAGGTTCAGGGGAGCATTCGTGGGAGAGGGGTGCGTCAAGGATAGGAGGGCCTTGCATCCCTCCGGCCTGTATCTTAGTGGGGGGGGGGGGTAGGGGGTGCCGCCTGGGCAGGAGGGCTTGGGCTCCCTCTTGCTCCGATCTTTGTCGGGGGTTGGGGAGTTGCCGGGCCAGGAGGGCTTGGGCTGTCTCCTGGCCCGATTGGATCGGCCGGGTGGGGTTTCGGCTGGGCAGGAGGGCTTGGGCTCCCTCCTGCCCTGATCATTGTTGGGCGGGGGGAGAGGTGGATCGCTGCAGGATAGATGGCTCATCTCTCCTGCCGTGATAGCACTGAAGGTTGTTCCAAAAAATATAAAGACCGATAAAAGTTTTTAAACTGACCCGTGATCTCTTTATCAGAACTTATTCATATCCCTCCTGCTGTAACCAAATGTGGCACATGCACTTCATTTCTCTTGTCCTTCAGGTACTGAGGCAATGCTTTCTGTGATTTATTATGCTCTGCATAATAATACACACCTAAACATGCTGAGTCTTGGCATTCTTACTCAGTATTAAATTATACTACCATAGCCTATAGGCAGTTAGCCGGTGCCGGCGCCTCTCCTGTTCTCCACACCTCTCCCTCTCCAGCACCCCCCCACCCCCCACCCCCCCGAACCCCACCAGCGGTAATAGGAGGACATCCATGCATGTTTGGACGTTGACGTGACATCATTGTGTCAACATCTGTGCACTTCCATATGCCCCACATTTAGTGTGCAGTGACTTCAAAATGTTTGTGACACACTGCTTTATCAGATGGGATTTATGAACAAGAAATGTAGTCCGTCACTACTTTCCCACTGCAGCAAGCAACAGTAGGGGATGACCACTAGAGGGAACTCATAAACAACGTCAGCTATTCCATCATTTTGAAAGTATTCTAGGAAACTGAAGTAAAGAGGAGCTCCAATATGTTCAGATCTGAGCAACTGAAAGCCATAGTATCCTGTAGTTGTAGCCTTCTATCTCGACAAACAGGGCAAATCTACAATACGTGAAAGACCTAAAAATCTGTTAGCTTCACAGTCAAGGAAAGATAATGTCTATCTCTAGAGAGCTTCTAAGTGAAAGATTACAATTTTTTCCCACAAGCCAGGATGGAACTAATCAGAAGTAGAGGAGAGATTGGAGGATGAAAAAAAAAGTGCATTCTTTTATGCAGCCCCTTAACATTGTGTGCAGACCACTTGTTCCCTAAATTCAAATCACTGCTGAAAACATACCTTTACCAGAAAGATTATAGTGTGCTGTAACCCTGGGGCAGATAACCTGGGGCAATTTGATGTCTCCTGCTTCCTAGCTTTTCTTTTGCTTTTTTTCCCCTTATATTGGCATTTCTTTCCTTACTTATTTTTCATTTTTATCCATGGGAGCTGCTGAGTACCAGCATCTGTTCTATTGCTAGATTAAAAATGAACCATGCTCCCCGAGTATTAATAAAAGAGCTCAAGTTCTGCCCAGAAGGCCCAAATTCTCTAAATGGCGCCACAAGTTAGATGGCGATAGGCACCTTTCTACCACCTAACAAATCACTTCAACTGGTGTTAATCGGCACATCGGCACAGTAATTGACAGTGTTATTTAAAACCGATTAAAATATCATTGTAAAAAAAATGTAAATGCCCTTAGGCACCTCCAAAAAGGACACAGTAATCATGTCTAGGTGAAACTAGGCTTCGTTTATGTCAGAAATGGCCTAAGGCCAGGGGTGGGCAACTCCGGTCCTCAAAGGCTGGAATCCAGTCGGGTTTTCAGAATTTCCCCAATGAATATGTATTGAAAGCAGTGCATGCAAATAGATCTCATGCATATTCATTGGAGAAATCCTGAAAATCCGACTGGATTCCAGCTCTCGAGGACCGGAGTTGCCCACCTCTGCCTTAGGCGCACTAGATGCCTAGATGCAATTCTCATCAAACATAAGCCTTCAGAACCCCAGCCTACATTACCAGTGCCTATGTTTATTTATTTATGTAATTCATTTGTCCCCAAGGAGCTCAGAATGGGTTACAGGTTTAACATACATAATTTTTGCACAACTTTACGATATAAGTTTTTATCCAAA
The DNA here is from genome assembly GCF_902459505.1 of Geotrypetes seraphini. Lineage (NCBI taxonomy): Eukaryota > Metazoa > Chordata > Amphibia > Gymnophiona > Dermophiidae > Geotrypetes > Geotrypetes seraphini. Next base: position 337,436,755 of record NC_047084.1, on the reverse strand, counting down.
CTTGATACATGCTAGGGTCTAATAATAATATACCATTTACTGGTTACAATTTGCTATAATAATAATAATAATAAAGTTTTATTTATATCCCGTCATACCTGTTCAGACGTGATCAGTGGAGTGCCGCAGGGCTCGGTCTTGGACCTGATTCTTTTCAACTTGTTCATAAGAGATATGACGCAAGAACTTAGAGGAAGGGTATCACTGTTCGCCGACGACGCCAAACTTTGCAACATAGTAGGTAAAAACATTTTACCTGATAATATGATGCAGGACCTACTGCTACTGGAACGATGGTCAGCAACTTGGCAGCTAGGCTTCAATGCTAAAAAATGTAAGGTAATGCACCTGGGTAAGAGAAACCCACGCAGAACTTATGTACTAAATGGTGAGACCTTGGTCAGGACCACTGCGGAACGTGATCTAGGGGTGATCATTAGTGATGACATGAAGGCTGCCAATCAAGTGGAGAAGGCTTCCTCCAGGGCAAGACAAATGATGGGTCGTATCCATAGGGGTTTTGTCAGCAGAAGACCTGAAGTCATGATGCCGTTATACAGATCCATGGTGAGGCCTCATTTGGAGTATTGTGTTCAATTCTGGAGACCACACTACCGGAAGGATGTGCTGAGAATCGAGTCGGTCCAGCGAATGGCCACCAGGATGGTCTTGGGGCTCAAGGATCTCACATATGAAGAAAGACTGAATAAATTGCGGCTGTACTCACTTGAGGAACGAAGAGAGAGAGGAGACATGATTGAAACGTTTAAGTACATCACGGGACGTATCGAGTTGGAAGATGATATCTTCTGTCTCATGGGACCCTCGACCACCAGAGGGCATCCGCTGAAAATCAGGGGAGGGAAGTTTCATAGCGACTCCAGAAAGTACTTCTTCACCGAAAGAGTGGTGGATCATTGGAACAAACTCCCACTGCAGGTGATTGAGGACAGCAGCGTGTCAGATTTTAAGAGAAAATGGGATACTCACGTAGGATCTCTAAGGGAGTGAATTCAGGGGGGTGGGTATTTGGAATGGGCAGACTTGGTGGGCCGTCATTTTCTATGTTTCTATGTTCAGTTCAAGACTGTATACAATAGTGGAAAAGTACAAAGTAGATGATGAACCTTTTCGGTTCTAGACAGTATACAATTGTGGATACAGTAGTGGATAGTTACAAAGTGGGATTGTGGGGACATTTAACAATACAAGTATAAATAAGGAGGTGCCTTGTTCGTTTTTTCCAGTTCTGCAAATGGTGCCATCACTTAACTGACATGCGATTGGCGGCATTTTTAAGACAGCCGCTGGTGTAGGCACCATTTGCTGAATCCAGTCCTAAGTGCTACTGGCCTGGGTATTTGAGTACTGGTGCCATTTTTGCCAAGAAAAAAAATGCACTGAATAAACCAAAACCATTATTGCATGGAAGGAGGGGAAAAGGAGACAGATTGAAAGGAAAAGGGAAACTGCAGAAAGGAGTGATTATAGGAGAGGGAGAAGGAAGAGGAGGGGAGAGCTTAAAACTGAGGAGAGAGAAAGAAGCGAAAAAGAGAGGCAGACTATTAAAGGAAGAAGCGGGGGAAGATAAATGGAGAGAAAGAGCTGCAGGAGAATAATGTTGTTAGATGGAAAAAAGGGGAGATTTAAAGAGGAAGAAAAACAGAAAGAAAACATAAGAACATAAGAAATGCCATTGCTGGGTCAGCCCAGTGGTCCATCATGCCCAGCAGTCTGCTCACGCGGCCGCCCTTTGGTCAAAGACCAGCGCCCTAACTGAGATTAGCCCTACCAGCATACGTCCTTGTTCAGTAGGAATTTGTCTAACTTTGTATTGAATTCCTGGAGGGTGCTTTCCTCAATAACAGCCTCCGGGAGAGCATTCTAGTGTTCCACCACTCTCTGGGTGAAGAAGAACTTCTTTACGTTTGTACGGAATCTATCCCCGTTCAACTTTAAAGAGTGCCCTCTCATTCTCCCTACCTTGGAGAGGGTGAACAACCTGTCCTTATCTACTAAGTCTATCCCCTTCAGTACGTTGAATGTTTCGATCATGTCCCCTCTCAATCTCCTCTGTTCGAGGGAGAAGAGGCCCAATTTCTCTAATCTTTCAATGTACGGCAGCTCCTCCAACCCCTTAACCATTTTAGTTGCTCTTCTCTGGATCCTCTCGAGTAGTACCGTGTCCTTCTTCATGTACGGCGACCAGTGCTGTACGCAGTACTCCAGGTAAGGGCGTACCATGACCCGGTATAGCGACATGATAACTTTCTCCGATCTGTTCATGATCCCCTTCTTTATCACTCCTAGCATTTTGTTCGTTCTTTTCACCGCCGCCGCACATTGCATGGACGGCTTAATCGACTTGTCGATCAGAACTCCCAAGTCCCTTTCCTGGAAGGTCTCTCCAAGTACTGCCCTGGACATCCTGTACTCGTGCTTGAGATTTTTGTTACCGATATGCATCACTTTACACTTATCCACGTTGAACCTCATCTGCCATGTCGATGCCCATTCCTTGAGCCTAATTATGTCACGTTGTAGATCTTCGTAATCCCCCTGCATCATCACTACTCTGAATAACTTCGTGTCATCCGCAAATTTAATCACCTCGCTCGTCGTACCTATGTCCAGATTGTTTATAAAGATATTGAAGAGTATGGGTCCAAGCACCGAGCCCTGCGACACCCCATTGGTGACGCTCTTCCAATCTGAGTATTGCCCATTTACCCCCACTCTCTGTTTCCTATGCTCCAGCTAATTTTTAATCCACGTATTTCTCCCTCGATTCCATAGCTCGCAATTTTCCGAAGTAGTCGTTCATGCGGAACCTTGTTGAACGCCTTCTGAAAGTCCAGATATACAATGTCGACTGGGTCGCCTTTGTCTATCTGCCTGTTTACTCTCTCGAAGAATTGCAGCAAGTTTGTCAAACAAGATCTGTCTTTGCTGAAACTGTGTTGGATGGTCCTCATCAGACCGTGTCCGTCAAGGTGATCAATGATGCGGTCCTTTATCAGCGCCTCTACCATCTTTCCAGGTACCAAGGTCAGACTCACCGGTCTATAGTTTCCCGGGTATCCCCTCTAACCTTTTTTGAAGATCGACATAACTTTCGCCACCCTCCAGTCCTCCGGAATCTTTCCTGTTTTGATTGACAGATTGGCTATTAGTTGAAGCAGTTAAACTATAGTCCCTTTCAGTTCCTTGATGACCCTCAGATGGATGCCATCCGGTCCCGGGGATTTATCACTCTTAGGCCTATCGATCTGCCTGTATATCTCTTCTGGACTGACCGTAAACCCTATCAGTTTCCTGTTTTCGCTTCCAGTAGAGAGCCTGATGGGTACCGGTATGCTGTGTATATCTTCTTTGGTAAATACATATGCAAAAAATGTGTTCAGTCTATCGGTGATTGCTTTGTCCTCCTTTAGCGCTCCCTTTATTCCTTGGTCATCCAACATTCCAACTGCTTCCTTCGCAGGTCGTTTCCCTTTAATATATCGAAATAATGGCTTGAAGTTTTTCGCCGCCTTGGCTATTTTTTCCTCATAGTCTATTTTTGCTACTTTTACCGCCTTATGGCACTTGCGTTGATGTTGTTTGTGCTTATTCCAGTTTTCATCCGCTTTTGATCTTTTCCATTCCTTAAACAAGGTTTTTTTTCCTTTGATCGCTTCCTTAACCTCTACAGTGAGGTTAAGGAAGCCACACCGGTTCTTTATTCTTTTTCCTCTTTGATCCCTTGTTGATACGTGGTATATATAGATTTTGCACCTCGGTGACCGTATCCTTAAAAAGAGATCAAGCTTGCTCCAGTGTCTTTATAGTATTTATCCTCTTCTTAATTTTCTTCCCCACCATGCGTCTCATCCCTTCGTAATTTCCTTTTCGGAAGTTTAGAGCTGTGGCCGTCATTCTGGTCTGACGTTTCGCCCCTATTTCCAGGTTGAAGCGTATCATATTGTGATTGCTGTTTCCCAGCATCCCTTCTACTTCTACATCATGTGCCAGTCCTTGTAGCCCATTTAGAACTAAGTCCAGAATTGCGTTTCCTCTCATGTTTTCCTTGACAAGTTGTTCCAGGAAGCAATCGCCTACAGTTTTCAGGAACTTGGTCTCTCTAGCAAAGCTGGAGGTGCTGAGGTTCCATTCTATCCCTGGATAATTGGTCGCCCATGATAATTGTGTTGCCTCCCTTGCAGTTGCATTTAATCTCATCCGTCATTTCATCATCAATTTCTTTGGACTGCCCTGGGGTCAGTAGTAGATGCCTATCCTCATTTCTGGTCCATTTGTTTCAAGAATTTTGACCCATAGAGACTCTAACTTATCCATCCATTATGGCATGTTCTCTCCAGTAGATTCAATTCCCTCGTTGACATATATGGCAATGCCTCCTCCTTTTTGAGCCACTCTGTCTCTGCGGTATAGTTTGTATCCCAGTAGCACCGTGTCCCAGACATTTTCATCAGTCCACCATGTTTCCATGATGCCGATGATGTCGATGTCATCCTTTTGTGCCACAGCTTCTAATTCACCCATCTTATTTCTAAGGCTCCTTGCATTCGTGTACATAGACTTGAGTTTGCAGCCTATTCCCTTCTTGCATGCAGGAAGAGAATAAGGGCAATGAAGAGGGATAAACTGTAATAGGGAGTAGAGACTGGCAAAGACAGGAGAACGCATAAGGGAAGGAAAAGAGGAAAGAAGACTCCTGAAGAGAAGAAAAGAGCCTATACAAGGAATGAAGGAAATATCAGAAATGGGAAAGAGGTTGACGTTAACATCTTATAATTGAGCTTTTTATGAGAACCATTCAAAGTAAAGGCATCAGTAATACAATATGCATAACCACAATCTACTTCTTGACATCTAACATTTAATATCTAACCTCTCATTTTTTAAACATTGAACTCTTTTAACTTTTAACTCGTAAATGTAGACATCTGAAAAACTTCCAGAAAGCATATAAAACAAATGTATTTTGAATTACTAGGAATGTCTTGACAATATTGATATATTTTAGGCAACTTTATTCCCTGAAACAACTGTGTAGGACAAAACAAAGATTCATGTAGTGGTCGTTTTGTCTTATGCCTGCTGGAAGCTTTTCAGATAAGTTTGAATTTAAGAGTTCAAAGATAAAAAGTCTAAATTGTATATTTTCTTGGTTGGACTTTAAAATAACTATGGCTATGTTGGACTGATGATGATGGTTGGTGGAAATCACCTGTAATAAGTACAGTAAAACCTTGGATTGCGAGTAACTTGGTGTGCGAGTGTTTTGCAAGATGAGCAAAATATTTTATTAAATTTTAACTTGATAACCAAGTGAGGTCTTGCAATGCGAGTATGTACAAGTACGTACAGTATAAGCACATATATTATACGTGCATCACGTCATCACAACTGAGCTGATGGTTCTTCTTTCTCTGATGCTGCGGGAAGGTTAATTTGTTTAGTATTTTGTATTAAAGTTTTTGGGTTGTGGAACAAATTGTTTGAGTTTCCATTATATCTTATGGGGAAATTTGTTTTGATATACGAGTGCTTTGGATTAAAAGCATGTTTCCGGAACAAATTATGTTGGCAAACCAAGGTTTTAGTGCATATTAATTTGTGGGAGTTTACCTCTGATGGTCCTAGCCTTAAAAATTAAAAAGTTTCAACATTTAATGTATACTTTGGGAATAAAGATTATTGTACGTTTGTCAATTAAATCATCCCATTAAGGGCCCCTTTTACAGAGATATAGTAGTGATGTTGCTGTGATAAATGCATCGATGTCCATAGGAATTGAATGCACTTTGGTTTATTAATAATAAACTTGAAACTTGATTTACCGCTGCAGCATTGCTACTGCTGCTTTGTGCAGATTATAAAGATTTAGGCCTGACATTCATTGGCCTGACATTCATTTGCCTAGATTTATCAGCCTAATGTATGGACTTACCCCCAGCTTCTGTATACCTATAAACTGTATATATTCCAGATTTGCATATGCAATTGAATTAGTTTACAAGCCAATCCGTAATGATAGTTGCCAATTAACAAGCAATTCATAGCAGTAACTGGCACTAATTAGAACTTTTGTGCACCGCTTTCTAAGCATCAGTGACGTAGTAAGGAGGGGCAGGGGGCGGACCGCCCTGTGTGCCATCTTGCTGTGGGTGCCTGCACCTCTCCTTCTCTCCACTCCCTGCTCCTTCCTACCCTTCCCCCACCGTGTGCACACTTTCCCTTCCTTCATACCTCTAGCTCTTCACCTGTGTGATCAGCAGCTCCAACTTGCTGCTTGCGCCGGTCTTGGTTCAACCTCTAACATCACTTCCTGGTCGAAGGACCAGGAAGTGACAGCAGAGGGAGAACCAAGGCCAGCGAGGGCAGCAAGTTGGATATTCTGCACGTACCAGGGAAGTTAAAGAGCTACGGGAGAAGGAAATGTGCACGTGCACACCGGGGGAGGGGGGGGAAAGAGGGCTGGGAAGGAGTGAAATGGAAAGGGTAGATGTGAATCATTAGTTTACTCATGCCAAAAATACTAAAACTAGCGGGCATCCAATGAAATTGCTAAGTAGTAGATTTAAAACAAACTAGATAAAATATTTCTTCATTCAATGGGTAATTAAACTTTGGAATTCATTGCCGGAGAATGTAGTGAAAGTGGTTAACCTAGCAGGGTTTAAAAAAGGTTTGGACAATTTCTAAAAGTCTGTAAGACATTTTTAAGATGGTTTGGTGAAATCTACTATTTATTTCTAGGATAAGCAGTATAATTCTGTTTTTCTCCTTGGGATCTTGTCAGGTACTTATGACCTGGGTTGGGCACTTTTGAAAACAGGATACTGGGCTTGATGGACCTTTGGTCCCAGTATGGCAACTCTTATGACCACTATTGGCTCAGTATCAACCTACTGGTTACTGTGGATGGGCAGACTAGATGGGCCATTGGGCCTTTATCTGCCATCATGTTTCTATTTCTTATTAACCCTGTAGAATTATTGATTCCTTTGAGAGGTATGTACTCTTCCTCTGTTTTCCTTACCAATAATATTTTCAGCATTACAAAATGAAAATGATCGCTGAAGATAGACACATCTGGCAGGAGCAATATTCTAAAGTCTGTATACTCATGCAGATACACAAATCAGAGGGGACAATGATTACATCTCACACAGTGCATGCAAAGACAGCAATAATTAATTTTAGGACAGCCTGAACAGCTTTGCCTAAACCATCATGTTTTGATAATGTAATGAGTACCCCTTGGTGTTCCTGATGCTGTGCATTCCCTTTAATGACTATTTTTTTGCCAGGGATTTGTCAGCTCTGCAATTTTAACATTGGCAGGCAAAATGAAGATCAGAAAGAATGATCCAGAATGTGGCTATGTGCCTGCCACATTATCTCTCATTGTCTCACCTTTCAGAAAGAGCATTATGAGTCAGTCACACTCTGTGATTAGGCTGGAAGACTGCAGCTCAAACGCTGAGGTGATTAAATTGCCTAAATTACCAAGTAGGCCTCAATAAGTATTCATCGTTATCCTTAAATGAAGATGGCATTTGACTTCCATAGTGTTCCAGTTTATAACATTATGTTGCTTATATTCCAGGTATGGCTAGTGTAATTTTCATATGAATTGCTGCATCTTAAAGGTACAATAATGAGTGTTGCTATAGGCATGAGGCCCCCTGTGATCCACAGATCAAGTCCTAGGTTTAACAATATGCAGTTTATGGTATGGTAGTATATTACAGCTATTTTCAGATTTACCATTTTTGTTTTATATGTTAAATTATGTCAAAATTGTAAAGATGTTATATTCAAGACTGCCCAATTTTTATAGTGGAACATAGATTTAAAACTGAGGGCTAAAAAATTCATTATCACAGTTTTATAAATCCCACAGTATGTCACTGGAATAAGTGGCAACAAACTCCAAAAACAGAATTGCCAAAGAACCTTATAAAGAGACCCACAAAAAAGCAAAAAGGTCAAAGGTTCCCAAGAGTGGTAGTGAAACAGTGTCCCCAGCAAAAGTTAAATCAATAACCAACACAATAATGTGTATAAGGTAAATAACTATCAGAATTTTACAAGACTTAGACCCTCAGTGCGAAGGGATAGCGATGGGAGCGTAGCTCCAAAGCTTCACTGGAATAAGTGGCACATCTCCATTCTACAGAAGTGGAGGAGCATTTTCGAAAAGGGCATCTGGGTTTGATTTGGATGTTTCCTTCTAAACGTCCAAAGTCAGAAGCACAGAAACATCTATTTTTGAAAGTCGAACCAATAGACGTTCCCCCCCCCCCCCCCCATTTTTATTTTTTTGAGAATCATCTACTTGGAAATCTAGGCCAACCGGATGCCCAACCTTTAGGATACCTAACTGTATACCTCATTTCCGACCAAAGAAACGTCCAAGTTGAAAACGTCCAAATCCAGACCATTTGGATATGGGAGGGGGTATTATTGTGATGGACTGGTCACAAAGACATGCCAATAGAGCAGTAGGACACCTTAGGGATGCTGCTATGAACTTCACATAAAGAGTGCCAGAAGTACATTTTATATGTCCCTTATAATTTATGCTGAGCCCTTCAAAACTCCCCCAAACCTACTAGACCCACCTGTCTACCATCTCAATAGCCCTCAAGGCTAAAGGTGCCCTATATAGCAGTATAGTAGGATTTTGGTGGGTTTTGGTAGCCTCACACTTTCCACCATAAATGTAGTGGTTAGAGTAGCTTATGAACCTGGGTTCTCCTCTCTATGATTCACTAGCCCATCCACCAGGTTTCTTAAGACATCTGTGTGATGCTCTACTACTCATCTCTATACTAAATGCTGAATTTCTAGAGACAGGTATCTACTCTTTCATTCAGATTTTTAGGGGTTGGGAGGTGGTTAGTGAGCAATGGGGGAGTGTGTTTGTATGGGGGGTGGTCATGCCTTAATACAGGGGTCTCAAAGTCCCTCCTCAAAGGCCAGAATCAAGTCGGGTTTTCAGGATTTCCCCAATGAATATGCATGAGATCTATTAGCATACAATGAAAGCAATGCATGCAAATAGATCTCATGCATATTCATTGGTGAAATCTTGAAAAGCCGACTGGATTCCGGCCCTCGAGGAGGGACTTTGAGACCCCTGCCTTAATATATTCAGTGGTCATCTGGCCAGTTTGGGTCGCTTTGTGGCATTTTGACGTTTCTAAAACAGGTCTAGCTCCATACATCTAAGTTCTGTCTCGGACATCCTGGAAAAGGTTCAATTATCACCGCAAGACGTCCAAGTTAAATATGCCCAAAACATGCCCATAACACACCTCCCAGCACACCCCTTGGAATTCTGGATGCACAGCAGGAGAAACGTCTCGCTAGAAATGCAGGAAAAGGGTTTTGATTATCAGTACTTGGACATCCCAGGGGTGGGCAACTCCGGTCCTCGAGAGCTGGAATCCAGTCGGGTTTTCAGGATTTCCCCATTGAATGTGCAGGAGATCTATATGCATGCACTGCTTTCAATGCATATTCATTGGGGAAATCCTGAAAACCTGACTGGAGTTGCCCACCCCTGATCTAGACAGTGCTTATTCCAAGTGTAAAAAGTGCTCAGGACCAAATGGATGGTAAAAAGATCACGAGCAGGGTTTGATATCCCATAGACTGTGCCTTTTTTATTCAATCACTGTACTTTGGACACCTTTTTGAGATGAGTACAATCATTAATATACTTGTTGAAGTTTGGATCGTTCTCTGACCTCTTAAGTGATCAAAGTGCAGTGATTGAAGAAAAAAGGCAAAGCCTATGGGGTATCAAACCCGCTCGTGATCTTTTTACCATCCAATTGGTCCTGAGCACTTTTTACACTTGGAGTAAGCAGTGTTACAATAGATAGTAGTGGGTAATTTTTTTTGTATTTTATATTTCACGTATTACCCACATGGTGTTAATTTATAATCCCAAGTTTTGTTTTTTGGACAATCTAGACAGTGCCAAGCTGAGCCAGGGTAGAACCAGAAGATTTGGGGGTACCATGGATATTCAAATCTAACCAAGCAGAAAGGACTGCACAAAAAGCAGTCCTGTTTTTGATCTTTCCAATATGTGGATACCAGCATTAAATAACTTCCAGACCGCTAATGGCCTAGATATCCAATGCCGATGCCAGGATATGGCCTCTGGCGTGGAATATCTGGGTCTAATTTAGCCAGCAGTAATCAGAATTTAAAGAAATGCTAACTGCTGCCAGCTGAGTAATAACACAATAATTTCTATTAAAGAACTACTTAACAGAGGATAATTTCCAGCTGTACTGATCTAGCTAGATAGCTTCCTTGGCAGTCAACAGTTAAAGTCATTTAATGAGACAGAAGAGGCTTTTGCTCAGTTAAATCATGCTCAGTGCCCTGTAACCAGATAGTGTTGCTGAATATTGACTCTTGACTTCTTACTGCACTGTGCTGGAGTGGAGGAGTGGCCTAATAGTTAGTTCAGCAGCCTTTGATCCTAATGAACTGAGTTTGACTCCCAATGCAGTTTCTTGTGAACTTGTGAACCCTCCATTGCCCTAGGTATAAAAACGTATCCCCCCTTTTATTAAGCTGTGGTTGGCTCGGAGCGCTAAATGCTGCTCTGATGCTCAGAGCAGTGTCGGAGCATTTAGCACTCCGGGACGCGGTAGAAACCAATTTTTTAAAAGGAGGGGGGGGGGTAGATTGTGAGCCCACTAGGGACAGAAAAAGTGCCTGCATATAATGTGTAGAGTCACACTGTACGCGCAAAACACAGGGGAAACAAATCCACAACAGATAGAATAATAGGGACAAGTGGAATTGTCCAATAAAGAAAAGGTGCAATGAATAAAGATGTCTTTCAACTCATCTGAATAATCAGGTAATCCTTATTCTTCCAAAAATACTCGACCCGACATGTACATGTTTCGGCCCTACGGCCTGCGTCAGGAGTCTATAGGCAATGTATAAAATCATATGAACATATATGAAAACATATAAACACTATCAAAATATATATTAACACATTCAAATTACTAAAAATATATTATAAAAGAAACAGCAATATTGATTAACCAATGCACACCACCATATATTTTAATACACCAAACATAAAAAAGTATAAATAACTTATATCATATAAATGTATCATATAAAAACATATATAAATTTAAAATAAACCATATATAGCAAATAAATTTAAAATAGAGCACAATCTAGATATAACAACAAAATAATCAATCAATGGAAGAGGAAGAGGAAGAGGCAGAGGAAGAAGCAGAGGCAGCGTGAGTTATTAAATAATCCTCAACTCATGCCACCTCAAAATCAGAGAGATGAAATTCCTATATTTAATATCTCCCATTTTAGTCTTTCTCAAGTTCAAACAGATGTTTTGCGTAAAGGTCTATCTTTTGTCCCATCAAGTCCATATGATTCATTTCAAACGAAAATTGATCTTTTTAGATTTCAGAGAAAACTCCAGATTATGCACTTTTTTTCAAATAGTCCTTCTTATATAGATATGTCTGTTTTTAAACCTGCATCAAATTGGTTTCCTCCGGGTCCTACAGACCCACTTATTGAAGCATTTCAATCATGTGTCAGTCATGATATTGCCATTTTAGAAAAAGAGCACAAAAAGAAAATATTCTTTAATCTTTCAAAAACAGAACAATCTGCTGTTAAAGAACTAAAAGAAAATACTAACATTGTTATCAAACCCGCTGATAAAGGTGGTGGGATTGTCATTATGGATCGTTTGTCATATATTTCTGAGGTAGAAAGACAAATCTTTGACCAAATATACTATGCACTACTGCAAATGGATCCTACTGAACAACTTAAAATAGAGATCGATTCTCTAGTTAAAATAGCGAAAGAAGCAGGTTATATCACCATGAAAGAGAGTTCTTTTTTGACTGTTGATTATCCTATTATTCCCACCATCTATATGTTACCGAAGATACACAAATCTAATACTAATCCTCCAGGTCGCCCTATCATTTCTGGAAATGGTTCAATTTTAGAACCTTTATCAAAATTTGTAGATTTTTTTCTAAGACCGTTTATTCCTTGTATTAAATCATATGTTAGAGATTCTTCACATATGATTAATATTATTGATGAATATGAAGGTTTGCTGAATGATATTATATTAGTCACTATGGACATCGAATCACTATATACAAATATTCCACAACTGTCTGCATTGGAAATCATTGAAAGAACACTTAGGAAAAGAGAAACACATAAAAGGATACCCAATCATTTTATACTCACATTAGCAAGCATAGCATTGACGAATAATTATTTCTGTTTTCAAAATCAATTTTTTCAACAGATTAAGGGGACAGCCATGGGATCTTCCATGGCTCCGGACATTGCCAACCTCTATGTTGCAGAGTTTGAGGATGTTTTTTTACAAACACATCCTTTTCAGAATAATGTTGTGCTGTACAAAAGATACATTGATGACATTTTTATATTGTGGAGGGGAACAAATGAAGAACTCAATAATTTTCACCAATGGTTGAACACGTGTGATGAAAATCTGAGATTCAAGATTGAACATAATAGTGAATCCATTTCTTTTTTAGATATGAGAATTTTTAAAACGGTTTATGGTTTAAAAACCACCATTTTTAGAAAAGACACTGATAGGAACTCCTATCTGCATTTTACAAGTTTCCACAATAGGAGTCTTAAGAAGAATCTTCCTTTTTCACAGTTTTTAAGATTACGCAGACTTTGCACAGACATTGAAGAATTTGAGAAACAGGCACCGGCTATGCGACACAATTTTATAGCCAGGGGATATCCTGAAAAGTGCGTTGATGAATGTTATCAAAAAGCTCTTACAAAACATAGAGATGACCTGTTACATCAAGCTGCAGTTAGATCAAAACCTGAATTGGTATGTACTTTGAGGTTTTCATACCTCTCTAGTGATATTCAGTATATCATTAGGAAAAATTGGCACATTTTACAGCCCCATGCTTGTTTTGAAAGGATCAAACCAGTAATAGCATATTCAAGAAATAGAAACTTAAGGGACATTTTAGTACCATCTGCGTTACCAGGAGCCCCAGTTGTTAGTGATGGTCCCGTAGGACACATACCTTGCGGACATTGTTCTGTATGTAAGCATAGTATGACGGTGACTAGTTATGAACATCCAGTGACGGGGGTCAAAATAAATTTGACAGAATATAGTGATTGTCAGACATCACAAGTGATTTATGCTATCATTTGTCCTTGTAATAAATGGTACATTGGAAAAACAAAACGTATGATTAAAACTAGATTAATTGAACATAGGACACTGCATTACGGATTTAAAGTTTTTTGTTTTAAAAGTTGTTAAAACCAGATGGAGAGGTGGTAATTCGGACAATTTCCTTATAAAGGAGGAACAACGCTTTATACACAATTTTAATACCATCAGTCCACAAGGTCTTAACATGGAATTAGATTTGAGATCTTGTATGTGAGCCCCCTATATATATATATATTTTTTATGATGAGTATTTTTGCAGTTGTATTTTTACATATTATTTTTATTTTTATTGGTTTTATTCTTTATATTTTGCCATTTTATTCTTTATATTTTGCCATTTTTCATTTTTATCTGTTTTTATTTTTATTTTTATTTTCATTTTTTCTTATGTTTGTGCTTTTTTGTCAATTTTATATATACAATATATATTTTTTCTTATGTTCTTACATTGATTTGAATTTGATTTGCTTTTTTTATGTTTAATTTTCCTTCTGTTTTTTGTTTTTACCTCTTTTGAGGACTTTATAGCATCTTTTTGCTTCATGGCACGTTTCTCTTTAGATACTGATGACGTCATCACGTTTCTTACGTCATCACGTTTTTTCTGCTTTTTATTCACTGCCTTTTTGCGACCTGTACAATTTTCAATTTCACTTTACAGCCAGCATTCGCATGACGGCGTCTTGGTAAGCGTCCCTCTTTTTATCTTTATTTTCATTTTCTACTTTGCTTTTTATTTTTAGTATCGTTTGCAACTTTGCCTTTTAGTTTCACTTTCAGTAGCGTTTGGGGTACTACAGTCACTTATATATTTTTCATGTATTATCCTCAACTGTGCTTTTTATTTGCCTTCGATTTTCAATCACAGCACCGTTCGGGCTGTGGCTCTATAGCCACTTTTACTGTGTTTTTATTTGCTTTTTACTTTCAGCACCGTTTGGGCTGTGGCACTTTAGTCACTTTTTCTATGCGTGTTTTCAACTGGTTGTGCAAGCATTCATACAACGACGTTTTGACAAATGATTTTTGTTTTTTCATCTCTGTGATTTATGTACATTGAATTGTGGTACTATAGATATATGTTTCACTCTTTTTTAATTCTATAATGGCATAGTTTATATATATATATTTTTTTGTTCTACCGTTCAGTAGATGTACCTTTTCCATTTTTAGATAAATACAGTTTTCTAGAGTGGTCCATACACCAGGTTATTTCATACCCAAAGATCTCTAAGGTACTGCAGTGTTCTTATTACTATTATTCTAGTTATTTATATCCTTTTTAATATTGACGTTTGCTGGGTTAGTTGTCTTTGGTTTAATTACATCCTTTTTTAATATTGATATCTGCTCTTTTAGTGACTTTATTTTAATATATTTTATATATTTATTTCCAGTATGTAGATACACCTTTATCAGTTTATGGTGATTGATTATATAGAGTCACACTGTATACATTTAGTAGATGGATGGATAAGTGAAGAATCTACTCTGTGATGTTTCACAGCAGTAGTTTGCCATTGCCTTCTCCTGCATAAGTGTGTAGCTCCACTGTGTCGCTGCTGCCCAACATAGGGCCCCTCAGTCTATAGCGCCTGGTATTCCCAGGTGGTCTCCCATCCAGAAACTCAATTTCCCCGCCCTGTCCCCGTGAGTTTTGTCGCTGTCCCTGTTCTTGCCCCATTCCTGTAAGCTCTGCCTTAACTGCACAAGCCTCGAACACTTATTATTTTAAAGTGTTTGAGGTTTGTGCAGATGAGGATGGAGCTTACAGGAATGGGGCAGGGACAGGAAAATGAGTTCCCGCGGAGATGGGGAAAAAATTATCCCTGTGTCATTCTCTACTAGCCAGACCTGATGCTGCTTAGCTTCATATGGTAAAAGTGGGCCTACCCAGGGCAGCCAAGTCATAGGCTGTGTACATCTGGCAGTGTTATAGAAATTATTATTAGTAGTAGCTAGCTAGTACCAGATCAATCTAAGGAACAGAGTTGGGAAGGAGCTGAGAATGATTCAGGCATCACCAGTATTCAGTACAATTACCCCTATGGCTAACTAGGCATATAGGACCACATAAATAGCTCTCTTAACTATGCCCTATTAGCTAGATAGATAGATATGATATTGAATATTGCCTATATCTGCATAACGTTTAGGCATCACCAGATATTCAGTGCAGCATTACATATCTGGGTCTATGTTCACTGGCAGTGGTCCTGGTTACTTAATTATATATTTTCCAGGACTGTGTTCAGACATTTTTGGTTCTTTGTACACATTCATTTTAATAAAAATATGTAAATCACTAATAATAAAACCCTACGCGCGCATGTGCACTCCTACCTGCGTGATCCGTAGTTCCGTGGCCAGCAGAATGTTAAGGGGTGTGGCACGTGTGCATGTTCAGAGTGCATGCAGCACGTGCGCACATTCGGAGCTGACATCGAGGAGAGAAGCAGGCGGCGGCGACCGAGCTACGGAGCTAGGGGAGGGAAGGCCACAACCATTGCTGCTCCCTGGTCGCACGGCCTTCTCCTCTGCCTCCATTCTCCCCTCTGGGTAAGAACACTGTTGCAGCTCGCAGGAGCCGGGCTCTCTGCACGCCTGACGGTGAACCAACACCCCATACCTCTGAATTTGAGTTTGTTGGGCGGGTCAAGGATGAGGATTTGTTTATTTTCTGCCATGGCGCTGGAGGCTGGTGGCACTGCTGCAGAGAGGGGGTGGGGTGGGGGTGGGGCATCCAAAGGAAGGGGAGTGAGGCACAGGCGGGGAACGGGAGGGAGGAAAAGAGACAAAAAGACAGACAGACACACAGATAGCAGCCAAGAAGAGAGAGAGAGAGACAGAAAGACAGACAGACAGCGGCCAACGAGAGAGAGAGACGGAAAGACACACAGACAGCAGCCAAGGAGAGAGAGACAGAAAGATAGACACACACAGAGAGCGACAGAGGGAGATAGAAAGACAGACAGACAGCGGCGAAGAAGAGAGAGAGAGACAGAAAGACACACACACACACACACAAGACAGTGGTCAAGGAGAAACACAGAAAGAAAGAAAGAAAGACAGACAGCGGCCAAAGAGAGAGAGAGAGAGAGACAGACAGAAAGAAAGACAGACAGCAGCCAAGGAGAGAGAGAGAGAGACAGAAAGAAAGACAGACAGACACATCTATTCTAGCATCCGTTAATGTAACGGGCTTAAAGACTAGTATTATAATATATTATAACTAGTCTTTAAGCCCGTTACATTAACGGGTGCTAGAATAGATGTGTGTGTGTGTCTTTCTTTCTTTCTTTCTCTCTCTCCTTGGCCACTTTCTATCTGTCTGTCTTTCTTTCTGTCTCTCTCTCTCCTTGGCCGCTGTCTCTCTGTCTTTCTTTCTTTCTGTCTCTCTCTTTCCTCAGCTGCGCACCACCTTGCCTGCTCCCCCTGTCCAGCAGCACCCCTTATCCCTTCATTTTACCTCCCCCCTGACCAGCAGCACCCCTTCCCTGCTCCCCCTGTCCAGCAGCAGTCCTTCTCCCTTAATTTTACCTACCCCCTGTCCAGCAGTACCTCTTCCCTGCTCCCCTATCCAGTAGTAGGCCTTCTCCCTTCCTTTTATCCCCTCCCCTGTCCAGCAGCACCCCTTCTCCCTTCCTTTTACCTCCCCTGTGTCCAGCAGCACCCCTTCCCTGCTCCCCCTATCCAGAAGCACCCCTTTCCCCCTGTCCAGCAGTACCTCTTCCCTGCTCCCCTATCCAGTAGTAGGCCTTCTCCCTTCCTTTTATCCCCTCCCCTGTCCAGCAGCACCCCTTTGCCCTTTCTTTTAACTCCCCATGTCCAGCAGCACCTCTTCCCTGCTCCCCCTGTCCAGCAGTAGGTCTTCTCCCTTCCATTTACCCCCTTCCCCTGTCCAGAAGCACCCATTCTCCCTTTTACCTCCCCCCTGTCCAGCAGCAGCTCTTCCCTGTTCCCCCTGTCCAGCAGCAGCCCTTCTCGCTTAATTTTACCTACTCCCTGTCCAGCAGCACCTCTTCCCTGCTCCCCCTGTCCAGCAGTAGGCCTTCTCCCTTCCTTTTACCCCCTCCCCTGTCCAGCAGCACCCATTCTCCCTTTTACCTCCCTCCGTCCAGCAGCAGCTCTTCCCTGTTCCCCTTGTCCAGAAGTAGGCCTTCTCCCTTCCTTTTACCTCCCCTGTGTCCAGCAGCACCCCTTCCCTGCTCACCCTGTCCAACAGCACCCCTTCTCCCTTCATTTTACCTCCCCTGTCCAGCAGCACCCCTTCACTGCTCCCCCTGTCCAGCAGCAGCCCTTCTCCCTTTGTTTTACCTACTCCCTGTCAAGCAGCACCTCTTCCCTGCTCCCCCTGTCCAGCAGTAGGCCTTCTCCCTTCCTTTTACCCTCCTCCCCTGTCCAGAAGCACCCATTCTCCTTTTTACCTCCCCCCTGTCCAGCAGCAGCTCTTCCCTGCTCCCCCTGTCCAGCTGTAGGACTTCTCCCTTCCTTTTACCTTCCCCCTGTCCAGCAGCACCCCTTCCCTGCTCTTCCTGTCCAGCAGCAGCCCTTCTCGCTTAATTTTACCTACTCCCTGTCCAGCAGCAGCTCTTCCCTGTTCCCCTTGTCCAGCAGTAGGCCTTCTCCCTTCCTTTTACCTCCCCTGTGTCCAGCAGCACCCCTTCCCTGCTCACCCTGTCCAACAGCACCCCTTCTCCCTTCATTTTACCTCCCCCTGTCCAGCAGCACCCCTTCACTGCTCCCCCTGTCCAGCAGTAGCCCTTCTCCCTTTGTTTTACCTACTCCCTGTCAAGCAGCACCTCTTCCCTGCTCCCCCTGTCCAGCAGTAGGCCTTCTCCCTTCCTTTTACCCCCTCCTCTGTCCAGCAGCACCCATTCTCTTTTTACCTCCCCCCTGTCCAGCAGCAGCTCTTCCCTGCTCCCCCTGTCCAGCAGTAGGACTTCTACCTTCCTTTTACCTTCCCCCTGTCCAGCAGCACCCCTTCCCTGCTCTCCCTGTCCAGCAGCAACCCTTCTCCCTTCATTTTACCTACCCCCTGTCCAGCAGCACCCATTCTCCCTTTTACCTTCCCCTGTCCAGCAGTACCCCTTCCCTGCTCCCCCTGTCCAGCAGCAGCCCTTCTCCCTTCATTTTACCTCCCCTTGTCCAGCAGCAACCCTTCACTGCTCCCCTGTAGAGCAGCACCCCTTCTCCCTTCCTTTTACCTCCCCCCTGTCCAGCAGCCCTTCTTGCCTGCCCTTCTCCTTTCCCTGCTCCCCCTGTCCAGCATCTGCTAGCCCGGGTAGTCTCGGGGCTTTTGCTAGGCCAGCTCACCTTGCATTATCAAGGTGGGCCGTCCTAGCAAATGCTCCACGGCTGCTGTGTTTGCTGGTCCGGGGGTGAGAAGAGGCGTCCCGGCAGTGGCAGCAGAGGAGTGAAACCACCACTGCTGCTCAAGCCGCCCCAAGCGCCTCCAATCGAATTTGGCACGGAGGCAGACATCATGACCGATGGGATCACAACCTCCTAAGTGCGCATGCGTGCTTAGGGTTTTATTATAGAGGATGTATGAAAATATTATAATATGCATTAATTCATAGGTTAATACATGCATATGGATTTAGCACCTGCTAAATCCCCCTTTTAACCTCCCCCCCTTCTTATACAAAGCCACACTAGCAGCTGCCACGCGACAAAAGCCCAAAAGCCCTTTAAATCCCTGAGTGCTTCAGGGCAGTTACTGTAGCAGCCTGCTGTCTTCAGCTGTAATCCCTCATGAAGGATATAAAGGAACTGAGGCAGTGGAAAGACTGAGAAGCATCCATGAGAATGAGAAGTATATAAATGAAATGGTTCATGAGGTGTCAAAGATTTCCAGCAGTGGGGAAGAAGAGGCTATGCTGAGGGAAGACAGCTGGACTCAGATTAAAGAACCCTGCAAGATTGGTACTGTGACTCCACCCGCCCTTCAACTGAAGAACTGGTATGCTGCCCTGGAAGTGGAGGAGATGAGAGCATCCCAGTGAGAGAAAGGGCCAAAGCTTGAAATCCCCAAAATTGCTGGATCCGTGACCACTAAGAGGTGTAAGGTAGCAGTGATTAGTGATTCCCTTCTGAGGGGATTGCTTTGTAAGGGCTACAAACCTTTTTGTGAGGCAAATAAGTAAAAGTAAGAGGAAAAGAAGGCCGCTTTGGTTTTCAAAAATAGTAGCTGAGAAAGTAAGGAATAAGAGGTTAGCTTTCATAAACTACAAAAGATCACAGAAAGTGGAAGACAGGCAAAAAATATGGAAAACCTAAGAGAGCTGGTCGAGTAGTCAGGAAAGCAAAGAAAGAAATGGAAGAATAAATAGCTGACACGGTAAACAGGGGAGACAAGACATTTTTATGGATATATCAGTGATAGGAAGAAGTGCAAAAGTGGCATTGTGAGACTCAAAAGTGAAGGTGAGGAATATGAAGAAGCTGATAAAGAAAAGGCTGAATTGCTTAACAAATATTTCAGTTCTGTGTTCACAGCTGAAGCGCTGGGAGTGGGACCACAGAAGACAAACGAGAATAGAAATAGACTGGTAGACCCTGATTGATTTTCAGAGGGTTGTGTTCATGAGGAGCTAGCTAAATTAAAGACAGACAAAGTGATGGAGCCAGATGGTGTACATCCAAGGGTGCTGAAGGAACTTAGGGAAGTTCTGGTTGCTCCGCTAACTGAACCAATAATATCAGGGTACAGTCGTGTGTAGCAAACACAAACTAAAAAAAATGTTCTATATAGTAGATTTAGCAGGGAAGCCCCATTCACACTATCTCATCAAAAATAAATCAAACAAGGCAGAAACTAATAATGTATACAAAAAATGGATAAAACAGACCTCATACACGGACAGCCGGAACTACACAGTACCCTAAGCTATCCGTTTCATCACTGGTCTGAAAAAACTCCATACCTTTATATCATCAATTTTTCATTTTTCATTTCATTCATTCATACCAACTTCATTTCTTCAAAGTTCATTTTCTGTTCTCAGAATTATGTGCAGAGGAACGAGAGGTTAAATCTGCCAAAATATAACAGCAATGGCTATAGCCAGGGTAACCAGGGTAAACATTCCAGATGCTGCAGTTGCTGGTGAGAGTCAGTTAGGAGGGAGCCATGATAGCATATGAAGTCTGGGTTAAGTTGTCCAGCTCTCATACCGAAATTTGGTTGATTCCTTGAGTGTTCACCTTGAAACCTTTTCTCTAAATGTTCTTAAGGAATTATTCCGACAGCAAGCCATTGCCTTAGAGAAGGAAAAGGAGCTTCAGAAAGAGTCCTGCTGACTGGCCCATGCTATTATAGAGAAGTACAGTGAAAATCCTATTGTTTCACAGCAGGCATCACAACAGGCTACAGCACTGTACATTCTTGGAGATAAATGAATACCCGACTTTGGGTGGTCATCAATTGAAAGCATGGGATTTGTCAGTGGAAGAATGGACAGGGAAAACATGGTCAGCATTGAAAGTGCTGAGGTACATTAGATAGAGTGAGAGCCTCCCGGGACAATTAGGGAAAAATGCTTGAGTACCTGAATAATTTGTAATCCGCATAGAATTATAGGATATGTGGAATATAAATTTTTTTTTTTTTTTAAGAATTCCTCCAGAGGACCAATGGGATGTAGTGCTAGACCATTTAACAGGCTCAGCTTACAAAATTATAAAAATGTATCAACCCCGACACAAGCATGATGTGGCAGAACTGTTTCAACAGTTGGCAAAGGAGTTTGGAGATAAAGTTCCTCTCAATGTGAGGAAGGATGAATTTTATGCCAGGAAGTAGTTACTGGGAGAAATGGTTTATATATATGATTGCTGTCTTCGAGAAAAGATGACTAAAATTATTTTTTTAATATAAATTCTTTATTCATTTTCAATATTTTCAATAAGTGCAATACAAATTAAATATATTTTATATTTAAGACATCAAAGGCTACAGTAATAATTGATGTAGAGGCGGTTCTAAAGGAGCAGCTAGTTATTGCGCTGAGTGATGATTCCCTGAGGAGGGAAGGAAAAAGGAGATCAAAAGAACTGGAAATTTTGTCCTATGAAGATCTTTTGACCCTGCTGATCAAATGGTCTGAGGAAGAAAACTTAGCTGCAGAAGGAGAGAGAAGAGAAGAAATGAAGTGGGTGTATAAGCAACAGTTGCTGAGTCAGATATGCTGCCTGAAGCTGTTCGGCATTTGAAAGCAGTGGCTGAGAAGCTTGGATCTCTGGACTCGAAGCACAGGGATCTTAAACAAAAGCAACAGAGTCAGCAGGAGATGTAGCATAACATTAGCAGACAGTTGGTGAGTATGAAACGGTATCAGGGAGACAAGGGTCCTTACAGAAGAAATCCTGGAGAAATGAGTCAGGACAATTTATCTGTTACCATTGTAATGAACCAGGACACATTAGTAAACATTCCCAAAGTGAGAAAATTCCAGCAATTATTGGTGATAAGACTGTGAAATCTGAAAATGAGTGGTGATAGAAGAAGTAAAGAAAATGTGGAAGTAGAAGAACAAAAAATAAGTTCACCCAAACCCTGCACACCAGGCGGAGAGGGGAGAGTAATTAACACTGAGAACAGACTGTGTTGCTCCCAGCCCCAGGAAAGAGAGAAAGCAATTGGACTAAGACCAATTACTGAAGTTCTGATAGGTGGATATCCGATGAACTGTCTAATTGACACTGGTTCCGACAGCAGTGTTCCCGCTAAGCTGCGCTGGCCTACGCTCGCGCACAAAATATTACATCGCAGCGCACAAGTTTCTCTTCACAGCGCACACACGCGTCGCAAAGGTAAGGGGAGGTAAGGTAAGGGGACGCATTGGGGGGATTGCACTTCCCCACAATTGCCATGCTTCGGTTCCTCTTCTTCCTTCCTTCCTCCCCCCCCGCGGGACCCTGCGGCACCATCAACTCTTACTCCCTCTAATGTCGGCCCTGCAGCTCCAGACTTCCTCGCACCTTCTCCCCTCCCCCTTTGGATCGCTATTATTTTAAATGTTATAGCCGCGGAGCTGTATCCATCAGTGGAGATGTCTAACCTCGGCCTGCCCCGGAACTCTTACTGCAACAGTGACTTCCTGTTCCTGCCTAGACGGGCGGCTGCTGCAGTAAGAGTTCCGGGGCAGGCCGAGGTTAGACATCTCCACTGATGGATACAGCTCCGCGGCTATAACAGCTCCTGCAGCTCTGCACTTCCCCACAATTGCCATGCTTCGGTTCCTCTTCTTCCTTCCTTCCTCCCCCCCCCCCCCGCGGGACCCTGCGGCACCATCAACTCTTATTCCCTCTAATGTCGGCCCTGCAGCTCCAGACTTCCTCGCACCTTCTCCCCTCCCCCTTTGGATCGCTATTATTTTAAATGTTATAGCCGCGGAGCTGTATCCATCAGTGGAGATGTCTAACCTCGGCCTGCCCCGGAACTCTTACTGCAGCAGCCGCCCGTCTAGGCAGGAACAGGAAGTCACTGTTGCAGTAAGAGTTCCGGGGCAGGCCGAGGTTAGACATCTCCACTGATGGATACAGCTCCGCGGCTATAACATTTAAAATAATAGCGATCCAAAGGGGGAGGGGAGAAGGTGCGAGGAAGTCTGGAGCTGCAGGGCCGACATTAGAGGGAGTAAGAGTTGATGGTGCCGCAGGGTCCCGCGGGGGGGGGGGGAGGAAGGAAGGAAGAAGAGGAACCGAAGCATGGCAATTGTGGGGAAGTGCAGAGCTGCAGGGGAGAGTGTTGCGGTACCCAGCTGGAGGGAGAAGGAAGATGAGGGAGGGAATTAAAGGAGATGCCAGGGCTTGGAGCGTAGGAGGAAGGTATGCCAGTCTAAGGGAAAAGGAAGGGGGAGATGTGAGAGCATGGAGGGGGAGCGAAAGATGGAAGAAAAGGAAAGGAGAGAGATGCCAGAGAATCAGGGAAGGGGAGATACCAGACTATGAGGAGAGGTGTGGGAGAGGGAAGGCGAGGAGAGAGATGCCAGACCAATGGGGTGAAAGGAGAGATGGAAGGGGGAGGCATACAGTTTCTGGAAGGGGCATAGAAGGAGAGAAGATGCCATATAGGGGAAGAGAGACGGCAGACAGTGGATGGAAGGAAGAGAGTTACAAGAAGATGAGGAAAGGAGAAACCACAGAAGACAAAGGTAGAAAAAAATTTCTATTTATTTATTGCTTTAGGAGACATGTGTCACTGTTTCTGTGAAGCATTGTATGCAGAGTCCAGCTTCTTGCTGGTTCAATTTAACCTTTGTCTATGTATTTTTATTTTATCCCCCCTTTTACAAAACTGTGAAGCGTTTTTAGCACCAGCCTTGGTGGTAGCAGCTCTGATGCTCAGAATTTTATGAGCATCAGAGCTGTTACCTCCGTAGCTAAAATCCACACTACAGTTTTGTAAAAGAGGGAGGGGTTAGTTTGTGATTACATATTCCTTACTAGGCGAAGGTGTTTTCTGTGTTCTGTGTGTTTTCTGTTAGGATTGACGGTGTAGGATTGATCTGTGCTGGTCTGGCTTGTTTAGTTTTACAATGGGTGTATTGATGTACTGCTCACTGCAATATGTAAGATGCTGCCTTTTCCTAGGTACTCATGTGTGACGTGTGGTTTGTTACTAAAAATCATGTTTTTCTTACAGATGGGGGGGGGGGGGGGCCAAAAAATGATGGGCCCCGGATGTTACATATGCTAGGTACGCCACTGTATGTAAAGATACCAGAAAGCTGGCGTAGCAAAAACTTCTAAGTTTTGAGTATTTAACCCTCCCACAATCTCACGGGCACTCGTTTCAAGTTTATTGAGATTTTGATTTAAACGCAATATCAAATATTTTCAATGCGTATAACAAAAATAAATTTGGGGAAATAAATAAAACCATTTGAACCAGTGTTCCCGCTAAGCTGCGCTGGCGCACAAAATATTACATCGCAGCGCACACGTTTCTCGTCACAGCGCACAATCGGAAGAGGCGTACGGCAGATGGCAGGGCGGCGAGAGGAGAATCGGGCGAGTTGGCTCATAACTTGCTGGCGCCCGATATTTTTGGCTCACGGTGAAAAAAGTTTGCTCACAACACCCGCCCGCTTAGAGGGAACACTGGTTCCGAGGTATCCACTATCTCAATGAGCCATTTTTCTAGTCAGATGAAAAGGGAGAGAAGTTAAGAGATGCCATGTGGATTAAGCTGACCGTTGCAAATAGTTTGACGATATCAGTAATAAGATGTTTGGTGGTGGACATCACATGCTTTGGGCAAACCATTCCCAACCCCTGTTTTCGTCACTTGGGATGATTTGTGAAGTGAAGATGTTACTAGGATAGTGGGAATGAATATACTAAAAGATAGGTTTGAGGGGAGATCCAGGAAACTACAGACCAGTGAGTCTGACCTCGGTACCGGGAAAGATAGTAGAGGCACTGATAAAGGACCGCATCATTGATCACTTTGACGGACACAATCTGATGAGGACCAACCAACACGGCTACAACAAAGGAATATCTTGCTTGATGAACTTGCTGCACTTCTTTGAGGGAGTAAAAAGGCAGATAGACAAGGGTGACCCGGTCAACATTATATATATGGATTTTCATAAGGCGTTCGACAAGGTTCCAGAAGAACGACTACTTCGATAAATTGCGAGCCATGGAATCAAGGGTGAAATACTCACATGGATTAAAAACTGGCTGGCAGATAGGAAACAGAGAGTGGGGGTAAATGGATAATGCTTGGATAGGAAAAGCATTACGAGTGGAGTGCCACAGGGTTTGGTGCTCTTCAACATATTTATAAACAACCTGGAAATTGGTACGAGTGAGGTGATTAAATTTGCAGACGATACAAAGTTATTCAGAGTAGTGAAGTCACAGGAGGATTGCGAAGACCTGCAACATGACATAAACACGCTCAAGAAATGGGTCACGACATGGCAAATTAGGTTTAACTTGGATAAGTGTAAGGTGGTGCATGTCGGTAACAAAAATCTTATACATGAATACAGGATGTCCGGTGCAGTACTTGGAGAGACCTCCCAGGAAAGAGACTTGGGAGTACTGGTCGACAAGTCAATGAAGCCATCTGCGCAATGCGTGGCGGTGGCGAAAAGGGCAAACAGAATGCTAGGAATGATTAAGAAGGGGATCACGAACAGATCGAAGGTTATCATGCCGCTGTACCGGGCCATGGTATGTCCTCACCTGGAATACTGCGTCTAGCATTGGTCGCCATACATGAAGAAGGCCACAGTACTATTCAAAAGAGTCCAGAGTAGAGCAACTAAAATGGTTAAGGGGCTAGAGGAGTTGCTGTACAGTGAGAGATTAGAGAAACTGGGCTTCGTCTCCCTTGAAAAGAGGAGACTGAGAGGGGACATGATCAAAACATTCACGATAATGAAGGGAATAGACTTAGTAGATAAAGACAGGTTGTTCACCCTCTCCAAGGTAGAGAGAACGAGAGGACACTCTAAAGTTAAAAGGGGATAGACTCCGTACAAACGTAAGGAATGCAACTCAAATAAAGCAAGTTTCAAGGATTGTAGCATATATCAGAAAAGATCTTCCCAAGTTGGTGAAGAATGGGCCTGTTGGGTTCATAAAACTGTTAGGAAGCAGATTAATTATTCCTCTATTCACTGAGAAGATTACACAGAGAATCTGTCACCAGATTTCTTTTTACCAGCATGTCAAGTGCTGGTAGAACCTATTTCTACCATTTCTTCACCAGAGGGATTAGTAGCTAGAGTATTGGCAAGAGCTGAAGGGAAAAGAGTCCCCATATGAGTGTTAAATCTGAGCAGCAAAATGGTGCAACTCCATCCCAGAGCTAGAATAGAAGAAATAGCATCACTGGAAAATGTGGAACACTTGTCAGAAGTAAAGATAAATTTGCAAGAAAGAGATTCTGGAATAGTGCTGACTTCAGTGAAAGAGGAAGGAGCAGAGAGAGGTAATCCCATACCTAAACTAAGAGTGCTGTGGGAGAATCTCTCTGTCCTCCAATCAGAGGAGCTGAAAGAGAAAGGAAGAGAGAGATAACCCCATCCCTAGACTAACAGTGCTGTGGGAGAATCTCTCTGTACTCCAATCAGAGGAACTGAAAGAGGAAGTGTTGCAGGGGTGGCTGCAGGAGGGATGCCCTATCCCTCCTCCCGCAATCCCACCCCACCCAAACTCCAGCTAACATCCCCAGTAGGAGGGATGCCCAATTCATCCAGCCGCCACCCCCCACAACACATCTACCAAGCAAATTACCTTATCCATCTAATATTAATTAGCAAAATGCTGAAACCAACTACCACTTACACAACGATTTTGTGACCACTATCACTATTTTTCTACCAAGACAAGGAGCCAACCCTGAAGTAACTGAATGACAATTGTAAAAATCAACTTCTAAACGGTCTAATACAACTCCTGGGACAAAACAAAGAGCCAACAATGACCTACTTCTATTTGTAACTACAACCTAAGGGGCTCATAATTACTTCATTTAATATCAATTTAATTACTTCATTTAATTTCAGGTGGACAGCTCAGAAACTCAATTCTGATATCTTCCTACCTCTCCTGACCCAGCCACCTCCTCTCATCGGCTGACCAAAATGGGACTCGGGCGTGGGAGAGCACTCTGCCCTTCCCCCCACCACTATTAGTCACTGAGCCAGTTGGAAGGCCCAGCAACTCAAGTTTGAACACTTCCTGCCTTCTCCTGACCCTGCAACCCTATTCCATCGACGGACCGAGAAGGGACTCGAGAGTGGGAATGTACTCCGCCCTTCCCCACCGCTGCTAATTGCCAAGCCTTCTCCAAACCCTGCAACCCTCTTCCATCGACAGACCAAGATGGGACTCGGGTGCAGGAGGGCACTCCACCTCTACCCACCAATACAATGGTCGCCACACTTAACACCACCATGAAAACCACACCACCAAAATATCCACAAGCAATCCTACTAATAACACTGCTCCTAACCAACTGGAAAGCAACTGCAAACAACATCTCTCCAATACCAACTATAGCAAATTCCAAGGAAATTACCCAACCAACCTGGCATCTCACAATAGACAGAAACTCTTTTTTTTTTAATATTCTTTATTCATTTTTAAAATTACATTAAGTGTTACATAGATTCAATCACATTAACAATACATATATCACTTACAGACTATCATTTGCACATTACTTAAAATCTTATCACTCCCCCTTCCCTCCCTCCCTACCATAAAATCCAGTAATATATAATATGTATAGACAGAAACTCAAACCATCAGACTCACACACACCAACCCGCCCCACAATCAACAAGAAGAAAACCAACAAACCCATACAAGATCACTCATATACCCAAAAACAACTCACCAACAGACTACACCACTCTCAAATGTTCATATGTGAACTTCAGAGCCATAGGCCCCAAAACAGAACGCATAAAAAACTGGACAGAAGAAGACAACCTAGACTGCCTTTTTCTCACAAAAACCTGGCTTACCTCTGACTCGGACCCCAGAATAACTGAAGTTTGCCCAAAGAGCCACAAGTTAACAATAATCTGCAGTGAAAATAAAAGAGGAGGAGGAATTGCCATCACAGCCAGAAACACCATAAACCTAAAAATACAAGACAAAACAACCAACCCATACATGGATTTACTAGCCTGTCAACTTTCAAGCACATCACTCAAAGGAACTCTAACATGCATACTCTGCTACATAACCCCAAATAACTGGAACACAGCAAAAACAATATTTGAAGAATTCATATATCGAAACTCACTAACGACAACTTACAACCTAATCCTAGGAGACCTCAACCTTCACGTCGAGAACCAATCCTGCAAACATGTAGAAACCTCACTATCATACCTCGAGGCCTTAACATATAAAATCCTAGATCCTCAAACCACACACGAAAAAGGACACCAACTCGACATTGCAGCGTACATGTCCCAACAACCCACACAACCAGAGATCCAAACATCAAATGGAAAATGGAACCGTTCCCTATGGTCTGATCACTATTCATACTCCTTCGAAATCAATTAGACCAATAACAAAAGCATTCCAATTAATCAAAAAATAACTTACAACTCACGCAAACATATCAATCCCATATTCTGGACAAAAGCAGACACCATAATCCAATACTACACACCCAAAAACTTCATCTCATAATGGAACCATCTAAGTACTGCAACCCTGGATGAACTAACCCCAGAAAAACCCAAAACCAAAATCCACAGAAAATCATACAAGTGGTTTGACAACGAACTACTCCAATTCAAAAGGCAATGCAAACAACTAGAAAGAAAATGGAGAAAAAGCAGCCAAGAATCATAAAAACAGCATGGAAAATAATGAACCAAAAATACAAGCAAAAACTGAAAGAAAAAAGAAAACAGCAAAACCCCAACCTTAACAAACCTAGTAATAAACTTGATATCATACCCCATTCAACCCACACTAAAACTTCTTGGAGTTCTGATCGATAGAGGCTGTACCATGCAACCACAAATCAACAAAGTAATAAAAAAATCATTCGTGACTATGAGAAACCTAAGACAAATCCAAAAATTCTTCAACAGGAAACAATTCCAACTTTTGGTACAATCTATTATCCTTGGACTAATAGACTACTGCAACATACTATACCTCCCCTGCCCAGCAACCATGATAAAGCAATTACAAACAATATAAAATACAGCCCTAAGACTCATCTACTCATTGAAAAAATATGATCACATTAAAGACTCACACTGGCTCCCAATACAAGCAAGAATACACTTCAAATTCTACTGCCCACTATACAAAGCTATTAATGGAGAAAGCCCAACCTACTGGAAGAACCGACTAACCCAATCCACCTCAACCAGGCACAGGAGAACCCACTCACTATTCACACACCCACCAACAAAAAATGTCAAAAGAGGAAAACTTTATGACAACCTAATGGCCACCAAAGCAGCTAAACTAGACAAACAAATCACCAATCTGCTATCTACGACCACAAACTACAAAATCTTCAAAAAAGAAATTAAAACCCTACTCTTCAAAAAACACATAAAACCTGTTTAACACGATTAGTTCCTTCCCTAACTCCACCTACCACACACTCCACCCATATCTAATCTAAAATGTTTCTAATTATCCAACATGTTACTCCTTAAGTTCTCGACAATTCTTATGTAATTCTTAAGTTCTCAACAATTCTTATGTAATTCTTATGTAATGCTTACGACAATTCTCATGTAATGTTACAACTCTTGTAACCTTCTGACAACTCATGTGTAATCTGCCTTGAACCGCAAGGTAATGGCGGAATAGAAATCACTAATGTAATGTAATGTAATTACAATTTGGAATAATCTACCTGTTTACATTAGGACTCCTATCAATTACTTAAGGTTTTGTAAAAATTTGAAAACTTTTTTATATGACTTGTAATATTCATGTTATGATAATATTTAATTATTGATTGGTTTTGCATTTTCCCATAGACTTTACAGCTTCTTTGAATGTAAATTGCCTTGAACCTTTTTGGTATAGTGCAATTAATAAGTTGTAACTTTCTGTGTGTCGAATTAGGTATAACTTGTACTGGAAACTTTGCATCGTAAGGACAACCATAGCAAATTGTAACCAGTAAACTGCATATTATCATTAGCCCCCAAGCATGTATCAACGTAGGATAAAAATTTGAATCATAAAGTTGTACAGAAATTATGTATGTTAAACCTGTAATCCATTCTGAGCTCTTTGGGGACAATGGGGTATAAAACAAATTACATAAATAAATATATATATATACATATATATATGTGTACTGTAAATGAAGAAGAAGCCACTATTCTGGATGAATTTGTTAGGAAGCATCATTCAAGAATGACATTAGCCTGGGAAGTGGCTAATCGGACCACTGAGAATAAAGGTCAAGTCTAGAAGAGGTGTTATGATCAGCGTGCAAAAAGGTCCTTACTGAAGAAGGGAGATCGGGTGTTACTAAGGGTTCAGAGATTTGCTGGTCATCATGAAATCCAAGATTTCCGGGAGAATAGGGTATACGTGGTTGATCAAGTAAATGGCCCAGGTGGAAGTAGTCTTTAAAGCTATACCCAAAGAAGGTGGTCTTGTAAAAACAGTACACCAAGACCATGTAAAGTTACTACCCAGTTCTATGTAAGGGTTTCACTCTTTATAAGATTTATCAGATGACCCTGATACAGAGATTGATGTAGGAACTGATGTTGATGAAGACAGTGTGTTATATTTATTGTTAGGTGAGCCTGGTCCTATATTGATCAAGATATTGCTATTCAAATAGTTGAGACAGTAGAAACTGATATGGACACTGAAATATGGCAACTGTTTGCCTTCCTAGGAGTAATTACACACTAAAACTTTTCTCTAGGGCAAACAGAGGGTGTCTCCAAAAATACCTGACAGAAAACTATTATTTGTATTAGTACAGGAAGCGGTGTGTTTGGTCTGTGAGGAAATATTGAATGTGAGCGCTCAATTGAAGATAGTACCATTTAAGTGTGGATAGTAGATGACAGTTGCGGTGGTACACTTAGGAAAGTCAGGATGACATTTGTGTCAGCTGGGAGAAGTGTAAAGAGGTCAACATTATGAGCTCTTTGGGGAGGATGGGATAAATAAATAAATAAATTTATTCAGTGAAGCCATGCACTTGCACTTTGTCTGCTGGTTGCCCTGGTAACCAGGGTAAACATTCCAGATGCTGCAGTTGCTGGTGAGAGTCAGTTGGGAGGGAGCTATGTTAGTGTGTGAAGTCTCTATTAAGTTGTTTTGCTCTCATAGCTGAAATTTGGTTGATTCTTTGAGTGTTCACCTTAAAACATTTTTCTCTAAAAGTTTTAGGGAGACTGTGTGAGGTTTAAGGGAAAGGAATCAGAAAACTGACTGTTGAAAGAGAGGAGTGGCTGAAAGAGCAAACGTGCGATGTTCGGCCTGCTCTTGGATGGCTGTTTATAGAAGAAACAGGGATTTCTAAAATAGAATAAAGTTTCTGAGAAGTGTACATTTGTTCAGAGAAGCTTTGATGGCTGATAGCCTGGTAAAGCTGTTCTAAGCAATGTAAAGCAGTTAGGGCTTACCAGGGAATGGTGCAAGAATCACCAGCTCTCTGATAGGGAAGTACTTTTTTTTTTTTTTTTAATTAATTTGATATAGATAGGCTAGTAGGTATTCTGCTGATATCGTTGCTGGAGGTTACTGACAGTGGTGACCAGAAAGGAGAGACAAAGGTGGCCAACACTCAAGAAAGCTCTGGGAAGAGGAGAAAGCTAAGTGACTGAGACTGGGTTTGAAGAAACTTTAGTTTAGAGAGAGAGAATAATTGCTGAATTGCTTCTTTGGAAATCTGTTAGTATTCTCCGCTAAGATGTAAAATGAGTTCATGTTAGAGAAATGCATGCTTATTTTAATTGGAATTGTTTTGTATGATAATTATTTTTTGTGTATGTTATTTTTGAAATTTTAACAACTCATAAAAATTGTGTGGTAAATATTGCTAAAAAACCAATATGATCTTCTTGTACAACATGCTGGTTGGTGAAATTTGAACTGGGAAATCCTAAAACTCATAACAAAAATTAACACCCCCTCCCCTCCTTTTATCATGCTGCATTAGGGGTTTTATCATTGGCCGCTGCGGTAAAAGTTCCGATGTTCCGATTTGATAAAAGAGAGAAGTCAATTTTTAATACAATGACCGTAGTACCATCTTTCACCACCAGGGTGTTGCCATTAGTTTTATTCATTGACGCTTTCTGGAAGGGTGCACACTATGGGGTTCATAATAATAATAAAAAAATGTCTAAAAAGTGTCCTAAATGGCTACTTGAACGATCAAAAAGCCTGATCGTCCAAGTACCCAAAACCAAAGCTGGTTTTTAGACATATC
This sequence comes from Geotrypetes seraphini, assembly GCF_902459505.1. Classification (NCBI taxonomy): domain Eukaryota; kingdom Metazoa; phylum Chordata; class Amphibia; order Gymnophiona; family Dermophiidae; genus Geotrypetes; species Geotrypetes seraphini. Next base: position 337,404,521 of record NC_047084.1, on the reverse strand, counting down.
TAAAAACAGCTTAGGCCTTTCCCCTGCCTCTAAATACACAGAGAGAAAAGAGGCATGTTTAGAGGAGGGGAAAGGACGGGCGGTGGGCAGGAGGTGGGCCGACCTACACCTAGGCGTACAACAGGTATAACCAAAACATTTGACAGGTTGCCTAGTCGGCACTTAGACCTTTTTGACTTAGATGAAGTCAAACCAGGTCTAAGTGCCGAAAAAGGGGCCGCTGGCGCGATCAGTTCAGCAGCCCGGCAACCTACCCACCGCAACCATCATGGCAGGAGAGATGCCTCATCTCCCCTACCGCGATGCGATCACCCCTCTACCCGAACTGCCGCGGCCTGCGGCAGGAGAGATGCCCAATCTCGCCTGCCGCGGGTTATGGCAGTTCGGGTATAGGAGTGATCGCATCGCGGCAGGGGAGATGGCCAATCTCTCCTGCCGTGATGCATCACCCCCCCCCCTGACGATATCGGGGCAAGATGGAGCCCAAGCCCTCTTGCCCCGGCGATCGTGCCCCCCCCGACTCGATATGGCCAGGAGAAAGCCCAAGTTCTCCGGGCCCCAGCACCCCCTCCCTCCGATACAATGAGCCAGGAGAGAGCCCAAGCTCTCCTGGCCCCGGCGACCCCCCCCCCCCCCGACTAACACAATGGGCCAGGAGAGAGCCCAAGCTCTCCTGGCCCCGGCGCCCCCCCCCTCCAATACAACCCCCCTCCCCCCAATGACCGCTCCCCCAGAACCACCGATCGGACCCCCCCCGCCGACCCATGACCCCCCACCCCCACCCCTTCCCCGTACCTGTAAGTTGGCCAGATGAACGGGTGTCAAGCCCGCCCGTCCGGCAGGCCAGCCGGGTCCAGAATGGGGCTGGATTGGCCCAGGTGGCAGAAACCCCGCCCACAGGTGGGGCCTGAGGCACCTGGGCCAATCAAAATAGGCCTGGGAGCCTTAGGCCCCTCCTGTGGGCGGGGCCTTAGGCACATGGGCCCAACCCGGGAGCTTGAGCTCCCTCTTGCCCCGATGTTGTCAGGGGGGTCGCTGTTCAACGGGGCAAGAGGGCTTGGGCTCCCTTTTGTCTGGATCATTGTAAGGGGGGGGGATTCTGTAACTGGTGTTGTTTTTGACAGACACCGGTTACAGAATCCAGCTTTTAGGCGAAGATTGGCTCCTCCTTCGCCTAAAAGCCCTTCTGTTGGACGTTTGGGGCTTAGGCGTTTTTTTGGTTCATTATGGCCAAAAAGTGTAGACGTCATGGGGGTGTACTTGTAGACATAGTGGTGATCTGGGCGTTTAGTAGAGGCAGGCCATAATCAAAACAAGGACGTTTGTTTTGGTTATGGACAATTTCCCTGCTTCTGCTTTGAACGTTTAAGGACTTAGGCAAAAAGGGGACTTAGACGTTTTTTTTTTTATTATGCTCCTCCACGCATGCATATGTGGGTGCCCTCTTTGCAAAAAAAAGTACACATTCTTTTGAAAGAGGGCACATTATTATCAGCAAACAATGAAACATTTTTTCCTGTTCATTTTCATTTGATAATGACATGCCATAATGTTGTTGACATTTCCCATATTGCTGCAAATGAATGCCCATCCCTATCAACAGCAGCACGGTCATCCGAAAGCACTAATGACAGAGCAAAGAAGGAACCACAGCTGTCACTTAGAGATTGACATAGGGACAATTTGTTCCCTGTCCCCGCAGGAACTCAATTTCCCCATCCCATCCCTGAGAGTTTTGTCACTGTCCCTGTCCTTGTCCCATTCCTATAAGCTCTGCCTTAACTGCACAAGCCTTGAACACTGTTGATTTTAAAGTGTTTCAGGCTTGTGCAAATGAGGACAGAGCTTGCAGGAATGGGGCAGGGACTGGGAAAAAAATGTTCTGGATGGGACGAGAAAATGAGTTCCCATGGGGACAGGGAAAAATTTGTCTCCGTCTCATTCTCTACTGTCACTTTGCTGTCCAGCCCTCCATCATTGCACTTATTTCTGCTGAGATATGGGTTTATAGCTTTGGTCCCTTTATACTCTACTACTGGTGCATCTACAACTATGTTAGATCTACTGCCTGCCCCTTCCTTATCCATCTGCAATAAGGGAGATGCAGGCATGTGTTGTATTCTGACTGGTCATATGTCATTGGTCTATTGCATGCTTTTACCCTCTACCTCGGTCAGCCATATTTACAACCAGACATAGCACTGATTGTTCAGGTTGGCAACCAATGAAGCTAGGCAAGGTGCAAGATAAATGACAAGGGGCACCACATAAAAGTAACAGAAATGTGTGAACAATGAATTCATGTGAAGCTTTGAAACATCTAATACTTCTTTTGAAATGATTCCCCTCCTAATGTTTGTGCCACTCCCCATTTATCATCCTTTTTTTATTAATTTTACTTCGATATATTTTAAACAACCTTTCCCTCCCCTACTTTCCTTCCGTTTCATGTACGTTAATCCGAATTCGTCTAGTTTTTTAATATTTGATAAAATATTGCTTTTATTTGCCTATTTTAATTGTCCCTTACAATCTTTTTATATTGTACACTGTCTAGACACTTGTTTTGATAGACGGTATATAAAAAATAAAGAAACTTGAAACTTTTCCTCCCACCTCCCCCATCCCTTTATCTTCCATGCTCGCTATTTCTCATGCCTCTCCTTCCCTCCTAACTCTCTCTTCCTTTCCTCTCTCTCTCTCTCTCACTGCCTATATTATAAATTCTATGTCCTTTTCTGTTTTTATAGATTTAATTCTAAACCAACCAGAAACATCTAGTGCAAATGGCAGTATATCAAACCTCTTTGATAAATAAATGAAATGTAGCAGGTATAGACGCTGTTGTCTCTGGCCACATCTCCTTACCTGGCTAATTGATGCTTGTAGACATGTGACTGATGCTATTTCAGGCAAGTAGCAAGTAGGATAAAGCAATGGCTTTATAAACCCACTAACTAAAGAGTGACGTGGGAACAAAGATTCATCCCCATCCTTTCACTGCCCCAGAAGTGAAATGCATTTTTCATCCCCGTCCCCTCACCATCCCCACATTTTTCATCCCTGTCCCTTCACCGTCCCAGCAGTCTTAATTTTCTTCCCTGCATCATAGGAGTGGCCTAAAGGATCTGACCAATTGGAGTCCTAGGCCACTTAAAGTGCATCCCAGAATGCACTGGGAAATAAGCCTGAGATTCCAGTTGGCCTAGGTGCCTAAAGCCCCTCTTATGGGGGGGTAACATTTATGGGGGCCCTCCCAGTGGGGCCCCTCCTATGGGGTCTTAAGCTCATGGGCCAATCAGGGTCTTAGGTCCCTTCTTGGTGCATCCCACAAACCACTGGGAAGGGTAAGGCCCACCAGTCAGTGGAGGCAGGCCTGCCGCCTGGAGGAAGTAAGCATCCCTCCAGCCGGCCAACTAAAAAAGGTACTGGTGGGGTCCAGGTGGACTTGGGGGGGGGAGAGTCAGGGTGCCGGGAGATGTCTCAGAGGGTGGGGGTTCTGGCAGGAGGGACTGGGCATCCTTCCTGTTGATGATCTTAGTGGGATTTCCAGCAGAAGGGACTGGGCATCCCCCTGCTGATGATCTTTGGGGGGGGGATTCTGGCAGGAGGAACTGGGCATCCCTCCTGCTGATGATCTTGAGGGGGGGGGGAGGGTCCAGCAAGAGGGACTGGGCATCCTTCCTGTCTTGGAGAATTCCGGCAGGAGGGGCTGGGCATCCCTCCTGCTTGGGGATGTATAGGGGTGGTGGCATTCCTCCTGCCGTTGACATTTTGGGGGGGGGGGGCTTTGGAGGTTTCAGCAGGAGGGAGTGGGTATCCCTCCTGCTGGTTATCTTTGCGGGGCGGCAGATGGATTCCCTGCCACGGCCACTAAACTGATCGTGGCAGGGAGATTCCCTTGCCGTGATCAGCTCAGCGACAACCCAATTCCCTAACTGATGCCTGTGACATGGACGTCAGTTAGAGAATCATATTATTAGGCAGGCTTAGGCTTCTGTCTGTGATGATAGATGCAATTCTATATAGGACACTGTGTGCGATTCTCAAAAGTCGCTTAGGTGGCTTATGAGACTGGGTGTCTTATACAGAATCTGGCCCTTTAAGCCTATAGGTGGGAAGGAGTTCTAACTTCTATTTTGATTGAAAAGACATCAATAAAAGTACAGCTTGTGAGGCATGCTGGCCTGGGTTCTATATTGCGCACAGAAAACCAAACACCAAGACCAAGTTGATACGAGCAAAAATTTTCTATCTTACTTTGTGAGCATTTCTTCAGCTACACCATAGACATGCACACATATAAGCACTCACAGGGAAGCTGGAAAGAATTCCATCAGCCATTCTCTGCATACTTTTCCTACTTATTTTCCTATAGTTTATGGTTACTCTAAGTATAATTCAGATACTGGATGTTTAGTGCAGCTTAAAAAGAACACTGCTCCACCCTATTTAAGCACCACTCTTAAAAAAAGGGACAGTATTTCTATAACTGATGGTATTATGCACACTGTATGCAATATAATGTACAGAAAAACAACATATTGAACAGAATAATACAGTATTTGTAGTATTCTGGAAATATATTAAAGTACTTTAATACTTAGCTTGTCAATCCGGTATCTTCCTGTTGGCCATGCAAACATATTCAGCAGCATTAACAAAATTCCTGAGATTACTGTCATAATGGCAAGCTTATATATTGATCTTGTTATATTCATATTTATGTATTTGTATTTCATATTGAATCCATTATGTTCCTATCCTATTTATGTTTTCATATTTTCATGTTGAAAGTTTTAGATTATTTTAATGTTGTGTTATTTGATTTTTAGTCCTTTATTGTCTCTTTTTTTTTTTTTTTTTTTAATTCTTTATTCATTTTAAAACTTTCATCAAGTGTACAAATATTCATAATAAACACAATTAGTCTGAGCACTTGAACATCTTATCATTATAACTTATAAGTAGAAATGTAACCCTCACCCCCACCCTCCCTCAAATCCCTTTATTGTCTCTTGAGGAAGACAATGCTGTCGCCAAAACTTGGATCCTAGTCGGGACCATTTTTATATCACATATCAAGGACTTGCTTTTGGACTTTTGAAAAAACTACTAATAAAAATATATGTAACTGGAAGTTGGTTCAGACATCTTCTGTGCCTCTTATTTTTGTTGTTCTGGTTTTACCCCAAGGCTTGGTACGTTCTTTTTTTTTCTTTTTAGAGGTTACTAGCAACCATAAACCTATCAGTGTTTTTTGTAGGTTGCCAAATATCCACCAAGCTTCAGCTCTGCTAGCCTTTAGTAAGGGGTTAAATTTTACCAAAGATTAGCTATAGCTAATATACAGTAGATAATATGTGTTATCTATATTAGCTGTACCTAATAGAGCTGCAAGCTGAAAACCAGAGATGTCATTGCTGCTCTTTGGAATTTATTTTTTATTTGCTCAGTTATTTAGCCCATCCTCCCAGAGGAGCCCAGAACAGGTTACAAGGTACATTCACAATATGGTCATGACAGAACAGAGATAACATAATTTACAATAAGACATGACAAAATAAAACATATTACACTAGGCAGCTTCTGGTGAAAGTAGGTGGCACAGTTGGCTCTGAATGGCGTTACTGGGTACATGACATTAAGGCGTTGGGTTTGTAAAGAGGAAGGTTTTCAGGGCCTTTCTGAAGCTCCATAGTCCATTTAGTGTTCTAATAGACTAGAGGATGGTGTGCCATAGTCTGGGTATGAAATGCGAGTAGAGTATTTGCGGGCTGTTTAGGTCTTGAGGGAGTGACCAGGAGGCATGGTCAGTTGTTTTTCTCCTTGGGACCTCAGTGGTCACTTTGGGAAATAGATTTGTAGGTTAGTTGTCATATAGTGCGGAATCATTTTGTGGAAGGTTTTGAAAGCGAGGACCAGGACTTTGAAGGCACAACGTTTTTGAATGGGCAGCCAGTGCATGGCTGTTAGTGCAAGGGTAATGTGGTCATGGATGTCTAGGTTTTTCAGGAGGCGGATTGCAACATTTTGCACACTTTAGAGGTGGGAGAGAGTTTTTGCAGTCAGGCCAATTAGTAATGTGTTGCAATAATCAAAGCAGGATAGTACAAAAGTATACAGTAGTTGGGCGAATTTGAGTTCTGAGAAATATGCACGTATGCATTATAGCTGGTGAAGGTAGTAGAAGGAGAATAATACTAGTCTGGATACATGATCCATCAGTGATAACTTTGCGTCGAGAGTTACTCCTAGGCTGCGGACATTATCCTTGGCCATAAGGATGTTTGTGCCCCAGGAAAAGGACAGACGGGCGTATACACAAGGATCTTTGTGGATCCAGAGAAGTTCTGTCTTGTTTAACTGTAACTTGTTCCCGGTCATCTAGGTCTTTATTTCAGTTAAGCATGACTGGAGATTCTTGATTTGTGTGTCTTGGTGTCAGCCAAGGGGGAGGTAGAGTTGTAAGTTGTCTGCAAAAGAATGGATTCTGATTTAATGTTTTTCTGCTATGTCCAGTACTGGTCTGACATAGAGGTTGAAGAGGAGTGGTGATAGTAAGGCTCCCTGAGGCACTCCATGGTGGAGTGGTTTGGGTTTGAATAAGGATTTTCCTAGTAGAACTCTCTGCGATTTGTCATTCAGGAATGAGGAGAACCATCCCTTGCAGTGTCACGGATGCCAATGATTTTTAGCCTAGACAGGAGGAGAGAGTGGTCGATGATGTTGAAGGCGGCACTGAGGTCTAATAGTACCAGCAATGCATTATTTCCCTTATCTAGCATTTTCCAGCAGTCATCTATGATGTCCAGTAACACTGTTTCTGTGCTATGGTGTTTCCTGAAGCATGATTGGAAGTTGGAGAGGGTGACATTTGTCTCCATGAAGTCTTGTAGCTGCGTGAGAACTGTCTTTTCCAATATTTTTGAGATGAATGGGAGATTTGAAACAGGTCTGAAGTTGCTTGGTTTGCCTGGGTCCATGGTTGGTTTTTTCAGGAGTGGTTTTACTACAGTAGATTTCCAGTTCTGTGGAACTACTCCTGTTGTTAGGGACTCATTTATAAAAGATAGGATGGATTCCAGGAATACCTCATTTATATCCAGGAGTGTAGAGGAGGGGCATGGGTCCAGGATCAAGGTTGTGGGGCATATGGAGTTGATTATGGTTTTAAGGTCATCATGGGAGATTGGTTTGAAACTGATCAAGGTTTCTGTCTTGTGTGGCTTGTCATCTTAAGTGATCTCGGGAAAGTTTGGCAGTGCTTTGGCCTCTGAGTCCAGATTTGCACGTAACCGTCCATTGAATCGGGTACAAAACTTAAATTGTAAGCCCTCCAGTATGATGAAAATGCCTACTGTACCAGAATGAAACTTGGCTTAAGCTACTACTGAGAAAGGTGGGATCTAAATCCAAATCAAAAAACCAGTAAGAGGCATACTGTGAAGTGATACAGAGCACTACAAATGTCACCCAGAATCTGAAGAGCAATTCTACCATACCATAATGGCAGTAATATCCGAAAAAGAAAAATGGGGAGACCCAATAATCCACAGTGAAAACAATCCACCGATGAAAACAAAAACAAAAAACTGTGGAAAAATATCCAAAAATCATGTAACAAGGACACACTTATGAAAACACAGCATCAAACACTGCAATGGATACTAAAACATCAATAAATCTACTGGAAAACTAAAGAAGTCAGATTAATAGAGATCCATCCTGCACAGATAATGCTAACAGAAAACCATGTCTCTTTCATATACGCAGAACTCAGACAGAACCTCACACATTATAGAATAACTAACCACAAATTAAAAATAGAAATATATGGAAAATTAAATTGAACCTCCAAGAAGCCATCGTGCAATACCAGAGAAAGAGAAAAAGTGGTGCCTTCCCCCCCCCCCCCCCACGTACTGTGCAAAATATAAAGATAGCAGTCATAAATTTCAAAAATTGTCATATTCCAATCACTACATTAAAAGCTAGCAAATATAAATAAAACAAAACGTGGAAAATATGATGATGCTATTTTATTGGATTAAATATGTAATTCAATTAGCTTTCAGAGGCCAAAATCACTTGTATCTTGTTCTGACAGGAGGAAGGAGGGTTTTCTTTCCAACAGCTAGCCCATTAAAATTATTTCACCTTACTTCCATTTTCTGTATTTAGAAATGTTAACTAGCACACTACTAGCATATTACTTTATCTTATATTAAAATAAAATCCATTGTTTTTACCTTTGTTGTCTGGCCATTTATTTTGTCTAATTGTGTTGGTCCCAGTCTCTGCTTTCTGCTTTCCTCGTTCTCCTTAACTCTGTTTGTCCATTTGTCATTATTTTCTCCTTTTTTCTCCTTTTCTATTCAGCCTTTCCTACTATACAGTACAGTTTTCAATTTCCCCCTAACAGATTAGCAAACAAAGGGATTAAAGCTATTAGTAGTTTGAAACTTCACTAAGGGCTCCTTTTACTAAGGTGCACTAGCGTTTTTAGCACACGCAGGATATTATCGCGCGCTACACCGTGCACTATGCAGCTAGAACTAACGCCAGCTCAATGCTGGCGTTAAGGTCTAGCACGCGCTATTCCACACGTTAATGCCCTAACGCAGATTAGTAAAAGGAGCCCTAACAGATTCTTTGGGATCTTTAATAGGAGTGACAATTATTTGACTTAATTTCATTGGAAAGATACCTTGATTTAGGAGCAGTACAATCCATTCATAGAGCTCTACTAAAAACTTTGAAGAAGCTTTGCTCATGATAGCTGGACTGCAGCTATCTAAAGGGCAATAAAACTGTGAGTACTTCTTATACAATCTTATTAAAGAAGACCAATTTGGTTTGTCGAATGTGATCAATAAGTTTGCTAAACATGAATCATCTTGTTTATTAACTAAATTGCAAGAAAAAGTAACACTTGTCAAATCAGTAACTACTTTAAACAATAACTTTGTGTCTCTCACAGTTGATCCAGTTTGGGCAGAATAATATGTTCTGCGGTTTTTCTTTAGTCATTTTTTATAATCACGGACTAAATCCATTGTTTTTCAACAGCACTTTGTTGATCTTTACACCATGCTCGCTCCATGAGAAACTCTGTTCCCTCAGAATTATATTTATCCCCCCTCCCCCCCCCATCTAAAAGAACAAAACCTAGATGAGTCCATTCCCCATGATTAGGGTCAAAATGACCCTTGTTTTGATCCATCAATTGTTCCATAATCTTGCACCACTTTCAATCATTGCAACTAGGCTGAAATAATGGGTCCCATAGTCTATTTCCCCTATACTTAGCCATATAAATAGCAGTGTTTTATATATTTAAGTGCATAAATGATGTTTAAATCTAGGCAACCTGTAATAAAAAAAAGGGTGGGTAAGTGGGTGAGACCAAAATTATACATGGAACAATTTGTATGTAATGTAAAAGTGCACATATTGGCCTACTGGGTACAGGAGGGATTAAAAGAGGTATCCTCTATAATCATCTATTGTTTATTGCCCCTCCAATTCAATTTTGAAGCACTATTGTGGCCTCTGTGTGATTAGCGCACCGCAGGTCAAACTGCAGATGTGTTACTTCTCAGGATTTCTTCAGGTTTAAAATATATAAAAATAAAATTTGCAAAACCATTTTCATATTTAAATACTCATACAATTCTCATCCATCCAATCACACACACATATGGGATCCCATACACTCACTCACAGCCACATGTCATATTTCAGTCCCATTCAATACTTCTTTAGAGCATATTTTTAAACTTTAGGCTTTCTTATTTACCCAGCAATGGAATGTCAGGCACATCTGTTTTCACTCAGGCCATGAGGTTTCTCCTATCCACACAAAGGACACCAGAAAACCAGGCCTTTTTTAAGCGGGAAACTTTCAGTATGTTTTACTCCAAGAAGAGACACAAAGAATGACAGAAAACAAAATGGAGTCAGATTAATACAAAATGGAGTCATTAATACCTCTATACCTCTACCTGGTTTCCTCTATGATCTGGCTTAATCTAGCAAAATACATAAAAATAATATTATTATGTTTTTCCTTAATATTAATCTGTAGTGTTTTTCTGGCCTTGGCTGCAATCCATATTCAGATTTTTTTATTTTTGTATTTATGCACCAACTTTTTGTAAGTTTCTATTGGGCATGGCCTTAACTTTCACATGTACTTCTAACTAGATTTGCCTAGAACCATATGAAAAGCAGATGTCCAATGTAGAAAAGTCTATATTATACTCCACAAACATGTCTTGTACACTATCCATTCCATTACAGCATTATAGCGCCCCCTACCAGCCAGCCAGTGCCACTACTCATGTGTCATATGACCAGCATTTAAACACATATTTTTACAAAATGGATGACATATATATGTATGTGCTGATATTCACATGTATATGTTGGTACTGTAACAGGAGATGAAGCGGGTTAACTTACGCTCAATTTCCTGATGAAGCTTGGTTGCGAAATAGGGAGTCCTGTTGGATGTTGTGGAGATACAGTGCAAGCAGTGAAGAGTGTTTAGCCGCTGTGCCTAGTGCTCATGCTCCACTGTGCGGGTTGTTCCTGCTTTCACATCTCAGCACTACTACAACGATCATTTTGAACACTACATTTTCAGATAAGGGATGATATTTTGATTTACTATTAAGGACTGTAAAGAATTAATTGTATATTTCCACTTATCTTGGAGTTTTTGACCAAGGATGTATCTGCTGGTCTCCAAGTTGGGATTTTGAGAATGGCTTGTCTATGTGGGAAGTTTTTTGTTACCCCTATTAGACACTGAGGTCTTTTCTCCATTTTTGATGTATTGATGTATGAATGTGTGTAGTGCTGGACATTATTGGATGTTATTTAGGGATATACTGTATATATTTTTTTAACATCCTTTCTTGTTTGAGAGGTACTGTACAACTTACATGTACAAGCACCCATTTCTTCCCCATTGTTACTTTCTACATTTAGAGTTGTAAAATTGATGCTCTCACTATATGTACCACTACATAATTGTGCACGACTGCTGGTATTCCAGATCAGGATCCACTACAGCAGATGCTGTTGTAAAATACTTCTGTAATTGTAAATGCCATGATCTAGACCTGTAAATTCCATTTTCTGTGTTCTATTTAAAATGAGGTTTCACATGTATGAAACGTAGAGCAAAAAGGGTGTGGCTGGGTCATTCCAATGCACTCACTGAATATATAAATTATTCATGTGAGTGGTGAGATCCAGTAGCTACATGCCTGACTAGTCCTGTTTGTCTGTTTGATTACAATGTAAGCCCTACTGAGCAGGGACAGTATCTTGAATATTTGAATATTTCAATAAATGTTTTTTTTTCAGGATTATGAATTTTTCTGCATTGATACGCTGCTGCGTGCTGTAAAATATGGCTGATATGAAGGACCTGTTATCTTATAATATGTGTTGTATGTTTTTTTTATTTTATATGATTGTCTTTTGTAAAACTGCCTAGTTATAGGTGGTTAAGAAATCTTTTAAATAAATAAATAATGTACAGCTCTGCGTACGTCTAGCAGTGCTGTAGAATTGATAAGTAGTAGTAGCAATAAGTGTAGAAAACCAGTTATAAAATATGTTTGAGTATATGTCTAAGCATTTATGTGGAAAGCGCTTTCCCACTTGTTTGCTGTACCTTTCACAAAGAAATGCCAATACATGTATATTTTACATAGATGTTCAAGTTCTCTTTATTTGGTATAGCGCCATAGTCAAGGCAGTTTACAATTCATAAAATAAAATAAAAAAGGAATTACAGTATTGTAAGTATAGAAAAGGCAAAGCAAAAGGGAGTAACCCCCCCCCCCTATATATCCTCTAATTCTATAAACTTACCAGTCGATACTAGTCATTGTTTTTTTTGACTGCCCTGGCTTTATCCCCAGTTGTTCAATGCCAGGCCACGTCTGGGAACTGGCATTGAATATCCAGCATACACAACTCATAACACATGGCACAGTGTATTGATGCACCTTCCTATCTTGTCCAGTTTGTCCAGTTGTATATGTCTAGTAGCACTATAGAAATGATTAGTAGTAGTAGACATGTCCAGGGTACAAAAAGGTGCCATTATTGAGCAGCTGACTACTGGCTCTTCCCTTTTGCATCGCAGAAACTGTGTTTGCAAGGAAGGTGCATTAAACTGAGATCCAATAGTCTATAACATATAGGGCTCCTTTTACTAAGCTGCGTTAGGGCATGGACTTGCGGAATAGCGTGCGCTAAATTGCCGCGCACGCTAGACGCTAATGCCAGCATTGAGCTGGTGTTAGTTCTAGCCGCGTAGCGTGGGTTTAGCGCGTGCTAAAATGCTGCATGCGCTAAAAACGCTAACACAGCTTAGTAAAAGGAGCCCATAGTGTTAGCTGGTGAGTTTGATGAGATAGATTTGCAAACACATATTGTGAATATCTTGAAAACCAGATTGCCTAGGTGGATCTGTGCTAGATTTTGGATTTTGGCATCTGAAGGCAGAACTGAAGGGTTAGGGAAGGATTCTCCTTAAAGCTTGGACAGCCAAGGGGGTCCCCTGGAGACTGGAAAGCATGGGTAGGGATGGTAGGTCAGAGCACTGGCGTAGTAAGGTGGGGGGAGGTGGACCGCCCCAGATGCCATCTTGGTGGGGCATCAGTACTTCTCCACCCCCCCACACTCCACACTCATGCCCACCCTTCCCCCTGTACCTCTTTAAATCTTTACCAGCACAAGCAACTTCTCTGGCCTGCTGCTTGCGATGGCCTGGCTCCCCTTTGAAATCACCTCTTGGTTGTGGGACCAGGACGTGAAATCACAGGGAAGGCCAATGCGGGTGCGAGCAGCAGGCCAGAGAAGCCGCTCGTGTTGGTGAAGATTTTTAAGAAGTTTGGGGAGAAGGGTGGGCACCAGTGTGGCGTGGGGGGCAGGCAAGAAGCGGGGCAGGGGGTGGAGAGGAGTGCGCCACTGCCCCAGGTGCCTTCTACCCTTGCTACACCACTGGGTCAGAGTCAAGATAGTGCCTTTTTTAAGTGGCACCAGTGGTCGGCCCTAAAGTAAGTGGAAGAAGGCTCCTTTTATGCCTAGATGCAAGTCATACTAGGCAGTCTGGAGGTAATCTATGCATGCATAAATTCCAGTATTCTAGCTAAGTGATGTTCTAGAAAATGGCACTTAACAGTAATTTGTCAACAATATATAATGAACCACTACTATTACAATAGCAATATCCATACAATATAGTAGAAAGAAACAACTATGATCAAAAGACAACTGTATCAATAAATATCATTCAGAAAATTAGATATCTTTCAAAAATAGTGGAGAAAAAAAGAGACCTCAGATAACCAATTTGCTCCCTGTTTCAGTACATACAAGTTCTGTAATGGAGCATAGCACAGTTATTGGTCTCTCAAAAATACTCTACTTTCCATTTATATTTCCAATGACTGTGCTGTGCTCCATTACAGAACTTGTATGCACTGAACAGGGAGCGAATTAGTTATCTGAGCTCTCGTTTTTTCTCCACTATTTTTAAAAGATATCTAATTTTCTGAATGACATTTGTTGATACAATGGTCTTTGATCATAGTTATCTCTTTCTACTATATAGGGTTGACCTAACAGTAATGACATGTATTTTGAAGGTGGGTATGCACTTGAGTTATGCAAGTAAAAATACTATTACGGTATAGGAAAAACGGTATAGAAGAAGACCAATTCAATTCCAACTTGAAAATTTAATGCAATATACAGTCATCGACAACAATAAATTAGTAGATTAATAGGTTCAAACTTGTGCAGTATACCATAAAAATAATTATGTGTGCCATAAACCTAAGTCTGTAGACCCAGACTCACACAGATCTGTTTTTCAGCTATTAAAGCCTTCATCAGGAGTCTAAAGATCTAGTCAAGTATGTGTCATGTTTGTGTTTAGGCAACAGAATTTTATTCAGAGTCTGCTTTTGTGAGAGACAATACTGTCAGCACTGCAAAGGACCATCGGTAACAAAGCAATATGCTATAACATACAGGAGTTTTCATCAATATAGGTATAAACATGACTCGTGACTCGTGTAGGTTGTTGTGCTGAAATTATATGTTCATATATACATTGCTATGCTATGATTCTATAAAGAAAAATAAGGCCTGAATCAGTGTTTTTCAACCTTTTTACACCCGTGGACCAGCAGAAATAAAAGAATTATTTTGTGGACCGGCAAACTACTAAGACTGAAATTTAAAAAACACATTTCCGCCCCATCTCCGCAAGCTCGGTCCCCACAAACCATCTGATCCCATCTGCACAAGCCTCAGTTATGATTTTATATTGAACGTATTTTATTAAAGTATAAAAAGAAACAATATTCTGTACAATTGTTATTTTATAAATATACAGAGCAAGGACCAACAAAACCCCTATCTCCCCTCCCCTTCACATATATCCCCTCTACTATCAAGAAAACTGCAGTCACACATGATAGGAATAGTGTTAGGGGAGTGCCCCCTGGTCAGAGAGAGCCCTAAGCCAGCTGGAAGCTAAAGAAGCACTGCCTGGGCTTTGCAGTCCCCAGTTATGTCTCTAGCAGGATATATATTTCAAATATGATATATTCTAATGACAAAATAGAAATAAAATTATATTTTTCTACCTTTTGTGGTCTCTGCTTTCATATTCTTTTCACTCTTTTCTTTCCAGCATCTGCCCTGTCTCTTCAATCCAGCATCTGCCCATTCCATCCACTGTCTTCCCTCTACCCCTTCCATATGTATCTGACTTCCTTCTATGCCCCTCTCTCCTTTCCATCCAGCCTGTGCCTCCTCTCTTCTTTTTACATCATTCATTCCAGCTTCACTGCTTTCTTCATTTTTATCTCTCCTACACCAGATCTAACATCTTTATCCCTCACTCATTTCTCTGCTGATCCCCTTTCCAGCATCAATCTCTTTCTACTTTCTCATTCCTCTGTCTCTCCCCTTTCCCTCATCTGATCTCTCCATTCCACCTTGATCCCTTCCCCCCTTCCCCTCCTGTAATCTCCCTGCCAGTAGTTTCCTTCCTTTTTTCCTTATCCCTTCCCTCCTCCCCCTATCCAACATTAACTCTCTTCCCATTCCTTTTCCTCCTCCCCTCCCAGTAGCATCTCTCCTCTACCTCCCTCCAGGTCTAGTAGCAGCTCTCCCTTTATCCAGCAGCTTCCCAGCCTCCAACAGTGGCTTCCTCTCCTTCCAGCAGCTCTTAGTACTTGCCTGCAGCAGTGATTTCCTTAGGCAGCCTTGGGTCCATTGCCACCTCTGAGGAAAGGGGAAGTTGCCCTGGGAAGTACGAGAGCTGCTGGGAGGGGAAACAGCCACTGTCGAAGGCTCCCCATGATCTTGTTCCTGCACGCCCTGCACATTTGCGGCCCTACCCCCCTAAGCCGGCACAAATAGTGTTCCACCACAGGCCCTGCTGCCCAAGACGAGCCAGAGGCCCTTACCCGCCACAACCCGCACGTGGGCAGATTCTCAGCACAGACGCTGCCGATGGCGCCAATCCACCTGCTGACCCCCCCCATGCACGCTGACCATCTCACTTCTATCTGAACCTGCAGCTCTCTCCCTTCCATTTGCACCTTCCCTGCGGCCCTCTTCGGCGACTTAGCAGGGGCAGTGATCAAGACAGGCTGCCGATGTCGGGACCTTCCCTCTCTGAGTCTCACCTATTTTGTTTCAACTCCCTGTTTCCGCATAGGCAAGACTCACAGAGGGAATGCCCAACATCGGCAGCCTGTCTTGATCGCCCGAGGCTGGGAGCAACAGCAAATTTCCGCAGGAAATTTAACCGCATCGATCTCGCCGGCCTTGCGCGGACCAGCAGGAATTTTTTATGGACTGGCACCAGTCCGCAGACCGGCGGTTGAAGAACAGTGCTCTATATGGTGCCAAAATCGGCAGCTGCCCAAAAGCAATCGCCGATCATGTGTCAATCAAGCAATGCCGCTGTACAAAAAATCGTGCCGTTAGGAAATGTAGGCCAGGGTTTTCCAGGCCTATATTTCTGGTGCCTATCTTTGTTGGAATCATGCCTATTTGGGTACTTTAGGCCACCTAATGCCTCTTCTGGCATTATCCACAGCCACAGTGGCATTAGGCAGTCTAAACCACCTTCGGAGGTGCGATTCTAGTGTGGATATTTTAGGCACCAGTAGGCACTTTAACTTTAATGTTTTTCACTGTTTTAAATGGCGTTTCTTAATTAACTTAGGTGCCATTTGTAGAATTCTCCCCTTAAGTATTTCTCTACCAAGACAGGGAGTCAACCCTGAATTAACTGAATGTCAATTTTAAAAGTTCATTGCTAAACTGTTTAATGCAACTCCTGAGACAAAACAAAGAACCAGCAATGACCTACTTGCACTTGTAACTATATAGTTGAAGCAATGACCTAACTGTAGTAATAATTGTACTGATCTACCTGTACTAGCAACCCTATTGAATGTCCGCGTCAATCTATCCATTGTAACTTCCTGGGTAACTGACCCAACCTCTTGTAATGTAATCCAGTGGTGTACCTAGCATATGTGACACCCGGGCCCCATCATTTTTTGGCACCCTCCCCCCCCCCCATCTGTATGAAAAACATGATTTTTAGTAACAAGCCACACATCACACATGAGTGCCTAGGAAAAGGCAGCATCTTACATATTGCAGTGAGCAGTACATCAATACACCCATTGTAAAACTAAACAAGCCAGACTGGTACAAATCAATCCTACACATTCAATCCTAACAGAAAACCATGTCTTTCGAACACACAGAACACAGAAAACACCTTCGCCTAGTATGGAATATGTCATCACAAATTAACCCCTCCCCCTTTTACAAAACTGTAGTGTGGATTTTAGCCACTGTGGTAACAGCTCTGACGCTCATAGAATTCTGAGCATCAGAGCTGCTACCACCATGGCTGGCACTAAAAAACGCTCCACAGTTTTGTAAAAGGGGGGATAAAATAGAAATACATAGATAAAGGTTAAATTGAACCAGCAAGAAGCTGGACTCTGCATAAAATGCAACACCACAGAAACAGTGACACATTCTCCTAAAGCAATAAATAAATAGAAATTTATTTCTATTTGTCTTCTCTGGTTTCTGCTTTCCTCATCTTCTTGTTACTGACTTCCTTCCATCCACTGTCTGCCATCTCTCTGCCCCTCCCTATATGGCATCTTCTCTCCTTCTATGCCCCTTCCAGAAACTTTATGCCTCCCCCTTCCATCACTCCTTTCACCCCCATTGGTCTGGCATCTCTCTCCTCTCCTTCCCTCTCCCACACCTCTCTTCTGCATTCCCTTTCTTCCCTCATTTTCCTTTTCAATTTATTTTCTGCATCCATCTAGATTACGTTCTTACTATCCTCTCATCAATTTCCTTTTTTACTGTCTACCTACAGCTCGCCACTTCTTTCCCTCACTCCCTCCAGTATTTCCCTAACTCAATCCTTTTCCTCCATCATCTGCCCTTTTCTCTCTCCCCACTTCCATCATCTGCCCCTTCTCCCTACTTCCATCATCTGCCCTCTTCTCTCTCCCCTTTCTCCTCACTTCCATCATCTGCCCCCTTCTCTCAGTCTCTCCATCCACCACAGGCCCATCTTTCTCCCTTCCTCACCTTTCCGATTTTGGCAACAAGATCTGCAAACCCCCCCCCCCCAAGATGACACTTAAAATCGGCAACGGGCCTCCTTCTACCCCTGGCATCAACAGAACTTCAAATCGGCAACGTGGTGCTCAGTCAAAAGCAGAAACAGGAAGCTGAATCAGAGGGAAGCTTTTGACGTGAGAACTAGAGAATGACACGGGGAAAAAATCTGTCCCCGTCACTGCACAGTCCCCTTCACCGCCCCGTCACTGCCATCCCATTCACTGCCCTGTCACCATCCCCGCAGCATCCATACAAGCCTCAGTACTGCAATATTTAGCTTATTCCTTCCTTATAAATCAAAGTTCTGGCTGCTGAACTAGAGAAAGAGATGTTCAGCTGGCATGGCTTTGTTTATAAATTTTTATCAACACAACTAATATACTACTTTATCCTGAAGAAAAAAAAAAAAAAAAAGAAATAGAATTTTTTTTCTACCTTTGTTGCCTGGTTTCTGCTTTCCTCATGTTCTCATTCAATTCCTTCCATCCACTGTCTCTCTTCTCTCTGCGTCTTCCATTTGCTCTGTTACTGTGCCTCTCCCTTTCTCCCCCTTTCCAAATTGGTCTTGCACCCATCTTCCTCCCTCCACTCCCCCCATAGTCTGACATCTCTGTCTTCTTCCCTGCCAGCGTCTTCTCCCCACTCTCTCTTCCCCATTTCCCTTCAGCGTCTTCTCCCCACTCTCTCTTCCCCATTTCCTTTCAGCATCCTTCTCCCCCCCCCCGTCTTCCCCATGTCCTGTAAGCGTCCTTCTCCCTCCTCTGTATTCCCCATGTGCTTTCAGTGTCCTTCTCCCCCCCCTCTGTCTTCCTCATGTCCTTTCAGCGTCCTTCTCCCCCTCTGTCTTCCCCATGTGCTTTCAGCTTCCTTCCCCTCTCTGTCTTCCCCATGTCCTTTCAGCATCCTTCTCCCCCCTCATCTTCCCCATGTGCTTTCAGCGTCCTTCTCCCCCCTCTGTTTTACCCATTTCCCTTAAGTGTCTTTTCCTCCCTTTCTCCCTCCCTGCCCCTTACCTTTGTGGCGCTTCCCCCACCCGCCCACCCGACCAACCGACAACAGGCCCAGTCTGACAAACCTCCCTGCCCTGTGGCCACAAGTCTAAATTACCTTCTTACAGCAGTCGGAGTATTGTAGTTGCATATGGTTGCCGTAAAGGTCGTCTCTGATGCAACTTCCGGTTGCGTCAGTGATGACCTTTACGGCAGCCACACGCAGCTTCAATGCTCCAGCTGCTGTAAGAAGGTAATTTAGACTCGTGGCCACAGGGCAAGGAGGTTTGTCAGACCGAGCCTGTGGTACGCCACTGATGTAATCTAACCTTCAACTGAATAGGTAAAGGCAGGATAGAAAACTTGATTAACATAACATAAGTGTCTACTTTTCTAGTGGAATCAGCTCCTGATGAGTGCTTTCTTGGTGTTTAAAAAAAGGCACCCTTTTATAGAATTGCCATCCACATGCATTAGTCAGGACAAGTTTGAAAACCAATGCTCTAGATTAAAGAATGGCACGGGGAAAAAATTTATCACCATTCCCACCCCATCCCCGTCCCCACGAGCTCAGTCCCCATCCCTTCCCCGTCCCATCGAGCTCAGTCCCTGTCCCATCCCCTCGAGCTCATTCCTCATCCCTGCCCTGCAAACTGTCAGATCCCATCCACACAAGCCTCAAATAGTTATGATTTTATACTGAACTTATTTTGTTAAAGTATAAAAAGAGACAATATTCTGTACAATTGTCATTTTATAAACACAAATAATACAGAGCAAGAATCGACAAAACCCCTATCTCCCCTCCCTTTCACAAATATTCCATCCACTATTGTGAAAACTGAACAAGCCAAATTACTACAGAATGCTACATAGAAAAATCAAGCTAACAGAATACTTGTCACACATGGCAGGAATAGTGTTAGGGGAGTGCAACTAGGGCAACTGCCCACTGGTCAGAGAGAGAGCCCTAAGCCAGCTGGAAGCTAAAGAAGCACAGCCTGGGTTTTGTGGTCCCCAGTTATGTCTAATATCAGCTCTAGCAGGATACACATTTCAAATCTGAAATATTCTAATCACAAAATATAAGATAAATTTATTTTTTTCTACCTTTTGTTGTCTGGTAATTTTATTCTTCAAATCACATTGGTCTCAGGCTTTGGTTTTGAGTCCTTCTGTCTTCATCGTGGTGTGGCTGGCTTCTGAAAGTACAATAGGCACAAGAGAAGCTGGGGAGGAGTTGCCAAGTCTGACACTGGCGCAATTTTTATTCCACAGGAGCAAGACTTTTCACCGCTCCCACAGGGCGATAAAAGGTCTTAGCCCCGAGGGGCGTGGCTTACCGCGCACACGAATGGACGTGTGATTGCGACGCTCCTCTCAGCTAGGCAATAAATGATTAAAAATTCCTCCCCTTCGAGTTGATTTTTGACAGAAAATTTAATACGGATTAATAAAACTTATAAATATTTACCAACAGATAAAATTTGATAATACTCTCTCCACCGGCACTGAGAAAAGACCTGAGAAGAAGGAGACAAGTAAGACTGTTGATTTTTTTTACCGGCTTTTCTCTGGGCTAGTGCGGGCTGCTTACTATTTGAACTGCTCAACGACAAAAGAAAAAATAGAAAGAAGACTGATTTTGGTGGGAGGTTGATGTCGGTTAATTCTGAAGTTGTGGCGGTTGGTAGTAGTGCTGAGACGGAGCCCTGAGGGCGGAGAGTTAAAGAAAACAGTTACTCTTTCGCCGGTTTCTTTTTCTAATATAAACAGTGATATTGAAAGTAAAATACGGAAAGAGCATTTGTAATAAGAAGACTTTTGAACATTGAATTGCTAGCGACAGAAAAGCAAAAAATTATTCTTCAGGTTTCGGTTGAGGGCTAATGCCTGTCAAAGATAAAAACATGACAGTTTGAAGCAGCCCTCCCCCGCCGGTAGTAAAATAATAGCCTTGAGGATAAAAAGCCGGTTGAGCTGAAAGATATCAGAAACAAATGGGGAGAAATAAGCTGGAAAGATAAAATAAAACCTAAAGGAAGAAAGCTTTGTCTTTTGCCGGTTTTTATTGACAAAATGCTGACAGTTGGAGCGACGAGATATAAATGAACAAGAAACTCACAGAGTGAATGAAACTTATAAATAAGGTACTGAGAGATGAGGAGCTAAAAAAAAAATTAAGAGTGCGGATGAGGGCTGAGATTTCTGAAGAGCTAAATGAATAAAAATTAAAAAGAAGCTTGAAATCCATGGTGAACTAACATTGTACTAGCTGACAGCAGAAAGAAAAAGATAAAGGCTTCTTTCATTTAAACTAATTTTGGTGAAAGGCTGGTGCCTGTCAGTTGGAAGTTGGGGCAGTTTGAAGTAGCCCTCTCCTGACGGTTTTGAAGAGGGTAAAAAACCAATTTTGTACTGTGTGACATCAAAGGGATCCAAAAAAAAGAAGTTTGCTATTCCCTTAACAACATAGCATTGAAGACAGGAAAAATTACTGAGCGTAAAGTCTGTGGAGATAAAATCTGTAAAATATAAAAATAGGTTCAGAAATATGGCAAGTACCAGACAAAATAAAAATGAGGCTGGTATGTCAGCAAAAAGACAGAAGCAAGATCAAGTTACACCAAGCAAGATCCCACTTCCTGCTGAAGAACCTGATATATTGAGCAAAGCAGAAGTCATGGAAGAACTAAGACAAATTAAACAAATGCTTAAGGAAACTGTAACCAATATGTCTGAAATGAAGGAAGAAATACTGAACATCCACAGACAAATGGAAGTAAATAATAAAAGAACAACTGAATTAGAATCTAAAATAGAGGTCATAGAAGGTGAAGCAAACAGATGCAAAAATGACAGTCTGGAATTGAATAAATTGAAAGATCAACTTGAAGACTACGAAAACCGAGGAAGAAGGAAAAATATTAAACTTTTTGGAATACAAGAAAATTTAGAAGGGAAAAATGCTATACATTTTCTAGAAAACTTAATTCCAAAAATATTACAACTGGATTTAAAACAACCACTGGAAATAGAAAGGGCTCATAGGATCCCAGCAAAAAATGTAGAAAATCAAGGCAGGCCAAGACCACTAATATTCAAAATGCTTAGGTACCAACAAGCATTGGAAATATTAAATGCTGCCAAGAAAGACAAAAATCTAAACTACAAAGGATCCAGAATATGGTTCTTACCGGACTTTGCTAAAAACACAGCAATTAAAAGAAAGAAACTATTAGACATGAGACCTCAACTAAAAGAAAAAGGTTTTAAATACGGATTATATTATCCGGCAAAAATGAGAGTATCATCTGGTGATAAATCTTTGTATTTTGAAGATCCAGAAAAACTAAAAGCCTTTCTTTCAAAAACAGAACCTATGTCATTTTAACATAAAACATCAAGATTGGTTTTGATGACATTGTGAAAAATTATAAAAATATGAGACATTGAAATATTGAAGAAAGGAAAACATGAACTAAAGAAAAGACAATAGAAATATAAAGAAAGAAAATATAAGATATAGGAAAAATATCAATACCGTATTAAATATATGTTTAAATTATAAATTTATGATGTAAATTATAATACAAGGAAAATATAAATTAAAAATTAATGAATGAATAAAGATACATTAATGAAATGTTAAGAATAAAAATGACTAAAGACAGTAAGATAAATATAGATAGATAGAAGGAGATATTGATTGAATATTGGTTGCCTAGAAGGGAGGGGAATGTTCGGTTGCTGTTCCAATGTGTGTCCTTAAGCAGTCATTATATTGGGTGGGAAAGGGAGGGAAAAAGATGGGATTTATTAGAATGATTAAAGAGAAAGTTAATAAAGAATTGGATACTTCAGGGGTAAATATGTGTGTCATAGAGAATATTTTTTGGATTTTAAATATGAAAGAAGAAAGGAAAAAGATTATAATAAGTTTTAAAATATATAATGTCTTTTAAGATATACTCTATTAATGTCAATGGCCTGAATCATGTAATCAAAAGGAAAAAAGTATTAGCATTTTTAAAAAAGCAAAATGCGGATATTTATTGTCTGCAGGAGACCCATCTTAATATAAAGGAATCACAGAAACTAATGGGTGGGTGGGTAAAAGAATGTTTTTTTGCTCCAGCAGAGGGTAAAAAAGCAGGGGTAGCAATTCTTATAAATAAAAAATGTATGGCCAAGATTAAGGTAATAAATTCAGACCCACATGGAAGATGGATACATGTCAATATAGGTATGGGAAATAATGCCCTGACGTTGTTTAATATATATGCCCCTAATTCAAATCAATCAGAATTTTTTAAAAAGTTACAGAATATGTTATTACCACTGGCTGCTTCTAATTTAGTGGTAGCTGGAGATTTTAATGCTGTAATGGATCCATTATTGGATAAAAAACCAGGTAAAAGTATAAAATCTTTAGGTTTAGATAATTTGGCTCAATCATGTGATTTGAAGGATATATGGCGTATTCTTCATTTTAATGATCAGGAATTTTCATTTTATTCACAGGTTCATAAATCATTTTCAAGAATAGATTATATTTTTGTTTCAACAAATAAAGTGCAACAGGTGATTAAAGCTTCCATAGATCCTATTATTATTTCGGATCATGCTGGAGTATGGATAGAATTACAATTAGATCAATTGGAGAATGGTAGACCTCTTTGGAGATTTGATAATGCATTGCTTGTTGATGACAAATTTTTAGAAAATTTTAAAACACAAATTAACGATTTCTTTCAAATAAATTTAGTGGAGGATACATCTATTGAGAATGTATGGGATGCATTTAAAGCAACTATGAGGGGTAATATTATATCATATTCAGCTTTTGTTAGGAAACAGATTAAAATACAATATATAAAATTAGAAAAAGAAATAAAAATATTAGAAGCTAAATTGATAAGTAAATGGGAACATGAAATATTACAAGCTCTTTTGAAAGCAAAAGGTAAATATAATGAATTAACTTCAAAAATGATAAGAAGAGATTTGTTTTCCAAGCAAACAGTGTATTATGGAAATTCTAATAAGGCGGGAAAATTATTGGCAAATTATCTTAAAGCAAAAAAAAAAGAAGAACTAATATAAATGGAATAAAAGATGATAATGGTATAATAACAAATCAAACAAATATAATATTAAAACAATTTCTAAAATTTTATAAGGACCTGTATTCTTCCGAGCCTTATTTGGAGAGACAAAAAGATGGAAAAAATTTTTTAGATTCTATTAATGGACCTAAGATCCCTGATCATATAAAACGAAGTTTAGATGAACCTATATCTTTAAAAGAATTAGAAACAGCATTGAGATCTCTTAGAGTTGGATCCGCTCCAGGTGGTGATGGTTATACAGTAGAATTTTATAAAACATTTCAAAATATCCTTTCCCCATATTTACTAAATTTATATCAGACACAACTTATAAAAGGTAATATTAAAGGTACTATGGCTGAATCAATAATAGTTGTTTTGCCTAAGCCAAACAAAGATCCTACTTTGGTTTCAAACTACAGGCCTATATCTTTGATAAATGTGGATAATAAACTTTTGGCGAAAATTTTGGCTTTGAGATTAGCCAAAGCTCTCCCACATATTATAGATATGCATCAAACGGGTTTCGTTGCTAAAAGACATTCCTCTAATAACTCTAGATTACTGTTTCATATGTTAAATTTATTAAAAAAAATGGATGAACCGACTTTTACAGTTTCATTGGATGCAGAAAAAGCGTTTGATAGGGTAGAATGGAATTTTATATATCAGGCTTTAGAATGGTTTGGTATAGGTTCTGGATTTATACAAATGGTAAAAACTTTGTATAGCTTCCCGATTGCAAGACTAAATATTAATAATAAGATATCTGATGGTTTTCAATTGCAGAGGGGAGTTAGACAGGGTTGTCCTTTATCTCCTTTGTTATTTGATGTTGTATTAGAACCCTTATTGTTAGCAATACAGCAAACGAGGGAGATACAAGGTATTCCATATTCAGATATGGAATATAAAATTTCGGCTTATGCTGACGATATTTTACTTTATTTGAGGAATCCAGAGTCTACCTTATCTTCTCTATTAGAATTAATTAATATGTTTGGCAAATTTTCAGGTTATAAAATTAATTGGAATAAATCTGAAATTATACCTTTAAATATTCATTGTGTAAAAGGATTATTTGACACTTTTCCATTCATATGGAAAGAAGAAGGATTTAAATATCTTGGCATTCAAGTTAAAAATACAATTGAAGATACTGTAAAAGAGAATGAAAAATATGTATTAAAAAAAGTTACGGAGTTATGTGAGCAATGGAACCCATTACATATTTCCTGGTGGGGAAGAGTTCAAACTATTAAAATGATGATGTTACCTGTAGTTTGCTACCAAATGAGTATGATACCTATTTACTTTCAGGGGTCCTTTTATAAAAAGCTTAATAGCATTTTAACAAAATTTCTTTGGCTTGGTAAAACACCTAGAATAGCTTTAGTAACTTTACAAAAATCAATTAAGGAGGGAGGGGTAAATTTTCCAAATTTCTATAGGTACCATCAAGCCTATATTCTACGTCAGGGTATGTATTGGATCCTCCCAGAACTTATGGATAATGCACCGGATTGGTTATATTTAGAATGGCGCCTTATGTTTCCCCTTATGTTTCCCTTATGTTAAATTTAGTTCATCTGCCAAGTATTAACATACCTAGAAGATACAGAGAAAATAAAATATTAATGGATACTTGGAAAACGTTGAGGTTTATTGATAAATTAACACCTATCCCAATAAACAAATCAACTAATCAATCTATATGGATAAACTCCAAGATCAAAATTGGCGGAGCTCAAATCCTTTGGAAGAACTGGATTATTGCAGGCATTAGATCTCTAGATGATGTTATTTCAGAAGGTAAACTGCTGGATTTTTCACAATTGCAACATAGATTTGGTCTTAATAAAACACAAAGTTTTAAATGGTTGCAATTGAAGCAGGCCATTTAGGTTGGGTTCCCTGAATGGAAAACATTAAATAATCAATATAGTTTAAAGTTCTTATGTTTTCAAGCAGACTTCCTAGGACATCAAGCCGCATTGTGGTATAAATTAATATCTGGATATTTGAATAAAAAACCAAAAAATGGTCTAAGAGATATTTGGAGTATTGAGATTAAGCATCAAATTAATGCATCTCAATGGCCACTAATTTGGTCTTGGAGAATGGGATGTACAGTGTCAGCATCTATGAGACAAACTTGGTTCTTTTTATTACATAGAGCTTTTTGGACCCCTACACGTTTGCAAAAATTAGACAGTTCTAAGTCCAATAAATGCTGGCACTGTAATCTGGAACCAGGGACATTAGATCATTTATTATATCATTGTCCCCACATTAAAATTTTTTGGAATTCAATTTGGCCACAAATTAATAAATTGATGGAAAATCATATTGCAATATCATATGATACAGTATTATTTGGAATGATGATGAGGAAAAAAAGTCAAATTTCACCAGAAAATAACAATCTTTTATTAATTATGACAGGGGTTGCCATTCAGCATATAACCAATAATTGGAAGAATTATAATAACCTAAATTATACATTTTGGTGGAATACAATATGTCATATATTTAAAATGGAAAGAACAATAGCAATACAAAGAGAGACATATACTAAATTTATAAAAATATGGGGGCCATTGACAAAATACTGCAATGAATAAATAATAGGATTTTTCTTCTTCTTTTCTTCTTTTAAATATCTTTTTTGTGACACACATAGAGGGGGGTAATAAAAATAATTTATACATAATATGTTATAATATATTATACAATATGTAGTGTATGAATGAAAAGTAATAGAAGGGTGGGGGGAGGGAGAGGGGATAAAAAATATATTTAGAATAAGATGTATTAGATATAAAAGTGATATTGTGTATTCATCAATTGTATTTTAATATTTTGTACACTTTAGGTAAAATTGAAAATTAATAAAAAATGATAAATAAAAAATAATAGAAGGGTAGAGGGAGGGAGAGGGGGAAAAATATATTTAGAATTTGATGTATTAGATATAAAAGTGATATTGTGTATTCATCAATTATATTTTATTATGTTGTACACTTTCTGTAAAATTTGAAAATAAAAAATAATACAAAAAAAAAAAAAAAAAAAGGTCTTAGCCCCATTCCTGCGGTAAACCTGTTGCAAATGTCTACATTCTTGCGGATTTACTGCAGTGACCACGGTTTACCATGGTAAACGGTCCCCGCGTCATTCTCTACTCTAGAGTAGACCAACCATTCCCAACTCAGTCCTTGGGGCACACCTAGCCCCATCGGTTTTCAGTATATTCACAATGAATATGTATGAGAGAGATTTGCATGCGCTGCCTCAATTGCATGCAAATCTTTTTTTTTTTTTAATTAACCTTTATTCGTTTTATCTCTTACAACAAGTGTATAAATAATTGACATATTGAACTGTATACATTACTTGAATTTCTTATCATTTTAATAAAATACATAAGATTTAAGCCCTTCCCTCTCATCCCTCCCATACTATATGCAATCAAATATATCATATAAGTATTCTTATCTAAGGAACTAAATATTTAATTGAATTCAGAAACACTCCCCCCCATCCTTCTTCTAACTCATGAATATTCATGGTGGATATCCTGAAATTCCAATGGGGCTAGGTGTGCCCCAAGGACTGGGTTGGCTGCTCTAGACTGAGCCATCGAGGCTAGCCTCAAGGCAGATGTATGTGCATTCTTTCCTGGTCTTTCTATATAATACCTCCTAAGGAAGCATCAATGAAAAGTGTCAGGCCTTCATAAAATTTTATAGTTTATTATTTATAATCCACTTTTAACAAGGCGGATTACAAAATTACACTATAAATATACAAACAACATATGAAATATTAATCTAATACAAAAAAAGTCAATAACCATATGTCATCTTACAAAATAAATGACATTTCTATCCACGTTCATCCTTGAGGAACAATTCGTACTTTAATGCTATCTCTGAACCAGTTCTTTGTAATTACAATTTTTTATTTTGCATAAGGACCATGTTGTTACACTGGAAATTCAATTAGAAATGAAGCAGAGACTGTTGGAACACTGTGAGACAGTGGACATGTTTTTGGAAACCCTTCCTTTTGCATCCCTGTTTACAATATAATTAGAAAGGTTTCTAAAGGCTTGAAAATGTTACAAACATATTTAATGTCTGGTTTGAACAAGTCAGAATTTCTCAAGGAAAAATATCATTATTACTGATACTGGCTATAATAAGGATGATTCTACAGAATTACCTGGTGATTTATGAAGAACCAAAACACACCTGAAATGGAGGAAGCAATCAGTAATGGCATGCTTATTCATTGTGTGCCACAGAAACCTCATTGCAGAGGTTTCATTTAGCTGAAAGGAGCCCATTAATTTCAAGATCAGGGAGGCAAGTAAACACACCTCACAGGTAGCACTGTGGGAAATTAGTGGGTTTAACATAAGACCTTCTGAAATCATGGTAAGGTTGGTGCGATATGATTGGTTCCTGAAGAACTGAAACAGAGTTTAAATTGTTTGCAGAACACCATTAGGAATTGAAACAATATAGAATTTTTCATCACAATGGTTTTTTTCTTTGCTCTAGAATAACTTGCCTGAGAGAACATCCATAATTCTACTGTTAAAGACCATATATCCACAACCTGCTACACTGCAACGAGGTAAGTCAACATACTTTGACATTATTTTACTAACCAGAGATCATAGCACAGTAAAATACTTTTCTTTGAGCTTACTGTAGAACAAGTTCCATTAAATGATCTTTCCTCAAATAAAGCCTGAATTCTGTTGCTTTTCCTATTCTCCATAATGCTCATAAACCTGTATGTAGCAATGTCATTATGAAAGTAACGTCTTGATAAATGACTCATTGGATATGTGTTGAAACATAAACTAAATGAACCGCCCTGCTATATTGCTATGTGTCCAGTGTGTGAATCCTTCTCTGTAATTACTCCAAAGTAAAATAGCACTAAAGAGAGAAGCCATGAGCTTCTTTCGGCATTGATCAAGTGATGTTTACATTTTGTGGCAGTCAGCTGCAATGGTCTACTGTGCAACTTTGCTTTGAGATGGTGCTTTCTCACTTTTAAGTATACAGTGGTGCCTCACACAACGAACTTAATTGGTTCCAGGAGCAAGTTTGTTATGCGAAACGTTCGTTATGTGAAACGCGTTTTCCCATAAGAATACATGTAAAAAAAAAATAATTCGTTCTGCAGCATAAAATATGCTAAGATGACATAAAAAAAGATAAATTTTTGGTTATTATTTTTATTTAGATACATCTAAAAACATAATTGTTTTTTAAAACAACACACATTTTTTAAATTTAAAGACAGACTAAGTAGAGTCTAATTTTACAGTGAGAGAGGGCAGAGTCTCAGCGGCAAAAACTGGGACTTAACTGTTCATTTTTTTTTTTTTTCTACCGTGTTTCCCCGATGATAAGGCAGGGCCATCAAATAAGACAGCCCCCCCTTTTTAGAAAAAAATGTAAAATAAGGCACCCCCCCGCAAATAAGCCACCCACCGATACCTGCGCTTACCCGAATCGGGTGGTACGGTGGGTGACTCCGTGTGGTCCCTGGCACCCCCGACACGATCGGGGCAAGAGGGAGCTCAAGCCCTCTTGCCCCCCCGACTCCCCGACACGATCGGGGCAAGAGGGAGCCCAAGCCCTCTTGCCCCCCGACTCCCCGACACGATCGGGGCAAGAGGGAGCCCAAGCCCTCTTGCCCCCCCGACTCCCCGACACGATCGGGGCAAGAGGGAGCCCAAGCCCTCTTGCCCCCCCCCCGACTCCCCGACACGATCGGGGCAAGAGGGAGCCCAAGCCCTCTTGCCCCCCGACTCCCCGACACAATCGGGGCAAGAGGGAGCCCAAGCCCTCTTGCCCCCCCGCCTCCCCGACACGATCGGGGCAAGAGGGAGCCCAAGCCCTCTTGCCCCCCCGACTCCCCGACACGATCGGGGCAAGAGGGAGCCCAAGCCCTCTTGCCCCGCCGATTCCCCAACTCCCCGACAATATCGGGCCAGGAGGGAGCCCAAGTCCTCCTGGCCACGGCGACCCCCTAACCCCACCCTGCACTACATTACGGGCAGGAGGGATCCCAGGCCCTCCTGCCCTCGACGCAAACCCCCCCTCCCCCCAACGACCGCCCCCCCCAAGAACCTCCGACCGCCCCCCCAGCCGACCCGCGACCCCCCTGGCCGACCCCCACGACACCCCCAACCCCCTTCCCCGTACCTTTCTGTAGTTGGCCGGACAGACGGGAGCCAAACCCGCCTGTCCGGCAGGCAGCCAACGACGGAATGAGGCCGGATTGGCCCATCCGTCCCAAAGCTCCGCCTACTGATGGGGCCTAAGGCGCCTGGGCCAATCAGAATAGGCCCGGGAGCCTTAGGTCCCTCCTGGGGGCAGGGCCTGAGGCACATGGTCGGGTTGGGCCCATGTGCCTCAGGCCCCGCCCCCAGGAGGGACCTAAGGCTCCCGGGCCTATTCTGATTGGCCCAGGCGCCTTAGGCCCCACCAGTAGGCGGAGCTTTGGGACGGATGGGCCAATCCGGCCTCATTCCGTCGTTGGCTGCCTGCCGGACAGGTGGGTTTGGCTCCCGTCTGTCCGGCCAACTACAGAAAGGTACGGGGAAGGGGGTTGGGGGTGTCGTGGGGGTCGGCCAGGGGTTCGCGGGTCGGCTGGGGGGCGGTCGGAGGTTCTTGGGGGGGGCGGTCGTTGGGGGGAGGGGGGGTTTGCGTCGAGGGCAGGAGGGCCTGGGATCCCTCCTGCCCGTAATGTAGTGCAGGGTGGGGTTAGGGGGTCGCCGTGGCCAGGAGGACTTGGGCTCCCTCCTGGCCCGATCGTGTCGGGGAGTCGGGGGGGCAAGAGGGCTTGGGCTCCCTCTTGCCCCGATCGTGTCGGGGAGTCGGGGGGGGCAAGAGGGCTTGAGCTCCCTCTTGCCCCGATCGTGTCGGGGAGTCGGGGGGGCAAGAAGGCTTGGGCTCCCTCTTGCCCCGATCGTGTCGGGGAGTCGGGGGGGCAAGAGGGCTTGAGCTCCCTCTTGCCCCGATCGTGTCGGGGAGTCGGGGGGGCAAGAGGGCTTGGGCTCCCTCTTGCCCCGATCGTGTCGGGGAGTCGGGGGGCAAGAGGGCTTGGGCTCCCTCTTGCCCCGATCGTGTCGGGGAGTCGGGGGGGGCAAGAGGGAGCCAGGCGGAGAGAGGGCAGTTAAGCGCAGTGCCTGCGCGGAAGGATGCAGCTCGGGCGACTTCGTTGTGTGAAACGAAGTTCGTTGTACGAATCAAGACATAAAGTTCGTTGTGCGCAGCGTTCGCTGTGCGAGGCGTCCGTTATGCGAGGCACCACTGTAATCTGTTGACACAGCTGCCTCACAGACACTTTAGCTGCAGTTACACTGAAAATACTGGCAGCACGATTGTGGAGAGGGGAAAAGAGGCTTCTAAAACTGGAGACATAATAAAGCCCTACCAAAGAAGAAGATCTAGACAGAGCATGGAGAGTCACAAGTATACAGTGAGGTTTTAAATTATAGAGCATACACTGGAACTATAAACCAGATAAATCCAGCTGTGCAATTTTGTACACATTTCTTCTCAAAAGTATTATAAAAATAAAAGATGGGAAGGCTAAAGATACTTTTTAAGTATGTTTTAAAACTCTATCTTGGTTTTTAAAGATGTTGAGAGGGCAGAACTAAGCTATTTAAAGAATCTTTTGTTCACAGGCCACCTCTAAAATGGTAAGAATCTTCCAGCAATTTTGTGCTATCCCTCCCAGCCACCCCTCTCACATCAGAAGAAACACAGGTTCCCTTTTACAAAGCTTTGGTAGCAATTCCGTGCGGCAAATGCAGCACAGCTCATTTAGGGGGGTCCTTTTATTAAGGTGTGCTAACCGATTTAGCGCACGCCAAACGCTAAGATGCCCCTAGGAATATAATGGATGTCTTAGCATTTAGCGCACACTAATCTTTAGGGCGCCCTAAATCGGTTAGCGCACCTTAATAAAAGGACCCCTCAATTCCTATAGGCTGCATCGCATTTGCCACACCGGGACTTTCGACCATGACTTTGCAAAAGGGGCCCATAATGAGAATAGAGAACAAGCTTGTTCATTCCCCAGTCCCCAGGCTCTAAAAGTGTATTCCTCATAAAGCTCATCCAGCTAGAAGGCATCTGGCTTTCAAAGGTTCAATTAAAACATGATTATGTCAGCCTCTTAGTTAAAATATGTTTTTGTTGTGTTTTAAACAGAATTCCTTTTACTTCATTGAATTATTAATTGTAAGAACATAAGAATTGCCGCTGCTTGGTCAGACCAGTGGTCCATCATGACCAGCAGTCCGCTCACGTGGCGGCCCTCTGGTCAAAGACCAGCGCCCCAACTGAGACTAGCCCTACCTGAGTATGTTCCGGTTCAGCAGGAACTTATCTAACTGTCTTGAATCCCTGGAGGGTGTTTTCCCCTATGACAAACTCCGGAAAAGTGTTTATTTTATACCCTTAAACTGGAATTTTCAGATATATTGAGTATGATTTGGGGTGTTTCTGTGTAGTATTTATTATTATTTTCTGCTATTCATTGTAATATTTTAATTTGCTTTATGTCTATTTTTATGCGTTATTGTCATGGTACAGTATCTGTTGTACCATGCCTTGAACATTACAGAGGAAAAGCAGGTCTTAAATCAAAATCAATAAAAATATTCCAACTGGAGATGTTAGGAACCAGTACTTCAATCTTTCCAGGTGTATGAACAGGTCAAGCTTGGGTGTATCTGGAGGCCGCACCTTCAAAAAAAATATTAAAAGAATGGAGTCGGTCCAGAGGAAGGCTATTAAAATGGTGTGTGGCCTTCTTGTTAAGGTGTATGGGGACAGTCTTAAAGATCTCAATATATATACTTTGGAGGAAAGGCAGGAGAGGGGAAATATGATAAAGACGTTTAAATACCTACGTGGCGTAAATGCACTTGAGTCGAGTCTTTCATTTGAAAGGAAGCTCTGGAATGAGAGGGCATAGGATGAAGTTAAGAGGTGATAGGCTCATGAGTAATCTAAGGAAATATTTTTTTACAGAAAGGGTGGCAGATGCGTGGAACAGTTTCCCGGTAGAAATGGTGGAGACAGCGACTGTCTGATTTCAAGAAAGCCTGGGATAGGCACATGGGATCTCTTAGAGAGATAAAGAGATAACGGTTACTATGGATGGGCAGACTGAATGTTTCTAGGCTTTCTGGTTAACCAAAATACACATTAATGTGATTCACAGCATAAATGCAGACTTGCTGAAAAATCAGACCCATATAGTAGCTCTTGTTGTTGTTAGGTGACATCGACTCATGCTCAAGTCCTAGCGACTTGATGAATTGTGGATCAAAAAGAAATCAGTTTTGTGCTAGTCCAGAAAGGTCCTCCAGCATCATCCCCATCCATATCCTCTATAATAAAACCGTAAGCATGCATATGCACGTAGAACGGCATGTTCCCTGCAACCATGGTGTCTGGGTCCGTGCTGAATTCCATTTTCAAACACGGATGAAGGGAACACCCCGGTGACTCCCCCCTCCTGCCCTCACTCACCGCCAGAGAAACCGCTGCCGCCACTGATTCCATAGGCTTCGGAACGGGGGGGGCATAGGCGTCCCTGCTGGCATCTACTTCTCACCCTCCTCCCTCTTGCCTGCTCACCCACCTGCCGCGTTTAGCTTCTTAAAAAAGCACTGCACTGCGCCGTGCTGCCACTGGCCTCTCCGTCTTCTCTCCACTGAGGCCTGCCCTCTGACAACTTTCTGTTTCCGCTAGGGCTGGCCACAGTGGACAGAAGACGCCGAGGCCAGCAACAGCACGGCGCAGCACTTTTCTTTGAAGTTAAACACTGCGGGCGGATAAGCAGGTAGGAAGGAGGAGAGGGGAGGAGTAGATGCTGGCAGGGGTGCATTACAGAGTGAGGGAAGCAGGGGGAAGGAAGCAATGGATGTGGAGGAGGCAAGATGGGGAGAGG
This sequence comes from Geotrypetes seraphini, assembly GCF_902459505.1. NCBI lineage: Eukaryota > Metazoa > Chordata > Amphibia > Gymnophiona > Dermophiidae > Geotrypetes > Geotrypetes seraphini. Next base: position 337,370,701 of record NC_047084.1, on the reverse strand, counting down.
GAGAGAGATTCAGGGAGGAGACAGAAGGGGGAGGGAGAGATATGGACAGAGGAAGTAAGAGAGGGAGAGATGAACATGAGGTTCATGCCGATGGGCTAGAAGGGGTGCTGCTGGATAGGGGGAGTAGGGAAGAGGTGCTGCTAGACAGGGGGGGAGGTAAAAGGAAGGGAGAAGGCCTACTGCTGGACAGGGGGAGCAGGGAAGAGGTACTACTGAATAGGGGGGAGGTAAAAGGAAGGGAGAAGGGCTACTGCTAGACAGGGGGAGCAAGCAAGGGGACAGCCGAGGAAAGAGAGAGACAGAAAGAAAGACAAACAGATAGAAAGTGGCCAAGGAGAGAGAGAGAAAGAAAGACAGATATACACATCTATTCTAGCACCCGTTATGTAACAGGCTTAAAGACTAGTGGATCATAATTATCTACTAAAGTGTGAATTTATACAACTGTGAAACTACATTAATGAAATGAAAATGGCATAGGAGAGGAGGAAGTGATACTTCCATAATACTGCTAGATTAGTGACAAAGGAGGCTAGATCTATACTGCCACAGGGAAATTAGCTGAAATTGTAAAAAAAGAAAATGTACCATTAGTATTGTATACTATCCTCTCAGAGGTAACAGCTCCTCAGCACATAGGAATTTTATGAGCATCAGAGCTGTTACCGCCGCAGCCCGCACTAAAAACCATACTACGGTTTGTAAAGGGGTGGGGGGAGTAGGTAAAATGTCTGAATAGTAAGAAAATTTGAATTTCAAACTGCAATATACTGAGTATCCTCTAGTACTAACCTCTCACATTTTGCAGGAATTACTCTCCAACATGAAGACACTCTTCTTGATTATAAACCTCTTGGGTGTATCCTTCACTTTCACAGTACGTATACCTATAGCTATCCCCAACAGGACAAGAATAAGTTTTCTATGCACTGTTGTTGATTTTACTGAATATCAGCACAAGAGGTTTCTAGCAACAGGTAATCAACTTCAACCATGAGGCTTATCTCATACAGCAATCATAGGCAACTATACAAGTATTTGTAAATCATGTCTGTTGCAGGTATTTATAGAGAAGTGGGCTGGCCCAATGGCCCAGAGGCAGTGCTCCAACATGCCGTGCTAGAGATTGAGGTTGTTTTCCGCTCCTCAAGCTTGCTGAGGATGATCCAAAGCCAATATTCACAATCCTGGGGAATTGTGTCATCTATCGCACAACAGTGAAACATAGGGATTAAATTCAGGGTGCATACGTATTGCATTTTAGAGAGAGCTGGGGTCTACATGAGCTGTGGTAGATTGTAAAGCAGCTTTTTGGACCTTTACACAAAGGTCTATTTGTGGGGATTTATTGACCACTTTTATGAAGAGATTCACCCAAGATGATGTACATCAGGTGCAAGATACATTGAGGCTATCAAAGTAGAGTGGACTCAGCCATTCTGCTATGATACTCCCCTCCAGGAGTGACCATAGTGATATAGACCAGCATGTTGAGATCCCTAGAAGACTCAAGAGAGAAGAGGGTTGGTCATTGTCCTTCCTCCACTTTGCCTCAGAAAAGGTTTACAGTTGAGAGAAGGAGAAGGCCAGTCTCGTGATACTTACTCCAAGAAGGTAACTGGAGAAAGAGAAACCTACCAGCTATATCTGGTGTCTTGCAATGAGTAGACAAAGAGAGACAGTAGAGTTCCCCTGATGATGCTTCTCATAGTTTACTATAATTAGTTGATCCTGAAGGTTCCAGCAGTAGAATGGAGCAGAAGCAATGGAGTGCTTTTGGGGTTGAAGGAGCCAAACAAGCCAATCTCTAGCACTGCCCCTATGCTCTCTTGCTATTGAAGCAATGTTGGGCAAAATATTGGAGGGACCATGGTCTCTGCAGCCCCATCCCATTCCACTGCCTTTGAAATGAAAAGTATCTCTGCACTAAGGAAAAATACTGTCTCACTCTGGATTTATCATACCAGTTGGTGTTACTTTCCTAAACTTTGGTTAGCCACTTAGTGAACCACTTAGCCATGCACTGTCAATTTTAGCAGTATAGTAAGTCTCAAATAAATATCTGTTTGTTGCAGGGCTTTGGTAATGCTGATCACTTTTGTCTTTCCTTCTTGTTGGTATCCTGATTTTTTTCTGCTATGGGTTCCTTTTGCACACACTGAGGCAAATGACTTCCATCCAGATGCTCTCTCATATTTTGGCCTTCTGCACTGAGGGTGTCTTTTTTCTATATAGCTGGTGGGACTTTTCACAGATACAGAGTATTAGCAGGTCCTTCTTTGCTGTAGTGAAACAAATGTTCAAGAATTATTATTTCTCTGATGGCTGTCACTGCTTGGTCCTGATTGCATCCCATTGTTATAGGTATCTCTCTACATGACCAGTCCTCACATTCCAGCTCGCTACACCTTCTCCTTCTCCCTCTGTCCTTTCATTTCCATCCTAAGAACATAAGAATTGCCATACTGGAACAGACCCAGTAAGGCTATTCTTATGTTCTTAAGACCCGACACAGCTGTGTTTTGGCATGCAAGTGGCTGAGTTCTTTTGCTAATTTGTGTTTTCAATAAAAATGTTCAGCTATAAAGGTTCCAAAACAAACTTTCTTCCCATATATAACTCAGAATGCAAAGAACTAGACAATGATATTTAAACATTGGGGATATCGCAGAACGCTACTCTGAAGAATGTCAGCGTAGCAGCACTCCTCACTGAATTCACCCTGTGTATATCAAGGCTGTTTTTTTTTTTTGCTCCTCTTGTTGTGATTCAGCCCTTGGCTTTTAATGAAAACTTTATTTCAACTTTTTTATCTTTCTTTTCATATTCTTCACCTTGTCCTATTATAAAGACTTCATCTTATTATTTAAGCTTGTTCATTGAAGCATTCCATTCTCTAACAATCATAAATGGTTAAAGCACTTAGCTTTTTATTAAAACTGTGTGGCCCCATTGTATGAGAGTTACACTTGTTGTAACATGCAAAAATGAATAAAGAATTAAAAAAAAAAAAAAAAAAGCTAAGTGCCTTATCCATTTATGAATGTTAGAGAATGGAATGCTTAAATGAACAAGCTTAAATAATAAAATGAAGTCTTTATAATAGGACAAGGTGAAGAACATGAAAAGAAAGATAAAAGTTGAAATAAAGTTTTCATTAAAAGCCAAGGGCTGAATCACAACAAGAGGAGCAAAAAAATCCAAGCCTTGATATACACAGGGTGAATTCAGTGAGGAGTGCTGCTACGCTGACATTCTTCAGAGTAGCGTTCTGCGATATCCCCAGTGTTTAAATATCATTGTCTAGTTCTTTGCTTTCTGAGTTATAAAAGGCAAGAAAGTTTGTTTTGGAGTGTAATTGATTACTTGCCATTTCACCTTTTCTTTACTTTAACTATAAAGATAACACAATGATAAAAATTTACCCACACCCTTTTACAAAAGCGCAGAAAAGTGTTTTAGCATTGGCTGGTGCGCTGAATTCTCCATGCTGCTCTGATGCTCATAGGAACTTTATGACTATCGGAGCAGCACAAAGCATTCAACGCGCTGGCTGGTGCTAAAAAAACCCTATTCTGCGCTTTTGTAAAAGTTGGGGGGGGGAGTTAATTATGGAACTTCAAACACCATCTTACTACATGTTTGTTAAATGATAAAATATATATCCTTAAAATACTGATGGTATGCCTTGACAATTTTTGAGCTTTGTCAGTGTGCCGCAAGATAAAAAAGGCTGAAAATTACTGCTGTAGATATTTAAGAGGAACCTGTTCTTATTGGAGGGGATTTTAGAGAGTACCACAACTGTGGAATTGACTTGGTGAAACAATTTCATTTCTGTTCATAAATATGTTGAGATCATCTATCTTTTCCATTAATGTGAACTAGCAAACTTATAATCGGATGTTTTTGTTGCATTCTGTTCATCTAAATAGGACATCTTGGTAATTTGATATGTTATTATCTTGGCACAGATTAAAAGGAATGAAGAGGATGTACCAAGAGAACTGGAAGAAAGGATTGTTGATGATCATCACGGAAGTAGTGCTAAAGAACTTCCAGACATGCGTTCAGAGAGCAGCAACGGACTTAACGAAAGGAACCGAGGAAATGGAAAAGACTACAAAGATGGAGAAGAAAATGTCAGCTTTTATAATGCCTCTGTCCATAGGAAAGGTGTGGTTATCGATATTACTAAAACCGAAGGAGAAAATATGACCAGTGCTCACATCAGAATAACCAAGAATGCCACTAACCATGAGCAGAGTGAAAGCAGCAGAAAGACAAAGATGAAGGAAAACAGTGTTCAGAAAATGAACATAAAGGCCCATGGCCACAGAGCTAAGCAACATAAAAAACATGAAGCCAGGCACAATAAAACTAACACACAAATTACTACCTCGATCAGTTTAATGATCAATCAAAAAGGCTTGCCAGATGATAAATCCACATATCCTCTTCAAAAAAAGAGCTATCACATAGTTGCAAGGGAAAAAACTAGGGATAGATTTAGAGAAAATGGAAATATATTTAATATTATTCAGATCCAACCAACATCTACTTCTGGCCAAAATACTGAGATTCCAACCAAGAATGATGCTACTAGATATTCTAGAGTTATGATAAATAAAGCTCGCAGTATTCCTGAACAGAATCAGCTTGAGTATTTGGAAGAGATGGGTGATGAGTTTGGTTCCACTGGAGAGTTCACAGAAAAAGGAATTGGCATTCCAGACACAGAGGCTTACAAAGATATTATCGATTACAGACCTGTTAATATAGATAATATGTATGACGGTCACATACATTTTGATAACTATCATTTTAATAATAAGAACATGCAAGGTGATGCTCCAAACACTGCAAGTGATAGCAGTGACTCCAGTAATTCTAAGAGCTCCAGTGAGTCAAAAGATTCCAGCAAATCTAGTAGCTCTAGAGAGTCAAAAGATTCAAGTGATTCCAGTAGTTCTAGTGAGTCAAAAGATTCAAGTGATTCCAGTAGTTCTAGTGAGTCAAAAGATTCAAGTGATTCCAGTAGTTCCAGTGAGTCAAAAGATTCAAGTGAGTCCAATAGCTCCAGTGACTCAAAAGATTCCAGTGACTCCAACAGCTCCAGTCAATCAAAAGATTCCAGTGACTCCAATAGCTCTAGTCAATCAAAAGATTCCAATGATTCCAACAGTTCCAGTGACTCCAATAGTTCCAGTGACTCAAAAGATTCCAGTGACTCCAATAGTTCCAGTGTCTCAAAAGATTCCAGTGATTCCAACAGTTCCAGTGACTCGAAAGATTCCAGTGACTCCAACAGCTCCAGTCAATCAAAAGATTCCAGTGACTCCAATAGCTCTAGTCAATCAAAAGATTCCAAAGATTCCAACAGTTCCAGTGACTCGAAAGATTCCAGTGACTCAAATGATTCCAGTGACTTTAATAGTTCCAGTGATTGGGATTTATATATGTTTGTGCTTTGATAAATATTTATTATATTTTATGTGAATTTTTTAAAATGTGTGTTTATTGTAATCTGTGTAGTGTAAAGGTGGACTAGAAATGTGCAGTAAGCAAGGCCCTCTTTTACTAAGTATTTTATCGCAGCCCGGGACGCTAAATGTTCCAATGCTTATGGGAATTCTATGCATGGAGTACTAGCACTTATGCACAGAAATGCACATTTACCTATGAATGTGCCAGTAGAGCACCTATGCACTATTCTGTATTGGCCTGAGTAATTGACATAGAGGGGCATTTTCGATATGTCTAAATCCGAGTTTGGATGTTTTGTGGAAAATGTTCACAAATCTAGTAGCAGACATGACCATTTTCAAAACAGGATAATGTCTTTTTGTTTCAAAAACAGCCATTTCTTGAATGTGTTTATGCTCAGTGCATCTATCTTTTTGAACCATTAAAAAAAAAAAAAAGTCCAAAAGAAAAATGCGCACAAACAATCCAGCAGAGCACTGGGCAACATAGGGGGCACTTCAGTGAACATCACATAAAAGATTCCAGGTACACATCTCACCATAACCCCCCTTATACTGTATGGTGACCCCTCCAAAACCTACCTAAAACCTACTGGACCCAACTGTATACTGCAACAATAGCCCTTATGCATGTAGGTACAGTAGGTTCTGAGTGGGTTTTGGAGGGCTCACATGTTCCACCATAGTTATAATAGATATGGGCTTGGATCCCCTTCTCTGGAGTCCACTGCATTGACTACCGGGTTGCTCCAGAGACCTGCTTGTTGCTCTAATACAGTGTCTCGCACACCAAACCCAGTGCCCCGGCTGGAAGGAACCCGGACGTGCACGGTCATCAACATGATGATGTCACACGCATCTGTGATGTCATTGCATCGATATCCATGCATGTGCAGAGGCCCACCTGGCTGCGACCCGCTTTGGTGGAGGGATCCCGGAGGAGGGGAGGTTCGGGGAGAGGAGGAGAGATGCTGGCAAGCAGGAGAGTCATCCGCACTGGCTGACTGCCTACAGGATGTGCCTCTTGAGAGGCACATTCTGTAGGCAATCAGCTGGCACGGATATCTGTCCTCGCCAGTGTGTCGCAGCACACCTAAAATCTCAGGAGGCACACAGTTTGCAATATCTTCTCTAATGGGACTGACTGTAACATTTGAAGCTGTCATACAGGGTGGCATATACTGTTTCATTCACAACTTTGCAGGATGGGAAGAGTTCAGTGACCACTGGGGGAGTAAAGGGGAGTCATGCCTTCATGTCTTCAGTGGTCATCTGGTCACTGGTCACCTTTTTGCTTTTTATTTGTTGTCGAAACAGGTCTAGCCTCAAACGTCCAATTTTTGCCGTAGACGTTGTCTGCAGACAACGTCCAAATCATAAGCCTACCCTAACTCTGCCCAAAACACAAGTCCAACGTGCCCCCTTGAGATTTAGATGCACTGCAGACAAACAACATAGAAAACCCATCCATAAAATGTGTTTTGAAGGGCAATTTGGATGTTTTAGCAAATAAAACATCCAAATGCCACTTTATGCCATTTTGGGGGGATGTTTTTCTGTTTTGAAAATGAATCCTATAGTGTGGAAATGCAAGGGAGTGTATGCATGAGGAGACTATGGGTGGGGCAAGGGTAAAGTTCCCACACATGTAACTTGCAGAATATTTTAACTTAAATGCATCTCTGCTGCATTTATGTGCCTATATTTACATCAGGTCTCTGGCTGGCTAAACTGCGGGCACTTACGTGTAAGATGCAGAAATCCTGGGTAACACTAGTATTGTGTAATGGAATCTGGGCATCCTGATGCATCTATTGAATAGGTTCCCACTGTAAGATTTCAGGGTGCTTAAATGCAGATGTCTAGTTGCAGAATTGCCATCTCAGTGAATTATGTGGGACCTTTGCAGAGATAGGAGCTACAGAGAGGCAGAGAGAGGCGCAGGGCCACGTGGGAGAGACTTCGGGGTAGCGGCAAGAAAAGCTCCGCCCACCTCCATCGCGTCAGCGACTCGCGACTGGGCTCCTCCATTAAAGGAGGAGAGCCAATGGGCGTAGCGCTGAGGAGAAGGAAGGCAGCGATCAGGCTGCTGCAGGAGATAGGAGCGCAGAGTAATAGCCTTAGCGAGAGCACCTTTGCAAAGAGCCTTGAGGAGAGCCAAACTACACTCAACTAGGATATCTTAGAGCAGTAACCTATCCCTTTACCCTATACCCTCCCCCTAATCTCACAAACCCTCGTACTTAACTTGCTACTCTCACACTAACTCACAGACAGCCACCCCTTCATACACCCTCAGCTCTTAACTTCTTAATCTCTCAGGCAACCAAAACCTTCACAATCTCGCATTAATCTCTCAGACATCCTAATCTCTCAGACATCAATATCTTTCGCAATCTCACACTAACACTCAGTCGGCTTTTTCTAACTTTCTCTCTTTTTTCTAATTTACTGACAGGCAGACCTAAATCACAACTTGGAAATGGCAGGGAGGACTAGAAGCGCCAAGGCTACAATCAAATCCAGCATTCCAGCCACCATGGGAATCCAGGAGGAGATCACGGACGGCGTGCGGAGAGAGGAGGATCCAGGACGATGGACAGAGGTCTCCATGCAGACCGAGTCCATCCCTCGGCATTACACTTCAGTCTCCACGCAGACAGAGGAGGCCGCTCAGCTGGATGGGACCCTCATGCAGGAACTGTGGAGCCTCAGGGAGGAGGTGGAACGCCTGAGGAGCATCCGTGAGGATGAAGCCTACATCGACGGAGTCGTTCAGGAGTTGTCTTAAGTCACGGAACATGCCCACGACAAGTCCATTCTCGAAACGCCCAAATCATCAGCTTTGAAACCAACATTTGGGATACAGGCAATGGCTAGCGACCATGACACCTGGCAGCTGGTGACCTCTTCCACAGGCAAAGGCAAACAAAGGAGATCCCCCCCTTTTTTCAATCTCTTCATCCTCTTCTTTCTCTTCCCAACAGGCCAACCCTACGTCAACCCCTCACCTAGTCCTGAGGAACAGATTCCAGATTCTTCAAGAAGAAGCTGCCGACGACGAACAAGAACAGACCCAACACGAAGAACAGGAGCAGACCCAACAAGCAACTCCATCTGATGACCGACTCCCCCCCCCCACAATGAAAGAAGCGCAGAGTAATAGTCATTGGGGACTCCATGCTGAGGGGCACCGAGGGACCAATCTGTAGACCAGATACACTCTCGAGAGAGGTTTGCTGTCTACCTGGAGCCAGGATACGGGACGTCACCACCAACCTGGGTAAACTACTCACACCTCATGACCATTTTCCTATGCTTCTTATCCACATAGGTATGAACGACACTGCAAGGAACACCCAGGAGACCATCACCAGAGACTTCGGAGCCTTGGGTGTGAGGCTGAAGCAGACGGGTGCGCAGGTGGTCTTCTCTTCAATCCTCCCAGTTAGAGGCAAGGGAAGAGCCAGAGATGAATGTATCCTAAGAACCAACGAATGGCTACAAGGATGGTGTCGGGATATGAACTTTGGATTCCTGAATCATGGAGAGGCGTTACAAGGACTTCTGGGACCAGACGGACTCCACTTGACCAGCAGAGGTAAGAACATCTTCGGACACCGACTAGCCCGCCTGCTTCATAGGGCTTTAAACTAGGTAAGTTGGGGGAGGGTACCTACTCATGTACTGGTGCGGAAAGGAACTATCCTGATGGGATGAGTCGACACTCTGCTTCCAAGGTAAGGGCACACATAGCAAACAGTTCTCTAGGAGCCACACAGACTCAGATGGAAAACGCCTTACAGCGACCTAGCAAACACAATGTGTGGAGGGCCATGTACATTAATGCTCACAGTTTAGGCAATAAAACCCTGCTATAACCTCCTGTGTATCACCCCAATAGCACTTATGGCTGCAAGTGGCCCTTATATGGCAGTATCGTAGGGTTTGGGTGGGATCACACATTCTACCATAAATGCAGTGGTTAGAATGATTTATGGGCCTGGGTCCTCCTCTCTATGGTTCACCCACCAGGCTACTTAAAACACCTATATGCAGCTCTACTAAGCTTCCCCATACCAGATGCTGCTGCTCTAGAGCCAGATATGTACCTTTTTGTTCTCATTTTTGTGTGATGGAAGGGAGTCAGTGAGCACTGGGGAAGTATGATGGTGTGTTACCATGATGCATGCAGTGGTCATCTTGTCAGTTTGGGCACCTTTGAGGCACTTAGTCCCTTCTAAAACAGGTTTAGTTCCAAACGAATAAGTTCCGCCTAGAATGTCTTGCAGAATGTTTGATTATCGCTGCAAACGTTCATATCTAACCCAGCCTTGAGACCGCCCAAAGCCCACCCTTAACACGCCTCCACCATGTCCGTCTCATGCTCTGGACATGCAGAGGCTGGAACACCTCACTAGACATCCAGAAAGATGGTTTTGATTATCAGCACTTGGACGTCCTGGCAATTTGGACATCCAAGTGCCGATTTAGGATGCTTTCTGGACGTCTATGTTTTTTGATTATGAGCCTGACTATGTCTACATTCATATCATTACTATTTGAGATTCAGAAAATTGCTCAAATTGTATTTGTGCCACGAAAATCGAGACTATTATGGACTGATCAGTCACATCAGAACTTGCCTACCCTACAGTTCTAACTTTATAAATGTAAATTTTGTCTCATAATTCCTAGATTAATTGTTCGAGTCTTTTTGGAACTTGTCCTTCTTGTACTGTAGAGAGAAAGACAAAATAGAAAAACCTGTATAACATAACCTAACAATTGGCATTAATTGGCAATTATTTGGCTATGTTTGTGTTTCTGCCTACTTGCTATTCTATAAAATTGCACTCTTAATAATAATAATAATAATAATAATAATTTTATTCTTTTTTTTTTCTATTATTTTTTATTTTCAAATTTTTCATAAAGTGTACAAAATATTAAAATACAATTGATGAATACACAATATCACTTTTATATCTAATACATCATATTCTAAATATATTTTTCCCCCTCTCCCTCCCCCCACCCTTCTATTACTTTTCAATCATACATTACATATTATATATCATATTATAGCATACTATGTAAATATTATTTTCACTACCTCCCCTCTATGTGTGTCATAAAGAAGATATTGAAAAGAAGAAAAGAAGAAGAAAAATCCTACTATTTATTCATTGCAATATTTTGTCAATGGCCCCCATATTTTTATAAATTTAGTATATGTCCCTCTTTGTATTGCTATTGCTCTTTCCAATTTGAATATATGACATATTGTATTCCACCAAAATGTATAATTTAGGTTATTATAATTCTTCCAATTGTTGGTTATATGCTGAATGGCAACCCCTGTCATAATTAATAAAAGCTTATTATTTTCTGGTGAAATTTGACTTTTTTTCTCATCATCATTCCAAATAACACTGTATCATATGATATTGCTATATGATTTTCCATCAATTTATTAATTTGTGGCCAAATTGCATTCCAAAAACTTTTAATGTAGGGACAATGATACAGTAAGTGATCTAACGTCCCTGGTTCCAGATTAAAGTGCCAGCATTTATTGGACTTAGAACTATCTAATTTTTGCAAACGTGTAGGGGTCCAAAAAGCTCTATGTAATAAAAAGAACCAAGTTTGTCTCATAGATGCTGACACTGTACATCTCATTCTCCAAGACCAAATTAGTGGCCTTTGAGATGCATTAATTTGATGCTTAATCTCAATGCTCCAAATGTCTCTTAGACCATTTTTTGGTTTTTTATTCAAATATCCAGATATTAATTTATACCACAATGCGGCTTGATGCCCTAGGAAGTCTGCTTGAAAACATAAGAACTTTAAACTATATTGATTATTCAATGTTTTCCATTCAGGGAACCCAACCTGAATGGCCTGCTTCAATTGCAACCATTTAAAACTTTGTGTTTTACTTAGACCAAATCTATGTTGCAATTGTGAAAAATCCAGCAGTTTACCTTCTGAAATAACATCATCTAGAGATCTAATGCCTGCAATAATCCAGTTCTTCCAAAGGATTTGAGCTCCGCCAATTTTGATCTTGGAGTTTATCCATAGAGATTGATTAGTTGATTTGTTTATTGGGATAGGTGTTAATTTACTTATAAACCTCAACGTTTTCCAAGTATCCATTAATATTTTATTTTCTCTGTATCTTCTAGGTATGTTAATACTTGGAAGATGAACTAAATTTAGGGGAAACATAAGGCGCCATTCCAAATACAACCAATCTGGTGCATTATCTATAAGTTCTGGGAGGATCCAATACATACCTTGACGTAGAATATAGGCTTGATGGTACCTATAAAAATTTGGAAAATTTACTCCCTCCCTCCTTAATTGATTTTTGCAAAGTTACTAAAGCTATTCTAGGTGTTTTACCAAGCCAAAGAAATTTTGTTAAAATGCTATTAAGTTTTTTATAAAAGGACCCCTGAAAATAAATAGGTATCATACTCATTTGGTAGCAAACTACAGGCAACATCATCATTTTAATAGTTTGAACTCTCCCCCACCAAGAAATATGTAATGGGTTCCATTGTTCGCATAACTCCGTAACTTTTTTTAATACAAATTTTTCATTTTCTTTTACAGTATCTTCAATTGTATTTTTAACTTGAATGCCAAGATATTTCCTTCTTCTTTCCATATGAACGGAAAAGCGTCAAATAATCCTTTTACACAATGAACATTTAATGGTAGAATTTCAGATTTATTCCAATTAATTTTATAACCTGAAAATTTACCAAACTTATCAATTAATTCCAATAAAGAAGATAAGGTAGATTCTGGATTTCTCAAATAAAGTAAAATATCATCAGCATAAGCCAAAATTTTATATTCCATATCTGAATATGGAATACCCTGTATCCCCCCTGTTTGCTGTATTGCTAACAATAAGGGTTCTAATACAACATCAAATAACAAAGGAGATAAAGGACAACCCTGTCTAACTCCCCTCCGCAATTGAAAACCATCAGATATCATATTATTAATATTTAATCTTGCAATCGGGAAGCTATACAAAGTTTTTACCATTTGTATAAATCCAGAACCTATACCAAACCATTCTAAAGCCTGATACATAAAATTCCATTCTACCCTATCAAACGCTTTTTCTGCATCCAAGGAAACTGTAAAAGCCGGTTCATCCATTTTTTTTGATAAATTTAACATATGAAACAATAATCTAGAGTTATTAGAGGAATGTCTTTTAGCAACGAAACCCGTCTGATGCATATCTATAATATGTGGGAGAGCTTTGGCTAATCTCAAAGCCAAAATTTTCGCCAAAAGTTTATTATCCACATTTATTAAAGATATAGGCCTGTAGTTCGAAACCAAAGTAGGATCTTTATTTGGCTTAGGTAAAACAATTATTATTGATTCAGCCATAGTACCTTTAATATCACCTTTTATAAGTTGTGTCTGATATAAATTTAGTAAATGTGGGGAAATGACATTTTGAAATGTTTTATAAAATTCTACTGTATATCCATCACCACCTGGAGCGGATCCAACTCTAAGAGATCTCAATGCTGTTTCTAATTCTTTTAATGATATAGGTTCATCTAAACTCCGTTTTATATGATCAGGAATCTTAGGTCCATTAATTGAATCTAAAAAATTTTTACCATCTTTTTGTCTCCCCAAATAAGGCTCGGAAGAATACAGGTCTTTATAAAATTTTAGAAATTGTTTTAAAATTATATTTGTTTGATTTGTTATTATACCATTATCATCTTTTATCCCATTTATATTAGTTCTTCTTTTTTTTGCTTTAAGATAATTTGCCAATAATCTTCCCGCCTTATTAGAATTTCCATAATACATTGCTTGTTTGGAAAACAAATCTCTTCTTATCATTTTTGAAGTTAATTCATTATATTTACCTTTTGCTTTCAAAAGAGCTTGCAATACTTCATGTTCCCATTTACTTACCAATTTAGCTTCTAATATTTTAATTTCTTTTTCTAATTCTATATATTGCATTTTAATCTGTTTCCTAACAAAAGCTGAATATGATATAATATTACCCCTCATAGTTGCTTTAAATGCATCCCATACGTTCTCAATAGATGTATCCTCCACTAAATTTATTTGAAAAAAATCATTAATTTGTGTTTTAAAATTTTCCAAAAATTTATCATCCACAAGCAATGCATTATCAAATCTCCAAAGAGGTCTACCCTTTTCCAATTTATCCAATTGTAATTCTATCCATACTCCCGCATGATCCGAAATGATAATAGGATCTATGGAAGCTTTAATCACCTGTTGCACCTTATTTGTTGAAACAAAAATATAATCTATTCTTGAAAATGATTTATGAACCTGTGAACAAAATGAAAACTCCTGATCATTAAAATGAAGAATATGCCATATATCCTTCAAATCACATGATTGCGCCAAATTATCTAAACCTAAAGATTTTATACTTTTACCTGGTTTTTTATCCAATAATGGATCCATTACAGCATTAAAGTCTCCAGCCACCACTAAATTAGAAGCAGCCAGTGGTAACAACATATTCTGTAACTTTTTAAAAAATTCTGATTGATTCAAATTAGGGGCATATATATTAAACAACGTCAGGGTATTATTTCCCATACTTATATCAACATGTATCCATCTTCCATGTGGGTCTGAATTTATTATCTTAATCTTGGCCATACATTTTTTATTTATAAGAATTGCTACCCCTGCTTTTTTACCCTCTGCTGGAGCAAAAAAACATTCTTTTACCCACCTACCAGTTAGTTTCTGTGATTCCTTTGGGATAAAGGGAACGTGGGATACTGAGGGAGGAGCTGGGAAGTAACACAAGTATAGGAAATACATCAGGTAATGAGTATAAACTAACCTGGTCGTGCATGTGCAAGACCGGAGGGCTAGGACTTCGATAGGAAGGCAGGACTTAAATGGGAAACCAAGGTGGCAAGGGAGCCCCTTCTGATGATTCAGACAGGTCTTGACCTGTTTTGGGCCGCCGCGGGAGCGGACTGCTGGGTGGGATGGACCTGTGGTCTGACCCGGCGGAGGCACTGCTTATGTTCTTATGTTCTTATGTTCTTAAGATGGGTCTCCTGCAGACAGTAAATATCTGCGTTTTGCTTTTTTAAAAATGCTAATACCTTTTTTTCTTTTAATTACATGATTCAGGCCATTAACATTAATAGAATATATCTTAAAAGACATTATATATTTTAAAACTTATCATCATAATCTTTTTCCTTTCTTCCTTCATATTTAAAATCCAAAAAATTTTCTTAATGACACACATTTTTACCCCTAAAGTATCCAATCCCTTATTAACCTGTTCCTTAATCATTCTAGTATATCCCATCTTTTTCCCTCCCTTTCCCACCCAATATAATGACTGCTTAAGGACACACATTGGAACTGCAACCCGAACATTCCCCTCCCCTCTAGGCAACCAATATTCAATTAATATCCCCTTCTATCTATCTATATTAACCTTTGATATATTTAGTCATATTTTACTCCTAACATTTCATTAATGTATCTTTATCCATTCATCAATTTTTAATTTATATTTCCCCAGTATTGTAGTTTATATCATAAAATTTTATCTTAAACATATATTTAATATGGTATTGATATTTTTCCTATATCTTATACTTTCTATTCCATCAGTTCTTATCATCCTTTAAAATCTAAAAAGAAATATCCATATCTTTATATATTATTTTAATATTCTTTTTCTTTTTTTTTTTTTTCCATTCTTCTTTTATCCAATTTTTATTGTTATCTGATGCATTCTTTTTTTTTTTTCTTCTGTTTTTGTTTTTTATTCAAGTTTTTATTTCTTTCTGATCACTCTTTACTCCATCCATCCATATTTTACTCTTTTAAGTTTAGTCTCTTGAGTTTTCATTTTGTCTTTTTTTTTGTCTATTTCTTCTTTATATTTTTATTGTCTTTTCTTTAGTTCATATTTTTCTTTCTTCAGTATTTCAATGTCTCACATTTTTTTTTTTTTTTTTTTTACAATGTCATCAAAATCAATCTTGATATTTTATGTTAAAATGACATAGGTTCTGATTTTGAAAGAAAGGTTTTTAGTTTTTCTGGATCTTCAAAATACAAAGATTTATCTCCAGATGATACTCTCACACACATCCAAACAGGCCATGGTTATGGGAGGGGTATAAATGGGTCAGGGGCATTTTCATATTCAGGATATTCCTGAATATGTATGAGAAAGATCTGCATATAATGGGTATAATGTGCATGCAATCTCTTTCATACTTATTCATTAGGGATATCTTGTAGCTCTCGATTTTCTGAACTTGGACAAACCTAATTTAGAGGCATTTAAATGGAACCTAGTGAGTGAAAAGGTACCAAAAGTGAAATTACAAATGCAGTAATAGAGATAAAGGCTACAACATTTGTAGGATCAACTCTGTTTTTGAAAGTTTTGTGTACTATACGGTCAGTAGAAAGGGTCCAGTAGCAGAGCCACAGGGGGGGGGGGCCTTGGGAGTCTAGGTCTCCCCATTTCAGGTTTGGGCCCCCTCCAGAACTGCAGCACCCCTTTTAAATGACTGGCAGAGCTGCCAAAGCTCTGCCTGTCAATTCCTGAGCTGCTTCCCTTCTCTTTATGAACTGGACATGCACCAGTGGAGTCATGCTGGTGAATTTTGTGTTTAAAAAGTAGCTAACATATTCATGTAGACCTAGAATATTTTTATGTAATATAAAACTGGTGTAAAGAGAATATGAACATTTACTCCCTCCCTCCCCCTCTCCTCCTCTCCCCATTTTGCAAAAGCGTAGCACAGTTTTTACCACCAGCCAGGGCCGTAACAGCTCCGATACCACTGCACAACAAAGTTTTTGCTTCCTGAACACTGCTGGGTGTTTCTTATAGAATTTTGGGTGCTGATCATGAATATTACATCAAAAATTACCCATCACGTACCATTTCAGAGAAATCTTCAATTTTGTCGTGATTTTTTCTTATATTTGGATGCAAACAATTTTTTCTCCCATAAGTGTCTTATCAACAACGGTTTGTGCCGCCTGGGTATGTCCATGCATAAAATCTAGCCAGGTTGGAAGCTGTTTTATGGAAGATGACATCCTGGGCATGTCTGGGCAGGTCTGAACGAGCTTGCGCTGTCTCACCATGCTATAATGGTGGCTTCCATACACCGATCCTGCTCATTTGGTTAATATAGATAGTCCGTGTGTGTATATAGTATCAGTATAGTAAAGTATAGTAGTATAGTAGCTGTAGCAATATAACAGTAAGTAAGCTTGATGCTATAGACGTTTTGGTGTCGGGCAATATGTCTCGTCGGTGTCGTAACAGCCGCGACACATTCTGCTATATCTGTGGGGAATATACACTTACGCCTCAGAGACGTTCGATGACTGCCCTTGTAAAGAAAGCCTATCATCTGTATTTTGGCTGCAAAATAGGTGATCAAGACAAGCAATGGGCGCCTCACATTTGCTGTGCGACATGTGCTGTTAGTCTGAGAGCCTGGCTCAGAGGTACTCGAAAGACGATGCCATTTGCTGTTCCGATGATATGGCGAGAACAGAAAGACCATGTGACGGACTGTTATTTCTGTTTGACTAATGTGTCTGGTTTCTCTGCCAAAAACAAGAAGTCAATTGAATATCCTAATCTGCCTTCAGCAATGAGACCCATGCCACATGATGACAGTCTTCCAGTTCCGAAACCACCAGAGGATTGGACCTTAGACGAACCAGATGAAGAAACTGCAGTGCAGGGTTCTAACAGTGACATTGACCCGGATTTTGAACCATCCTCATCAGGCGATCCACATCTGATAACACAGTCCGAATTGAACGATTTGGTCAGAGATTTGGGTCTGTCAAAAGCAAAAGCTGAGCTGCTAGGTTCGAGACTGCAGGAATGGTGTTTGCTATCACCAGGTACGAAAATTTCTGTGTTTCGAGACCGGCATCATGATATAACCAAATTTTTTGCACAAGTCGACAGTCTCTGTTTCTGTTGTGACATTGAAGGATTGTTCTCGGTCTTTGGTTGTGATCACAACCCGGAAGAGTGGCGTCTTTTCATTGATTCGTCAATGTTAAGCCTGAAAGCTGTTCTGTTGCACAATGGCAACGTTTATCCTTCAGTACCTGTTGGCTATGCAGCACATATGAAAGAAACATATGAGAATATGGAAATGTTACTAAAGTATGTCCAGTATACCAGGTATAACTGGAATATCTGTGGAGACCTCAAAGTCGTTGCTCTGTTACTAGGACTGCAGCTTGGCTATACAAAGTACTGCTGTTTCATCTGCGAATGGGACAGCCGAGACAGAGAGTCGCACTATTCTAGAAAGAACTGGCCACTCCGTAAAAAGTTAGTTCCAGGACAGAAAAATGTAGCACATGAATCGCTTGTTGACCCGACAAAGATATTTTTGCCTCCTCTTCACATTAAACTGGGACTCATGAAGAATTTTGTGAAAGCAATGAACAAGGAAGGGGAAGGTTTTCGTTATTTAAGACAGATGTTCCCAAGAATAACTGATGCCAAGATCAAAGAGGGTATTTTTGTTGGCCCCCAGATCAGACATGTTATGAGGGACAAGCGATTTGAAGATCTGTTAGTTGGGCCGGAAAAAATTGGCTGGAAAGCCTTGAAAGACGTTGTTGACAATTTTCTGGGCAATTACAGAGCCCCAAACTACATTCAGCTGGTAGACAAACTTCTCAAAGCATACAAGAGAATGAAGTGCAATATGTCACTCAAGATTCATTTCCTCCATTCACACTTGGACTTCTTCCCCGCAAATCTCGGTGCTGTGAGTGACGAGCACGGTGAAAGGTTTCATCAAGACATAGCTACGATGGAGAAACGATACCAGGGCAATTGGAATCCGTCAATGCTTGCCGACTATTGTTGGATGCTACAACGTGATGCACCAGACACTGAATATAAAAGAAACTCGGGAGCAAAACACTTTTAATTCTGTTTCATTTAGTCGCTTGTGCGAAACGTAAACTTGACTATATATTTTATTGTCAGTAAACATAAAAATCATAGAATTCCTATGAGCGTAGGAGCTGTTATCGCCGTGCAGGGCAGGATTAATCTTTCAGTAGGCCCCAGGAACACAAGTACACTGGGCCCCCTGGTCCTACCCCTCTTGATTGCTTGCTTATTTACTTCTTTGTTTATTTTCACTTGATTTTTTTTTTTTCCTCTTTATTTTAAAATTCTAAACAAACAACAAAGATCACCTCTTCGCGGACAACGTCCAAAGCATTGCTGCAAGAGTGAGACCTGGATGCGACATCATTAGATCAGCACACCAGGCCCCCCTGATCCCCTTGGGCCCAAGGCATCTACCTACTTTGCCTATTCATTAATCCAGCCCTGTCACTGTGGCCAGCACTAGAAACCATGCTACACTTTTGTTAAAGGGAGGAGAAACATAGAAACATGATGGCAGATAAAGGCCAAATGGCCTTTATCCCAGGACAAGCAGGCAGCATATTCTTGACTGATGGGTGACGGCACCGACGGAGCCCCGGTACGGACAATTTTAGAGTGATTGCACTCTAAGAACTTGGAAAGTTCTGGTAGGCCGCACCGCGCACGCGCGAGTGCCTTCCCGCCCGACAGAGGCGCGCGGTCCCCAGTTTCTTAGTTTCCGCGGAGCTAAGAAGACACGTTTCCTCAACGGCTGTTGAAGAAATATTTTTTCGATCTTCCCGCTCGCGTAAACCTTTGCTTTTAATAAAGGTTTCTTTATTTCTTTATTCTTTTTCTTTTAAAAAAAAAAGAACTTAGTTGTTTTTCCTTCTTTTTCGTTTCGCCCCGGCGGGGCCTGTTGCCACAATCGAAGCCTCG
The DNA here is from genome assembly GCF_902459505.1 of Geotrypetes seraphini. NCBI lineage: Eukaryota > Metazoa > Chordata > Amphibia > Gymnophiona > Dermophiidae > Geotrypetes > Geotrypetes seraphini. The sequence continues at coordinate 337,351,306 of NC_047084.1, read as the reverse complement.
GCTTTCGATTTGGCAGAGGCTGTCTTTACTTTCATGCCCCCTCAGCCCGGGTTTAAAAAGTGCCAGCGGTGCGCTAGGCCAATCTCACTGACAGACCCGCATAACTGGTGTCTGCAGTGTCTTGGTCCCGACCATCAAGCGTCCACTTGCACCCGCTGTGCAACTTTGAAAAAACGAACACTTAAAAACCGCCAAATCCAGCAGCGGTTGCTATTCGGTGCCGAGATGTCCGATTCCAATGTACCGGCACCGACATCGATTACTTCTCAATCGGCACCGACTTCATCGACACCGCGCGATACCGCGCCGGCGTCGCAACCAGCAGGTAAGCCGGCTAAGAAGCCTTCCCCGCTGGAGCGTCCTCCGGTCTCTACTGCAGTGAGTCCAATCCTGCCGACCTCGAGGCGCCCACGGAAGCGCTCCGCTCCGAATTGAAGTTAGCCCCTCGACATCGGGTTCTTCATCGGAGTGTCGAGCGGCACCCAAGGTACCGCAGAAGAAAAAGGCGGTACCGGTGCCTTCACTGGACGAGCGCATTGCCGCCGTTCTGCAGGTACAGCTGAGAGAGCAACTCCAACAGCTACTACCTGCCTTTTTGCCCCAGAACCTTCCAGTTCCGGTACGGTCGGAGCCACCGGTGCCGATAGTGGAACGCCCTCTTTTATCGGCATTCACTTTATCGGTACCGGGTCTTACCACCTCATCGACCTCGATGCCGGTTTTAGCTCCAGAGCCTAAATCTCACCACCAGGCAGTACAAACCTCGGTACCAGTACAACAGGTTACATCGCCTGGTACCGTATCCATGAGGTCGGGTAAGTCCACACATAAAACCCGACACCAGGAACCCTCCACACCAGAGTCTCGACACCATGGCTCTCAGGTTAGGGATCCTGATTTGTGGGGTGATTCTGAAGAGCCCTTTCTATCCGAAGGTGAATGCTCTTCTGATGAGGAGGAACGCCTTGTTACCAATCCCTCTTCTCATCCAGATTCCGCATCTTTTCCTTCTTTTCTAAAGGAAATGTGTGAATCCTTGTCTATTCCCTTGGAGGCTGAGTCAAAGAAATCTAAGGCATTTCTTGATGCATTGGACTTTGACCAGCCTCCAAGGGAATTCCTTAAACTTCCTCTCCATGATATCTTGAGAGAAACATTTTATAAAAACCTTGAAACTCCCCTGACTGTCCCTGGAGCCCCTCGAAAACTGGACTCTTTATACAGGGTGATACCTATTCCTGGGTTTGATAAACCCCAACTCCCGCATGAGTCTCTTTTAGTGGAGTCCACTTTAAAGAAATCAGCGGGAGCTAATGTGTATGCCTCAGTCCCTCCTGGCAGAGAAGGGAAATCAATGGACAAATTTGGCAAGCGGCTATATCAAAATGCCATGCTTGCCAACAGATCAGGAAATTATGCTTTTCATTTCTCATTTTATTTGAAGCATTTAATCCAAACTATTTCTACCTTTGAGAAATATCTGCCTGATCGCAAAAAATCTGCTTTTAACACTTGTACCTCCTCTCTTCTCCAGTTGAGGAAGTTTCTAGTAAGATCAATTTATGACACCTTTGAATTGACTTCTAGAGCCACGGCTATGTCAGTGGCTATGCGCAGGTTGGCATGGCTCAGGGTCTCAGAGCTGGAGGTAAACCACCAAGACCGTCTAGCAAATGCACCTTGCTTAGGGGATGAGCTGTTTGGTGATTCCATGGATTCCACCACACAGAAGCTATCGGCGCATGAGACACGTTGGGATACTCTCCTAAAGAATAAAAAGAAGACTCCCCCTACTAGGCCTTTCCGACAACAATCGGCCTACCAACGCCGCTATGCTGCTCGTCCCTTGCCTCAGGCTACTCAACAGCCTAGACGACAACGACAGCAACAACAACGTCAACCTCAGAGACAGGCGCAGCAGCAACAGAAACCTCCGCCGCCTCAAAAGTCTACTCAACCCTTTTGACGTGTTTCTCTTGAGCATAGCCAATATCATACCATCTGCCCATCTTCCCCAACCGATAGAAGGGCGCCTGACCCATTATCTCAGTCGGTGGGAGATCATTACATCCGACCAATGGGTCCTAAACATCATCCGCCACGGCTACTCTCTCAACTTCCACACTTATCCCGATCAAAGTCTACCAAAAGAGTCTGCTTTGAACACTCATCAATCCTCTCTCCTGATACAAGAGGTTCAATCCCTCCTTCTTCTAAACGCCATAGAAGAAGTTCCTCTAGACCAGAAAGGTCAGGGATTTTACTCCCGTTACTTTCTAGTTCCAAAGAAAACAGGAGATCTCAGGCCCATCTTAGATCTTCGAGATCTCAACAAATGCTTGGTCAAGGAGAAATTCAAGATGCTTTCTTTAGCAACTCTTTATCCTCTTCTCATTCAGGGCGAATGGCTATGCTCCCTCGACCTCAAGGAGGCTTACACTCATATTCCCATCCATCTAGCCTCCAGACAGTATCTCCGCTTCATGATCAATCACTGTCATTACCAATACAAAGTTCTCCCCTTCGGACTGGCTTCATCTCCAAAAGTATTCACCAAATGTCTGATTGTGGTGGCTGCTTTCCTTCGTTCACATCATCTGCAAGTTTTCCCTTACCTGGACGATTGGTTGATAAAGGCCAATTCTCCTCAAACAGTGCTACTGGCCACCAATCAAACCATCTTGTTCTTACAGATTCTGGGGTTCGAGGTCAATTTTCCCAAATCTCATCTCATCCCCACTCAGAGACTTCAATTCATTGGAGCGGTGCTGGACACGATCCTCATGAGGGCATTCCTGCCGTCCAACCGGCTCCACACTCTTCAAGTTTTGTGTCAAGAGGTTCTTCCTCAAAGTTCCATCTCTGCCAAACAAATGATGATACTATTGGGTCACATGGCTTCAACAGTGCATGTCACCCCTCTGGCACGTCTTCACCTGCGCACACCTCAATGGACCCTTGCTACCCAGTGGTCCCAAGCGACGGATCCTTGCTCACGTCACATATCTGTGACATCATCTCTTCGTCAGTCTCTACAATGGTGGTTGGTATCCTCAAATCTATCCAGAGGTCTTCTATTCCATCTACCTCCTCATCAACTAGTCATCACAACCGATGCCTCCCCGTATGCTTGGGGAGCTCATTTGAACGAGTTCCAAACTCAAGGCCTATGGACAGCCCAGGAAAAGAAACATCACATAAATTTCCTGGAACTCAGAGCGATGTTTTATGCCCTCAAGGCTTTCCAACATCTTCTCTTCCCTCAAGTTCTGCTCCTCTGCACAGACAATCAGGTGGCGATGTACTACATCAACAAGCAAGGTGGAACGGGTTCTCGCCTCTTGTGCCAGGAAGCCCAGAAAATCTGGACTTGGGCCATAAATCATCATCTATTCCTGAAAGCGATTTACATTCAGGGAGAAAAGAATTCATTAGCAGACAAACTCAGCAGAATTCTCCAACCTCACGAGTGGACACTCGATCCTGTAACTCTTCAGTCCATCTTCGTTCAATGGGGCACTCCTCAGATAGACCTTTTTGCAGCTCCTCACAATCACCAGCTGCCCCTTTTCTGCTCCAGACTCTACTCGCCTCACCGTCTGGCAGCGGATGCGTTTCTCCTAGATTGGTCAAATCTGTTCCTGTATGCTTTCCCTCCTCTCCCTCTCATGTTGAGGACCTTATTCAAGCTCAAGAGGGAACGAGCCACCATGATTCTGATAGCTCCGAGGTGGCCCAGGCAACATTGGTTCTCCCTTCTGCTTCAACTCAGTTCCAGAGAACCTTTTCTTCTGCCACTGTTTCCTTCTCTGCTTACACAGCATCAGGAAACCCTTCTACATCCCAACCTTCAGTCTCTGCACCTGACAGCTTGGTATCTCTCGGGCTGACTTCGAGTGATTCCCTTTTGTCTCAGCCTGTTCGTTCAATTCTGAATGCCTCCAGGAAGCCGGCCACTCTGCAATGTTACCATCAGAAGTGGACACGTTTTTCTTCCTGGTGTCTTCTTCATCATCATGATCCCACTTCCCTTGCAGTGGAGACCTTGTTGGACTATCTTCTTTCATTGTCAGACTCTGGTCTCAAATCCACTTCAATCAGAGTCCACCTCAGTGCTATTGCGGCTTTTCATGAGCCAGTCCATGGAAAAATCCTCTCAGCTCATCCCTTGGTGTCCAGGTTTATGCGGGGTCTTTTTAATGTAAAACCACCTCTTAAAGCCCCTCCTGTTGTCTGGGATCTCAATGTAGTTCTATCCGCTTTAATGAAGCCTCCATTTGAACCCTTGGCTACTGCTTCTTTCAAGTTCCTCACTTGGAAGGTGCTTTTCCTTATTGCTCTTACCTCTGCCAGGAGGGTCAGTGAGCTACACGCACTAGTTGCGGATCCACCTTTTACAATCTTTCATCATGACAAGGTGGTTCTGCGTACACATCCAAAGTTTCTCCCTAAGGTTGTCTCTGATTTTCATCTCAATCAATCCATTGTTCTGCCTGTCTTCTTTCCGAAACCTCACTCTCATTCTGGAGAACAGGCTCTACATACTTTGGACTGTAAGAGGGCTCTAGCTTACTATTTAGAGCGTACTAAGCCCCACAGATCAGCTCCCCAGCTCTTTCTGTCATTTGATCCAAATAAATTGGGTCGTCCTGTTTCTAAACGTACGTTGTCTAATTGGCTAGCAGCGTGCATTTCATTCTGTTATGCTCAGACCGGACTGACACTGGAAGGTTCTGTCACTGCCCATAGAGTCCGAGCTATGGCAGCATCTGTAGCTTTCCTCCATTCTACTCCTATTGAGGAAATCTGCAAGGCTGCTACTTGGTCCTCAGTTCATACTTTTACATATCATTATTGTCTGGATACTTTTTCCAGACGGGATGGACACTTCGGCCAATCTGTTTTGCAAAATTTGTTTTCCTAATGGCCAACCTTCCCTCCATCCCTCTTTTTGTTAGCTTGGAGGTCACCCATCAGTCAAGAATATGCTGCCTGCTTGTCCTGGGATAAAGCACAGTTACTTACCGTAACAGGTGTTATCCAGGGACAGCAGGCAGATATTCTTGCGTCCCTCCCACCTCCCCGGGTTGGCTTCTTAGCTGGCTTATCATAACTGGGGACCGCGCGCCTCTGTCGGGCGGGAAGGCACTCGCGCGTGCGCGGTGCGGCCTACCAGAACTTTCCAAGTTCTTAGAGTGCAATCACTCTAAAATTGTCCGTACCGGGGCTCCGTCGGTGCCGTCACCCATCAGTCAAGAATATCTGCCTGCTGTCCCTGGATAACACCTGTTACGGTAAGTAACTGTGCTATCTAGTCTGCCCATCCGCAGTAACCATTATCTCTTTCTCTCTCCGAGAGATCCCATGTGTCTATCCCAAACCCTTTTGAATTCAGACACAGTCTCTGTCTCCACCACCTCTTCTAGGAGATTGTTCCATGCATCTACCACCCTTTCTGTAAAAAAGTTTTTCCTTAGATTACTCTGAAGCCTATCACCTCTTAACTTCATCCTATGCCCTCTCATTGCAGAGTTTCCTTTCAAATGAAAGAGACTTGACTCATGTACATATATATTGCGTAGGTATTTAAATATCTCTATCAAATCTCCCCTCTCCCACCTTTCCTCCAAAGTATACAGATTGAGATTTTTAAGTCTGTCCCCATATGCCTTATGACGAAGACCACACACCATTTTGGTAGCCTTCCTCTGGACCGACTCCATCCTTTTTATATCTTTTTGGAGGTGCGGCCTCTAGAACTGTACACAATATTCTAAATGAGGTCTCACCAAAGTCTTATACAGGGGCATCAATACCTCCTTTTTCCTACTGGCCATACCTCTCCCTATGCAACCTAGCATCTTTCTAGCTTTCACCGTCACCTTTTCAACCTGTTTCGCCACCTAAAGATCATCACATACAATCACACCCAAATCCCGCTCTTCCATCGTGCACATAAGTTCTGCACATAAGTTCTAAACCCTTGGGTTTTTGCAGCCCAAATGCATGAACTTGTATTTCTTAGCATTAAATTTTTAGCTGCCAAATTTCAGACCATTCTTCAAGCTTCGCCAGGTCTTTATTCATGTTATTCATATCATCCGGAAGGGGGGTTAAAGACTAATATTGGACCACCCTGAATAGTCATCACAAATAACTTGTCAACTGAGGACTGGATTTGATTGAAGGTTTCTTGAGAAGATAAGCATTTTTAGCCAGTTCTTTGTAAACTGAATTTGAAATTTTTAGGTGCATGTCTTTTGTGTGATCTATTTCTTAGAAAACAAGAGTGTGATGATCGAAAAGGGGGGTCTTTCACAATTGTTGGGAAAATGGGCACGGGCTACCGAGGAGGTAGCCGTTTTCTGAGCACTAAATACAAAAAATGGTTTTCAATTTTATGGTTTGATTTTCTGAATATATTTTTGATCTGTATACAGATGTAATAAGATGTAGTGGAGGTTATGTTGTTCTAAGTCTATATGAATATATCAACATTCACCCTGGGGCTAGACACCATTTTGACTCCCTTTTTTGCAGTGTGAGTTTAAAAAGTAACGCCAGGAGGAGGGGAGTGATTCAAGAATTGGCTGACATCCCCTCCAGCAAAAGTATCTTTATAGCATGCGCAAGGGGTGAGAATGTGTTAACCCCCTCCAAGTCTACTCCTGGGCACCCCCAAAATCAGAGGGCTGACTACACCCCTGAATGGGACTATGCCATTTTTCTTCACAACTTTTGATGTTTTTCATGTTCTAAAAATAAATTATGATTATTATTATTATAGCCTAAAAACTGTAAGTACCTAAAGTGAGGTATGTGATTTCTGGGGTTAAGTATTGTTTTTATTGATAAAAGTTTCTCATATTTTAAAGATGCAACTGGTCCATACCTGAGGTCAATATTTTGCAAGATTAGGCAGTTGACATCCCTCTATCTTGTGATTTAAATCAGTCACATGCCCCACTTAGGCTACCTTTTCGCTCAGCGGGTCACAAATGTCTCAATCATATCCTTTTCCCATCTTTCTTTTGTTTATGTTTATATTTACTTTCTGATGAAGACTGCTGACTATGCTAGTAGTCACCCTGTGAACTGACTCCGAGGGGCCATTATTCAGCCAACAACATTCTGTTAAAGATACACTTTAGCCAGATATGTACAAAGTTATCTGAATAGAACTGATTAAAGGTATAAAGATATTTCAGACCTGCTACAGCTATGGCCATTGGCCAATTTATCCTACTAACTTTAACCAGATAGTGGCTAGATAACACCGATATCCAACTAAAGTTTAATCCTGCCTCCCACTTCTTCAACATTACCTCATTTTAAATGTTTGAATATTCTTTGGCCATATATTGAGATGTGCAGCTGAAAGTTATGAGTTTAGCTTCCAAGGAAATTTTAATTAACCAGTCAGCTCCTAATTAACCAGATAAGGAGGAGAGTTATCAACATAGACAGGGGCATTGCTTCCATCGACCGAGCCCAATAAAATACCCAGGGCTGTCCAATGGTAAGGGCCACATTTAGCTTAACCCTCCCTTCTTCTCTTTGCCCTCCTCCCTCACCCACACACACCCAGCTCTGACACCTCTCACCCATATTCCGTTCTCCAAAGGCCACTGCTGAGAATGATGAAAGCTGCCCCTCTCTGACAAGCAGGGCTTTTCCTTTGCTGGGCACCACCTTTCTGATTCAACTTCCTGTGAATAACAAAAACATAGAAATATTAAGGCAGATAAAGACCATATAGCCTATCTAGTCTTCCCAAATATGCCATGCACTATCCCCTCCGCTCCATTAGAGATTCAACTTACTTGTCCCAAGCTGTCTTGAACCCAGATGCACTCTTCATTTCTTTTTTTTTAAATAGATATTGTTAAGGTATATGTCTTTATGTACTTAGGTTTTAATGTTCTATATTTTGATATTTCACTCTTCATCTCCACCACCTCCACCAGGAGACCATTCCAAGCATGTTACTTCTCAATCTAGCCCCTTTCATCTTTATCCTATGCCCCTTCATTCCAGAGCTTCCTCTGAATTGAAAGAGAATCACCTCATATGCATTTATGTCCCGTAGCTATTTAATCATCCCTATCATATCTCCTCTCTCCCATCTTTCTTCCAAAGTATACATATTGAAATCTTTAAGTCTGTCCCCATACATCTTATGATGAGGACCACCGACCATTTTAGTAGCCTTCTTCTGGACCAACACCATCCTGTTTATATCTTTTTGTAAGGTACAGTCTCTATAATTGTACAAAATATTCTAAATGAGGTCTCAGCAGAGTTGCCCTGGAATTGGACCATTACAATATGTTAAGTTTGTATTATGCACTATTAATCAGCAGTTTACGGGTTCAAATATACTCATTTTGCCTGATCTTTCTTGAGATATGCAGAAGAGGTGCTAGGCATTCTTGGCCTATTAGTCGAGTGGTAGCTTTGGGAGCCAATTTTATGTTGAAATTTCTTTGAGTTTACATGATAGTCTTTGGAGGTACAACGTATAATTTCTTCGATCCTAAACAGTTTTGGGAATTTATTTCTGCAAAAGAGGAACTTAAGGTTATGGAATTGATTTCACAGAGTTATGTGATCCACTGTTAATAAGGTGGGCTCAGATGGACATGTGGTGTTAACTTTGTCTCAATCTCCCTTTTTTTCTCTTTCATTTACTTTTTAATCTTGGATTCATATATCCTTATTTTGTGGTCTCTTATATTATATTGGTTTTCAATTTGATTGTATTTCCTTATGCTGTATTTTCTTCCTTTTCCTGAATCATGGATTTTACGAAGTGATTGTAAATTTTTAAAATTGTAGTAAAATAAAAGAGTAGCAAGCCTGCTGACACTAAACATGGGGCAGTTTTACCCTGCTAAAAATATTTTAAATAACCAGAAAGAGGGATACACATACTCAAGCAGACACTTAGGGCTCCTTTTACTAAGCTGTGCTAGCGGTATTAGCGTGCGTTTAGTGCATGCTAAATTGCCCCGCGTGCTAAATACTAATGCCACCATTGAGCTGGCGTTAGTTTTTGGCGCGAATCTGCAGCGTGCGCTAAAAACGCTACCGCAGCTTAGTAAAAGGAGCCCTTAAAAGGAAGTTTTCTTCATTGTATGTTGTTCACCACAAAGATAAAGAATCAGCAATATTTCCACTTAGGTTGTGATGATGGGATTTCCACACTAGCATTATATCGTGATGCTCTTCAGCCGACAAAGTGTCTAGTGGAAGATTCTTTGAAGATAGAAAAATTAATCTGATCTTCAGTTCCTAGCTGTTCTTTGGGCTAACTGATTATGGGATTGAGAATGCATTTGTTTTTTCTGGCACTACCCAATGTTTTTAAGTTTCTGTGTTTGTTTGGCTGCATTTAGATCTATAAACTGAGTGAGGGTTACTTCTAAAAACTGTGGCACTGAGGCGTAGCTACATGTGGTTAGGGGTGCAAGAATCTCACTGGGCAATACAATTCTAAATTAAATGTCCTCAGCAGAATTCTTTTTAGTATCTTGGGAAAATGTCCATGGGAGAGAAAAAAAAGCCACCCTGAAGGGATTCCAGTGGGGAGGGAATGTGTGTGTGGGAAACACTGCCACACCAATTGGCTGTGTTTGTTATTTATTTATTTTAGTTAAGGCTACATCAGGGGTGCCCACACTTTTTGGGCTTACGAGCTACTTTTAAAATGACCAAGTCAAAATGATCTACCAGCAACAAAATTTTAAAAAACACAAAGCACACTGTACGCAGAGATACTTGGAGAGGAACTAGAAGGCCTTGAGCATGCGCAGATGCTCAAGGCCCAGTGCAAGCAAGAGGGAGCATTTTTGGGCACCGGCATGTCCTGTGTGTTGGTGCTGGTGTCGGTGCCAGATAAGGGTAAGAGATTGTGTTTGGGTGAGTGGGGGATGCCGGATCGCGGTGGGGGGGGCGACATGAGCGGGGGGATGCCGGATCATGGGGTGGGATGCCGAATAGCGGGGGAGTGGAGCAGTGCCGGTAGCCTCGGGGGTGGGGGGTAAGGTGGAGCAGCACCATTGGCTTCGGAGGGGGGGGGGGGAACGAATCAAGCGAGTTTCCCTTACTTCCTATGGGGAAACTTTGATATACGAGTAAATTGGTTTACGAGCATGCTTCTGGAACTAATTATGCTCGTAAACCAACGTTTCACTGTATTTATTTCTGCCTTTCTTTCTCTCTACCCCTGCCTGCTTCTCATTCTTTCTCTCTACCCCCTGCCCCCTCTTTATTTCTGCCTTTCTTTCTCTCTACCTCTGCCCCCCAAGCTGCTAACTTCTCCACTTCCCTGATTCTTTCCCTACCCCCACCCCAAGCCACCAACGCAATTTCTCCCTGCTGCTTCCCCGAGCCAGGCCTGGCGTGTACAAGCGCCAGGCCCACAAGACTTCACCTCCGACGTCAATTCTAACGTCAGGGAGGAAGTTCCAGGCCAGCCAGGCAGCGATTGGCTGGCCCAGAACTTCCTCTCCAACATCAGAATTGACATCGGAGGTGAAGTTTTGTAAGTCCGGTGCTTGTACGCGCCAGGTCTGGCTTGGGGAAGCAGCAGGGAGAAAAAGATCGCAAAGGCAATGTGATTGACTTGCGTTGCCTTTGCGATCTACTGGTTAATTGCAATCGACCATTTGGGCACCCCTGGGCTACACCATGTAATCTGCATGTACTGACTGCCATGCACTATGGCTTTGCCCTGTGCAGTAAACACAAGCCAGATGCTGGGCACACCCTCTGTGTTTATCACTAAGGATTTGCACTTATCAAATGTTAATTGTTACCTTTAAAATGTAGTGCAAGATCTTACTACTCTTTGGTAAAGTGTATAGCACTATAGTAGCTCAAGATGAGTTACATTCAGTTATACTAAATATTTCCTTTTCCCGGGGGGAGGGGGGCTTGTAATCTAATTTTGTACTTGAGGCAGTTGCAGGTTAAGTGACTTGCCCAAGTTCACAAGAAGCCACAGTGGGATTTGAACTGGGTACCCCTGGATATCAAGCCTAGTGATTAGCACTGCTCCGAAGAGCTAAATGTTTTGCACCCCAAAATATTTTGCACTACCCTGGGGTAAAATATGGTTAGCACTGCTTCAAGATACAAAATGTTTTGCACCTAGAAATGGAGTGGAGGAGTAGTTTAGTGGTTAAGGCAGCAGGCTAGACAATCAGGGCTGCTTAGTCTAAGATTCAAATCCCTCTCAGAGTAGTGCAAAATATTTTGCAGCCAGTTTTTTTTAAACCTTTACTTAATCAGCAGTGCACAGAACCAGAACAAGGTACATAAACCATTAATAAATACATATAAATGGCACCAAATCACAAAAAGCAGTTGACATAAAAAGAATGTTGCACCAGCCATGTCTTCAGAAAACAACTCTAGCCCACATTTTAACATGTTAGACTCCCCAGTGGTGCACACAGATACTGAGCCAGAAAAGCTACTGGTTTTGTAAGATGGTAGGCATAGACATTTTAAAGCCCTGAATATTTAGAGATATCGGCAATTTCTGAAATTTGGATGTATTAAAGTCTACAACCCTCCCAAGTAGACATTTTTGTAAGACATATCTAAACATTATGCATACCATTTTACAATCTCTGGCAGAAGCTACATGGGGAGATTTGCATTGGCTGCAAAATAGCAGTTCTTGGAAATCTCACCTCAGAAAAGATAGACATATGTATATGTTGTGTGAAGGGGAGACACTGAAAATATATTTTTATTGTGGCAGGGCACACAAAAGGCATAGGTTGAGATCTGCCATGGTGATGGCACAAGTAGCTGTGGGCAAAATGATGAACATGCGGAGAGCTAAACATGGTCATAGAAGGGACCTGCTGCATCCCAGAGGGGGAGAAGGAAGGAAAGGGGACAAATGATGGGAAAGAGGTATTTGGCATGGTATTGGAAGGTGGGGGGAGATAGCAGGTATGGAGACAGAGGGATTTCAGATGACTGACCTAGCAAATGGACTCATCGATTCTCTCTTGTAGTTCTCTTGCAATCAATACCAACAGAATCAGAGGGACATGTTGTGGCAGCACTTATTCATGATTTAAAGATGGTCTAAGTCAGTGTTTTTCAACCTTTTTACACCTATGGACCGGCAAAAATAAAAGAATTATTCTGTGGACCGGCGGTTGAAGAACACGGGGCTAAGTCGTGGGCCAGACCTCGCCCATCTCTACCCAATCTCCACCCCAGACCCCGCCCATATAATAGTACTTATTGCACCTTGCACATCCCGTGCCTCATCTGGAAGCCTTCCCTCTGACGTTGCAACGTCAGAGCGAAGGCTCCGGTTCAGGCACAGGATGCCCGTAGGAGCCACTGCCCGTGGCTTTGTGCACTGAATCAGTTAGGAAGAGGGAGCTGGCTCGAAGATAACGCCGCATCGATCACACCGTGGACCGGCGGTTGAAGAACACTGTTTTGGGCCTGATGCATGTGCTAGCCCTGTGGACCGGCAGAAAATTTCTGTGGACCGGCACTGGTCCATGGACCGGTGGTTGAAGAACACTGGTCTAAGTCCCAACATTCATCTGGATGTGCATCAGCATGCTATCTAGAATCAGGGATAGATGTTGCTGGCTCAGGGCCACTGTTGACACTCCCCTGTTCTGCCATGCCTCCCCCAGACCTATATGGTTTTGTGGCTTAAACGTTTAGTCTGCCCTTATATAAAATACCAGCTTATATATTTTGGCTGCTTATAGGGCTAAATTCAGTAACTAGCAGCCAAATTGAGTACTAAGTGATATTCTATAAATGATTCTCCAAACTGGGTACTGTTTATAGAACAGCACTTAGGGCTGTTTATAGAATCAGGCCTAGTGGTGCCTAAGTGGTGCCAATTGAAGCAAAGGTCATCTTCAAATTCGCCTGTCTCTGCTTTAAAACCTTGACTGGATCATCCCCGATATACCTGTCACGTCACTTTGTGTTCCCAGGCTCTAACTGAACACGCAATGCCCACCTGTTTGCCTTCCCCTCGCTAAAGGGATGTATTTACAAAAGATTCCTGGACAAAACCCTCTCTTTTCAAGCTGGCAAATGGAATGATTGGCTTACCACCCTCATCTCTCTTGCCCCATCCTACCTATCTTTCAGAAAATCTCTCAAAGCTTACCTCTTTGATAAATTTTTCTAACCCCATCCTTCCTTCCTTTCCTCTCCTTCCTCACCTATATACCTCTTCTTCCCCGGATCTTACTATCCTCATCCTGCACTCCCTAGTAACTGTATATATTCCTTTCTCTCCTCTCTTCATCCTTCCAAAGTATTTTAGATCAATGTAGTCTTGTTAGAATGTTTATTTCTTATTTTTCCTCTATCTCTATTTTTCACTTCTTTGTTATTCTCCAGATACTTTAGTTAGATTGTGAGCCTTCGGGACAGTAAGGGAATTTATAAGTACCTATCTTACTTTTTAATTTTAATTGTTATTGTTTCTGGTTACTTTACCCTTGTTAATCTGACTCTGCATCTTCGCTGTAAATGTACAGTCTCTTCTCCTGTAAACCGCTCTGAACTGTTTTGTGGTATTGCGGTATACAAAAATAAATTTATTATTATTTATTATTAAGTGGATTTAGGCCTCAATAAGCATCTTAGACTTAGGCACCACTCCACTGGCCAGTTCTGAATGAATGGACTGCGGAGCATAGAGTAAAAACAGCGAGCCTAACTGTACAACAGGAGCCTCTACGCTGAAGAAAATTCTGTAAAACATGGTCATGTCGGTGGAGGCGCTCCCTAAATATATGTTCAACTCATAAAGATAAGTTAAATTTTAAGGATTCACAATCATTATAAAATGGATCCTATGAAGAGAATGGCTTATGTGATTAAGAACATAAGAAGTTGCCTCCGCTGGGTCAGACCAGGGGTCCATCGCGCCCAGCAGTCCGCTCCCGCGGCGGCCCATCAGGGCCATGACCTGTAAGTGATCCTTTGTCTAAAACCCTTTAATCCCCATTTTTCTTCTATCTATACCCTTTCATGGTCCTATCTCTTCCTCTATCTATATCCCTCAATCCCCGTATCCTTCAGGAACTTGTCCAATCCCTCTTTGAATCCCCTTAATATACTCTGTCCTATCACATCCTCTGGAAGCGCATTCCAGGTGTCCACCACCCTCTGAGTGAAGAAAAATTTCCTAGCATTGGTTCTAAACCTGTCCCCTTTCAGTTTCTCTGAGTGCCCCCTTGTTCTTGTAGTTCCCAATAGGCTGAACAATCTGTCCCTTTCCACCTTCTCTAAGCCCTTCATGATCTTGTAAGTCTCTATCATGTCTCTTCTGAGTCTTCGCTTCTCCAGGGTGAAGAGCCCCAGCCTTTCTAGCCTCTCTGTGTATGAAAGGTTTTCCATACCTTTTATCATTCTTGTCGTTCTTCTCTGAACCCTCTCAAGTATCTCCATGTCCTTCTTTAGGTACGGCAACCAATATTGGACACAGTACTCCAGATGTGGTCGTACCATCGCGCGGTACAGCGGCATGATGACTTCCTTCGTTCTGGTTGTAATACCCTTCTTAATAATACCAAACATTCTGTTTGCCTTCTTCGAGGCTGCTGCTCATTGTGCCGTTGACTTCATTGTTGTATCCACCAGCACACCCAAGTCTCATTCAAGGTTACTTCCCTCTAGTACTAATCCCCCCATTTGGTAGCTGAACATCGGATTCTTTTTCCCTATATGCATGACCTTGCATTTCCCTACATTGAAGTTCATCTGTCATTTATTCGCCCACTCCTCCAGATTACAAGCCTATAGAGGATCTACAAAAAAGCACAGTTACTTACCGTAACAGGTGTTATCCAGGGACAGCAGGCAGATATTCTCTACATGTGGGTGACATCACCGACGGAGCCCCCTAGAGGGCGTTTTCGCAAGCAAACTTGCTTGAAGACCTTCAAGCTTGCAATTGGCCTGCGCATGCGCGCGTGCCCCTCCTGCCCAACCTAGGGCGTGCGTCTCCTCAGCGTGGCCTCAGTTCAGATAGCAAGCAAAGAAGCCAACCACAGGGAGGTGGGTAGGTTGCAAGAATATCTGTCTGCTGTCCCTGGATAACACCTGTTACGGTAAGTAATTGTGCTTTATCCCAGGACAAGCAGGCAGCATATTCTCTATATGTGTGTGACCTCCAAGCTAACTAGAATGGGATGGAGGGAGAGTTGGCAAATTAGGAGAACAGGTTTTGCAAAACAAACTGGCCAAAATGGCCATCACGCCTGCAGAAAGCATCCAGACAGTAGTGAGAAGTGAATGTATGAACCAATGGGAGTTGAGCGGAGGAAAGCAACAGACGCCACCATCGCTCGGACCTTGTGGCCTGTGACTCGACCCGGCAGGGAGAGGCCAGCCTGAGCGTAACAGAAAGAGATGCAAGGGGCCAACCAGTTAGAAATAGTTCACTTAGAAACAGAGTGACCCAAGCGATTAGGATTGAAAGAGAGGAACAGCTGGGGAGCAGAACGATGAGGAGCGGTGCACTTCAAGTAGAAGGCCAGTGCACACTTACAATCAAAAGAATGCAGAGCCGCTTCTCCAGGGTGAGAATGGGGCTTCAGAAAAAGCACAGGAAGAACAATGGATTGGTTGATGTGAAACTCAGAAACAACCTTAGGCAAGAACTTAGGATGGGTACAGAGAACCACCTTATCATAATGGAAGACAGTGAAAGGTGGGTCCGCTACCAAGGCCTGAAGCTCACTGACCCGACGGGCAGAAATGAGAGCAATAAGAAACACAACCTTCCAAGTAAGATACTTCAAGTGAGCCCATGCTAGTGGCTCGAACGGGGGTTTCATCAAACGAGCAAGGACCATGTTAATATTCCAAACCACCAGAGAGGTTTAAGGGGCGGGTGAACGTGGAAAAGGCCTTTCATGAAGTGGGAAACCACAGGATGAACAGAGAGAGGCTTCCCGTCAATCGGCTGATGAAAAGCAGTAATGACTTGAGACCAGTGCCAGACAAGTGCAACAGATAATCCAGGACAGCAGATAGGGAGGGAGGTAGAGATGGGCTCCAGCTGCCGAGTAGCACATCAGGAAGAAAATCGGGTCCACTTCTGATGGTAACATTGGTGAGTGAACTCCTTCCGAGACACCTCTAGAACGTCCAGCACAGGCTGGTAGAACTGGAACGAGGACATTAAGTCTCGAGGAACCAAGCCGTCAAGTGCAGAGACTGCAGGTTGGAATGAAGAAGAGAACCCCGACTCTGCATAAGCAGAGAAGGAAAAACAGGCAGAAGAAGAGGCTCCCTGGAACTGAGTTGTAACAGAAGGGAGAACCAGGGCTGCCGGGGCCAACGAAGAGCTATCAGAATCATGGTGGCACGCGAGGACTTGAACCTGACGAGAGTCTTCATAATCAGAGTGAATGGAGGTAACGCATACAGAAAAAGGTTTGTCCAATCCAGCAGAAAGGCATCCGCCTTGAGCCTGAGAGGGGTGTAAACCCTGGAGCAGAAACGGGGCAACTTGTGATTGAGGGGGGACACGAATAGATCGACATCCGGAGTCCCCCAACGAGCAAAGACCTGAAGCAGAGTCAAGGAATGGATGGACCACTCGTGAGGCTGTAGAAGATGATTCAACCAGTCCGCCAGAAAATTGTGCTTGCCCTGAATGAAGACCGCTTGAAGGAACATGTTGCGGTGAATGGCCCAATCCCAGAGCCGCAATGCCTCATGGCAAAGGGACCAGGACCCCGTGCCCCCCTGTTTGTTGAAATAATACATGGCGACCTGGATGTCCGTGCGGATCAACACCACTCGGTCGCGAAGCAGGTGGCAAAAAGCTTTCAGAGCGAGGAAAATCGCTCGAAGCTCCAGCAGATTGATGTGACAAAGGCGGTCAGCATTGGACCAAAGACCCTGAGTGTGAAGACCGTCCAGATGAGCCCCTCAAGCATAGGCCGACGAGTCCGTCATGAGGACCTTTTGCGGATGAGGGGCATGAAACAGAAAACCTCTGGAAAGATTGGAAGAGAGCATCCACCAACGGAGAGACTTCCTCAACAAAGGAGTCACAACTGCATCGAAAGAGAGAATCCCGATCCTGGTTCCATTGGGACACAAGAGTCCACTGAGGAATACGGAGGTGATGTCTGGCAAAAGGAGTCACATGAACCATAGAGGCCATGTGATCGAGGACCATCAGGAGCCGAGCCGGGGACAAAGACAGATGGGTCACCGTCTGACATAAACGGACAAGGGCCTCCTGCTGAGGCCGAGGCATGAAGGAGCGTAGACAAACTGTGTCCAGGACCGCTCCGATGAACTCTAGAGACTTGGGGAAGTTCACCTCGAAGCCGAGACTCTGAAGGAGCAAGATGGATTGATTCATCGCTCGCAGGACTTCCTGGCGAGAGGACAACTTGATCAACCAGTCGTTGAGTTAGGGAAACACCTGCAGGCCGTGGAGACACAGAGCCACAGCTACCACTACAAGGCATTTCGTGAAAACCCTTGTAGAGGCTGCCAGGCCGAAGGGAAGAACACGATACTGGAGGTGGAGATCCCCCACCCTGAATCTCAGATACCAGTGAGAGGCCGGATGGATCAGAATGTGCGTGTACGCCTCCTTGAGGTCCAACGAGCACAGCCAGTCCCCCTCATCCAGGAGGGGGTACAACGTTGGAAGGGTGAGCATTCTGAACCTTTCCTTGACCAGAAACTTGTTCAGGGCCAGGAGGTCCAGGATCGGACACAGGTCCCCCGTCTTCTTGGGTACCAGAAAGTACCAGGAATAAAACCCTTGTTCCACTGGTCCGGAGGAACCACCTCAACCGCTCGAAGGCGAAGGAGGGCCTGAGCTTCCCGCAAAAGGAGAGGCAACTGAGACGGGGCAGAAGGAAACTCTCTTGGTGGTAAGTCCGGGGGCATGCAACTGAAGTGAAGGGAGTACCCCTCCCGGACAATGGAAAGTACCCAACTGTCGGTGGTAAGACTTTCCCACTGAGGATAGAAATGATGGAGGCAGCCCCCGATGGGAAGGGGGGAAGGCTCCAGGAGGAAGGGAGCCTGCAGGATCATACCGGAATTCTCAAAAAGCCGCTGGGGACGGCGGCTGGACTTTAGCTTGGCACTGCTGCTGCTGCTGCTGCGGCCACTTCGAAAGAGGCCGAGAGAACGCAGGAGTAGTTTTCTGTGGGTACCTCCGGAGAGGGATTTTGTACTGCCTGGCCGGAGGGGTCTTCGGCTTAAGACACACCAGAGAGGCGAAGGACCATTCGTGTTCCGATAGGCGCTTAGTAGCCGCCTCAATGGAATCATCAAATAGCTCATTATCCACGCAAGGGAGATTGGCTAGACGATCCTAGAGATTCGGGTCCATGTCAACAATTCTGAGCCAGGCGAGGCGACGCATGGCAATCGCATAAGCCGTGACCCTCAAGGACAATTCGAAGGTGTCATAAGCTGCCTGAAACATATAGAGTCGGAGTTGGGAGAGAGTCTCCTCGAGGAGACGAAACTCCTGACGATGAGAATCTGGCACGTCCGAGCAGAAGGAATGGAGGGCCTCCACACAGAACTGGAGATAGGACGTGAAGATAAAGTTATAGTTGAGGACACGGTTCGCTATCATCGAGTTTTGATAAAGACGGCAACCAAACTTGTCCATCGTACTGCCCTCTCAGCCCGGCAGACGGCAGCGTACACCTTCGAGGGGTTGGATTTCTTCACGGAAGACTCAACCATCAAGGATTGGTGAGAAAGCTGAGAACTTTCAAACCCTTTAACCGGGATCATCCGGTAGCGGGACTCCAACTTGGAGGGAATAGCCGTGACTGCATAGGGGGTCTCAAGGTTCCACAGGAAAGTTTTCCAAGAACCTGGTGCAGAGGCAAGCGTAGTGCCTCATGGGGCGGCTGAGTAACCCCCATCTCCACCAGGAATTCCTGGGTATAACGGGACTCCGACTGAAAGTCCAGGTTCAAAGCCTTGCCCATGTCAGCAATGAAACGAGTGAAGGAAGAGTTTTGAGAAGAAGACTCATCTTCAGGAGGGGATCCCGAACGAGATCTCGGGGCAGCAGAGAAGGAGGGAGAAATCTTCCTTGAGTAGCACACCGGAGCCTCAGAGTCCCGGGAATGGGAAATCGAGGAGGCTCGGCTAAAGCACCTCGGGGGCGTCGAGGAACGACCTCTCATAAGATGGAAGGGAGAGGACCCCGGAGTCCAAGGGTCCCTCATGCGGAGCCTCGGAGAAGATGGGGCAAAGGAAAATTATTTCAAAAAGTTTGAAGAAGACCCTCGGGAGGCAGACCGGTGCCTTGAGGGAGAATGCATGGTAGAGTCCAGTTCGAGGACAAGGGTATGCTTGGAAGGTTTCGTGGTCGGAGACCTGCCTCGAAGAGGCGGGGAGAACTGCAGCCATTTAGGAGGAGCAAACCTCGACAAATTAGCAGGAGAAAAACGGGTTCCCGTCACGGGACCCTGGAAAGTCACAGGCCCCGAATCCGGGGACGAAGAATCGCTCGAGGGAATCCTGCAAGTCTTGCGCGTGGGGCTCCGAGACACAAGCGAAGTACGCTCAGGCTGGTCAGAAGGGGGCTGGGTCAAGACCGAGGTCAGAGGCTTCGAGGCCGGGACAAACAGGCTCACCACCGAGTAGAGCTGCAAGGTAAGGATAGCCTTAAGCATGTCCTCGAACATCGGCACTGAGACCAAGGGAGGTTGGGTCTGGGGTGCAGCAGTGCGCTCCTTCGGGGGCAACCTCAAGGAAGAGTATTCCCTACGTGAGGAGGCACGCTTTGAATGATGTCTCGAAGAGGCTGACGAAGCGGCACTCACATGAGACTCCGAGGTAGGCTTCTTTGCCGGCACACCTGAGGAGGCAAGAGGAGACTTACCCGAGGCCGGGGTAGCAGGAGAAGCTGAGGCTGGGGTCTTCGAGGCCGAGGGGGACTTCGAGGCCGATGTCTTCGAGGCCAAGGTCCCCGATGCTGGGGCCGAGGCCGAGCGTGAGGCATGTCCCACAGGATACATAGAGCCAAACAGTTGAAGAATCTTGGCCACTCTCCGACGAAGAGCCCGCAGTTGCAAAGTCGCACAACGCGGACACGACTCAGCGCGGTGCTCCGCACCCAGGCACTCCACACACCAATGATGGGGATCGGTGATGGAGATAACCCGATTGCACTTAGTGCAGTTTTTGAACCCGGAACGAGGCCGGGACATAAGCAAAAGGACAGCCGCGGCCCCGCGAGGACAAGTGGCCAGAGCAAGACTGGAGGCCCAGTCAAAAAAGGCACGAAATAAAAGAAGAAAGGCACGAGCACAGCGACTCAAATGAAAAAATAAAAAGGGAAAGCCGCGGTGCAAGAGGGACAATGAGATCACGTGCAGCAAGGGAGCAGTGCTTCTGGCTCCGTGGAAAACATTGAACTGAGGCCACACTGAAGAGACGCATGCCCTAGGTCATGTGCGGGCCAATCGCAAGCTTGAAGAACAGACCCCTGAGGAACCCCACTATTTACCCTTCTCCATTGAGAATATTGACCATTTAAATCTATTCTGTTTTCTATCTTTCAACCAGTTCTTAATCCATAATAGGATATTGCCTCCTATCCCATGACTTTCTAATTTCCTCAGAAGTCTTTCATGAGGTACTTTGTCAAATGCTTTTTGAAAATCCAAATACACAGTATCAACTGGTTCACCTTTATCAACATTTATTTATTCATTGAACTTTCTATACCGTTCTCCCAAGAGAGCTCAGAATGGTTTGCATGAATTTATTCAGGTACCCTGTCTGTCCCAGCGGGCTCACAATCTAATGTACCTGGGGGCAATAGGGGGATTAAGTGACTTGCCCAGGGTCACAAGGAGCAGCGTGGGTTTGAACCCACAACTCTAGGGTGCTGAGGCTGTAGCTTTAACCACTGCACCACACTCACACATGTTCATTTCCTCCTTCAAAGAAATACAGTAGATTGGTGAGGCAAGAATTCCCTGGACTAAAACCATGTTGGCTTTCTCTCATTAATCCACGTAATAGCAGTCAGTGAGAAGAGGTAGTGCCATAAACAGGCTGCTTCCGGCCAGCCCTTACAGAGTCTTTCCTCTGCTGCGTTGGAAGTGACGTGGCAGAGGAAAGACTTTGCTGGGGTTGCCTCAGCTGCTTCGGGTGAGGGGAGGGAGGAGGGTGAGATGCCAGGACCGAAGCCGAAAGGAGGTGTTGTCAGGACCAGCTGCCGCGTGGTGGCTGGAGGGTGATTTGTACCTGCCACTGCTTCTTTGCTAGACATCCTAAAAGTCTGGTAAATTACCACGCTGATTAAGCCAATTAAAAAATTACGTTTGGCGCAGATCCTGAACTTAGGCATTGCTAGGTGGCCACAATTAGGATGCAGTTTATAGGATTTCCCAGTTAGTGCCGAGATCTATGTCCAGTTTGGGGCACAAGGATTCACCCCAATTGAACCTGGTGTAAATTTTCACACGCTGCACTCAAATTTTAGGAATGCCATGGCCTTACCCCCTTTTCAGATCTGCAGTTAAAACTTAACATGTGCCTCTTTATAGAATACCAATTAGGGAGATGCACATGTAAATTCAAATTCTTGCCAGTTATTGCCCAGTTGTGTATGCTAATTGGCTTTGTTATTCAATTTTGAGTGCCATATATAAAATGGGGGGATAAAGTGCCAGGATTGCGATGTTTAAAGCATGAATAACAGCTCTAAACGACCACCTTTGGCTCTTTACAATCAGGTTTTAAATGGGTATGTATGAATAGGGTTGAAAATAAGGACCGTAAATTAATACACTGCCTTTTATCTTACGAATTCAAAAAAAGACCATGCTGGCGGGGGGTATAGATGAGCAATAACACCGGGGCCTTCAACTTTCTATCTCCTTTTGGTTTTCACTAACTCTTTTGGTTTTCATTTATAAAAAAATTATATAACAATTAATTATGACTAGAAAAGTTATGCACAATATCTGATGAGCGAGAAGATATAGAAATACTTTAGTAAATACACCAAGCTTAAAATAAGAATGAAAGCCAACATCCAGGACTCCTTTTACTAAGGTGCGCTAGCGTTTTGAGTGCACGCAGCATTTTAGCGCGCGTTATTCTGCGCGTTAAGGCCCTAATGCACTTTTGTAAATGGAGCCCTTAGTGAAATCCATCGCATCTTGGAAGGCACTAACTGTGTGCAGTGATTTTTTTTGTATTCTGAGGTTTTATTTGATTGAAACAAAATCCAGGACATTATTATAACATGGAGTAGCCAAACCATTCATCTAAGCCTAGGCCTTTAATTAAATTGAATGACACAAACTTGTTGGCAATAGAGCAATGTTTCATCTTAAAAAAAAATAGACACAAACCCATAGTGTGTGACCAGAGAAAGTGTTGATACTTTGGGTTTTGTGGTGAGAGTCCACGTGGTGACATCACACCCTGAGAATGCGCATTGATTGGCTGCATGAGGTGCAGCTGAAACAGTGAGTTATTGAAAAAGCAGTGGCCAGCAGAAACCGGTCTCTTCTTCTTTAGCCAGGCGGCCTAAACCAAACCTGAATACAACAGCACAGGTAATCTATTCATTTCTCTCTCTCTCTATAGATAGATACAAATATAGACATCTTTTAGCTGATTTTGATTTTTATTCTAGCATGGGATTGAGAGGTTTTTATGCACATTTAGCATGATGAAAAGAAGCAGAGGGTTAACCCACTTAAAACATTTGTTAATGAAAATCAACCAAATAGTTGCATGGGTCTGAATATCACTTTTATTGAGCTAATGAATATTTTTTTTTTTAATGCAAGTGTTCAGGATGACTCAATTCCCTTTCTCAGGCAATATCAAATTTAGAATGAATTGTCCCAGTAGCTCAAAGGTTTAAACTGTTTAACAATTTATTGATTTTTGGTTTGTTTCTTTTTTAGAAATTATGGATAGTCTTGCTTATTGAATACAAAATTTAGCCTTTTGATTCTTTGCTTGAAGCCTATTGCTATGTAATTTTTTTATTTATTGAATTCAGAATTATACATCACGATCAAATGAACCCCAAATATGTACCCGTTGTAAGTCTGAGAGTCTGATACATGTGTGTTGATAAGTAGTCAGCTCAAGTCACAGCAGTTTGCGCTGTTTGTCTAGCTTGCTGAAATTGAAGAATTCAGATGAATGTTTTTAATTATAGCTTTTAGTTACACAGCACTGTGTGTATCATCAGTCAGAAGATATTTTTTTCCTAGGTACAATTCTGGGCCTTTTCCCAAAATTCCCATAATCCACTTCATGATAACTGTAAAAATTACTATACAATATTTTACAAACATTGAGGAAATACTCAACATTTAATTTCAGTAAATTATTCTAATTTCAGATAATTATTCTTTGAGTTTCAGTATTTAGAATATGGCATAGATAACATGAAATATACAGAGATATATATGTCATAGACCTACATGTTTGACAGTTATAGTCATCTGATTCAATAATCAGGAGAGGAAGGGAAAACTACGCCTATGCTTAGCTTTTTTATATTGTTTCATAAATGAAAAGGTTGCTCTAACTTTGGGCTCCTTTTACAAAGGAATTCTATGAGTGTTAGAATATTTACCTCATCAGCCCGTGGTCGAAACCTCTACCTCAGCTTTGTAAAAGCCAGCATTTAACCAGATATCTATCCGCTCTTCAGTCTGAATATCACTAACTGGATAGCACAATGAATCAGCACCATACTGTCACTGAATATCAGATTTATTTTACCCCACAATGATCAGCATTTTAAAAAATGCTGATGGCTGCAGCACCAATATTGGGAGGAAATTGCCCTCCCTCCCCCCCCCCTCCCCTGAAGTTGGAGCTAACTGCAGATATTCAATACCGGGCTATTTCTGGTGTCCAGCATTTAATATCTGGTCTATTTCTGGCCATCTTAAACTTAGCTGGCCAAGTCAATATTCAGCGTAAGCCAGTTAAGTTTATAGCCGCCAAAGATAGAACTGCTATGAGTATTTGGCCAGCCTGATTTTTCCGCTAAACTTGGCTGGTCAGTGTCCAATGTCGGCAGCTATTGCGCAATATGGCCAGCTAAGTTTTAGCCTCCAGCCATGAATATTCAGAAGAGATGGTCAAATGCTATTTAACCAACCAAGAGTCTTTCCTGGCTTGTTAAATAACACGAATGCCGGGTTGCCTTTATATAAAATAGGCCCAAATAGAAGCCTACTTGCTTTCCCAGCCTACACAACTCATTATAAAATTACTCCATTAAAGAGCAATTCTATAACTGGACACCTATATTTACCTGCTTCTTATATATTTCACCAAGTCTATGGCTGATATAACTACAGGCATGTAAATGTAAGGAGTGTCAATACTGGGTCACCAATATAGTGGAATCTGGGCTTCCAGATGTGATCATAGAATAGGTTCACCCCTGCAACTCTGGGGCATCTAAATGGAGGCACCCAATTATAGAATTGACCCTTGTGACTGGATTCAGGGCCCATGATTTCAGGCTTCTTGAAGCATTCCTAGTGCCCTCAATCTAGGAATCCCACTAAAATGACCAAACTAGATGTGTTGGGAGGGGGGCATATAAATAGGGAAAAATCCCCATGTAGTTGCAAATGAAGGCTCATGGTGTCAGAATCCCAGGAACACATATATGTTTCATAGCATTATTCAATCAAGATATTTTTCCTCTCTCTAGGACTATGATGCTAACACGTTGCATTTCAGAGGTTCTCAGTATCCCAGGTAGGGTGATCCAGACAAGGGTCACATTTCCCCTTCAGTAACATGAAAGGGTAGAGTGTCTTGGAGATGATGGAGCTCTAGACAGTCCTGGGGTCTCACAGAAGTGACCGCACAAAAGTTAAGTTCTATTGTGAGCAAACAGTGATATCAAAGACAGTGTGACCCAAGGCTGGAGGAGGTGTTCATTTCACCCACTTCTTCAGCTGGCCCTGGCACTTTCTCTTTTCATGATTTGTTATGAAAAGCACAATAAAATAGGCATCCAGCTTTTTTTTTTTTTACCCAACTTATTTGGCACATACTTTCAAACCATTTTTTTGTTGTTGTTGTTTTGCAATTGTTTATTTATGACAGCAAAACAGCACAGCAAAACATCAGGAAAATACAAAAACAGTACAGACAATCTGCAGAACAGCAAGACCCCTGATGTCATCCCCTCCCCCACCTCCCTCCCAGCCCCCCCACCCTCCTCCCCCTAGTAACAGCATATAGCACCCTTCACCCCCCATGAACCATAGTGCACCACAATTGGCACCTTAGCACCCCAAGGAGAGGAAAGAGAAGAAAGAACAGAAAAAAGAAAAAGAAGCACAGAACCAGAATAATATTAACTCCCAAAGTTCCAATCCATTCCATGTCCATTACTTCAACTTACAACAGAATTCTCCACATCCAATCCCTCCACTGCCAGGTATCTCCCCCAAATATCGTAATATTGCTGCCATTTTCTAGTCAACAGGGCCGAGAGCCGGTATCTCTCACATACCCACCCCAATTTCTCTCGCACTAGAGTCAAAGTAGGTGTAGCGGTACTGTACCATTGGTGAGCTACAGTCAGCCTAGCCGCTGTGAAAGCCAACCGTACCAGTCTATCCTGGGTGTCATCTGCCCCTCCCGTGGGGAACCCCAATAAGGCCACATCCGCCCTTTCCGTGAGGGGCACTTGAAGGAGAGCCCCCACATACTGAAACACCTGTCTCCAGAAGTCTTGAATTGAAGGGCAGCTCCACCACATGTGAAAAAAGGTTCCCCGCTGTCCACATCCCCTCCAGCATAAGTCCGTGCCCTTAGTAGACATCTTACTCAGGATAACCGGGGTTATGTACCATCGTAACAGCATTTTAAGCGCATTCTCTACCAACAGAGGAGCCACCGCTAAATGGTGTATCCTAAACGAGATATTTTCCCACAAAGCTGCCTCAAACACCGGAAACATGCTTGTAATACAAAGCACTCGTATATCAAAACAAATTTCCCCATAAGATATAATGGAAACTCAAATCAATTTTTAATGGACAAACTAAACTCCATTCAGTCATCACGGAGGTGCCTTAAAGTGCATTTAATCCCAGCTTCTGGCCATTGTGAGAAAATTAAAGGAAGATAATCTGTCTTTAATAAATAAGACAAAATGTATTTGTGCTACATAGCTATTTACAATTATTCACAAAATAAACAGCATGTACTGTTAAAGTGATATCTGTTTTGTAAAATGAAATATGAGTGTTGTTGATATGTGTTGCTGTTAGATATCCTCAACATCTCAAAACGTCAGAAACCTCAACATGTAACCTCCATTTGTAACCAAAAACCTGCTTCCTTCAACGTTATATAACTCTCTTTTGTAACCTGAATGTTATGTTATTCTCTATTGTAACCTGAAATCAGCTTTCTTCATTGTTATGTAATTCTCCTGGATATGTCCAGATATCTTCTAATGTAATCCGCTTAGATCCGCAAGGCACAGGCGGAATAGAAATCACTAATTACATTACATTACATTACATTAGTGATTTCTATTCCGCCTGTAATGTAATGTAATATTTTTTAGTTTGACACTGGATGAGGTGGGTTTTAGTTTGTTACTTTATGGATGTTTGTGACTAAAATTATGTGTGTACTTTTGTGACCCACTTTGATAAAAGTGGTCTATAAGTAAATAAATTATACTACTTATCCAAGTATTATTTGTATTTGATATATTACTTAAGTGAGTAGTTCACAATCAATTCCCAATCTAATGAGGTACTCTTAAGTATTTTCTCCATATGTCCCAGCAGGCCCACAATCTAGCTATGGTACCTCAGGGTGCTGAGGCAGCAGCTCTAACCCCTAGGCCGCTCCTTTACTCCACTTAGCTATATACTTAGGGTTGCCAGATATGCCAATCGGAAAATCTGGACCCCCCTAGACCCGCCCCCTAGACCCGCCCAGTTCCACCCATCCCTACCCTGTAATGCCCTAATCCCACCCCCAGTCCCGCCCTAGCCTCGTCCCCTGCTGCCTCCTCTTGTCGAGCATGGAGGAAGTCCAAGCACGCGTGGATGCCACGCGGTGATGTCACTTGCGGCATCTGCGCATGCGCGGACTTCCTCCCTGTCCGACACGATTTGAGGAGGCTTTTCAAAACCTGGACAAAGATCCGGGTTTTGAAAAGCCGTCCAGACCTCTAAAGGAGGACAAGTCTGGGGAAATCTGGACGTCTGGTAACCCTATATATACTTATTGAGCTAGGAGTTCAAATTCTACCCTCCTCATTTACCTTCAACAATCCATGTGTACTCCCTGTGGCTGAGATTTGCCAAAGGTGGCTGTTACAACCCACTAAACTCAGCTGACTGGTGGAGTAAATAGTGATTTGCTGGCCAACCCAAGTGAAAATCAGGACGCTGCAACTTGCCAGTAATATATAACAGCCAGAACTGCATTCAGTGTTGAACCTGGCAAAATACTGAAGATTCGTCTTTTTTTTTTTTATGTACAGTAGAAAAACAAATTTGATGACAGCTCAGAGGACCATTAGCTCCATCTCTATCCGAAGGAGATTTTTTTTTCATTGCAAACATTTTTCAGAACTTCAAAATCTGCAACACGTAGGCCTAAGCGGGTTAAAAGTTTTAAATTTAAATAAATGAAAGATTGACAGTCTAATATACATATGATTGTTTCAAGATTATTTCTGCACCAGCTTTGATAGGCTAAGGCTTGCCCTGTTAAGAAGTCAGTTCCTTGTCCTTAAAATAATTTTGAAAGATCAGCAAGAGTTCAGTGTAAACCATAGCTGAGCAAATAAAAAAAGGAAAATAATGGTTTGTCCTTTGCAATTTATCAAGAGCCAATAAAGTTTTTCAGCTGTCAGTATTATACACAACAAAAATTGTGGGCTGAAATGTTAGCAAATGCTTTGAACTGGATATTTAAAAACCCCTTATCATAGTAACATAATAAATGACAGCAGATAAAGACCCGAATGGTCCATCCAGTCTGCCCGACTATACACTCTCAATATTTATTTTTATTTATTTATTTCAAAAAAAAAAATTATACCATTTAAAACTAAACGGTTTACATAATTTATACACATAATTTAAAACAAAAAGCATAATAAAAAGAACATACAATCAGTCCTCAGAAATCATGTCTACAAAATAATACAATAGCTTTGCATAATAAAGATCATGAATAGTTCACCAACTCTGGCAGAGAGGAAAATGATTGGCTAGAGAAAGGCATCTACAAATAACTGTAATTTTCTAAACATGCCTTTTTCACGGCAATTTCGTATCTGACCCACCAAGGAGTTCCATATCTTAATTCCTGCACAACGAAAAGTCATTTTCCCAGTCTCAACAAGTCTAGGATTCACAGTCGTCCTTCAGTAAAGCTACATTCTCAGAGCGCAAGGATCTTTTTGGTGCATAGCCAAGTATATTATTTTTAAACAATTCTGGAATATTTCCATACAAGAACTGATGACAAATCATTGCCACTTTATACTGTACTCTGAAGGCGATTGGTAGCCAATGCAATTTTTGGAGATGTGGCGAAATATTATCATATATATATTAATGATATATTAAATATATTAATGATTTAATTTAAATTGTCCTATTTTTCATAGATATTTCTGGGCCAGAAACCCAGAGCTCTGCCCGGTACTGTGCTTAGGTTCCATCTACTGGAGTCTCCGTCAAAGCTCACTCCATCCCGTCTAAACCATCCCAGCCGTTGAAGCCCTCCCTAGCCCATCCTCAACCAAACAGCCATATACGGGACACAGACTGTGCAATTCTGTCCAGTACTGACCTTAGTTCTTCAATATATACCATTATTTTCTGATTAGAGATTCTCTGTGTTCATCCTATGTTAACAAGCAGCATTTTCATTAGATAGCATGGTAGTGCGGTACTGAGCTATCACAGATTGATAACTCCTATGGTAAATTAATATGTGGTAGAATTCTGATTCTTTTTCCACACCTCAATAATTACCCCACTTAATCTTTAATTCATTTGATAATTATTATTGCAGTTTTGGAAACAGGGGCCAACAACCAAGTGTGGTATAAAAATAAATGTACTGGCAGTCTGAACGATCAAACACCTGAACGTATGGAGAGAATTTTTTTTTTTTTAACAAATCTTTTGGATGTACGTTTCGAGAATGGACTTTTTGAGGCTGCCAACTTTGGGCGACTAGGACCTTACATCCAAATTGGACTTGGACGTTTCTTTCGATATGCCCCTCCAAGAGTATAGCCCTTGATGGAGACTGCCCCAGCTTTGTTGGTTGGGCTGAGAACTTTTCAGCGACCCCTCTTATTCTGTTCCTTGCTTTTCTATACCACCTTTTCTCTCAGAATGAGGACTCAAAGTGGTTTACAAAGTATAAAACAGACTGCAAGCAAAAACAATAACAAAAAATAATATTCAGCTAAATAAATGGGCTAGCTCACAGATTTACCAAAATTAAACATCTTAAGGCCACAACAAAACAGATAATAGGATTTTAAACATTGAATCTCGCCCAGAATACTATTCCATATTGAGGCTGCTTTAAAGGAGAAAGATTGCTAGAATCTTTTTTTAATTAACAGGTTTGAATGAGGGGAATATCAAAGTGAGATGATGGTACTGTCTCCAATCAAAAGTACTCGAAGAAAAGTTAAGTCAAAAAAATAAGCTCCTCAGGTATCACCCCATAAAAAGTCTTAAAGGCTAAACAAGACATCTTAAAATGAAGCTCTTTAAAAAAGAGGAGATACATGTTCAAACTTAGGGCCCCTTTTATCAAACCACAGTAGAGCTTTTAACCACAGGCTCTGATGCTCATTCAATTTCTATGAGCGTCGGAGCATTTACCTCACGGCCCACGGTAAAAGGCTTTACTAGTGCTTGATAAAAGGAGCCCTTAGTTCATCTATATATAAGTGAGCAGCTATATTTTGTATTAACTGAAGTCTACTACTTAAGTGAAAAGAGAAGCCAGCAAACAATTAGTTGCAATCACCAAGGTAAGATAATATAATATACTGAGGTCAAAACTGCAAGTTAATTCATGCACAAAAATTATTTTCAATTTTTTTAAGGGGCAAGGAGTGGGTATACCTGTGCTAATCAGTGCATCTACATTACCATGCCCTAACTCAGGGTAGGCAATTCCGGTCCTCGAGAGCCACAGGCAGGTCAGGTTTTCAGGATATCCACAATGAATATGTACAAGATGGATTTGCAGGCACTGCCTCCTTGAGATGCAGATCTAGCTCATGCATATTTATTGTAGATATCCTGAAAACCTGACCTGCCCGTAGCTCTCGAGGAACGGGATTGCCTACCCCTGCCCTAACTGGTTAGCACAGAATTACCACATGAGACCTTATTGTCTACAGCAGTGGTTCTTAAACCTGTCCTGGGAGACCCCCAGCCAGTTGGGTTTGCAAGGTATCCCTAATGAATATGCATGAAGCAGATTTGCATGCTTGTCACCTCTATTATATGCAAATCTGCCTCATGCATATTCATTAGAGATACCTTGAAAACCCAACTGGCTGGGGGTCTCCCAGGATGTTTAAGAAGCACTGGTCTACAAAATGGGTGTCAGTAAGTTATCATGCAGTCATTTCTTTTAATGGCTGCATGCTAAGGGCAGCATTAACACATGGTAATTCAAAAAAATGGAATATCGGCCAGGGCAAAAATAACCTTAGTGCACAAAAAAGCATGCAAGGATACAGTAAGGCTATTTTTGGCCACAGCTAAGTGAAGAGGCCTCTTAGTTATTATACTTGCTAAAAAAATTATCTTAGAAATTCATTGAATGCATATGCAAATAGTGCTCCAAATCGCAGATCACAGGGTGTGACTGCAAATAAACAGAATAACTAGCATTCTGATTTATACCCTCCCATTTCTAAATGTTAGTTTATTCTCTTGATTCTTGCACTAGTGTGAATATTCCATAAATGGGAATAAATGCATGTCCTATTCCTTGCTTTTCAGGAATCCTTTTCAGAATGAAGATTGAATTTGTCTTGGTCATTCTTGTGGGCATTGCCAGTGCTTTCCCAGTAAGTTATTAGAATGAATCATTTTTTTATGGATGAATTTAGAAAAAAAAAGTTAGCCAAAATGGGTGACCACAGCTAAAGGACTTTGAATGGCCATTATTCCCTTTCTAGCCAAATTAGAGGTGCATTTTTGTGTTTCATTTTCTTATAGCAGCCTATTTCATGTTGCACGTACTAATAGTGTGCATTATTCCTGAAAAACACACACATGAAAACCAAAACAAAATAAAATAAAAAGAACCACAATCAAAATGTTTCTGCAGGCAAATCCCTCATTTCATACAGTGTGTGTGGTGGTGGGGGACTCAATAAATGGCACTCAAAATTAGACATCGGGATTATCCGTGCTATACTAGTATTCTGTATCCCACAGCCGCGGATTTTAAGCAGCAGTAAATACACATTAGTGCCTACTGCTGCTTGGCAAAATGGTCCCACCGAAAGTAGTAATAAAAGGTATATGTTCTTCTATTGATATATATTTTAAGGTTAGAAATAAAATATATTAGCTAAAAATATGATAAGATCTATGAGGAATACATTTAAAAAGCATAGATCAATGTTTTGAGTTTGTTCTGTTTTATAGTATATCAGAATAACTGAATTATTTCATAACTAGTCTTATAGCCCGTTACATTAACGGGTGCTAGAATATATGTGTGTGTGTCTGTCTTTATTTTTTTTCTCTCTCCTTAGCCGCTTTCTGTATTTCTGTCTGTCATTTTTTTTTTCCTTGGCTGTCCACTACCACCCCTTGCCTGCTCCCACTGTCCATTCTCCCTTCATTTTACCTCCCCTGTTATTAACGGGTGCTAGAATATATGTGTGTGTATCTGTCTTTATTTTTTTTCTCTCTCAGCCGCTTTCTGTATTTCTGTCTGTCTTTTTTTTTTTCCTTGGCTGACCACTACCACCCCTTGCCTGCTCCCCCTGTCCATCCTCCACCACCCCATCACTGCTCACCTTATCCAGCAGAAGCCCTTCTCCCTTTGTTTTACCTCCCCCTGTCCACCATCATCTCCTTCCTGCTCCCCCTGTCCAGCAGTAGGCCTGTCTTCATTTTTCTGCCCCCCTCCCTGTTCATCAGCACCTCTTCCCCTGTCCATCAACCCCTTTTCTGCCCCTCCATTTCCCTCCCACCCCACTTCCCTGTGCAGTATTTTCCTCCCCCCCATACCGATTTTGAAAGGTAAGCAGCACTAATTCATAAGTAAAGTAAGGCAATGTGTTCCAAAGCTTTAGCCTGTGACAAAAAGAGAACTCTGTATTCCAGTATGTTTAAATGATGCAAGCACTTGTCTATGACTCGGGCCGCCGCGGTCGGCATCCGCCTTGGGGTGGTGGGGGAAGAGAGAGAAAGTTTCAGGGCGGCCAGCAGCCGCCGCGGCCGACATCCGCTTCGGGCCGCCGACAGCCGCCGCGGCCGACATCCACCTCGGGGGGAGGGACAACGCGAGACCTGCCTGCGGCCGGATCCAATGAAGCAGCCATTTGTTGGAGGCTGGAGTCGGGAGTCAGCGGCAGGAGTTTTAGCCGCGTCTCTTTGAAAACTGTCACGCTGCTGGAGCCAGGAGGCGAACGGAGAGGGCAGGGGGTGCTAGCGGCAGACAGCTGCCGCTCCGAGGCCAGACCGTAAGCCGCGCATGCGCACTTCCTAGCTACAGCTCACGGAAAACGGACGCATGCATAGGAAGTGCGCATGCACGGCTTACTGTTTTATTATATTAGATTAATTCTTACAAATTAGAAATCACTTTTTTTCTTATTAGTGTACTGATTTCAGCAATGATAGAAAATCAAATTTAGCAGATATTTAGTACCTGTCAGACTTCTTTCATCTGAAGTGCTAGCAGGACAAAAACATATGTGAGAATAAACAATAATAAAATATTTGCACCAGGGAGCCTGCATAATAAGCACGCACCTTTAAAATTTTTCTAAAACATTTATCTTAGATCTCTGTTTAAATTAAGCACAAAGGTTCACAGATCAAGTTGCCTGAACAAATTTGAAAGAGAATGTGCTTTTTCCTAAAATATACACTTCCTCCTCAAGACACTGAGGGCTCCTTTTATCAAGCTGCGCTAGCGGGGTTAACGCGCGCGACGTTTCATCACGCGCTAACCCCCGCGCTGGACAAAAACTACCGCCTGCTCAAGAGGAGGCGGTAGCGGCTAGCGTGGCCGGCGGTTTAAAGTGCGCTATTACACGCGTGGCTTGATAAAAGTGGCCTCATGGTTAGAGCAGCAACACAAGTCGAGATATCTGTATTTCAATTCCAGTGAGTGTCAGGTCCGTGGTAAAAGACTCTACCACTGCTTGATAAAAGGAGACCTAAGTAAATGTAACGAATTACAGGAAAGAGGAGATATGATAGAGACGTTTAAATACCTACGTGACGCAAATGCGCATGAGTCGAGTCTCTTTCATTTGAAAGGACGCTCTGGAATGAGAAGGCATAGGATGAAGTTGAGAGGTGATAGGCTCAGGAGGAATCTAAGGAAATACTTTTTTGCAGAAAGCGTGGAACAGTCTCCCAGTAGAGGTGGTGGAGACAGAGACTGATTTCACGAAAGCCTGGGATAGTCGCGTGAGATCTCTTAGAGCAGTGTTTTTCAACCTTTTTGGGGCAAAGGCACACTTGTTTCATGAAAAAAATCACGAGGCACACCACCATTAGAAAATGTTAAAAAATTTAACTCTGTGCCTATATTGACTATATATAAAGTAATTCTCTTGAATAGGAATCAAATGAACACAAAGAAAGTATTTTATAATTACTTTATTATGAAATATTAAGTAAACAGAATAGTGAAAAATTATAAAATACTTTATTCAGTGCGAAACCTGGGCCTGTTTGGCTGAACACAAAGCTTATATTCTGGCTGGAATCGAAGAAAGACACACACGTAGCTCTTCGTCAACAGCTCTCAGTCTCTCTCTGTATTTGGTTTTTATAGCATACAAAAATAGACAAATATACCCTCCATCCTTTTTATTAAACCACAATAGCAGTTTTTAGCGCAGGGAGCTGCGCTGAATGCCCAGCGCTGCTCTTGACGCTCATAGGCTCCCTGCGCTAAAAACCACTATTGCGGTTTAGTAAAAGGGGACCATATTGTAAAATATAGACAGCAGATATAAATTCAGAACTGTGCATAGTAAGTGAAGGGAAGTTTTCATCTCTGGGAATTTACCCCGTTAACTATTAAGTTATTTGGGCAAATTCCTTTGAAAACTGTGGTAATACTGCCTCCACTTTGCTAAATTTAAAATAAAATCATTTTTCCTACCTTGTCTGGTGATTTCTGGTTGCACTTTCTTCTTCTGACTGTGCATCCAATCTTTCTTCCCTTCTATCAGCCTGTATGCTTTCTCTCCCCCACACCTCATTCCCTCCCCCAACTTTTTCTTCCTCTCTCCCTGACCTTTCTTTCTTTTTTTCTGTTTCTCTTCTTTCCTTCTGTTTCCCTGCCTGCCCCCTTTCTTTCTTTCTCCCTGCCGTTCCCCAAGCCACTGCCACTGCCGCTGCCATCGGGGAACAGGACCCACCAATGGATAACAGGCCCCAAAGCCGACGCCGACGCATGCTCTCCCTGACGTCAATTCTGCAATCGGAGAGGAAGTTCCGCCCAGCCAGGCAGCGATTGGCTGGCCCGAACTTCCTCTCCGACTGCAGAATTGACGTCGGGGAGAAGGGCTCAATAGATTAGATCGCCAAGACAAAGTGAGTCCTGGGTGATCGACTCACTTTGCCTTGGCGAGCTACTGGCGCCCCTGCCTCGGGCCCCCTGTCAGCTCCGGGCCCCTGAATGCAGGACTGGTAGTACTGCCCTGATGGCGGCCCTGTGGCACACCAGGCAACATCTCGTGGCACACGAACAGCGGTTGAAAAACACTGTCTTAGAGAGAGGAAGAGATAATGGTTACTGCGGATGGGCAGACTAGATGGGCCATTTTGACCTTAATCTGCCAACATGTTTCTATGTTACTGTACTAAAGTAAAAGTTTTGATACTTTTAATTGAAAAGAAGTACAGGATAACATTTGTTACTTTTTATTTTTATAATTTTGTCAATTTTGATGCTTATAGTTAAAAGTAAAAGCTAATACATTTAATTCATGAACCTTATTTTAAAGAAAATATATCTGAAGTTATACGTTAATATTTTAAATATAATGATCAAAAAATACATCAATATCTATCTGGTGAGATGCCTTCAAGGCAACTATTCGGGGGCTCTATAATTAGTCTTTCTATTAAATGGCAAAAACAACAAAAAGCCTTATTAAACAATCTAGAATCTGAAATTAAAGACATGGAAAAATATGCCTTTATTTCAATCCCTTAGTAACCTTAGAAAACAATATAATTCTATTCTAACTAAACAAACCAGTGCACAAATGACCTTTTTTAGGTGCTTGTTACTATTCTGAATTTAATAAATCAGGTAGGCTTTTAGCTTTATATTTAAGATGAAAATGTAAAAATAATGAGGTTGCTTCTATTGTTGACGCAAATAATAAAACCCTTTACACTGATTCAGAAATTGCTGATCCCTTTCAACAATTAAGAACATAAGAACATAAGCAATGCCTCTGCTGGGTCAGACCTGAGGTCCATCGTGCCCAGCAGTCCGCTCACGCAGACTTCATATCTGTCATCCTCAATTTCAGATATTGATTCCTTTCTTTCTAAAGTTTCAAGTTCCAAGTTTATTAATTTTTAATAAATATACAACTGGTATATATTATGATGATCAATTATAGGATTTCAAGTGTATTTGAATGCTTAATTGATAAATGTCAATATTGTACTTGATTTAAGATTTGAAATGAATAAAGATTTTTTAAAAAACAACAATTTTTAATATACCGACCATCTACGGGAATCTAGCCGGTTTACAATAAAAACTCCCTCGCCCTGCATTGAATAACAGATAAATAGAAATATTAGATTCTCCAATTTAACTTTCTGAAATACAATCAGCAATCAAAATGTTTCCATTAAACAAAGCACCAGGTTTAGACGTACTTACTGCAAAACTTGATAAAACATTTAATAATGAAATACCATTGCTATTATCCATATTTTATATTTCTATAATAAAAGATGGAGAAATAAATGTCTCTTTTGTTGAGGCCAAAATAGTTGTAATGCTTAAACCTGGTAAAGACAGTTCCAATGTTGCCAGTTACAGACCTATTTCTCTTATCAGCCTAGACAGCAAGATATATGCAAAAAATTATTGCCATTAGATTAGCTAATACACAAAGATCAAAATGGATTTATGTCAAAAAAAAGATCAACTACAGATAATTCGAGATTATTCTGTAATAAGCTCTCAATTGTTCAAACTTCTAATTTCCCTTATATTGCACTTTCTCAGGCATTCGATCGAGTTTGAATGATCTTATCTTTTTGAAGTCTTAAAATGGTTTGGTTTCAGCCCTCATTTTATCAAGATAATAAATATACTTCATTTGAATCCAAAAGCAAAGAAAGTTGTAAATAATGTGCTCTCTGACACCTTCTCTGTGTCCAGGGGAACAAAACAGGATTGTCCCCTCTCCCCCCGCTTTTCAATTTGGCAATAGAACCACTAGCAATAGCTTTACGTTTAAATCCTAATATTACTGGTGTCAAGTTGGCTCAATCTGAAATTAAATTATCCCTTTAGACAGATGATTTAATACAAATCCTGATTCAATTCCACATAATCTTAATTTAATTGATTCTTTCTCAGTTATCTCAGGATACAAAATCAACTGGGATAGAACTATATGTTTATCTCTAAATAGCCTTGTCCCTCTTACTGGTTTCACTAATTTCCCATTCAAAGATTCAATCCTCCTTTATTAAATGTTTAGAAATTCTCTTTGAACGTACTTTAGAAGAAATAATTCAAAAGAACTGTAATACTCTTTTAAAATCCTTTTAAAAAAAAACTCACGCAACATTGGCCTCCTCTATCTCTCTGTTGGTGGGGAAGGTTAGACCCTATTAAAATGTCTCTTGCCCCTAAAGTAAATTTCTTGTTAAGTATGTTCCTGATCATATTTCCTAACTCATTTTACAAATGGGTAGACAAAATTTTATCTGGTTATCTATGGAATAAACGAACAGCATCCAAAATATTAAAACTTCCCAAAAGAATTAGAAGTAAACTTTCCTAATCCCTCCCCCCCCCCTTTACAAAACCATAGTGCATTTTTTAGTGCTGGTTATGGTGGTAACAGCTCCAAAAATCATAGAAATTCTATGAGCGTCGGAGGTGTTACCACCGTAGCCGGTGCTAAAAACCACGCAATGGTTATGTAAAAGGTTTTTGTTTTTTTAAATTATCATTATTCATTGGTTTTGAGTCAAGAATCTCAATGGCTCACATCCATTTATGAGACAAATTACTCCTGGCGGAATTCTGCAAGTGCAGTATTTGTGCAGAATTCCTCACCCCCTCAGGACAGATAGAATTCTTCACATGCTGTGAAGAATTTACCCCCTCCCCCTCTTTTTTTGTTACTAAACTGCGATAGCATATTTGGAAAGAGTGAACGAGTGATTCTCATCTACCCTTTCCACTCCACTCATTATTTTATTGACCTCTATCATATCACCCCTGAGCCGTCTCTTCTCCAAGCTGAAAAGCCCGAGCCGCTTTAGCCTTTCCTCATAGAGAAGTTGTCCCATCCCTTTTATCGTTTTTGTCACCCTTTTCTATACCTTTTCTAATCTATCTTTTTTGAGATACGGCTACCAGAATTGCACACAGTATTTGAGCTGCAGCCGTACCATAGAGTGATAGAAGGACATAATAACATTTTCATCTTTCTTTTATTGAGCTGAAGTTCCATGAAGTGTAGTATGTGTGTGCTTGCCTGCACTTAGGTAAAGGCATCTTTTCAGTAACATTTGTGAGACTTTTGCCTGTCTTCTGGCACATATTAGACTATTCTCTTTCTGCTTATCTCTCCCCTCTCATCCCTCTGTGATATACCGCTCTCTTTTCTAGCCTATTTTAACTGTTACTACTATCTGTTTTGAGTCCAGAGTTTCTGTCTGCACTTAGAGCTTCAGATTATTCAGATCACTCTCCCTCTGGGCAGCATACTGTGAATTAGGGACAGCCATTATAAAGCTTTTGGATTGTTAGAGAAAAGTCTTGATTTTATTTTACTTGTGCAAGTATCTTTCACCTTTTTTCTGTAATGTGTGGTTCTAGTTTTAATATATAAACTGGATTATGCTTGGCTTACTTGTGTATTCTTTCTCTTTGTATGTCTGTGAGATATGTTTATGCTGCTGGAAACAAAATATTTTCGGAGAGAGGTATTGGGTAATTCCTAAGCTCAGATGTGTGTGAATAATTTCTTGGGATTCTTGACTCAAAACCAATGAATAATGATAATTTTAAAAAACCGAAAACCTTTTACATAATCATAGCGTGGTTTTTAGCACCGGCTACGGCGGTAACTCCTCCGACGCTCATAGCATTTCTATGATTGTTGGAGCTGTTACCACCATAACCAGCACTAAAAAATGCACTATGGTTTTGTAAAGGTAGGGGTTGGGGGGGAATTAGGAAAGTTTACTTCTAATTCTTTTGGGAAGTTTTAATATTTTGGATGCTGTTCGTGGAGGTTTTTTATTCCATAGATAACCAGATAAAATTTTGTCTACCCATTTGTAAAATGAGTTAGGAAATATGATTGGGAACATACTTAACAAGAAATTTACTTTAGGGGCAAGAGACATTTTAATAGTGGCAAGGGGTATTGGGTGTGGCTTCTGTAGCTCTTTACAAGTACTTTTATCTTAAGTTTAACTATGGCTTATAAATTTCTCCCAATAGGGAAGTCGCTTCTATAGAAGAGGAAAAGCAGGCAGCTCTGAAGAAAATGCGGTAAGCTCTCATAAGTCAAATAACTGAGTTTTGCTTGTATATTTACTTGAGAAGAATTTGTATTTCTCAAAAGCATATTGAAAACCAAAGCAGAACCTATTTTCTTACGTTTTTTCACAGGTCTTCAGGCCGAGATATCCATATTTCTTTTACAAATATGCCTTTATGCATCCACCACAGAAGCAAATGCTAACAGTAGCACGGGTAAATATGTCTTTTACTTGAATTCATTAAGTGTCTTTATAAAGAATTCCATGGCTTCCACTGGAAAATGTTACTGAAGAAAGTTTCAAGTTTATTAATGATTTGATTGATCGCCTATCATGATTTCTAGGCGATGTACATTCAAATATAGGAATAAAGAAAAGATAAAAAATTGAAACAAGTAATAATAATAAGAATTTATTTTTGTATACTGCTATACCAGAAAAGGTTCACAAAAGGAAAGGGGGTCGAACTACAAAATAATTTAAAAGTAAACATAAATCAGTGAAAACAAAAGGGAGTGAGGAAGAAGAAGCTTGTTCTTACTCATGAGTCTAGGACTTATGATGAATCAAAAGTGTCTTTGAAGAGGAAACATTTTAATGCCCCTTTAAATTTATCTAAGTTTTTTCCTCCCTGAGGTGAGAGGGTAAAGAATTCCAAATGAGAGGTGCTGTTACAGAGAATATTGTCATCCGGCGAGTATTAATAATCTTTAGAGATGGAACGAACAGTAAGGGCTCCTTTTACAAAGTTGCGCTAGCGTTTATAGCGCGCGCATTGGATTAGCGCACGCTACCCAAAAAACTACCGCCTGCTCAAGAGGAGGTGGTAGTGGCTAGCGTGCGGCATTTTAGCGTGTGCTATTCTGCGCGTTAAGGCCCTAACACGCCTTTGTAATAGGAGCCCTAATTGTTGGGTGGTAGATCTGAATGATCTGGAGGGAGCATGAAGGATGAATGCAGCAATAATTGTTATGGCTAATTTCTAGTTACAGAAGCAACAAGTTTTATAAGACATTCCTTAAGCATGGGAAATTCAAGATCTTTTTTTTTTTTGCTCTGATTTGATTGGTACTCTATACGATTATAAAATTGCACTGTTAATGTGCACTTCTCCTATACGTCCTGTTCCTGTGTTGATATGTGAAAGCTAGTTGTGAGGCAATGACAGCCATAGAAAGATATGGATTGCATGATATTACTAAGAAAAGGCATGAGTGTCCACTGGCCAGAGGTCCATGAATAATGTTTCCTTATAGACAGGACAGCTGTTAGTGAAGGATAGAGAAAAAGAATGTGTGGATGGTAACAGGAGTTTGTTGACATTTTGACATATGCTGACTCCAGTTGTAATAAATGGTTTTATGTATGTGCATAAGTGCTGAAATTCCCCCCACTGAATCTTATGGAACCAGGGTGAATATGTGCTGTCCAGAGTATGCAAATGAGACAAGTTTGTGATTGAAACATTGACAAGCTTGTGATTGAAGCCATTTTTGTTTTCTTACCTTTAGATCTTGCTTATGTCATTCCATGAGCATCTATTTTACAGGGCACCAACAGCACAGGAATAACATTCTAGGCTTGCGGAGCTTAGCGTTTTGCTAACCGCCACTGCTGTTATGCCTGGAAATTCATTACCCAGCCTGTGCCTGGGATTCAAACAAATACAATAGCAATCGAAAAAAGCTTTAATAAAGTGAGATTTCGTGTTCTCAGAAAAACTATAGAGACAAACACTGATCTTAGATCCATGAAATAGCCTCTCATTGTTTAATCATTGCACGCAAGCCCCCAAATTCTGTATATGGCGCCATAGGTCGTGCATATAAATTGGTGCACAAAGCCAATTTGCATGCACAGCTTAATTGATTAATCGGCCTAATTGGCACAGATAATTGGCAAACACCTCATAAATGACGCTAATTGGCACCAAATAAAAGTTACATGCACAACTTAGAAAGTGTGATTCTATGTACCAGTTCAAGTGCATGAATTTGAAAAGGGGGTGTGGTCAGGGGAGGGGCATGGGCAAGATCATGGACATTTCTAAAAGTTATGTGCATTACTATAAAATAGGGTTGCCAGATTTTCTAATCGGAAAATACGGACCCCCTAGACCCCTAAACCCCAGACCCACCCAGGCCCATCCAGTTCCACCCCCAGGCCCACCCAGTTCCTCCCAGCCCCACCCTGCAATGCCCTAATCCTCCCTGACCGATGCGATTTGAGGATGCTTTTCAAACCCCGGACAATGTGCTGGGTTTTGAAAAGCCATCCGAGGAGTTGGAAATATCCAGGGAAAACCTACTATAGAACATGCCCAATCCATGCACAACTTAGGCAAATGCATTTAGGCCTGGTTTTAGCTGACCTAAATCTGTATGCCTAAAAGTTATGCAATGCACAACTGTTTAGCACAATTCTGTAAAAGGTATGCATACCCAATAGAATCATGCTTAGTATTGTCCTAGTCAGTGCTAATTTTTTAGGTGCTGTATATAGAACCAGGCTCAAAGGCCTGGATTCTATATAGGATGCCTGGTCTCAGAAGCTGATGGGCATCCTATATAGAATTGGGCCTAAGGCCGCCTAAAGTGAACCCAATTTGCTAACCTACATCCATGTTACAGACGCCGGTTAGAGAATCGGGTTGTAAGTAGACGCAGCCACTAAGCTTATTGCGGCAAGGGATTCCTTGTCGTGATAAGCTTAGCGGCCATGCCTACTTACAATGTAGGCCAGCAAAATGCTGGCCTATTTTGTACACATCTCCTGCTGGCCTAAGGAGATGGGTACGGCCGCCTAAGGCTAGTTACAGGGCAAACCACGCCCGTGCCCAGCCTTAGGCAAGCTTAGGTGGGCTTGCGGGCCACCCTAGGCTCCAGGAGGCACTGCCAATGTAGGCAGCTTGCCTCAGGAGCTTTTTTTAAAAAAAAAAAAACAGCGTCCCGATTGGCTAGTTAGATAGCGGTAGGATGCCTACCGCTGGCTACAATTGGGACGCCGTTTACATAATCCAGCCCAAAGTGTCTAAAAAAGTGTCTAGTGATTATATGATTCAAACACAAAAGGTTTTTGATTATTTAAACTCATCAAATCACAAATCAATTATGTATTTATCCAGCAGATTTAAAGTGCACTTATCTTGGTACAGGTCCTGGGTCCCAACAAGAACCAAGTTTTGTATGCTGCTACTTAATGGAACCTGAACAAACAATGCAGTTAAATAAAAAAAAAAAATCCATTTAACAGAACTGTGGTCTCTGCCAGCTTTTCCTAGCTTTATGCAGATAACATCTGCTTCCTGGGGCTGACTTCTCCTTCAAGTCTCCCCCTTTAACATGCAGGCTGCTTTACATCTCCAGAGGGTCCCTTGAAGGTGGAGACTTGAAGAAGAAGCCGGCCCCAAGAAGCAGGTGTTAGATACATAACGCCAGGAAAAGTTAAAAGGGTTTTCAAACTGCAGTTAGTTCCATTTCCCTGAAGCAGCAGCAGCAGCAAACAAAACATGGGACCCAGGACCTCAACCAAGATAAGTGCACTTTAAATCTGCTGGATAAATAAATAAATAAATAAATAATGTATTTGTTGTCGATGAGTTTAAATTACCCCAAAACTTTTGTGTTTCAATCATATAATCATTGGACACTTTTTTTGGACACAAGTCAGCTACAGGTATTATAACCATTCTGAAAAAAACAACAAACAGGTCAGAAGAGTAGTCTAGTGGTTAATGCGGTGGCCTGTGAACTGAGGGACCCAGGTTCAAGACCCTGCTTAAGCTTTTTTTTTTTTGTTTATAGTTCTGAGCCTTCCAGAAACAGACAAATATATACTATACCTGAATATATAGAAACATAGAAACATAATGGCAGATAAAGGCCAAATGGCCCATCCAGTCTGCCCATCCACAGTAACCATTATCTCTTCCTCTCGCTAAGAGATCCCATTTGCCTATCCCAGTCTCTGTCTCCACCACTTCTTCCAGGAGACTATTCCACGCATATGCCACCCTTTCTGTAAAAAAGTATTTCCTTAGATTACTCCTGAAGGCTATTGAACTAATGTACATTCAGGGACAGTAGGTATTTTTCAAGTCCTGTAATAATAATAATAATTATTATTTATTTTCTTGTATACCACCCCACCAACAGTTCTAGGCAGTTCACAACAGAAAAACTGAAACATTTCAGCAGAAAATACAATTTCAAACACTACTACATAAATCAATCAAATACAGCAATAGTTAAAATACAATCAACTCGATTGCTAACAGTTAAAACATAAGTTAAAAATAAAACACCATCGAAATATAAAAAACATCAACATTCTTGTTTATCAAATAGGTAGGTTTTTAATAATTTCTTAAATGTAAAGTAAAAATAGGCTCGAGCAATCAACGGGCTCATCCAGGAGTTCATCTTCCCTGCCTGAAACTCCAATGTCCTGTCCAAAAAAGTCTTATAACGACAGGCCCTTGGGGTAGGGAAGATGAATCTACCTGAGTTTCTGGTACATTTTATTGAATAAGACAATTTCAAGTAAGATACCAAATAAGAGGGTAATAATCCAAAAGTGCCTTATAACAAATACACCCAAACTTAAAAAACACTCTGGCCCCAAATAGCAGCCAATGCAATCTAGCATAAAAAGGACTAACATGATCATATTTTTTAAGACCGAAAATCAAGCAGACTGTAGCATTCTGAACTAATCGGGGTCTTAATAAAGTCTTTTTTGGTAACCCTAAATAAACAACGTTACAATAATCCAAGGTAGACAATACAGTAAACTGGACCAGCAACCGAAAGGACTGTAGGGGTCACATTTACAAAAAATAAAAAGTTATAGTGTGGTGTGACCTTTGTTTAGGTTCTACTGCCCTGATCTTAAGGCAATTCCTCTACTCATATGCTGCAGGGACAGCTGTGTGGCCATATTTTTAAAAATGATGTCAGATGGATGTTCGTATTCCTGACTTTTTGTCTTTCAAAAGTTGGACATTTCACTTGGGAAAAATGGCTTTTCCATTTTGGACGTTTTCAGTGTAAGAATATCCATCTCACAGCCATATAATCAGACAGGAAGTCGACATTTTTCCTGTTTGATTATGGCTGTTAG
Source organism: Geotrypetes seraphini (assembly GCF_902459505.1). NCBI lineage: Eukaryota > Metazoa > Chordata > Amphibia > Gymnophiona > Dermophiidae > Geotrypetes > Geotrypetes seraphini. Next base: position 337,307,159 of record NC_047084.1, on the reverse strand, counting down.
ATGGACTTTTTTTTTTTTGTGGGGGGGGGTCATTATGAGCCGGACTTAGATGTTTTCTTTTTAAATGCTCTCCACATCTAACATATACTGAACATTTTGGTGTTGTTCTTCATTTTAGGGTAGTAGCGACTCATCTGAAGAAAATGGAAATGGAAATAGCTCAGAAGAAGTAAGTAGTTTGTCAGAAATTAAGAACTGCTTCAGAACAGCAAGCATTAGGCGATAGATAGATAGATTTAGTCTTTGTAAAATTATGTGGCCCTTTTACTAAGTTGAGAGAAAATTTGCAGTTACTGTGAATTAATGCAGGACTTAACTCGTACACATAGTAGTTGCAAATTTGCCACACCTTGTACAAAACCGCAGGTCGGTGCGCTGAATGCTATACGCTGCTCCCGACACTCATAAAGTTCCTACGAGCCTTCAGCATGCCAGTCTGCACTGAAAAACACTTCCGTGGTTTTGTAAAGAGGGGGGAGTGTTAATGCAACAGCTATTGGAGGTGTTCCCAGCATTTGCCTTTTCAGGTGTCATGTTAAATTTGCAGATACTGTGTAGTACTTTGCTTGGAATTAGCCCAACAGCACATTGCTCCTTCATTTAAGGAGGCGGTAAGGGCATTTAAAAAAAAAAAAAAAAGAATGTACTGTGCAAAGTCTTAACGTAAACCACGTCGAGCTCTCGTTTGCAGGGAAGATGCAGTATATAAAACAGGATTAGATTGAGGGCCTGATTCTAAAACAGCACTCGAAGATAGGCGACGGTAGTGTCCTACTGCCGCCTAACTTGGTTTTAATTGGTTTAATCAGCACACTAATTGGTTGTGCCAATTAAAAACTATAACTCATTTTTTAAAAAACACAGAGGTGCCTCCAAAAAGACCGCCATTTTCATGCCTTTGGAGACACCTTACAACAACTACACATAGCCATGATTCTGCAAACGGCGCTGTTGTGTGACTGACACACAATCGGCGGCCGATCTTTAGGCAGACGCTGATAATGGCACCGTTTACAGAATCCGGGCCTAAGTAGTCCTGCGCTGACTGCGCAAGTGCCGATTAGCGCAGTGGACTTGCAGTGCATGAATCACAAAACGCCTTCCGTGCTCATTCTCCCTTAACACATAAAGCACTTAGGGTTTCCTTTACTGACACTTAGGGCTCCTTATACGAAGCCGCGTTAGCGGTTTAAAGCACGTAATAGCACGTAGAGAATGACACGGTGACAAAATTCATCACCGTTCCCGTCCCTGCGGATAACTGCGGGAAATCATCTTCATGTCATTCTTTAAGGAGAGAGGGAAGAATCAGAGTATAATTGGGCACAACCACTGACCCACAAGCTTTGCTTTGAAGAATGCTGGTGTAGAAGGATTGAAGTTGAGATAGACACTAGAAAATGACGTCTCTGGTATCCAGAGCAGATATTGTGATGTCATAATGCCTCATTCCACCAGTGCCTAAGAGCCAATCACATCAGTGATGTCACAATGGCTTCATTATCCTTGGCTCCCATAAGAACCAGAGTATGAATGGCCACAACCACTGACCCGCAAGCTTTGCTTTGAAGAATCACTTTTTACAGATTACGTCAAATTCGTTCCATTTCAAAATTTCTCTGTTCTAAATCACTTAATATACTTGTTCACTCTTTGGTGATGTCTAAGCTCGATTACTGCAATTCTTTATTCAAAGGGATTGCACTTCATGAAATAAAACGATTACAAATCATACAGAATACAGCAATAAAATTAATCAATAATTCAAAAAAATATGATCATGTAACACCACTTCTTAAAGAGGCGCATTGGCTTCCTGTTAATTATAGAATCACTTATAAGTTATGTATAACTATTTTCAAAACTTTGACTAATAAGACTCCTGCTTTTTTATATAGATCACTGATTCCTTATTCTACTAAAAGAATTTTAAGATCTAGCGAACAAAATCTGCTAACAATTCCATCATTAAAAATTATCAATACTAGGAGACAATTTATTTTTTCCTGTATGGCACCACAAACTTGGAATGCCCTTCCTATTGTGCTGCGGGATGAGAAAGACTTGGGTAAATTTAAAACTGCGTTAAAAACTTTCCTTTTTAAAGACGCTTTTTTTACATAATTTATTTATTTTATAACTTCTGTTTAATGGTCAATTTATTGGGTATATTTAAATCTGTGTTAAAATTTTACCGTTTTAATGATCCCTTCTTCACATAATTCTTTTATATTTTAAGAATGATGATTATTTGATCAATCCTGTTCTAATTACATTATTTTGTGTTTTCTTTCATTGTCTTTTCTTTATTTAAAATTGTATTTCTTCCCTTCTTTCCCTTTGTTTAACTATGCTTGAATTTATTGTTTTTTAGTTATTACTTAAATATATTGTCTGCATTGTAATATAATATATTGTTACTGTATTTTAGATTTATATTGTAAATTTTAAATGTACATCGCTTAGAATATTTGATTAAGCGATTTATCAAGTCCCATAATAAACTTGAAACTTGAAACTTGAAACTTGTGTAGAAGGACTGAGGTTGAAATAGACACTAGAAAATGACATGGGATTATTTCCCGTGGTTATCCGCAGGGACGGGAACAGTGATGAATTTTGTCACCGTGTCAAATTAGCACGCGCTAATTTGCCAGCCATGCTAGCCGCTACTGCCTCCTCTTAAGCAGGAGGTAGTTTCTCAGCTAGTGCGGAGGTTAGCGCGCGCTATAAATGTGCGTGCACTAAAGCCGCTAACGCGGCTTCATAAAAGGAGCCCTTAGCGTGTGCTAACGGAATTAACATGTGCTAAATGTTAAGAAGCCCATTTTGTATCAGATAAATCTCTTTAACCTGGGGAAAAGTTTTTTGATTTGCCAACCAATATCAATTTTTAAACACCAATACCAGTCATAATTATGCATCTATATATCTTATATATTTAAAGCATCCAGGCTGTTCCTTTCAAACTTTAGCTTTAACTTATATATATAACTCTCTCACTTGCACATTAAGAAGCCCTCAGAAGTGACTTTCTCATGGGAAATAATTCACTCAATAAGATCTTTGCAAGGCCGCAAGCTTCCTCATCGGCTTCAACTTTAGTATGTCATACTTTATTCTTATTTTGCCGTATTATTTAGTTTAATTTAAATATGCACTTATCTTTGGCTGTCTCTTGTCAGCTATTGCCAAACCCTCATGTCGACAAACATGTTTTGCAATCTGCGGCAGGGCTGGGTTTAGCTAAAACAAAAAGAATGCAACCCAATGCTTCTGTTGTGTGAAACAATATTCATCTTCAAAATTTTTTTTTATCGATGTTTTTATTTAAACACATGCTTGGTTTTCACTATGCCTTCTTACAAATTTCCTATTCAACAATATGGCGCTCAAACTACCAGCTGTTTCTCATTACTCTGTGATGTCATCCCACATTTATGTAATGATCTAACATTATTACCATTATGTCAAAGACATCCAATCAAGCTCTCTGCATTTAACCCTATGGTGTCCCCTAACACAAAAAGCACTTAGGGTTTCATGTACTGACACGTGTTAGCGTGTGCTAATGGAATTAACATGCGCTACATGTTAAGAAGTCCATTTTATACTTATAGGCTTCTTAGCATTTACCATGCACTAATTCTGTTAGTGTGTGTTAAGCTTTACTAAAAAGGGCCCTGTAATACGTAGTTATGACTTAGTAGTCAGTGGCATAGTAAGGTGGCAGGAGTGGACCATCCTGGGCTGAGGGCACCAGCACCTCTCCTTCTCTTCACCCACCACCCCCGTCCTCTTTAACGTTTTGCTGGCGCAAGCAGCATTTCCGACCTGCTGCTCGCACCGGCCTCAGCCATCCCTGGTTATGGGACCAGGAAGGGATGTCAAAGGGAGATCCGAGGTGTCAAAGGGAGATCCGAGGCCAAGATTTGGATTGGTCCAAATCAGTGTCTCGCAAACTTTTTCGAGCCGGGGCACACTAAACCTAGTGATCCCCGGCTCGAGACACCCAGAAGTGTGCTGGCGTCAGCGTGATGACATCATGCGCGCACGTGATGTCAGCGCGCTGCCATCAGCGCATGGGCAAAGGCCCTTCAAACAGGCCTCACGCAGAAAGACCCGCGCTGGTGAGAAGACTGGCAGAAAGACCCGCGCTGGAGAGAAGGGCCGGCAGAGAAAAGAGGTGCCGGAGTCGGGAGATAGCTTACAGGACGTGCCTCTCTTTGCGAGAGGCATGTTCTATAGACAGGCAGCAATTTGGAGATACTGCTCATGCTGGCGAAGAGTTACGGGAGAGGGATAGCAGCAGGGAAAGAGCAGGGGGTGCCCCCCACCCGGGTGGCTCTTACTCTCACTACCCTACTGCTAGTAGTTACTGCTCAGTGTTAAGTGCTTAATGTGGTTTAGTTAAAGGTCCTGATGGTAAGAATTAATTGGCTGCAGTTTTCCAGGCAGCATCTCAAAAAAAAAAACAAAAAAAAAAAATCAGTCAGGAAGACAAATAGGATTGGACCAGAAAAAGCTTTAAGTTTGCAGGGGACTGTTATTAAATGTTAAAATTAGTTAACAGCCACCAACGTAGTTGAAGAGAAATGATACTTTTATAAGCCACTGAATAGAGCTTTTGGGGCTGCAAGTTTCCTTTCTCTGGTCACCAGTCTTAGCAAAGGATCATCTCTAGCCAAACACTTAGTTGCTTTTCTTGTAGCTAATTTGATTGTAGAGAGACCAACACATTGCTCCTATTCATTTCTGAACAGTTTTTATATCCCCCAGATTGCTGTAAATGTCTATGTCGTAGCTAGCCGAAAAAGCTTATAATAGCCCAGGCAGCATCAACATTTCATTTTCTAAACACCAGTGTTCTAGGGCCCGTTCCAGTGGGTAACTGTGTTATTTATAGTGCAAAAGTGTAACATGCAATCTTGTGCGCTGTGGCTGTATGAGTCATCGAGAACATTCGTGCCATCCACTGAAGTGGTTCTTCTTATTTAGATGCCATTCTGGGGCTATAACCTCAAAGCAGGATGGATGCAGCCAAAAATAAGGGTGGTCTGCTTTTTTTTTTTTCCTCAAAAATAAAATATTCCTACAGAATAAACATTGAAATTTCTATGCATAGTTTATTCATACAATTACACATTTCATTTTCTCTTGGACACAAACGGGTCTAAAGTCTTGCAGGTTTTTAAATGGACAGAGGTGGATTTTACAAAATAGTGGAGCATGCTTATATAAATATTTAATATTATTATGGGGTTTGTTTTTTTTTAATCATTATATAGTTGGCACCTCCCATTTCATTAGATTTTTATCTTGCCTTTTCTCAAAGCATTGCCCTGCATAGACAGAAAAATAGATCTTATATTAACATAGTAAATAACGGCCGACAAAGACCTAAATGGTCCATCCAGTCTGCCCAACCGTACCCTCTCTTTGAATTACTGTTTTAATTGAAATTGTCCTTTTTCCTAGATATTTCAGAGCTTTTCCTGGCAATGTGCTTAGGTTCTATCTACTGAAGTCTCCGTCAAAGCTCACTGCAGCCCATCTAAACCATCCCAGCCATCGAATCTCTCCCCAGCCCATCCTCAACCAAATGGCCATATACAGGACACAGACCGTGCAAGTCTGCCCATATATACCATTATTTTCTGATTAGACATCCTCTGTGTTCATCCCACACTTGTTTGAACTCTGTTTTCCTCTCCACCACTTCCCTCGGGAGCGCATTCCAGGCATCAACCACCCTCTCCGTAAAGAAGAATTTCCTAACATTACTCTTGAATCTACCATCCCTCAACCTCAAATTATGCCCTCTGTTTTACCATTTTCCTTTCTCTGGAAAAGATTTTGTTCATATACATGGAAGCTAATTCTGAAACAGGACACTTTAGATAAGAGGGTAAGAAGTGGTCTATGTAGGTGCTCTTTTTTTTTTTTTAAAGAAAAATAGGCATCTAGGAGCCGATATTCATTCATTCATACTCCACATTATCGCAACATTCTGTATAGAGAACAGCAAAGCAAAACCCTGGCAAACCAAAGCTGACAAAGTGGAGTTGATGAACTGGAAACTCCCAGATTTATTGATAACAATATATATATATATATATAGTTTCAAGTTTCAAGTTTATTTAGTATTTTGATTACCTCGCATAGTCCAAATCCAATGCGAATTACACAAGTTCCAAATTTATAAAAAAAAAACCAACATTATAAAACTAACAAACATAATATTCATTACCAATACAATATTATATGTAAGGGGGGGAAGGGGTAAAAACAATAAACGTAAATACAATTTTTTAAAAAAAATTAATGTACATAATGTACATAAACCAATAAAAGCAATACAATTTCAGCTGGCAATAATGACAAATAGTCCCAGGTTTATACAAGTCTGTTAAGAAAAAACATCATCTGTATGCACTATGCAGATGATGCCACCTTAAGAAATACAGTAGTAGCAGACAATAGATTCCACAGACACAGTATGGCAAGTCAGTAGGCAAATGGTGTAGCAAATTAGGAACCAAATAGAAGGATAAGACCCTACATCCCTGACCACAATTCTACACACCCCTGATCTCTCTCTCTCCCGTTTAGCTCCTTAGCAGACTTTCAACTGCCCACAGTTGATGAACTGAAAAAAGTAACACACAGTCTCAATCTGCCTAACCACTCTCTTGAAAGTTTACCTCCTACTATCCTCAAAAAATACTTCTAAGGCTTTGGACCATTTCTATTAGATATGATCAAGAAAAGCCTATCCTCAGGCCTCGTACCTTCTTCATGGAAATCCGCTCTTGTTTATCCGAAACTCAATCAATTAAATATCCCAAAAAATCAAATTACTAATTATCGCCCTATCGCTAACTTACCTCTCCTGGCAAAAATAACTGAGAAACTGGTATTTAACCAGCTATCCAACTTTGCAGAAAAAAATTCTTATCAAACAGGGTTTCAAAAAAACTATTCCACTGAACTATCTCTCGTCAGCTTGACTACCTCAATTCTCTATTTCAAAGATCACCATATATCCTCAATTCTGATCTCCCTTGATCTTACATCCACTTTCAATACCATTGATCATCCTCTTCTCCTCAATAGACTAGAAACCATTGGCACATCAGCACTGCCCTACTATGGTTCCACTCTTATCTGAATAATCGGTACTACAGAGTTAGTTTCAACAACTCTATCTCTTCCACAGTTGCCCAAACCTATGGCGTCCCCTAGGGCTCGATTCTATCCCCCTTACTCTTTAATATTTTCTTGACTCCTTACTCTAGCTCAATCTATAGGCTTTAAAGTTTTCACTTATGCCAATGACATCTAACTACTTCATCCACTAAACTCCGCATTCTCCGAAGAAATTTGTGAGATCAGCTTCAAACTTGACCAAATTAGTTATTGGCTCCAATAAAATTAACTCGCACTAAACATTTCTAAAACTATAGGCATTCTTTTTCCGACCTCCACAGATGAACATCTCTGCTCCCCCATTAGCATTGATTCTTCTCCCATGGACAGTAAAGTTAAACTTCTTGGCATTATCTTGGATAAAGATCTCACATTCCATCAACAAATCAGTGCTGTAACACAAAAATGCTATCACAAGTTACGACTCATTCGTTCTATTTCCTCCCTTCTTGACCCTCCTTCAATCAATATACTGATTTATTCCCTCGTCATCTTGACCCTGAACTACTGTAATAGTCTCTACCAAGGAATCACCCAGAAGGAAATTTGTCACCTCCAATTAATATATAACACTGCTGTTAAACTAATCTATCATGCAAAAAAAAAAAAAATACGATCATGTTACTCCTCTTCTCCGCAAAGCTCACTGGTTGCCCATCACACACCGCTTCACCTATAAAATACAACTTCTTGCTTTCAAAAGAAAAAATTCCCATCAACCAGCTTTTATTGACAAACTTTTAATATGCATCTTGTAGGACCCTTCGATCCAGCAATCAAAACCTGTTCACTATCCCTTCAATACGAGAACTCTTTTATGATACCACTCGCAAATCCGTCTTCTCTGTCACAGCTCCCACACTGTGGAATGCCCTTCCCACTGATCTTCGTTTAGAAAACTCTTAAGATAAATTTAAATCCAAACTTAAAACGTTCCTCTTTAAAGATGCCTTCATACTGTAAACTCTTTCATCTATGAAAATTGATCATCCTATGCAGAAATCTTAAAACAAACAAAACGCTTCTTTTGAAGCAACCTCCCCAACCTAATTGTACTTCCCTTTCCCATTTTTCCATTTTCCTCTTTTTATTTTTATTTTCATCTCAATTTATTTATTAATCTCACCTTCCCATTCTCTCCTAATGTATCATGTACATCAATGCATAAATGCTTCCCTTTTTCTTAGTTTAGATAAGTTTTTAATTTTTTAATATTTTTTATATATATTTCATTTTATTGTGAAACGTTTAGATATCTGTATGATAAATGGTATATCAAAAATAAAGAAACTTGAAACATGTTTTGGCGTGTAGAAATGCCTTCATCAGGGGGTCCCTCACTGAAATCACCAAGCTGATCCTTTCTCACCAGATTCTATCAAATACAGTGTTCCCCCAGTTGTTCGTGGTCGTTGGTTCGCAGTCCCGATCATTCGTGGTATTTTCGGACCGTGAACCGCCAACAAGGAGAGGGCAACGGGAGAGGCAGGAGAGAGCAGCCGAAGCGCTGTGAGTGCAGGAAATCACTCACGGTTGGCTCCGACTGCCTCTTCCTGCACGATGTTGAGCCTTATCCAATCAGGAGCTGCTTTGACACACAGCTCCTGATTGGATAAGGCCCGACTTCGTGCACGAAGAGGCGGTCGGAGCAAACCGCGAGTGATTTCCTGCACTCGCAGCATTCCGGCTGCTCTCCTGCTGCCCTCTTCAGTCTCCCCCATGAAAAACCGTATTCGTGGTTTTTCGAGATTCTCAGGAGTTCCATACTCACCACAAAGAACTGTACACTCGTCACAACAGCAGTTATTAGTCATTCATTCATTCTGACAACTTTTCCTCAATTTCCATAGGAATTCTTCATTCTCTGTTATGGCTCCTACTCTCTGGAATTCTTTGCCTTTTTATCTTCGTTCAGAAAAATCATTTGCGATCTTCAAGGTACAATTAAAGGCATACTACTTCTCCTTGGCCTTCAGCTCTTAATTTACTTCCTTTTGATAGCTACTTCTCTCACAAGTTGCATTCCTGGCTTTATGAAATTAGTGTGGGCAGAACTAAATTCTCTGTTTCCTCCCCTACCATATTGTTCATCCCTTTCCCCAACCTTTTTATTTTTATTGTAATCCGCTGATTCCTTCTTTCCTCATGTTCTCAATTGTATTTTACATTTTGTTTTACTTTTCTGTTTCCTACCCTATTTCATTTTTTTAATTCATTTATTTAAAATTTAAAATTTTTTATTGTAAACCACTTAGATTTACCTCCTGGTTTTATATTTGTGGTATATTAAATAAATTGAACTTGAACTAGAATAAACAAATTCATAAAACATTTTGGGTTCAATTTGGGCTGAGAGGCTTTGGAGAGGAAGGGCTGTGGCTCACTGGTTGAGCTACTGCCTCTGAACCCAGAGGTCATAAGATCAAATCCTGGTGCTGCTCCTTGTGACCCTGGGCAAATCACTTCATCTTCCAGTGTCCACTGCTTTGAATGTAAGCTTTGAAATGCCAAATCCACAAAAAGGTGCTATACAAGTCCCCATTCCCTTTCCTCTTGACAGTACTTCTTGCAGTACGGATCAAGTCAATTCAGAGAAAATTGTTCAAGAAGGTTACATGAACTGCATAGCAAATTACTGGAAAAGCCCAAATCCGTGCTTGCTTCAAATGACAGCCCTGATCCATATGCAGCTATCACCTGCAAAACAGTACAGAGCCACCATAACCATTTCTCCGAGGTTCCTTGCTTGATGTAGAGAACAAAATACATACACTGCCTGCCCCGGGAGCAAGGATCTGGCTTGGAAATCCAGGCCAAGCCCTCTATATCATAAGATAGTGCATTGTCACAGAGCTTTTCTCCTGTATGACCTTGTTCATTTTTCTTGCATCAAGCTTTTCATTTGTTGTCATTAGAATATCCCAGTTGACCTTGACCTCTTCATTCTTTACAGTTCTTGTAGAACTGTGATCCTGTTTTTCCGGTATAGTGCTGTTGTAGTGTTTAAACAATTTCAAGTGGAATTGAAGGCTATTTTTCTATATATAGCTCTTCTGACACCAGCACTTCATAGCCAAACAAGATGTGCAACCGTCTCCAGCTCTGTTTTCGCAGAATCAACATTTGTCCATTTTACCAGAATTTTTTTTTTTTTAATATGCTGGCCGTGAGCTATTTTGTTTATAGCCCACTGTCCTATTATATCTATCTCTCATCCTTAGGTTTAATTTCACCTTTCCTTAATTATTCCTGTGTCAAGTTCAACCAATATATGGTTCCTAAAATAATAACATAAGAATAGCCATACTAGATTAGGCCAATGGTCCATCTAGCCTAGTATCCTGCTTAAAACAGTGGTCAATCCAAGTCACAAGTACCTGATAGAAACCCAAATGGTAGCAATGTTGCATGCTACCAATCCCAGGGCAAGCAGTGGTTTCCCCCATGTCTATCTGAAAAGCAGACTATGGACTTTTCCTCTAGGAACTTGTTCAAACCTTTTTTAAATCCACCTACGCTAACTGCTGTTACCACATCCTCAACAACAAGTTTGAGAGCTTAACTATTAATGGAGTGAAAAAATATTTCATTCTATTTGTTTTAAACGAATTACTATGTAAATTCATTGAGTGTCCCCTACTCTTTCCATTTTTAGAAAGAGTTAAAAACTGATCCACCTCTACCTATTCTATACCACTCAGGAAATAAAGGGATTAGTATTCAGCAGAGTTAATAGAAACATAGAAACATGATGGCAGATAAAGGCCAAATGGTCCATCCAGTCTGCACATCCGCAATAACCATTATCTCTTCCTCTCTCTAAGAGATCCCACATGCCAATCCCATACTCTTGAATTCAGACACAGTCTCTGTCTCGATAACTCTTCTGGGAGACTATTCCATATATCTACAACCCTTTCTGTAAAAAAGTATTGCCTTAGATTACTCCTGAGCCTATCACCTCTTAATTCATCCTATGCCCTCTCATTCCAGAGATTCCTTTCAAATGAAAGAACCATGACTTATGTGCATTTATGCCTTATAGGTATTTAAACTTCTTTATCATATCTCCCCTCTCCCACCTTTCCTCCAAAGTATTGAGATCTTTAAGTCTGTTCCCATGCACCTTATGACAAAGACCACGCACTATTTTAGTACCCTTCCTCTGGACCCGATTCCATTCTTTTTATATCTTTTTGAAGGTGCGGCCTCCAGAATTGTACACAATATTCTAAATGAGGTCTCACCAGAGTCTTATACAGGTGCATCAATACCTCCTTTTTCCTACTGGCCATACCTCTCCCTATGCACCCTAGCATCCTTCTAGATTATGCCGTCACCTTTTCAACCTGTGTGGCCACTTTAAGATCATCACATACAATTACACCCAAGTCCTGCTCTTCTGTCATGCACATAAGTGCTTCACCCCCTAAACTGTACTGTTCCCTTGGATTTTAGCTGTCAAATTTCAGATCATTCTTCAAGCTCTGCCATGTCTTTCTTCATGGTATTCACACCATCAGGAATGTCCACTCTATTGCAGATATTGGTATCATCCGCAAAGAGGTAAATCTTACCCAACAACCCTTCAGCAATATCATTCACAAAAAATGTTAAAAAGAACAGACCCAAGAACAGAACCTTGAGACACACCACTGGTAACATCCCTTTCCTCAGAGCGATCACCATTGACCACTACCCTCTGTCGCTTGCAACTCAACCAGTTCCTCACCCAGCCTGTCACTTTGGGACCCATCCCAAGGGCACTCAGTTTATTTATTAGACATCTGTGTGGAACACTGTCAAAGGCTTTGCTAAAATCTAAATACACCACATCTAGCACACTCCTCTCTTCTACCTTCCAAAGTATTTAGATCAATGCTGTCTTGTTAAAATGTTTATTTTATTTTTATTTTTCCTCTAACTCTACTTTTCACTTCTCTATTACCCTCCAGGTACTTTAGTTAGATTGTGAGCCTTCGGGACAGTAAGGGAATTTTTCAAATACCTTTCTTATTTCTAATCTTAATGTATATTTTCTGTAAACCGCTTAGAACCTAACGGATGTAGCGGTATATAAGAAATAAATTACATTACATTACTCCATCTATCCATTTCTCTGGTCACCCATTCAAACAAATTGATCAGATTTGTCTGACAAGACCTCCCTCTAGTGAGTCCATGCTGCCTCTGATCCTGAAATCCACTAGATTCCAGAAACCTCACCATTTTCTATTTTAAAAGCGTTTCCATTAATTTGTTTACCACAGAATTCAGACTTACCATCCTGTAATTCCCTACTTCTTTCTTACTTCCACTTTTGTGGAGAGGGACCACATCCACCTTTCTCTAGTCCTCTGGTACCACTCCTGACTCTAGAGAAGCATTGAAGAGGTCAGTCCACAGAGCCACCAGATCTTCCCTAAGTTCCTTCAGCACCTTTGGATGTACACCATCTAGCCCCATTGCTTTGTCTACATTTAATTTAGCTAGCTTCTCACGACCAGAACCCTCTGAAAATCGATCAGGTTCTACCACTCCTCCATCCCTGTTCGCATTTGTCTTTTGCAGTCCTGCTCCCGGCGCTTCAACCGTGAACACAGAACAGAAATATTTGTTAAGCAATTCAACCTTTTCTTTATCAGCTTCTACATATTTCTCCTTTTCACCTTTGAGTCTCACAATGCCACTTTTGCACTTCTTCATATCACTGATATATCTAAAAAAAAGGTCTTGTCTCTCCATTTTGTCATGCCCAACTTAGTGCAGGAAGAAGCGGTCGGAGCATACCGCGAGTGATTTCCTGCACTCGCAGCGCTCCGACTGCTCTCCTGCTACCCTCTCTCGCTGCCCTCTTCAGGCTCCCCCATGAAAAACCGTATTTGCGTTTTTTTGAGGTTCACGGGGGTTCCTGGAACAGAACCCCCGCTAATCTCGGGGAGTACTGTACTACTTTTGAGAACCAAAGCAGCCTTCTTTTCTTCTTACTTTTACTTACTTGCCTCACAAAAAGGGTTGTCGCTCTTATAATAACTCCTTTCAGTTTTGTCCACTGCACTTCTAATCCCTCCAGACATTCCCCTTCAGACAATTCTTTGACATAATCCCCCATCTGAACAAAGTTACTTTTTTTAAAGTCTAGAACCTTTACTTTTGAATGAGCCCTCTCTATACCCCTCTCAATATTAAACAGGATGCCATATGATCACCCACTGTAACATCAGAAACACCTCCCCGTTTGTAAGCACTAAGTCCAGTATGACCCCCATCCTACATAGGTTCCATTACCAACTGCTGGAACAGTTCTCCTTATAGAGAATTCAGGATTTCCCTACTTCTAGAAGGCCCCAAATAGGGAAACCCCAATCAACATCCACAAGGGCCCTCCAGATGGGGCCCCGAGCCACCAGTGTGGCAAGAGGAGAGGCACCAGCATGGAGGAGAGATGCCGGTGCCATCTGACTGCCTCTCACCATGAGAAACAAGTCCTGTAGGCAAGTCAGCTAGTGCCAGCGCCTCTCCTCCTTGCTGTCGTCTCACGGCACACCCGGAATTTCGCCGCAGCACAGTTTTCAATGCATTGCTGTATAGTATGGCCAAAGTTGCATGTACATATCTGTGCACACAACTTAATTATTTAACATGCTAATCAGCTATATTTGGCAATTAACACTTAATAATTAATGCTACTTGGCACTAATTAGAAGTTATGCGCTCAACTTTCTATGCATATTCTAAAATATTTCTTCCTATCTGTTTTAAAAGTACAGTACTCCCCCAATGTTCACGGGGGTTCCGTTCCAGGAACCTCTGCGAATGTTGAAAAACCACAAATATGGTTTTCAGCGGGGGAGACAGGAGAGGCCAGCCAGAGAGACAGGAGAGGGCAGCCGGAGCACCAGCGAGTAAAGGAATTCATTCACAGTATGCTCCGACCACCTCTTCTTGTACTAAAGTCAGGCCTCACCAATCAGGAGCTGCATGTCAAAGCAGCTCCTGATTGGTGAGGCCCGACTTTAGTGCAGTGCGATCGATGCGGCGTTATCTTTGGACTGACTCCCTCTTCCTCAGTGCTGCAGTGCACAAATTTGCGGGCAGCGGCTCCTACACGCTTCCTGCGCCTGAACCGTCAATGAGGAAGAAGGAGCCGGCCCGAAGATAACACCAGGGATGGCATAAAATGGCCAGGCGGGAGCAGGCCAGAAGGTAAGGCACAGCATGGAGGGAGGGAGACAACAAAGGTAGGGGGAATGATTTTAAATTTAGTGATTGAATTGTGTCAATTTTGAGAATTTTCATCTGCTGTCTATATTTTGCACTGCTCAGGAAGAAATGCATTGCTTCTTTTTCTCTGGGGTTGTACTGCATGCAGAGTCTTGAATCTTAGGGTTTGGTTTGTATATATTAATACTTTTAGTTTTTGGTCCTATATTTGCATGGGGTTCTGTTTTCTGGTAGGAATGAATGTTGAGAAGCATACAGTATGCTTTGTGTAGTTTAATTTTGTGGTAAACCATTATGTGTTGTTAATAAGATTATATTGTGTGTGCGTATATATGAAAAATGAATGGAAAAAATAGTGTTACAATTAGTACTACTATGGAGGCAGGGTCTGGGGTGGAGATTGGGCAAAGATGGGCGGGTCTAGCCCATGACTTAGCCCAGAGTTTTTCAACCGCCGGTCCACAAAATAATTATTTTATTTCTGCCGATTCATAGGTGTCAAAAGGTTGAAGAGCACTGTTCTAAGTGACAATTACAGGAGCCATAAAGCTTTTAAATCATCTGCAGACAATAGATATAATGTTACCTCTTGGTTACTGGTTTCACTAGGGTTAAAACTGAATCCATGGTCCAAAGAGTAAATATCAATACTCACTGAGTCCAGTGCCAGACCACCATCGCAGAGATAGGCTTGGATAGGGGTGACTATGAGGAATGAGAAAAGGACTAGTTCTTTATGGGTCAGATAAGAACATAAGAATTGCCACTGCTGAGTCAGACCAGTGGTCCATCATGCCCAGCAGTCCGCTCACGCGGAGGCCCTCTGGTCCAAGACCAGCACCCTAACTGAGACTAGCCCCACCAGCGCACGTTCCTGTTCAGCAGAAACTTGTCTAACTTTGTCTTGAATCCTTGGAGGGTGTTTTCCCCTATAACAGCCTCTGGAAGAGCGTTCCAGCTTTCTACCACTCTCTGGGTGAAGAAGAACTTCCTTACGTTTGTACAGAATCTATCTCCTTTCAACTTTAGAGAGTGCCCTCTTGTTCTCCCTATCTTGGAGAGGGTGAACAACCTGTCCTTATTTACTAAGTCTATCCCCTTCAGTACCTTGAATGTTTCGATCATGTCCTCTTTCAATCTCCTCTGTTCGAGGGAGAAGAGGCCCAGTTTCTCATAAAGTGTGTTATCTCTATCACAAGTAGTGGCATAGTAAGGGGGAGGGGAGAGGGGGGCGATTACTTAGTCTATCCCCTTTCACCTTCATCCTATATCTCCTCATTCCAGAGCTTCCTTTCAATTGAAAGAGACTCTCCTCATGCACATTTATGCTTTGTAAGTATTTAAAAGTCTGTTTCTCCAGCTGCATCCCACTAGATCTAGCAGCAGGCAGAAAATCATTTAAGGATGCATCAGAGCATATATGTCTGTCCTGTGCTGGAGCATCCAATGACAGTAACACATCTATATACAATAGCAGGGGGCCACAACATGACTGATATCACCGACCTCCTAGGCAATACTCAAATTCCTGACAATTTACTCCTGTTCCTGATTCTAAAAAAAAGTTGAAAAGGTCAACGGCAAAGCCACCAGTAATTTCTCTAAGTTCCTTCAGCACTTTTCCATGCATCCTATTTGACCCAATGGCTTTGTCTACTTTTAATTTAGTCACCTTATCAGGAACAGTCTTCTGAATTTCTACAGTTCTACTCCCATTCCTTCATCAGTTAAGCAATTTTAACTCATCAATCTCTACATATTCCTCCCTTTCACCTTTGAATTTTCACTATGCCACCTTTCCACTGCCTCCCCTATCTCTCTCTCTCTCTCTCTCTCTCTCTCTCCACTTTGTACAATGACACAGGGATAGAATTTGTCCCCATGCCCACGGATATCCAGGGGAAACCATTCTGTGTCATTCTTTAGTGCCTTTCTCAACCTCAGTCCTTCTACACCAGCATTCTTCAATGCAAGGCTTGAGGGACTGTGGCTGTGCCCATTCATACTCCGATTCTTTATCTGAGCCAAGTATAGGATAATGAATCCATGGTGACATCACTGATGAGGTTGGCTTTTAGCATTGGTGGAATGAAGAATTATGACATCACAATACCTGCTCTGGATACCAGAGACTGTCATTCTTTAGTGTCTATCTCAACTTCTTCTACATCAGCATTCTTCAATGCCAGGCTTGAGGGTCAGTGGTTGTGCCCATTTATACTCTGATTCTTCCCTCTCTCCTTAAAGAATGACATGGGGATGGTTACCCGCAGTTAACCACAGGGAGAGGGACAAATTCTGTCTCCATGTTATTCTTTAGTGCACATGCACCAAGTTGTGAATGGCCTATGGGTGCTACTATGAGTGTGATTGTTCCCATGGCAGGCCCTAAGTGGGGTAAGGTTGCCAGTGCCACTCCTGACCATCCCAGTGCAATGGAGGGCTGGGTGGCTTGCCAAAGACTACAAGAAGCTACCATGGGATTTAAATCAAGGCCTTCAGGTTCCCATCCTACTGCTCTGTCCATTAGGCTTCTTCTCTGCTCATCTCCTATCATTAACATATATATTTTAAAAAAAAGTAATTGCTCTATTTTAATGGACTTACTATTTTTCTTCTATTTGAATTTTACAAGAAATCAATGTACTGGCTTCCTCTTTCTGTGAACCTTTTCCTCTAATTTATATTGACTTCCGTAATAAACCCTCCCCCTCCCCCTCATTTACTAAGCAATGGTAGAAGTTTCTACCGCAGCTCAGAGCGCTAAATGCTCTGACACTGCTCCAATGCTCATAGAATTCCTTATTAAAAGGGGGGGGGGGAGGTTAATTAATTGCCCCTAAAATATTTTATCTTCTTTCAGTTTTGCCCTCTGCTTTTGTCTATTACTCCAGATGTTCCCAACTGACTTTTGGCATGCTCTTATCCTGACAAAGTTTAAAGTCATTTAAAACGTAACTGCTTTTACGCTTCAGGAAGCATACAAAAAAAATATTGCAATCAGGTAAACATACAGGTATTATTTAAAATACAAAAATAAAAATATACACTAATCCAATTCCGAATATATCGCCACATCCGCACTCCCTCTCTGTCCACTGAAAAGCACATAAGCAATGTCTCCCACTCAGTCTATACCACCACTCCCTCCTATCCCCACTGTAAATTCTAAAACAGCTGTGGTTTTAAAGCTTTGCAAACGTGAATGTCCTTTAATTTCATCTTGTGGCAGACTGTTCCAGTAACTAGAGACTGCTCCTAAAAAAGATGCCACCTTGGCTATTTCCAACCTAGAAGTCTTCAGCCCTAGGATCACTAAATTGTACACTTGCTGTGATCTCACATTTCATGTTGGTACATCTTTGTGAAGCTAAGTTCTCATTAAGATAGGCTGGACCTATCTTGTGAGTGCTCTAAAAGTTAAATACAATCATTTTAACCTAACTGGTAACTTTACCATTGGCCCACGAAAAGCACACAGCAATGAGGTCACCCTATCCCACCGTGCTTTCCACATTGTCAATCTGCTGAAATCTATCCTTTAGCATCCCTACATAGAGGGTCATTTTATAACAGAAGGCCTAGTTCAAGGCAGCAAAAACACTCTTTTTTTAAAGCCTATTTTATAAAGAAAAGGAGGTGTCATTTTTCTTTATAAAATACTAGTATACGTAGACAAAAATGTGCCTTGATTTAAGGTGTGATCACATATCAGTCCTAAGGGTGGTGTAAGTGTTTGCATCTAGATGGTAGCAAAAACATGTGTAAATTATTGTATTTTATAATCTATGCATGTACAATTACATCAGGGCTATAGCAAGCCACAACTGCAATCACACACCATGGCACACCTGCCTCACCAGAGCATCGGTCTTCCTACCGAAGCTCCCCGAAACCTCCCACACAAACCTCCCCCAGTGCATCCATCTCTTTCCTGAAAGTCCCCCCTCCCCGCTACAGCATAGAGTGCCTCCCTGCCCCATCCCTCCTCCACAAACACATGACACAGCATCTCTGCTTCTCCCTATCCTACCCCCAACACATGATGCACCTCTCCCTTTTTTTCTTTTTTTTTTACCTCCTCTTCCCCCAAAATTCTCTTCAAACCTTTCAGCTACAGGTAGACGATCACATTCAATAAAGGCTAGGCTATAGCGATCTAAAACTGAAACCAATCACCTAAGACTCACTGCTGAGTGTGATATACTGTTCCATATGGGCACGTAAGACTCATTGTTGATTGCAACATACTGTATTATACATGCATCTTTCCAAGACCCCCAAGGTCCCAGTAGTACCATATATCCAGTTTTGCTGAGTAACACCACTTTCACCCTAATCCAATGCCTCAAATTCATTGTACATTTATCTCTATATGTCTCCAATACATTCAAAAGTACCCTAGGACCTGTACCTCTCTAACACCTATGATAATCTCGTCAAGTCCCACCTAGTTGTGAATATTCACTGTAACCCTTATTGAACTTTTCCAGTATATTGTGAAAGTACCCTTAAATTGTGAGTGTACCGATGTAACCCATTCTGGGCTCCTGGGGAGCAATAAAATAAAATAAATAAATAAGCTATAAAATAAAATAAATAAATAACCTCCTGCTCCAGCGTGTTGTGAGATACTGCTGGGTCCTTCCCATACAGCATTAGGAAGTGCCTCAGATCGTGTTGGAGTGAGAGGCTCCACGGAGCGTTGCTGTGGTTATTGAACGTGATACTCTACCTGCGACCGGAAGGTTTGAAGGGAGGAGGATTTCCCTAGGGTAGGAAAGGGACAGGTGGAGACGCTACATCAAGGATTGGGAGGACAGAGACACTCTAATGTAGCATCCGCCCGTAGATGGGGCACCGGTTTAGCAACCTCACCTTTGCGTTCTGTGCCATCACACTGGCTACAGCCCTCCATTATGTTCTACTCAAATTCTGTCCTTGTGAATGTTCACAGTGTAATTAAACTCTGGAATTTGTTGTCAGAGAATGTGATGAAATCATTAGTTTAGCAGGGTTTAAAAAAATATATCTGGATAATATAACAATATAACAAAAGTCCATAGACCATTATTGAGATGGCTTGAGGAAATCCACCACTTATTCCTAGGATAAGAAACATGAAATCTGTTTTACTGTTTGGGATCTTGCCAGGTACTTGTTGACCTGGGTTGGCCACTGTTGGGCCTGCGGTCTGTCTCAGTATGGCTACTCTTATATACAATAACGCTCTTATATTCTTGTGGAAGTAAGTGTCATGGAAACAAGGTGCATATTTTTACATTATCAGCATTTTATAAGAGATTATATACATGCATAAATGCCCATTTGTGCATGTACGAGGGGCTGTTGTAAAGTTCTCGGCCCAACCAACAAAGTTGGAGCAGTCTACATCGAGGGCTATATACTTACCCCCTCTATTAAACTGCGCTAGCAGTTTCTAGTGCAGAGAACCGCGCTGAATGGCCTGTGCAGCTCCCGACACTCATAGGAACTGTATGAGCGTCGGGAGCAGCGCGGGCCGTTCAGCGCAGCTCACCGTGCTATAAACTGCTAGCACAGTTTAATAGAAGAGGCCCTTAGTCCAAGGATTTTCCACTTTATTTGTTCTATCAGACAAATACGGAATGAAAAACATGGAAAATCCTTGGACTAAGTGTGTAGCCCTCGAAGGAGACTGCCCCAACTTTGTTGGTTTGCCTGAGAACTTTTCATCGGCCCCTTGTAAACAAACCAATGAACACCAATAATTGGGCACTAACCCTCAGATTCTTTAAATGGTGCCTAAATGGGCCATTTGGGGGGGGAGTTTGGGGGGGTTGCTGTTCTTGGTGGTGATAAGATTTCAGGTATAATATGTCCCATTCACTCGACTACTAGTTCAGTCTTCTATTCTTCATGATGGATAGCCATGCTTTAAAATCATCAATTGAGCTGCTCAGCAAACAATATAAAAAATAGACATTCTCCTAGAATACAGTTGTTATTCGTATTTCACACCAGAAACATAAGAAGCAGAATTGCCTGCGTTCCAGTCAAATGTTCTGGATACTTTACAACACACTAAATACAGGAAAACAGTTATATCAAAAAAGCAATCATTATGAAAAGAATATTACAGTTTTCCAAAATGAAGCATAAAAGGGAAAAATGCAAATTATAAAACCTGTTTGGTTCCAAGGAGGACATGTTAGAGCATTGATATATGTTTAGCAGCCTGTCTTCTAAAGTGTAGTAAAGATCTACACATACTGAATTAAATGCAAAAATTAACATGCCATAACAGCAAAGCCAATGCATTAATTTGTTGGCGGCATTCCAAGTATGTTTCCATACAATTACCAAGAAGCACAAGGGGCCTTCAAGTCCTGAGCAGTCAACCTTCCATTTATTGAAGGACGTGACGGTCCATGTTTTGGCAAGAATACAATTCAAATTTTACTGTCTACTATTTAAAGCAATCAATGGAGACAGCCCAGCCTACTTGAACAACTGCCTTACCCAAACTGACACAACCAGGCAAAGGAGAGCCCAAACACCATTCACGTACCCCCCGATCAGAGGCATCAAATGCAAAAAACTGTACGATGGCCTACTGGCCACGCAGGCAGCGAAACTTGACCACCAATTATCCAATCTACTGATGACGACACCAGACTACAAAACCTTCAGAAAAGAAATTAAAACCCTGTTATTCAAGAAATCCATCAAGACAAACTAACTCCACAGGAAGTATCTTAATCCACCAAAGTACACCGCTCAACTATGTAATCTCTTCTGGAATTGTCCAGATAACCTCTAATATAATCCGCAAAGTAATGGTAGAATAAAAGTCACTAATGTAATGTAATGTAATCTGTCTGCGTCAAGGGTCATTTAATGTAATCCATACAAAGAACAATGGAAAGATAGCCAAACAGATAACACCAAATATTGACTCACTCAACAATCAGTATCAAATAGTACAATATGCAGGTGTAACTTGCTATAACCTTGGATACTGATTGTTGAGCGAGTCAATTGGTGTTATCTGATATCTATTAACATCACTTTTTATTACAATTAATTGGCTCATTAGCCAATTAAATTGTGCGCACACCTTTGAGTGGTGTGCAAATTTCAGCACCCAAACATGGGTGCCATATATCCCGAGTTTGGCGCATGAATTCAAACTTGCTGTCACGCTATTACTGTGAACACAAGTTTCTAGAGATTCAGAAAGTTAATAAAAAGGTTTATTTCACAATATTCCATATAATAAAAGTGAAAGCATATCAGGTACAAATTGTCTGTGTCAAAAAGTTACAGTAATTAACCTCATATATTGAATGCTCAAGGAGTGAGACCTGGACCCTACATAGGCCATGTCTCACTTCTTAAACAGGATGGAAATAAACAAATGAACTGAAAGGTTATCTTAAATGATAAATGAGAATGAAAAGATGAAAAATGAAAATAAATGAGTGTGAGTGAATAATGTGCATGAATAAATGATGGCATACCAAAACTGTGTTTTATATACAAATGATTGTCTGAATGAAATATGGTGAAGAAATTGAAAAACCATGTTTTATGTGTTATGAATTGAATGAATGAACAAAACTTGAATGAATGGTTAAAAGGGTTGAAATGTTATTAATTAACCTGATGATTGGTCTTGACCAGGGGTGTCAAAGTCCTTCCGCGAGGGTCGCAATCCAGTCGGGTTTTCAGGATTTCCCCAATGAATATGCATGAGATCTATTAGCATACAATGAAAGCAGTGCATGCAAATGGATCTCATGCATATTCATTGGGGAAATCCTGAAAACCCGACTGCTTTGCGGCCCTCAAGGAGGGGCTTTGACACCCCTGGTCTTGACTAAGTTTGGATTAAAATATAATGCTATTATTGTACTCATGCCCTAACAATTAGCAAGTGCTAATTCACACGCTGTTAGTACACTGTAGCAAACATGTCCCTTAGCTTCTTAGGTTGTGTTCTTTGCCTTTAGTCATAATTCCTGCTTCACTTCAGCCAGTTCAGGCCTACTGATTCACTTTAAAGAATTCAGGCCCTAGTTTTAAAAATCGTCATCCTCACCTTTGTAAAAGCAGTACATCTAAGTGGTATATGGGCAAAATAACATTCTGACAAGTCAAACTGTGGTAACTTTAGTAGAAGGCATTATTTACAATTACGCAGGTGCTGCTCTTTCCAGAAGAAACTGTTGATAAAACAGTGATCCTAGGCTTATGTTTGTTTCTGTAATTACTATGGGGAAAAAATTGTGCTTTTTGAGGTCTCGGGTTCCTCTTGGTTAGTAGAATTTTTCGTTTACTATATGCTTTGGTGGTTTTGGTGTACATCAAGCTTAAAAAAACATGTGACATGTTGCTAGAATAATTCCATGGAAGAAGAAGAGACTGCTGGAGGCAATCAAGAATCTGCAGAAGCAGGAGGTGAAGGTTCCAAGGGAAATGATGGTAAAAACTCTCAGAATCTGGATGGAGGAAAAAATTCTACTAGCAGCGGAGGTTTACAGAAGGTAGGCAAAGCAGTGAGAAAGGTAGTGTCAATAAGTCTATATTTTGTTACTGCTATGCATTCATTTGAAACATGGGAAATCTCCAACATTTCACACATTGTTTCATGTCATTTTTATCCTAAAATTTAATCAGGCAGAAACAGCTCCTGAACCAAGAGGCATACTAGGTGGTTGCCTAGAACTGCAGCTTGAAGGGGGCCAGCAGGGAGCAGCTGCAATAAGAAGCAAAACAATGAGGTCCAATAATAATACAAATTCAAAGAATGATCATTGTGGGCAAGATTCTCAAAAGTTTAACGTCATCGCTAAACTGTTTTCCAGTGGTTTAGCCTATACGTAGTTTAGCGGCAGATTATCAAAAGGGATTATCTCCGTCTTTAGCGAGGTTTCTAGAAGTCTCCAACTCTGACATGCAAATGGGCTCTTCAACACTGAAATGAGCCCTCCGGTGGATTCTTTAAAAATGCTGAGCCATTTTCAAAAAGCGGCGTTGGCTTTTGGTGACAAAAAAAGCAACTGGTCCAGGAGTGCCGGTCAATATCAGATACTGCTAGAAAACCCTGTGTTGTGATGCAGCAAGAGAGATGCCCACTCTCTTCTGCTGCACTAAAATCCCTGATGCAACCGCCCTGACATAACCTAACTGCCCCCCCCCCCACACACACACACACACACACATAGCAGGAGAGATGCCCACTCTCTCTTACTAATCTAATCTAATCTAATCTAAACCTTAAGTTTATATACCGCATCATCTCCATGAGAATGGAGCTCGACACGGTTTACAAGAACTTAAAATAGTGGGTAGAGAAGAAGAAAAAAGATTACATGAACTTATGTGTAGAAGGGGGGAGAGAAAGGGGGGAAGGATAGAGCTACAATTTGCTGAAAAGCCAGGTTTTCAGTTGTTTGCGGAATAACTGAAGGGAGCTCAGGTTCCGCAGCGGGGTGGTGAGGTCGTTCCAAAGACCTGTGATTTTGAAGAGAAGGGATTTTCCCAGTTTGTCTGAATAGTGGATGCCGCGTGGAGAGGGGAAGGCTAGTTTAAGCCTTTGGGCAGTTCTGGAGGAGTCGGGACTGGAGGAGTTGAAAGACAGTGGGATAAGAGGAGGCAGGATTCCGTGAATGATCTTGAAAGCCAGGCAGGAACATTTGAAATGGATTCTGGAGATTATTGGGAGCCAATGAAGTTTGGCAAGGATTGGGGAGGCATGGTCAGACTTGCGTTTTGAGAAGATCAGTTTGGCTGCAGTATTCTGGATTAGCTGGAGTCTTAGAATACTTTTTTTTGATAGATTTAAGTAGATGGTGTTGCAGTAATCTAGTTTGGAGAGGATGATGGATTGGACAAGGATGGCAAAGTGTTGTTGGCTGAAGTAGGATCTAGCTTTCCTCAGCATGTGAAGGCTGAAAAAGCATGATTTTGCCAAGGAGTTGAGGTGGTCATTGAGGGAGAGAGAGGAATCGATAGTGATACCAAGGACCTTGCATGAGAACTTGAGCTGTAGTGTATCGCCTGTGGGTAGTGTGAAAAGTGTGGGCAGGTGTTCGAATTTTGGGCCGAGCCAGAGTAGTTTTGTTTTAGATTCATTTAGTTTCATCTGTACTGAGAGGGACCAGGCACGGAGTCTCATTATGCAAGCTGTAATGTTTTCGTGGAGGTTGGTGAGGTTCTGGTCAGTCTCAAGGAGGACAAGGATGTCATCTGCATAAGTGTAGATTGTTTCCAGGGGGGATAGTTTAAAGAGTTTCAGGGAGGACATGTAGATGTTAAAGAGAATAGGGGAAAGGGGTGATCCTTGAGGGACACCGCAAGATGGAGTCCAAGGAGTGGACATGGTGCCATTTGTGTTGACGGTGTAGGAACGGGAGCGTAAGAAGTTTGAGAACCACATTAGGACGGTGGAGTCGATTCCAATCTCGGAAAGTTGGTAAAGTAGTATGTCGTGATGGACGACATCAAAAGCAGCGGAAAGATCGAATTGTAGTAGGACAGCGAATTTGTTACGTGAGTGTAGTTGTTGTACCTTTGAAATTAGGGAAACTAGGAGGGATTCAGTGCTAAAGCAGGATCTGAAGCCATGTTGGTAGGGGTGAAGAATGGAGAATCTCTCGAGATAGGAGGAGAGCTGGGTAGCAACTATGGTTTCTAGAAGTTTGTTAAGTAGAGGGATATTTGCTATGGGACGGTAGTTTGATGGTAGGGAGGGGTCGAGATCGGCTTTTTTCAGAATAGGTGACAAGGCAATGCACTAAAATATTCGACGCGACCACCCCGCCACTGAACCAACAACCCCCCCCCCCGCAGTGGGAGAGATGCCCACTCTACCCTGCTTTCAAATGACCCCCTCCCCCATCTCCACCACCCCCTCCCCTTACCTCAACATAGATGAGCCGGAGGGACATGGACACCCTCCTCCCATCTGCTGCTGCTGTGTCATCTAAAATGGAAATTCCCCTCCCAAGTGCATCTTGGGATGCATCAGGGAGGGGCCTGAGGCTCTTATTGGTCCAGGTTGTTTAAAGCCCCTTTTATGGGACACCTTTTCGTGGACACCTAAGGCCCCTCCTATGGAGTGTCCGGGCTAATCAGAACCTTAGGACCCTTCCTGATACATCCGGGGAGGGGCCTTAGGCTCTGATTGGCCCAGGTAGTTTAAGGCCCCTCCAATCATAGCCTCAAGCCCCTCCCCGGTGTATCCCAAGATGCACCGGGAGAGGAGTTCCCATTTTAGATGATGCAGCAGCAGCTGGAAGGAGGGTGTCCACATCCCTCTGGCTCATCTATGTTGAGGTGAGGGGGCGGTGGAGATGGTGGAGGAGGATCACTTGAAAGCAGGAGAGAGTGGGCATCTCTCATGCTGCGGGGGCAGTCGGGTCAGTGGCGTGGTGGGTGTGCAAGTTATTTTAGTGCAGCAGGAGAGAGCAGATATCTCTCCTGCTGCGGGGGCGGTCAGGTAGCATCGGAGTGGTCGCGTTTGACATTTTAGTGCAGCAGGAGAGAGTGGGCATCTCTCCTGATGTAGAGGGGCAGTCGGGTCGTGTCAGGGTGGTCGCGTCAGGTATTTTAGTGCAGCAGGAGAAAGTTCACATCTCTCCTGCTGCAGGGGGGCAGTTGGGTTGCGGTGGTCATGTTGGGGATTTTATTAGTACAGCAGGAGAGTGTGGTCATCTCTCCTGCTGTTGTTGTATTTTGGGGGGGTGTTACGGTGTTGACACCATTTTATTGCACATGTGCCCATCGCTTTAACCAGCGATGGGCACATGCAAATTTAGCAAATCTTCACTGGTGTTCACCGACCTCATTTGCATGCACAACTTTTTAAGAATGTCTCGGGTTTTTAGATTCGGTATCAAAATGGCTGTGTTAGCAGACCGTTGCTTTTTAACGTGTGTTTTTGAGAATCCTGGCCTGTGTACTTTCATTCATTCAAAACGAATGCTAGGAAGTTCTTCTTTACCCAACGTGTGGTCGACACCTGGAACGCGCTTCCAGAGGACGTTATAGGGCAGAGAACAGTTTTGGGGTTTAAGAAAGGATTGGACAATTTCCTTCTGGAAAAGGGGATAGAAGGGTATAGATAGAGGTTTACTACACAGGTCCTGGACCTGTTGGGCCGCCGCGTGAGCGGACTGCTGGGCGCGATGGACCTCAGGTCTGACCCAGCAGAGGCATTGCTTATGTTCTTATGTTCTTATATGTATTCACAGTGAGGGTGAGCACATTTTCCCAGTGGTGTAGGGTATGTGACACCTTTGGTATACCACTACCTGAGGAAGGGTATTTTGGTCTCCAAAAGTTTGTTTAAAAATGTATTAGAATTAGTCCAATAAAAAGATTACCTTATTTCCATTTTCTATTTATAAATGTTTATCAATACAGCTACAATACTACTTTATTCTACAGCAACAACAAAAAAATCTTTTTTCTACCTTTTATCATCTCTGGTTTATGCTTTTATCTTCTCTTCGCTTTCCATTCCATCCAGCGTCTGCACACTTTATCTGTCCCTTCCATTTTTTTCTGTCTCTACAGCCTCAGCACCCTGAGGTTGTGGGTTCAAATCCTGCACTGCTCCCTGGCCAAGTCACTTAATCCTTCACTGCCCCATGTCCATTAGATGGATTGTGAGCCCACCAGGACAGATAGGGAAAATGCTTGAAGTACCTGTATATAATCTGCTTTGAGTGTGGTTGTAAAACTACAAAAAAGCAGTATACAAGTCCAATCCCTTTCCCTACTCCCTTTCCCATGAGCTGGCATCTCTCTTCTCCTTTCCTTTCCTCCTTCCCACCCCCAACTCACTTCATGGTCTGGTATCTGCTTCCCTTCCCCATACCCTGGGATCTCTCTCCTCCTTCCATATCTCCCTCTCCATCCATGCTCTAGCATCTCCTTTCCTTCCTTTCCCTCCCTCCCTTCCTTCCTGATGGTTTGGCATCTCAGTCTCTTTCCCTCTCCCCATGCCTCAGCATCTCTCTCCTCTCCTTGCCTTCCATCTCTCCCTCCTCCTCCATGCTCTAGTAGCTTCTATCTTTACTTTCACTCCCTCCCTCCCTCCTTTCTTTCTGGTCTGCATCTCTGTCTCCTTCTCTTCCTTTCCTCCTTTCCTTCCTGATGGTTTGGCATCTCAGTCTCCTTCCCTCTCCCCATGCCTCAGCATCTCTTACCTCTCCTTCCCTTCCATCTCTCCCTCCACCCCCCCCAGCCCCATGCTCTGGTAGCTTCTCTTTTTCCTTTCCCTCCCTCCCTCCTTTCTTTCTGGTCTGCTTCTCTGTCTCCTTCCCTTCCCTCCCCCATGCCCTGGCATCTCCTTTCATTTCCCTCCCTTCTTTCCTTCCCTGTGGTCTGGCATCTCTCTTTCTTTTCCTCTCCCTTCCCTGATCTTCCTTCTCCCTCTCTCTCCCCAATTGGCTGTAGCATTTCTCTCCCCCTTCCATCCCTCCCTCTCTTTGTCACCTCCAGTCAGCAGCACAATATTTACAATTCACTGCTCTTATCGGAGTTGGGTCTTCCTCTGCTGGGTCCCGCCTACTTCCTGTTTCTATGAAGGCAGGACCTGGCAAAGAGGAAGGCTCAATGCTAACAACAGCAGTGAATTGTGAACACTGCTGCTGCTGCCTGGAAGAAGTTTATGAAGCTGACGCTGGCCGTTGGAGGAGCCATCGGAGAACCCCCTTATGGGTTGCACCCGGGGCACACTGCCCCCCCCCCCCCCATACACACATACACACTTGGTATGCTACTGCATTTACCAAGGGAAACAGCTTAATGGTAATACAGTAATATATTAATACCTGCAAGTAAAACTAGCATGGTACATTCATTATGCCCAAAAAGGTGACCAGGGTTTAGAAGCGTAGCAACCTGGAAACACACCCTGTGTGGCATGCACCCACCCTGCCCACTACATCATGGCCAAGCAAAAAAGTCCAATGGATGGAGCATAATATTGACACCCCCCCACCCCCCATCTCCCTTGCTCCGTGTGTGGCCACAGTGACTGAACATAGCTAGCTATGACCCCGCCACAGTTGTTGTATCTGCCACTGTGTCTTTAGGGTACCTGCTTTTCTTTATAGAAGAGGCCCCACTTAAAGAATTATCCATCACTTGTTGAGTGTACTTTAATATAGGGGCCCTTAAGTATATACAGTATATCATCAATATGATGTTCAACAGGATTGTTATACAAGAGGTGCACCTAAAGTGATCATAATTGCTGAGTCTAGTTATCAAAAGTTTCATCTAGGACATCTAATAATAATAATATTTTATTTTTATATACTGCCATACCCAGGAGTTCTAGGCAGTTCACATCAATCAATCATTATATATACAGTACAAATAGATATTTAAAAAATTGAAATCATCTAAAATTTCAGCAAAGTTAAAAGCTTAAAGTGGGAAAATACAAACAATTTAAAATGAGATAAAAATTATAAGTAAGTAATAAGATGCATTAGGTTGCCAGTCTATTGAATAATTGAGTTTTTATCTGTTTTCTAAAATCAAGATAAGAGGAAGCTTCTAATGCAATTTTGGCAAGCCATGTATTCAGTGTGGCCGCCTGAAAAGAAAAGGTTCTGTCGAGGAACCTTTTGTAATGACAGGATTTTATTGAGGGATACCCCTGCCGCTGTATATCTTTGCAGCCAAATCAGTGAAGTCTCAGTTAGGGATGGGTGTTTGCAATTAAATGTCATTCACAAAGATTAGTGTGCACTCTTTTTTAAAGAATGCACCCTCTTTCCTGACATGTGTGGTGGGAAAAGATTACAAACTTTAAGAAGAGTGCACCCTCTTTCATGTTGTGCACACTCTCTAAGAAATGTGTGCTCTTGGCAACATTTGCTCCAGAATGGGGAAAAAAATGAAAAATAAATAACACAAAATTTTGGGGTTGACCATTCCTAGTCTGAGCTCTACTCTTCAGGTTTTCTAAAATGCCTCACATAACCAAAACACGCATGTTAACATACATTTAGATGGTAATTTTATAACTATACACAAGTTAAAAGCACACGGTTTAGGGTACTTTTTATAACAGGGGACCTTGGATTAGAGGGTAAGAAGGCATCTACATGGATGCATGGTGGGAAGGGCGGCACTAAGGCCATGCCAAAGTTCCAAAGTCATTTATTAGCACTAGAACTGAAGACCCTAGGCCTTCACAGACAGACCACTCGACTCCCTTTATGCTGGTTCAAACATTATGAGTTTAATAATCAAATGGTAGCTTACAGGAACAAATCACACAGCATACAGAGTGATAGAGCATACATCAGGCTGGCCAGACTGATGGAGAACTTCCAAAGAGTTCTGAAGCTCTGGTCCCGGGAGCCCTCTTTTATAGGACTCTGACAGCTCTGGCCCACCTTGATGCATGTTACATTTCACATTTTCATTGGTTAATCATATTTATTATTTCATTTATTAATCTAATGATTGGTTAACATGAGTGATACTGTGTTACCACACCCCTTATGATTTCTTAATTCTACCTCACAGCAATATAAGCTTAATTTTCCTTTTACTACACTCGTACTCTCGTCATAAACATATGTTTCAAGTTACATTTGCTTACTGAGGATCTAAAATATGGAATCCACATGTCCAAGTTTATTAAAAGTTTGATATACCGCCTTATCAATCTCAAAGGCGGTGTACAATAATAAAAAGGGATTACATAAGACATAAATAGTATTAATAAAATCAGACATTATATTGAAGCCTCCTTTACTAAGGTGCGCTAGCATTTTTAGCGCACGCAGGAAATTACCACGCGCTACGCTTCTAGAACTAACGCCAGCTCAATGCTGGCGCTAAGGTCTAGCGCGCACAGCAATGTGGCATGCGCTATTCCGCGCGTTAAAGCCCTAGCGCACCTTAGTAAAAGGAGCCCTAAGAGTATGTAAACTAACTAAATAAATAAATACAAACTTCACAAGTGTAATTAGATAACAAACACATTAATTAGGACAAACTGGAACAGAAGGAAAAAGGGGAGGAACTATAATCTTAAACGTAAAGTACAGAAAAGGAAAAAAAAAAAACCAATAGGCAGGAAGGAATGAGGACACAAGTTTAATTATTGGTTAGTCCTTAAGAGGACTGTTAGAGTCCAAAAGCGTCAACAAAAAGGAAAGCTTTAAGTTTGGACTTAAAATAGCTGTCCTGTTCAGTTGAGACAGTTGGGCCAGATTCGCAAAACGGCCTACCAATCCGATCCGGGTCCGATCCAGGTCCGGGAGGGGCTGATTCATGACGCGTCCTCATGCAAATGAGGACGATCGGAATCACTCCCTCAACCGACTGCATGGATCGCTCTCTAGCGATCCCGATGCATGCGCAGACCATCTGTAGATGGTCTGCGCATGCACTGGCCCTCCGTGCACGGCAAAGCTGGAAAAAAACTTTTTTTTTTACTTTACATTTCACGAGCCCTTTTTACTTTTAACTTTGCAAGCCCGTGGTTTTAACCCACTTTAAACCTGCAGATTAAAACCATGGGCTTGCACTGCAGGGACGGGCAGGAGAGTCGGGGCAGAGAGCAGGCGATTGGGGCTGAGAGCAGAGAAGCAGGAGATCGGGGCAAAGAGTAGGAGATCGGGGCTGAGAGCAGGATGGCCAGAGCAGGAGAATCGCAGCAGAGAACAGGGTTTTTACACAAGTGACGGGTCCTCAGCAGTCACTTGTTTTTGGATCGGCTAGCCAAGTCGGTGTGCCTGCATTTATTTAGTGAATCGCATCCCTCCTACTTTGCATGCCGTTTCCTCTCATCTGCATGCGCGGATCGGATCTGAACAGAGGATGATCAGCCAGGAGGTTAGTGAATCGAGTCGGAGGAAAATCGGGTCGCAAAGGGGTCGCTAAGTGGTCGGGACTTGATCGGTGGGCTTAGTGAATCTAGTCTTTATGTATCTTGCTATCAGTTTAGGAAAGCATTGAAGACCTTTCATTTCTCTGCTTAAAACAATTTTTCTATAATGTATTAGTATTTGTAGTCCCCTTGGCTGAGGGTAAGTTGATTTGTAAACCATACTGAATCCTTATCGAGGCTTGCACAGTATAAGAGAGAGAATGGTATGGTATGTCTTTCATTGTTTAATGATACATTTATGGATTCATGAACACAACCATTTTATTGATTTCACAACACAGGGTAAAGAGGAAGAAGGTCTAAACACCAAGAAGAATGAAGAAAGTGATGAAGAAGAACAAGAGAATGAGGAGGAAGAGAAGGAGGGTGAAAAAGTAGATGGTGCTGCCCATGGTAGCAATAGCACAGATTCCAGTGAAATAGAGGGATACAATGCAACAACTGTACAGGCAGCCTCTACCACTCCTTCCGTTGTTGCTACTACTTCAGTTGCTTATCCTTTCTATAGCTCCACTATATATGCACAGCAAGGAGAAGGTGAAAGTGGCAGCAATGGGAATCACCAGGATGAAAATGGAGGCCAGGAAAGCTACCCATATATGACCACTGAAAACAGCAATGGTGATCCCTATGGCAATCAGGGCGAAACTGAAAACAGCATTGTGTTTCTAGAAGGCAATGAAAATGAGAAGGGGAGGGGGATCACCCGAGGCGACAATTTTGTAGGATATGATGATGAATATAATTATTATAGCAGTAATGGGTATGGCAGATATGGCCATGAATACTATAGTGAACAGTGAGAAATCAGATCATGTGCTGTGTTTGTAACACCAATATTATGTCTTACAAAGCACTACACGTTACTAAAGTACGTTACTGTATTAATGCACGCCAATGCCATCAATATGCCTTGTTAGCAAATAGGCCTCATTGCATAAAATGGGACCTATGGTAAATAACGCATGTTATTGTATGTTAGCGCACAGTAACCTGGCCGTGTCTTTTAGGAGATCTAGCCTAAGAACATGAAAGAAGATAGGATGTAACAGGTAGGACTAATCTTTCAATTGTTGTTAATAATAGGAGGATGTCACAACCTACTTTTGCTTTAGCTAAAATTTAGTATTCACCCAAGGCTTTCTAGAAATATTGTAGTGCAGAACACCAGCATTTGCATCAGTCCTGCAGAAGTATTATAATAATCTTTGCAAACCTTCAATCTGTGCCAGAGGAAGATATTGCCGGTGAAACAGGATGTAATTTATGGAAACCTCATTGTACATTTTTTTTTGGACTGGAATTGTATTACCGGTACTGTTTATAGCAATGTCAAAAACCTCTACAAGTGATCAGAAAGTGTGTTAGCATGTTGGCGTCAGAGTTTTATCACAGTTGTTTATAGGCATAATAATACTGAAATGATAATAGTCCACCAGCTGTGTTACAGTGAACCAGATAAAAATTATTTATAACTTAATGGGTCAGTTCACCTTTTTTTTTTTGTATGCCTAATTGCAAATTCCTGTAAGCTTAGGTTTAGAAAGATGGATAATTCAATCCAAGTTCAAATCCTGATGGTTGTCCTCAAAAACCCAAAATATTGTTCTACATCCTACACAAATATAAGAATATATGAAATACCATGTTGAATCTATCCAACAGTCCATTTAGCCCAGCATTATAGTGACCTGTCTGGATCACATGGAAGAGCCTGGCAAATCTTCACAGGCAAAGGTACACCACATTGTTTGTCCCAGATGTAATAGATAAGGGGAAAGGGATTGGGACTTATATACCGCCTTTTTGTAGTTATATAGCCACATTCAAAGCAGTGTACCGTATTTTCACGCATATAACGCACGCGTTATACACGATTTTTACAAACCGTGCATAACCTTACACGTTATACGCGTGAGCGTGTTGTACAATTTTTTTTTTTCATTCCAATCCGGCATCCCCCCTCCGAGATTCGCGAGACCAGAAGGCTTTGAGCTTGCGCAAATGCTCAAAGCCCAGTCCAGCCCAGCACAAGGAAGAAGGAGGATCACCCTCGCACCGCCCAGCCCAGCCCAGCCCAGCAACAACGAGGGAGGATCTTCGGGCACTGGCACTGGCACGTCCTGTGCATTGGTGCTGGTGCTGGTGCCCAATTGGGTAAGAGATGTTTTGCGGTGCTGGGGGGGATGTAGGATCGCGGGGGAGGGGGGTGACGCGAGCGGGGGGGAGGATGCCGGTTCGCAGGCCAGAAGAGTAAGTGGGAGTGGGAGGAGGTTATAGCAGCATGCGCAATATACGCGTGTGCGTGCTATATAAAAATTTTTTTTTTACAGAAATGCTTTGGACCCACGCGCTATACACATATGCGTGTTATACACGTCTGCGCGTTATATGCGTGAAAATACGGTACATACAAGTACTTCAGGCATTTTCCTTATCCGACCTGGTGGACTCACAGTCTATCGAATGTACCTGGGGCAGTGGAGGATTAAAGGGCAAATTATATAAGAAGCGCCCAAAAGTTAGGCGCCCACTTAAGCACTGTTCAACGCGATTCAAGTAAAATTGGGTGCTGTTTAATGAATCACACTGAGCGGAACCTATTTTGGAGGCGCCCAAGAAATAGGCCAGCTCTAGGCACAACTAAAAGTTAGTCGCCAAGCTGAGCGCTTAAGCACGCTTAAGAGCAGTGATTCTGCAACAAGGCGCTTAACATGTAGCCACGCCCACGCCTAACGTGCCTAGCGCCTATTTTTTGGAAGGCCGCCTAAATTTTTAGAGGCGCCTTGTTGCTGAATCGCTCTATCTTGATTGGCGCCTAAGTTTCAATTATTGCTGATTAAAAAGCTTCATTGAGCTTGTTAGTCAATTTAGATAGGGGCCTATTTAGATGGGCGCCTCCAAAATAGGTGCCCAACATTAGGCGCTGGTCACAGAATTTGGGCCTAAGTGGCTTGGAACCCACAAACCTCAGGATGCTGAGGCTGTAGCTCTAACCACGACGCCACACTCTTTTCCGGTCTACGTGGATAATGATTAGGGATATGCATTCATTTGAAAGAACATAGGAAAGGTCCAACATTTCCCACATTGTTTCATGTCATTTTTAACCTGAAACAAAAGAAAAAAAAAAAAAAACCAACTTAGAGGTCGGTATTCAAAGCAATTTAATCAGGCAGAAATAGCTCCTGACCAGCTGAATTGCTCGATCAGAACTGTTTGCTGATATTCAACGATAGTTCACCAGTTACTGCCGCTGAACTTCACCACAAACTGCTAAACTCAAAGCCAGCTATTTTGTGGGCGAAGTTGGTACTTATGTGGTTAATTGCCGATATTCAGCCCTTCTCTTCATTAAGCCTCCCCCCCCCACCCTCCCTTTTATAAACTCGTAGTATGGTTTTTAGTGTCGGCTGCGGCAGTAACAGCTCCGACGCTCATAGGAACTGAATGAGCTGTGTCACATTTGCTGTGCAGGTATCGCCACCGCGACTTTGTAAAAGGGGTCTGTTATGTGGTGTTACTTACATGGTTATGTGCTGTGTACTGCACATAAAACATAAAAAGATAGCTGGCCACATAAACCCATATATTCATTGACGTGTTCGGACTTGGCCCACCCTTGAACACCTGGGAATAAAGCCAGTGGAAGCTAAAATAAAATAAAATCATTGCTGCAAGCTGAATGTCAATCCTTTAGAGTTTTTTTCTGTCTTAGTGTATGCTATTGTTCAATAATGCACACTGTTTACCAATACATGCACTATTGAAGAACAATGCACAACAGTTCACACTACCAGTGGCGTAGTAAGGCTAGGAGGCACCTGGGGTGGTGGTGCCCCTCTCACACCCCTCTGCTCTACCCCCCGCTTCTTCAATGCCACCCCGCGCACTCAGTTCCTCTCTTCCCACCCCTGCACCTCTTTAAATCTTCATCAGTGTGAGCAGCTTCCAAAGCCTACTGCTCACGTTGGAGTTGGCTTTCCCTCTGACGTCATTTCCCCCCACAATCCCACAACCCGGAAGTGATTTAAGAGGGGAGCCAAGCCAGCACGAGCAGTGGGCCTCAGTAGTTGCTTGCACTGGCACAGATTTAAAGGGGTACAGAGATGGGAAGAGAGGGCGCGAGTGTGACTTGGGGGGGGGGGCAGAGAGGTGCCAGCACCCATAGAAACATAGAAATAGACGGCAGATAAGGGCCCACGGCCCATCTAGTCTGCCCACCTTAATGTCCCTCCCCTTCCTTTGCCCTGTGAAGAGATCCCATGTGCCGATCCCATTTGGCCTTAAAATCAGGCACGCTGCTGGCCTCAATCACCTGTAGTGGAAGACTATTCCAGCGATCAACCACTCTTTCAGTGAAAAAGAATTTCCTGGTGTCACCTCGTAGTTTCCCGCCCCTGATTTTCAACGGATGCCCTCTTGTTGTCGTGGGACCCTTGAAAAAGAAGATATCTTCCTCCACCAAGAAGATCCCCAAGGCGGTCCGCCCCCGCTCCCCCTTTACTATGCCACTGCTCGTTACTGAGTAATAAGCACATTCATTGAATAGGGTGTACTATTTTAGCAAACCTGCATATTATTTCACAATACAGTTCTCCCTCTGTATTCGCGGTTTCAGCATTCGTAGTTTCAATTATTCATGGTTTTTAAGCTTACTAGCTCCTCCTCCCCCCCCCCTTATTTCAGCTTGCATAGAGAAATCGCTGATTCCAAGCGTTTACAGAGAAAATCGCTGATTCCCAGCACTTTCTTCACTGCTTCACTGTGTTTTGCCTCTCCTTCAGGAACAGGCAATTTCACCATATTCGCGATGGTTTTTAATAGAAAACAGCGAATAACATATAAAAAAGTTATTTGCAGTTTTTCTGTATTCGCGGGTCTATTAATCCCCTATCACAGCGAATACAGAGGGAGAAGTGTAATGTACATTAATGATATTGACCCTGTACAAAAAAAAGAAAGGGGGAAGTTCATCAAGGGGTACTAACTCTCTTAGTGCGCACTAATAGATTTAGTACATTAACGATTAGCACACACTAAAAACTAAGATGCCCATTATATTCCCATGCCTTCGCCGAAAATAGCTGTAATTTTTCAGCTATTGTAACAACCCTTGTAAGATCCTCAGCGGCACCACTCAGGACTCAGGGCTCCTTTTACGAAGGCGCATTAGCGGTTTAACGCGCACTAAACCGCCAGCCACGCTAGCTGCTACCACCTCCCCTTGACCAGGCGGTAGTTTTTCGGCTAGCGCGGGGGTTAGCGCGTAATTAAAAGTCGCAGGCGCTAAAGCCACTAACGCGGCTTCGTAAAAGGAGCCTTAGTTTTTGAATAAGCACATGCTTAGCTTCAACCAAGTGGTCTCTAGCTTATTCAAAAACTAAATGAATGTATTAATTAAAAGTAAAAGTTAAGCTCTTAAATAAGACTTAAAAGAGAGCAGACTAAAAACCAGATCCAATGAGGATTAGACACGTAAAGCTTGGGACGGTGAGATACCATTGAGGGCTCCTTTTACGAAGCCGCACGCTAACCCCCGCGCTAGGCGAAAAACTACCACCTAGTCAAGAGGAGGCGGTAGCAGCTAGCGTGGCCAGCGGTTTAACGCACGCTATTATGCGCGTTAAACCGCTAACGCGCCTTCTTAAAAGGAGCCCTGAGTCCTGAGTGGCGCCGCTGAGGATCTTACAAGGGTTGTTACAATAGCTGAAAAATTACAGCTATTTTCGGTGAAGGCATTTACAGTTATACTTCCGTTGAAATATTTATATGATCTGTGCATTATTGGTTTCATTATATTCCCATGGGCATCTTAGCATTTAACACATATTAATTGCTAGTGTGCGCTAACAGAGTTAGCGCCCCTTGATGAATTCTCCCCTAAATGAAAAAGTTCATACCCAAAGCAATTTAGGGGGAATGCATACCCCTAATTATTATTTAAGGACTCTCCTCCAGAAATGTGTCCAAACAATTTTCTTAAAACTCAGCAATACTATCAAGCATCATCATTATCTCTGCCGACAAATTCTGTAGCCCCGTGCACCTTGAGCATGCTGCGTGCTCAGGTCTCAGAGGAGCAATTCCTGATTCTGGTCTTGTGAAATCAGCATCTAGAGCAGGGCTGCTCAAGTCCGGTCCTCGAGATCTACTGGCAGGCCAGGTTTTCAGGATATCCACAATGAACATGCATGAGAGAGATTTGCACACCAAGAAGGCAGTGCAAGCCTCTCTCTCATGTATATTCATTGTGGATATCATGAAAACCTGACCTGCCAGTAGATCTTGAGGTCCGGACTTGGGCAGCCCTGATCTAATGGTATTAACTCACCAGTAGTCAACATGGTAGAGGTGTCGGCATCAGAGTGTTAGAGTGCTGCCACTGTCTGCCACACTTCATCCAGAATTCTTTCACTGGACTTCTTCAGCTGACAGGGGTTGTTGGATCACCACCAGCTACGGTATTTTTAATTTGAATTTACAGGAAGGAAGCGGGAAAGGTAAGAGAAAGCAAGAGAACACAGAGAAAATAGGGTGCTCAGTACCCACTTCTGTTAAATTTTAAAATAAATAAATAAATGGCACTCATTTGGATCTGCATGTGCGTATGCTTGCACGCTATTTCATAACCCCGAGTGGTTAAATCTCATTGCACGCAACTCCAAAGGGAGGGGTTAATCAAAGGAGGTGCAATGGTGGGTCACGGGCATTCTGAAAATTTGTGCACAGTTTTTTTAGAATAACGCCATTTATGCACTGAAATGCCATGACTTGAGTGCTGGCATTTACATCAGGTTTCAGCTGCCATAAATACTGGTACTCAACTGTAGGCATGAGAATTGACTCTAAGAGCTACTCTATAAAGAGCACTCATCTCGCAGTGACCTTTATAAAGTACTGCTTGGCACCAACACACAAAATATCTGCCTGATTTAAAAAAAATAAAATTACAAGCTCTGACAGCAGTGACAGGAGGCTGCAGGGTCTTATGCAGGTGCATCTGTGCTAGATACAATATTGATCCTTTATCAAGGGGATGACCCTACAGTTCACATGAGCTGGGATCGCACATTTGCGATCCCTGCTCACAAATGGGGGCATTCCTCCAATCGCTCCCATTTGAATATGATTGATTTGTGAATCAGTGGATCTGCCCGAATCGGAAACGGATTGTTCCAATTCGGGCAGGTTAGTGAATCTAGCTCTTTATTCTATAAACTAGTATATACAATACATTTCACCACCATTATAAAATTGCCCTTCACAAATATATATAGCTTTCTGCATATCCAAGAAAGCCTAACCCCTCTCAAAGCACTCTTAGATTGTGAATTTAAATTTGGGAATGAAAATGAAAACTGGCACAAAGACTTTTGATAGTAAAATCTCACCAAATATAAAACCCAAAATATTACTGGAACTTTTCACAAATGTGTCATCCAGTCTAAAACAATTTAAGGGTTCCAGAAGGTCTTTTGATTTCTATCTCACTCTATCAATCAAAAATACAAAGTCTATTGATAAGTAAAATCTCACCAAGTATAAAACCCCACAATATTACTGGAACTTTTCACCAGTGTGTCATCCAGTCTAAAGTACAATCAATCTAAGGGTTTTCTAAGGTCTTTTGATTTCTATCTCACTCTGTCTATACATAATCCTATTGCACAGTGCATACAAGGGAAAAAAATTGAATTCTACTTACCCAAATGAAATCATCAGGAAGGACCGAGACGAGCCCCCAAAATGTAAGGATTGTTAGTCAGGGTCCCACAAGGTTAGGTGGTAGGGGTTATGTGAGAGGCGCCCTTACACACGCCAGGTCCCAGGTTCAGTTCCCTCACTGAAGATTCACCAGGAAGTAGACTTAAATGAGAAGCACAGTCAGAGGTGATTGCATAAAGAATATATTATAGAAATAGTCTTACAGAAAAGCAATATTCATAGGCATTACAATTAAGCATTACAATTAATGAGAGAGCAAAGCAGTTTCCCTGCCTTACAGAGTTCAGAGGCAAAGAGACAGAGAGTCTGAAGTTCTAAGGAGAGCTAGAGAGAGAGAGAGAAAGGGGGATGGGGTGATGGTCTAAGTTTCAGGTTCCATAGATAAAGAGAAGGATAGACAGAGAGATAGACAGAGAAAGAGAGAGCTGAATGTATGTTGCAGAGAGGAGACTTTTATAGCTTGGAATCTTATTCTGAATATAGAAACTATTGTATGACCCAGTATCTTTCTGTTTAGAATTTGTAAACTGTTTGAAACAATGGTTAATTTAATTGATAAGGAAGGTGTGATACTTGCAGGCATGGTAGATGGGATTAGTCTCTGGCTTCTTTGTCCCATTCAAGCAGCCTATCTTCTTGATAAACAATCCAGTCTGGCTGGATGCTTAATGTATGTGAATTCTGTGCAGGAGCACAGAATTCTGCATCAACATTCCAGTCAGATAATTTCCCATAGGCCTTTGCTGACATTAGTTCTGCCAACTGAAAATGCTGAATGCTAGCAATAGCTATGCTGACATCGTGCTGCTCCCAATGCTCATAGGAACTCTTTGAGTGTCGGGAGCAGTGCAGAGCATTCAGCGCACCAGCCTGCACTAAAACTGCTATCAAAGTTTTGTAAAAAAAAAAAAAAAAGGAAAGGAGGGGGGAAATTAGCATATGTAATCCCACAAGACACCTACTCAAGATACAAATATGTAGCATTTCAAAATATGCTATGTAAACTGCAGATTTTAGGGGGAGGAGGAGGGGTTCACATTGCTGTCATATTAATTTCTGTTGTACTGGAAAATTGATTTTTACATCAACAATATCCAAGATCTGATCATTAAAAAGCCCTGGTTACCAGAATGTTCAGCACTGATATAAAGAACTAAAGGACCTGGACTATAGCCATAACATCATAGAATCTGTAACATAGTAAATGACGGCAGATAAAGACCCAAGTGGGCCATCCAGTCTGCCCAACCATATAAGCTCCATAAATTAATTTAATTAAAATGGTCCTTTTACTTAGATATTTCAGGGCCAGAAACCCAGAGCCCTGCCCAGTAGTGTGCTTAGGTTCCATTTACTGGAGTCTCCATCAAAGCTCACTCCAGCCCATCTTAACCATCCCAGCCATCGAAGCCCTCCCCAGCCCATCCTCAACTGAATGTCCATATATGGGACACAGGCCGTGCAAGCCTGCCCAGTATTGGCTTTAGTTCCTTCAATGTATACCCATTATTTTCTGATTAGAGATCCTCTGTGTTCATCCCACGCTTGTGTGTCACCGTTTTCTTCTCCCTTGGGAGCACTTCCCAAAAGATGACCTGCTGACCAGATCAGCTGTGAATTCTCTTTGTCTTTTCTGGGGACTGTCAAAATTGTTCTCAAAACTGAGTCACTGCTCTTATTATCATGCCAGCAAGAAAGATGCTGATCAGTAACAAGTTACTTCATCTTCAGTCTTCTACCAGCTTGCTTGCCAAAAGCATTGTAATTATTTACAGTCTGGTTGATATTCAGACTGCAGGAGGCAGGCCAGCTAACTCCTGTGATCAGTGCCAACCACAGATATTCAATGTTGGGTTGTTTCCAATGACCTACAAAAAAGGGGTATGTAAAATCCACAAAAATCAGTCCACAAACAGAAAACGTGGATTAAAACAAAAAATACTGGAATGACTACAGGAAGGACGTTAGATGAAAATGCTCACAAAAAAAAACTTTAATAAAAACATATGAAACACAAGAGATAAAACATGAAAGAGGACCCAATATGGTCCGTGTTTCGGCGGTATGCTCTCCTCAGGAGTCCTCAAAAAAAGTAAGTAAACATGAATAAGGTCTCAAAATACAATTTTAAAAAATAAATTAAAAATAGAACCACACCATTTCAAAGCAGAGCGTAGAAGAGCAATGTGTGATTTCATAGAAAAATGGTGTTATAAAAAGAAGTGTGAACCCGACAGAATAGTAGAAAGATAATGAAAAAAATATTCATATAATTAATATTAAAAAAGAAAATAAGTTTGACTAGCTGACACCCTGTCCATATGAAGATGACAGAAAAATGTGAATCAAGTTTTCAAGTTTCTTTATTTTTGATATACCTTTTACCAAGTACATGTCTAAACGGTTAACAATAAAATAAAATTTAAAAAAATAAAAAGTCTTAAATGAGATAAAATAATATCATATCTATGGCTAAAAAAATAATAACAATAATAAAAAGGGACATATAAATGAAATGAGAGAGTAAATAGGGGAAGGAAAGTTAGTAAATACATCGAGATAGAAAATTAAAATAAAAGGAGGTAAATGGGAAAGGGGGATACATTAGGAAGGGAATTGCTTCAAAAGAAGCGTTTGATTGCCTAAGTAATTCTGAAAGAGCAAAGGTAGATTGGATTAAAGATGAGATGTACAGCGTCAGCATCTATGAGACAAACCTGGTTTTCTGTTATATAGGATTTTCTGGACCCCTGTTCGTTTGCAAAAATTAGATAGTTCAAAGTCTAATAGATGCCAGCATTGTCATCTTGATATAGGGACACTGGATCAGCTGTTGTATTATTGCCTCTTAATACTCAGCTTCTGGAAGTCGATATGGGTTACAATTAATAGGATACTGGAAACTTCCATTCCAATGTCATATGATATTGTTCTATTTGGAACTGTATTACAACCCAAGTCTCCAATTTCTGCAGCTAAGAATAGATTACTTCTTGTTATAACTGCGATTGCTATACAAAAATCTGGAAGAATTGGGATAGATTGAATCATACCTTTTGGTGGGAATCCCTGTGCTTATTCTATCGATATGAACGTATGAGTTCGGAAATAACTGGTCATTGTAAAAAAATTTAATGAGATTTGGGGCCCATTAGCAAATTTTGTAACAACCATTCACTAGTAAAAGCCTTAAATTTTTAATAGAGTTTATACACATCCGGGATAGGAGGGGGAGGAGGGAGGGGGGAAAGGTATTTTTATTACTATTTGTTAGTTATAAGTGCTGTTTATTGTACCAATTGTATTTTTTTTATGTACTTTGTGTATGTTTTAAAATGAATAAAGAATTTAAAAAAATAAAAAAAGATTGGATTAAAGAGTGTAGGCATCTTTAAATAGAAAGGTCTTGAGTTTAGTTTTAAACTTTTCTAAGGAGGTTTCTAATCGGAGGTCGGTAGGAAGTGCATGCTAAGAGAAAGAAACATAAAACCAATTGGGTGAGAGAGTCTTGTTTCCAGTGACCAGCACGGAATATTCGGTTTACCATACCATACAATTGCTTATATCCCACAATTTTCAACTTGGATTCATTGTGGTTTACAAAAGAGTAACAAATACAATCAGATGAGGTTAAAGTAAGATTTCTAGAGACTACATGAGAGGATCTCATGTGAATTAAAGAGAATAGATATGTCTAACTTTTTCCTAAATTTGTAATGAGTGGGGAGCTGACATAACTTAAAGACAGGCTATTGCAAACTTTGGACCCCTGAAATTCAATGACAGACTCAAATAGCTTTTTCTGTCAAATCTGTTGGGGAGAAGGAAAGGTCAGTTTCAGGTGTTGTTGTTCATCAGTTATGAGAGAGGAGTGCATGATCCTAATATCGGATGCTATCTGTTAGGGCAGGGGTGCCCAATACGTCGATCGCGATCGACCAGTAGCTCAGGAAGGCAACTGAGCTACTGGTCGATCGCGATCGACCATCCCGGGCTCCGTGATAGACTCGTGTTGCCATCCTGATCTACCGGCCGATCAGCCTTCCTCTGTGTTCTCCCTAGGACCTTTTAGCTGGGCGGTCCGCCCAGCTGTCATCTGCTGCTGCAGCCGCTGCTGAACATTAAAAAAAAACCCGGCTTGGAGATTTCAGCCCGTAGCGAACTTATGCTCCGGGCTCTAACGTGTGCGTGCCGGCTTCTCTTCTCTTCCCTCCGAAACCGGAAGTTATGTCCGGGGGGGGGGGAGAAGGGAAGCCGGAACGCACATGTTGAGAGCCCTGAAGCAAGCGTTCGCTACAGGCTAAGGCGGGAGACAGGTTAATGAAGCATTTCCTCTTCTTGCTGCCAGGTCCTGCCTACTTTCTGTTTCCGCAAAGGCAGGACCCAGCAGCATTTCCCCCAATAGGTCGATCGCGATGCTGGTCGGCCGAAGCAGGGAGAGCTTGGGGCGGCTTTTGGGCCTGTTATTGGTGGCAGTTTGGGTCCTGGTCCCCGATGGCAGTTTGGGTCCTGATCCCCGATGGCAGTGGCAGTGGCTTGGGGGAGGGCAGGCAGAAAGAAAGAAAAAGGGCAGGCAGGGAGACAGAAGGAAAGAAGAGAAACAGAAAAAAAGAAAGGGAGGCAGAGAGAAAGAAAGGGCAGGGAGAGAGGAAGGAAAAGTTGGGGGAGGGAATGAGATCTGGAGGAGAGGAAGCATAAGGCTAAAAGAAGGGAAGAAAGATTGGATGCACAGTCAGAAGAAGAAAGGTTAACCAGAGACTCATGAAATCACCAGACAAGATAAGAAAAATGATTTTATTTTAAATTTAGTGATCAAAACGTGTCTGAATTTATATCTGCTGTCTATATTTTACACTAAGGTCCCCTTTTACTAAACCGCAATAGAGGTTTTTAGCGCAGGGAGCCTATGAGCGTCGAGAGCAGCGCTGGGCATTCAGCGCAGCTCCCTGCGCTAAAAACTGCTATCGTGGTTTAGTAAAAAGGGAGGGGGGTATATTTGTCTATTTTTGTATGGTTGTTACTGAGGTGATAGTGCATAGAATCATCTGCTTTGACCTCTTTGAAAAACCCTGGAATAGGAATGATAATTAACATTTTCTATGCGTACAGTATGCTTTGTGTTTTTTTAAAATTTTATTGTTGGTAGATCATTTTGACTTGGTCATTTAAAAAGTAGCTCGGAAGCCCAAAAAGTGTGGGCACCCCTGTGTTAGAGTTTTCTCCATATATTGCCTTGTAGACCTAGCAAGCAATCTTAAATTGAACTTTGTTTAATTGGCAACCAACGTAATTCTTCCAGCAATGGATGAGCATTCTCAAATCAGCTTCCTCGAAAAATGAATCTTGCCACTGTATTCTGGAGCAGCTGTAATCTCATATTCATTTTCAGCAATACCATAAGAACATAAGAATTGCCTTACTGGAACAGACCGACGGTCCATCAAGTCCAGTATCCTGTTTCCAACAGTGGCCAATCCAGCTCACAAGTACCTAGCTAGATCCCAAGTAGTGAAACAATTGATTTTATGCTACTTATCCTAGGAATAAGTAGTGAATTTCCCCAAGCCTTCTCAATAATGACCTATGGACTTCTCTTTTAGGAAATTATCTAAGCCTTTTTAAACCCTGCTAAGCTAACTGATTTCACCACATTCTCCGGTAACGAATTCCAGAGTTGAATTCCATGTTGTGTGAAGAAATATTTTCTCCGGTTTGTTTTAAATCTATTATTTAGTAACTTCATCGCATACCCCCTAGACCTAGTTTTTTTGGAAAGAGTAAACAAGTGATTGACATCTACCCTTTCCACTCCACTCCCCCCCAGCACACCCCTCCCCCAAAGTAGCCCC
This sequence comes from Geotrypetes seraphini, assembly GCF_902459505.1. Lineage (NCBI taxonomy): Eukaryota > Metazoa > Chordata > Amphibia > Gymnophiona > Dermophiidae > Geotrypetes > Geotrypetes seraphini. Next base: position 337,262,237 of record NC_047084.1, on the reverse strand, counting down.
CTTTCCCTCTCCCCCTCCACTTCTTACCAGCATGGGACACCTCGCAGCACCCGCACAACACTCTCCTGCCATTGTAGAGACAAACCGCTGCTCAATCCACTGCACGTGTCCCAAGCCAGCGCACACGCCCAGGGCCGCCATCAGGGCAGTACTACCAGTCCTGGATTCAGGGGCCCAGAGCTGACAGGGGGCCCGGGCTCTCCCAGGGTCCTAGGCAGTGTTCTAAGGCAGGGGCGCCAGTAGCTCGCCAAGGCAAAGTGAGTCGATCACCCAGGACTCACTTTATCTTGGCGATCTAATCTATCGGGCCGATCAGTCTTCCACTCCCCAACATCAATTCTGCAGTCGGAGAGGAAGTTCGGGCCAGCCAATCGCTGCCTGGCTGGGCAGAACTTCCTCTCCGACGGCAGAATTAACGTCGGGGAGAGGAAGACTGATCGGCCCGGAGAGCATGCGTCGGTGTTGGCGTCGGCGTCAGCTTTGGGGCCTGTTATCCATTGGTGGGTCCTGTTCCCCGATGGCAGCGGCAGTGGCAGTGGCTTGGGGAACGGCAGGGAGAAAGAAAGAAAGGGGGCAGGCAGGGAAACAGAAGGAAAGAAGAGAAACAGAAAAAAAGAAAGAAAGGTCAGGGAGAGAGGAAGAAAAAGTTGGGGGAGGGAATGAGGTGTGGAGGAGAGAAAGCATACAGGCTGATAGAAGGGAAGAAAGATTGGATGCACAGTCAGAAGAAGAAAGTGCAACCAGAGACTCATGAAATCACCAGACAAGGTAGGAAAAATGATTTTATTTTAAATTTAGCAAAGTGGAGGCAGTATTACCACAGTTTTCAAAGGAATTTGCCCAAATAACTTAATAGTTAACTGAGTAAATTCCCAGAGATGAAAACTTCCCTTAACTTACTATGCACAGTTCTGAATTTATATCTGCTGTCTATATTTTACAATATGGTCCCCTTTTACTAAATCGCAATAGTGGTTTTTAGCGCAGGGAGCCTATGAGCGTCAAGAGCAGCGCTGGGCATTCAGCGCAGCTCCCTGCACTAAAAACTGCTATTGTGGTTTAATAAAAAGGATGGAGGGTATATTTGTCTATTTTTGTATGGTTGTTACTGAGGTGACAATGCATAGAGTCATCTGCCTTGACCTCTTTGGAAAAAACCCAGAATAGGAATGATAATTAACATTTTCTCAGCGTATAGTGTGCTTTGTGTTTTTTAATTTTATTGTTGGTAGATCATTTTGACTTGGTCATTTTAAAGTAGCTCACAAGCTCAAAAAGTTTGGGCACCTCTGAGCTAGAGCGTTGAAACTGTGTATTTCTATTTTATCCCCTCTTTTACAAAACTGTGGAGCGTTTTTTAGCGCCAGCCGTCGTGGTAGCAGCTCTGATGCTCAGAATTCTATGAGCGTCAGGGCTGTTACCACTGTGGCTAAAATCCACACTACAGTTTTGTAAAAGAGTGAAGGGTTAGTTTGTGATGACATATTCCATACTAGGCGAAGGTGTTTTCTGTGTTCTGTGTGTTCGAAAGACATGGTTTTCTGTTAGGATTGACGGTGTAGGATTGATTGGTCTGGCTTGTTTAGTTTTACAATGGGTGTATTGATGTACTGCTCACTGCAATATGTAAGATGCTGCCTTTTCCTAGGTACTCATGTGTGACGTGTGGTTTGTTACTAAAAATCATGTTTTTCTTACAGATGGGGGGGTGCCAAAAAATGATGGGCCCCGGGTGTTACATATGCTACGTACGCCACTGTATGTAAAGATACCAGAAAGCTGGCGTAGCAAAAACTTTAAGTAAATTGTTATTCTTCTAAGTTTTGAGTATTTAACCCTCCCACAATCTCACGGGCACTCGTTTCAAGTTTATTGAGATTTTGATTTAAACGCAATATCAAATATTTTCAATGCGTATAACAAAAATTAATTTGGGGAAATAAATAAAACCATTTGCACAATAAACATACAAACATATCCATAGATGATTAAAATTACATAAGGAGTACAAGGATAAACTACATTTGTTTAAAAATGCGTTCTCCACGCCTGCTCATAAATGTGTTGACTGGAAGAATCCAGCAATGTGGCCAGATGCCATTCAGGACAAAGACAGAGAAAGAATTGTGCAATTTGGATTAATGATGGAAGATGATTTAAAGCAAATGGCACAGTCTATGAGTAAAGATCTTGACGGACGTTCTTTTTATGAATATCTCCTCTATGCCAAATCACCCAATGGATGTGAGAAGATTTTACGCTTAGATTGGCTTAGGTGGAGCATTAGCAGAAAAGTATGTGTGTATTCGGCCCATGGAAGAAGGGGGGGGCGTCGGGGGGGAAGGGGTACATGGGGGGCCCAATAGGATTGCTCAGTAAGGGGCCCAGAAATTTCTGATGGCGGCCCTGCACACACCTCAAATGGAATTTGGCACAGGAGCCTGCTCTCTTCAGAGGAAAGGAAGAAGTGTTTATTTTTGGCCAGTTCAAACTTACCCCCAACCCCCCCCCCTTTTTTTTTTTTTTTAATTAAACCATGTTAGGCTTTTTTATCGCCGGCTGTGGTGGTATTAGCTCTGATGCTCATTGTGAACATCGGAGTTAATACCGCCGCAGCCAGTGATATAAAAAAGCTTAACGCAGCTTTGTAAAAACCCCCGTTAATTGGCTAAGTCAGATTTCAGCAGTCAGTTGCATTTTCACCGCCAAATATAGGACTGCTATTTGCATGGCCTGATTGAGCCACTAAACCTGGCCAGTCAGTGCTGAAAATCATCAGATATCACGTGATAAAATCAGTTAAATTTTAGCTGATGACCATGAATATTCATCAGAGATATTGTAACTGGTTATCCAGAGCTGAATATTTGGATTTAGCTGAATAAGTGCTATTTAAACAGTATTGATTCTAGCCACTTAAACGTGCTGATTATCAGCCAGAGTATGTTTAATAAAAAGTTATAAATTACATTAATGTAAGTGGGTCCTTCTTATTCTCACAACAATCAGAATTCAAAAAGGTATGAAAACACCCAGGAAAACAACTCAGCTTGCATTCACAGTTCATCTTATAGTAAAGCAGTTCTTTGCTTCTCACGTCAGGGTTATAGAAATGCAGGCACGCCAGGGTTTCCACTGGCCCTGGCTGATACACAAACAAGGTTAGGAGATTAAGATGAAGAAGCACTGAGCCAACAATTTGTTACTAGAGCAAAAAAAATAAAATAAAAAAAATAACAGGAAGTGGGCCAGACAGACCAAGAGAAAGAAACAGTAAAGAAGAGAAAGGGGAAAGATGGAGAAATAAATATAATGTATGTTTTTCAATGTAATATGCTGTCAGAAATTTATTTTAAAAAATCTTTGGACAATACCCTGAAGTTTTCTGATTTTGGGGTTTGTTTGGTTTTTTGTGTTAAAGAAGGTTTTGTTTTCTGTGAAGAAAAATGGAAAACTGCTGCTTTTGGTGGGAGGGGGAGAGGAGTAAGAATGTTGTCTAAAGGTCAAAATATTACCCTATTACTAATAAAGAGAGAAGTTAACATTGGCTACTGTTAAGACAGGTTATTTTACTGTTAACCCGGGTTATTAATAACTAGTGTTACCATATTTTTTAAGGAAAAAAAGAGGGTACATGGCTACACCCCACCCTGACCCTAGCATTTTGATGACCATTGTGGAACTGACAATTTGGGAGGGGGGAGAATATCAGTACTTGCATATTGGGGGGATTTTAATTCCTGAAGGGAGATCAGAATGGGGTGATGTTAGGGGGATGTTCTAAGACTTTAAGAAGGGAATCATAAAATATCAGAGGGGTTGATACTGCAGGGGGCAAGATATTGAAGGGGAGAACCACCATTATAGTATGTGGATTTCAACAGCTGAACCATCAACCCTACATTACTGACCTGGCTCCCTCAGTTTATTTCTTGTTCTGAGTTTTGAAGAAATCTCTCAGTGAACAGCAGTTTTCAAGTGATGAAGATGTCAAGGGAACTGTGACATCCTGGTTTGAAGGTCAAACAGAAGAATTATTTTCAAACATAGAAACATGATGGCAGATAAAGACCAAATGGCCCATCTAATATGCCCATCCGCTGTAACCATTATCTCTTCCTCTCTCTAACAAATCCCACATGCATAGAAGGGGTTAAAGTCATTGCAGGAAAAGTGGATGAAGTGTATGGAGCTATCAGGGGACTATATCGAAAAATAAAAATTTTTTGAAAACTCTTCTTTTCTAGTGAGGTAGATAAATTATTGAACACCCCTCGTATTATAATTTACCTTTATTGTGGCGGATGGTGTAAGTGCCCCCACACTATCTGCTGCTGTATATAGCACCCATGTGCTAAGAGGCTCATAACTGAAACTTAAATACGTCTACAAACCCACCCAAGTCGGCACTTGGACGACCTAAAAGACAGGTTGTCCAAGTGCCGATAATCAAACCGACTTTCTGAACGTATCCAAGGACAGTTTAGGCCTCTGAATACTGCTGTGCACCCAGAGCCAGAGCTAAAAGGAGCATATCTGGAGGAGTGGTTACGATGGAATTTAGGTAGGATGTGGGCTGACCTAGACTTAGTCGTCCTGCAGGGATAATCGAATGCTTCACGAGATTTCCTGGACAAAACTTGTACGTTATGAGTTAGATGATGTAAAAGCAGGCATAAATGCTGCAAAGGTATCCAAAGTGACCAGATAACCACTGCAGAAACAACATAAAGACCCACACACACTCCCCCAGTGATCACTAACTCCCTCACACACCCACAAATATCAGAATAAGAACATACATACCTGTCTCCAGAACATCAGCATTTGCTATAGGATAGCCTAGTAGAGCTGCATACAGGTGTCTTAAGTAGCCTGGGGGTGGGCTAGTGAACCATAGAGAGAAGGACCCAGGCCCATAACATAAGAACATAAGCAGTGCCTCTGCTTGGTCAGACCTGAAGTCCATCATGCCCAGCAGTCCGCTCATGCGGCGGCCCATCAGGTCCAGGACCTGTGTAGTAGCTCTCTATCTATAACCTTCTATCCCCTTTTCCTTCAGAAAATTATCCAATCCCTTCTTGAACTCCAATACCGTACCTTGTCCTATCACTCCCTCTGGAAGCATGTTCCAGATGTCCACCACCCATTGGGTGAAGAAGAACTTCCTAGCATTGGTTCTGAATCTGTCCCCTTTCAATTTTTCTGAACGCCCTCTCGTTCTTGTAGTTGTCGAAAGTTTGAAGAATCTGTTCCTCTCCACTTTCTCTATGCACTTCATGATCTTGTAAGTCTCTATCATATCCCCTCTAAGTCTCCGCTTCTCCAACGAAAAGAGCCCCAGTTTCTCCAATTTTTCAGCGTATGAAAGATTTTCCATACCTTTTATCAAAGTGTCGCTCTCTTCTGAACCCTCTTGAGTATCGCCATATCCTTCTTTAGGTACGGTGACCAATATTGGACGCAGTACTCCAGATTCGGGTGTACCATCGCCCAATACAACAGCAGGATAACTTCTTTCGTTCTGCTTGTAATACCTTTCTTGATTATTCCTAGCATTTTATTCGCTTTCTTAGCAGCCGCTGCGCATTGTGCAGACGGCTTAATTGTCATGTCCACTATTACCCCCAAGTCCCTTTCTTGGGTTCTCTCACTCAATAACAGCCCTCCCATCGTGTAGCTGTACCTCGAGTTTCTGTTACCTACGTGTATGACTTTACGTTTCTCTACACTGAACTTCATCTGCCATCTCGTCGCCCACTCCCCTAGTTTGTTCAGGTCCCTTTGTAAATCTTTGCAGTCCTCTTTAGTCCTAGCCCCATTAAATAGCTTGGTGTCATCTGCGAATTTTATTACTTCGCTCTTTGTCTCCATTTCTATATCATTTATAAATACATTGAATAGCGTTGGTCAAAGCACCGACCCCTGCGGAACACCCCTCATGACCTTCCTCCAGTCTGAGTAGTGGCCCTTCACTCCTACCCTCTGCTTCCTGCCCGCCAACCAATTCCTGATCCATCTGTGTACGTCTCCTTCCAGCCCATGGTTCTTTAGTTTCCGAAGTAGGCGTTCATTGGGTACCTTGTCGAAGGCTTTTTGGAAGTCTAAGTATACAATGTCTATGGGGTCCCCTTTGTCCATCCGTTTGTTAATTCCTTCGAAGAAGTGCAATAAGTTCGTCAGGCACAATCTTCCCTTGCAGAAGCCATGTTTGCTTGTTTTCATATGTTTATGCCTCTCTAGATGCTCTTCAATGCTATCTTTTATCAGCGCTTCCACCATTTTCCCCGGAACCGAGGTCAAACTTACCGGTCTGTAGTTCCCTGGGTTACCTCTCGATCCCTTTTTAAAGATGGGCGTACATTGGCTATCTTCCAAACCTCCGGGATCACGCCTGTATCCAGAGATAGATTACAAACCTGCTGTAGTAGTTCCGCTATTTCCTCCTTTAATTCTTTCAATACTCTAGGATAGATTCCGTCCTGGCCCGATGATTTGTCAGTTTTTAATTTTTCTATCTGCCTGTGTACGTCCTCAAGGCTTACTTCAATGGATGTTAATTTTTCTGCTTGGTCTCTTTTGTTCAGGTTCCGGTATGTTGGATATGTCTTCTTTTGTAAATACTGACGAAAAGAACATGTTTAGTCTTTCCATCACTTCTTTCTCTTCCTTCACCACCCCCTTCCTATCATCATAAGCCACTTTAACCACTATACTCATGGTGGAAAATGTTAGACTTGAACGTTCTTCAGCTATAATCAAACCTTTCCAAGGACGTCCTAGATGGAACTTAGATGGGTTCATTAGACCTGTTTGAGAAGCAACTAAGTGTCAAAAAGGTACCCAAACTGACCACTTGATCACTGAAGGGACTAAGTTATAAGCCCCACATACTCCCCCAGTGGTCACTGACCCCCCTCCAACCCCCAAAATCTGAATGAAACAGTACATACCTGGCTCTAGAACAGCAGCACTTGGTCTGTGAAAGCATAGTAGAGCATAACACAAGTGTCTTAAGTAGTCAAGTGGGTGGGTTAGTGAACCATAGAGGAGGAGCCAGGCCCTTAAGCCACTCTAACCACTACATTTATGGTGGAAAGTGTGAGCCCACTAAAACCTACCAAAACCCAACTATACTGCTATATAGATGCCACCTGCAGTCATAAAGGCTATTGGGGTGATGGACAAGTGGGTATAGTAGGTTTGGATGGGAGTTTTGGAGGGCTCACCTTACATTATTGTTATTGTGAGATGTACTTCTGGCACTGTTTATGTGAAGTTTACAGCAGTGTCTTCTAATGTGCCCCAATATTCTTTTGGCATGTCTGTGTGGTCAGTCCATTAGAAAGCTGGCCCCTCCAATGTCCAAAAGGGCTTCATTTGGAAGTTTTCAACTTGGACGATATTGTGGTCGAAAATGGGGACTAAAGTTACATGTCCTGAGGTTGGACATCTAGTTGGATGTCCTGGTGGCCATGACATCCAACTAGACCAGGGGTAGGGAACTCCGGTCCTCAAGAGCCGTATTCTAGTTGGATTTTCAGGATTTCCCCAATGAATATGCATTGAAAGCAGTGCATGCAAATAGATCTCATGCATATTCATTGGGGAAATCCTGAAAACCTGACTGGAATATGGCTCTCGAGGACCGGAGTTCCCTACCCCTGAACTAGACGATTTAAAACAAAAAAAATGCTGAATTACAGCATATGTCACTCATCTGTTACACCGCACTATTCCTTTTTCCCCTGCAGGATTTTTGCTTGATAGATACGAGGCCTTTCGGCTTCCTACCCGGGGACAACGCCAGTTTTTGCACAAAGTTGGGATGGTGGGAAAGAGGGTAATCTTGTCGGTTTGGGTGAGTGATGATGCTCCCTAGTTTTGGAGGAATCGTCTTCATGCGCTGTTGTTGGAGTGTAGGGCAGCTACTCATACCTCTAAGCGTAAGACTTTTTCCAGATATGGGACCCATATATACAATCCTTGCCTCCTCGGGCTCATAGTGAAATTTTGAATTCCTTGGCCTAAATCTTGGCAGCGGGAGGGGGGCATCGGATGTGCGGGACTATGGCACAACATGGGTTTTTGTTTTGTTTTTTTCTTTCTTTTGCTTTTATTTTCTGTCTATCTTCTTAAGCTTCCATCTTGTCTTTCTCTTACCCTTGGGACTATAAGAGTCTAAGTTCCTTGGGGAGGTAATGTATTGCTTTTGGCTACTGTGGGAAGCTAGGGTTAGAAGGGGGAATGGGGGTTTGCCATGGAATTTGTTTTGTTTCTTAGTTTGTACATTGTTGTGGTTTGTATTTTTGTAATTAATAAACATTGTTTAAACATAAAACAAAAAAAACATTGGGATGTCCAGCATTTTAAAAAATGGACCCTTCTAGAAGTCCAATTTTTGACCTTTTGCAGGAAACATCCAAAGTCGGACTTAGACGTCCTATTGAAAATGTACCTCTATGTGTGTACTTCATGACTCTATCAGCACGGTGTCTAAACTCCTCTCCTTAATACACCTACCTCAAGTATATGTCCACTTCTCATAGGGTGTGCTTGAACATGTGGGGGTAATTTTATGAGGCCTTTTGCAGGGTGGTGAGGAAAGCCATTATAAAAGCTTCACAATGAATTATAATTATTTGAATTCAAAACAAAGATATTTATACAGCATCAGTTTTGTTTTTGTTTTTCTGTTAAGTGGAACATCTCTTATTTGCTTTTGTCACCACAAAAACAATTTTTAGAATAAAATTATCCCACTGCTGTCTGTGGGCACATATGAGGCACTATTTACCAGAAGCAGACAGAGCTGATTGGTTGAGTAGAAACTTTACCAGAACTTTAAATTTCAGAAAAATGCAGAACGTTTACAAGTTCTGCTGAAGACATCTTGCATTCCAAGAACAAAAGGTAAATTATTTTATCATTATTATTGCTAGGATTTGTTATTTTTTTAGCTAGGCTTTCTATACCTTCATAAGATAATATAATTTTTATATATCTGTATATGTGTAGAATTATAGCTCTCTATGTATGTATCTGTGTATCTATGTTGATATAGATCTGCAGATTTGGATTTAGAGCTACTGGCATCTGGTTATCAGTAATCTTTAGCACAATTAAGAATACATAAATAGAAATGGCATAAAAGTTACACACAAACCAAAAAAAATCTTAAAATCCATTAAAATGTGTCCATTTTATTTCTCTAGGTATTACTGCTGTAACTGTATAAAATGATTTAATCACTATAATCACTGTCAAAGAATAATGTTGTTTCACAAAGAACAGGTTATTGTAGAATGATTGCATAGGTACTGTAGTTACCAGCTTTCATAATAGCTGGATACCTGTCATGTTATTTTCTTCTGGGTGAAGAGGACATGATAAGTAAAACTGTAAATGTGGAAAACATTTTTCAATAAAAATGCTTTTAAGACATAAAAATATGTCAATAAGTTGCAGGGAAGATATTTTGAATTAATTGGTTAACTAAATACAATAGCAATGACCTTTTAACCCTTTCAGGACCAAGAGACATATTTGTCCCATAACTTTAAAATCCTATAAATTTTGATTGGGATAGTCTACAGTTCTAAATTTGATATGTACGGATTCCGTATGATACTGCCTTTATGTAAACAAACTGGTTCCGACATTCATTCATTAGCGTCGTTGCCAGATTGACGAGAAGATTCACTTGCCACACTGTCCATAAGCCAGAAGTGTGATTTTTTAAAAATAAAAATAATGATATTTCACAAAAAAAATCAATTTTTTGGCATCTGCAAGCCCTTTTTACCATAAAAATGTCATCAAAACCACAAAAATTGGCCTATGATCCTTATGGTCCTGAAAGGGTTAAGGGTTATGTTCTCTTCATTAGCTCAGTAAAAAAAAAAAAAAAATTCTAGACATATGAAAAAACAAAGAATGCATTTCCTAAAGGATCATGGGAAACAGAAATGACTGTGCTCTTGAGGATAAAATCTATCAGAGACTGCTGCCACTGTAACTTTCACCAGACTGTAACATTCTTCTGATGGCATTTGCTTAACAAGTCATCTAAATAGGAGAGGCCAGGTGTTACGAAAAAGACCAGAAGCAAACAAAAAGACCATACACCAGTCTATAAAATCATTTAATAAAACCATGAAATCAAATAAACATGACATGATCATTTTCAGCTCCCATCTGTATCAGGGGGTTCATAGACAACGGCGCGAAAGACAAAAGCGCGCGTTGACAATTGAGCGCAGCGCGTGCCGCCGCTCCGCTCTAAATTACAGTTTTTAGGGGCTCTGACGGGGGGTTTTGTTGGGGAACCCCCCCCAGTTTACTTAATAGACATCGCGCCAGCGTTATGGGGGGTTTGGAGGGTTGTAACCCTCCACATTTTACTGTAAACTGAACTTTTTCCCTAAAAACAGGGAAAAAGTGAAGTTTTCAGTAAAATGTGGGGGGTTACAACCTCCCACAACGCCCCCATAACGCAGCGCAATGTCTATTAAGTAAAGTGGGGGGGTTCCCCCCCACACACACACCCCCGTTGGAGCGCTAAAAACAGTAATTTAGAGTGGCGCGGTGGCGCGCACTGTGCTCAATTGTCTGGGCGTGCCTTTGTCCCAGCGCTCTTTTGACCTGACACCGTATCAGGGACAAGAGATTCTAGATTTCAACTTTCTACCTAAAAACCTACATTTGTCTAACACAACCTCCCTCCTACACTTTCCTATGCCATTGATACCTACATGTACCACAACATCCATCTCTTCCCCAGCACTATCTAAATTCTTTATTTATTTATTCAATTTTCTATACCATTCTCCCAGGGGAGCTCAGAACAGCTTACATGAATTGATTCAGGTACTCAAGCATTTTTCCCTGTCTGTCTCGGCAGGCTCACAATCTATCAAATGTACCTGGGGCAGTGGGGGGATTAAGTGACATGCCCGGGGTCACAAGGAGCAGTGTGGGTTTGAACCCACAACCTCAGGGTGCTGAGGCTTTAGCTGTAACCACTGCTGGTGTGGTACCTTCACACCAGCCAAGCAAGTTATCAAGCAATCCTCATGACCACCAATCACTCAGCTATCTGTATACCTAATAGCTGCATCATCAACTCAAATAACCATCTGAATCCTTCCCTTAACCAGATCTATATATAGATCACAACTTCTCTCTTTCACTTTTAGACCTTGCTTTATTTGTAAAACTTTTTCAATTACCCTCCCGATGTTGTTTTTCCTTAAATGTTCTTTTACTTTCTTTAACCATTGTAGTTCACTCCTTTTTCCCTATGTATCACTAATTAATTGTGTATATCGATTATATGTTTACCTGTTTAAATTGTTTTATTTTGTCCTCCCCCCCAAATTTTTTATTGTTATACGCATTGAAAATATTTAATATTGTGTTTATATCAAAATTTTAATAAACTTGAAACTTGAAGACACATCCCTTGTGCAAGAGGATATTGTATTCCCTGGAGGGCAGGTCTTGGCTACAGATCACTTCCTGCCACAGAAAGATGATGCTCTCCTTTCAAGTGACCTCTCTCCTCCAATGCATCACAGATGCTATCAGATGGGAGGTTTCCTCTATACTGTAACATAGTAACATAGTAGACAACGGCAGATAAAGACCCAATGGTCCATCTAGTCTGCCCAACCTGATTCAATCTAAAAATTTGTTGTTGTTGTTGGGGGGGGGTGGGTCTTCTTCTCCTTAGCTATTTCTGGGCAAGGATCTAAAGCTCTACCCGGTACTGTTCTTACTGTATACTCCTCTGTCTGCCTAAGCTCCTCTAAGGCTGCTACTCTAGTATCCAAAGTAGTTCCATGAGAATCAGGAGCTCTTTGCACCAAGTGCACGCATATATATAAATGAATATAAAGTCCCTTGTATTTACATGATATATCTTATGCTAGTTATTTTGTGGTTAATTCAAGATGACATGCAAGGACCTAGAATAAAGAGTAAGCAGTCAACCATAGTGAGACACTTGAAGGGAATTCTACAGTTAACCTTTGCATCTACATTAATGTATGTGTAAGTGTTCAGTTATTCATGAAAGTGCCAGCAGGGCTCTATTCTACAATGGCATGCATATGTAGCACAGAATGTAAATGCAAGGTGGCATAGGAGCATGTACAATCTACATGCCCACAGTTGCACGGGGGTCTATGGCAGTTATACCTGCAGAAATAAGAACAAGAAAAAAAGTGCAGAATGGAATGTACAAGGTGCAGGAATCTTTATTTAAAAAGCATACAAAATTGTGCTCCTTAAAAAAATGCTTCTCGTATACATGGAATACGGACCCAACACGGTCCGTGTTTCAGAGAAACACTCCTTCCTCAGGGGTCCGGGATGACCAACATATCACATGTAGAGAGTGAATGTGGAAAACAACGTTGTGTTGAAATCATCAAAATTTGGGTATCGGAAGCAAGAAATTCTCCTTCTGAGCAGATGCACAGGGTGAGTACAGCTACCGAAAGTGAAAAAAACAGACCGTGTTGGGTCTGTATTCCATGTATACGACAGCCATTTTTTAAGGATCACAATTTTGTATGCTTTTTAAATAAAGATTTCTGCACCTTGGACATTCCATTCTTCAGTTTTTGTTTTCTTGTTTTTTGGTGTTCACCTTTTTTCTGCAGATTCGTTGGATTTTTTTTTTTGTTTTTGCTTTTAGTATACCTACAGTGCATAAATGGTGGTTATGTCGATATTGGGTTATGCTAATACATTCTTTTTTTTTATAATTCTTTATTCATTTTTGTATGTTACAACAAGTGTATCAAATAAACTCATATAAAACTTAAAGATACACACTTGATTAACTCACATATTAGCATCAAATTTAACATTTCATTAGAAAATTAGTATTCTATAATGTTAAAATATTATGTAAGAAATCTAAATTTATATCATTCTTATTGAATATAATAATCCCCCATCCCTCCCTCCCTCCCAATTCAATAATACATAAAATCATCTTTATTGTGAATTCATTCAAATATTAATATATTATGTAATAATCAGACATAAAATCCCACCCCTTTTTGCCTCTAATCAAATATCTTATCATGGGAAAAGTTAATCATTCTATAATGGAATCTGAGTGCCCAGGTGCCTTTATAGAATAGGCTCCAACAATGCATACTTGGGGTGACTAAATTCAGGTGCCCAGTTATAGAGTTGTCCTTGCTTACGATGTTGGCCATCTAGGAATCTTGGATAGGCAGCCTATAAATGATTTTAAAGAAAGAAAGAAAAATTATGTTTCTATTGGCCGAGAATGAGAACCAGCCCTGTTTGAATAATTCCCTTTAAGTTTTCCTATCTTGACATCTTGTAATCTCCTCAACTGTTGTCACAGATGTTGCATGTGATCTCACATATAGGGCTGGATTCAGTAGACGGCGCTTAAAATTCAGCGGCAAAACAAAATCATTACCAAATGGCATTCTACAAAGGGCGTTCTGGGATGGGCACCCTCTGTGGAATAGCATGTAGCACCAGAATCTGTGTTCAACTTTGGGTCTGAAGAGTTACACTCACTGAAACCAGGTGCAAATCCCGGTGTGCGAGTGAGGTGTGGATCCGCACTATTCTATAACACTGTGCACTTCTTAAGAGAATGCTCCTGACCCACCCGCGTCCCTCCGGGTTCGCACAGAAACACTTAATCGCTATTCTACAAATGGGCGCACAAGTGTGTTTTTGTCCAGATCTGCCATTTCTGCCCCATTTCAGCACCTTGCGTCCATTAGAACATTTTTCCATGCCAAAAACTCACACGGAGGTTGCATTTAACATTCAAGTTTCAAGTTTCTTTATTTTTGATATACCATCTATCAAAACAGGTCTCTAAACGGTGTACAATATAAAAAGATTGTAGAAAACAATTAAAATAGGTAAATAAAAGCAATATTTTATCATATATTAAAAATACTAGACGAATTCACATTAACGTACATGGGACAAAAGGGAAGTTGGGAAGGAAAAAGTTGTTTAAAATACATCAAAGTAAAATTAAAGTACATCGAAGTAAAATTTTTAAAAAAGGAAGGCAAAAGGGGAGTGGCAAAACATTAAGATGGGGATCGCTTCAGAAGAAGCATTTGATGTTTCAAGGGCTTCACAGAAATTAAAGGTTTGAGAATCAGAAGCTGGTACTAATGAGTAAAGGCATCTTTAAAAAGAGAAGTTTTGAGTTTGGTGCCATATACCCATACCTGACCCATAATATCAAGACTACAACACCAGATATAGCATTTCCTCTCTCCAAACCATATGCCATAATCATACGCCTACATGAACACAAATCAAGTTATCTGTGTCATGAATCCTAATTAAATAATGTAATCCCTGGATATGACCAGCATCTTCTAAATTGTAAATCGCACTGAACTCCTTCTGGGGCATAACAGGGATGCATATATACTTGGACTGCAGGAAGATTTAAAATTTTAGTAGTGATTAATCGTGTTGTGTATTAGCAATTAATTGCAATTAATATCTAATTTATTTTTAAAGAAAATACAACAAACACAAACAAAAATCCTAAAATGAAGCATAAACCACTTATTTATCTGGTATCTGTAGTTTCAGTTCTATCTTTCTTCTAGTCCCCCAATTCCTTTCACTCTTTCAGCTCTATCCTGGTCTCTCCTTTCTCTTGCCTCCAGGCAATGTGTCTCCTCTTTTCTTTTCCTCACTCACTTATATCCAGTATCTCTCGTCCTACCATCCAGTTTTTCCCTTCTCATCCTCAATCCCCTCACTGGATCTCTCTCTTCCCTCTCCACCCCCTCCCCGAGTTCAGCATCTCTCTCTCTCTTCTTTCTCCCAATGCAGCTTCTCAATCCTTTCATTGGCTCTCCCTCTTCCCTCCTCCTCAGTTGAGTATCTCTCTCCCTCCTTGCCTCCCAGTGCAGAACCTCTCTCTTTTCTTGCTTGCTCTCCTTTTTCTCCTTCCCTTGATGCAGCATCCCTGAGCCCAGCACTTTCCTCCTCCGTGAGCTCTCTCTCCTTGCTCACCCTCCCCTCAAAGAAGCGCCTCTCTCCCTCCTTACCCTGAGTTCAATGCTTCTTTCCCTCTCATTGTCCCCCCCCATGCATCACCTCTCTCTCTCTCTCTCTTCTTGCCCCCTCAACTAGCAACTTTCTCCCTTCTTGCTCCCACACCTTACCTCTGTTAAATCTCTCAGCAAGGAATTCCACAGAATAGGGCCTAGATAAAAGAAGGCAGTCCTAAAATGTAAGTCACAGGAGCCAACTTTTCAGAATGATTTGTTATAGGTGTGTTAAACCCAATTACCTCTCCTTGGACAAAACACCCATGGCACTGGCATCTATGATGGCAACTGCCATGCAGCGGACTGGGATTCAAATCCAGGAGTCTGGTGTTCTGTTCCCTGGGCTAGTCTGGGCTGTTGCAGGACTCACAGCTCCTGGTTTCTGGGTTGTAGGGCGAACATAACTGCTTGGCCTCCAGTCAAGGAACCTCACTATTAGATTAACTGGATTAAGTTATGAAGAAGAAGAAAAAGAAAAGCAGGTGAAAAAAATTGGTGCGTGTTTATCTCGTGCGCTTCTGACTGTGAACCTAAAGGGACTAAAATATGAACTTCAATGCAATAAATTTGCCTGCTACCGCTTATTCTGGTGAAATAATTGAACTGATGTTAGTAGAATGGCAAACACTGTACAAAATATTTGATACAACTTGCTCATGTTTAATATAACATTTTGACCTAAATCTCCAAGTGTAGGCATAAAATGAAACAGGCCCTAAGATATTAAGGGAGAAAGTAAACATTGACTTTAGACTAGTTCTCTGCTTACTCAAAAACAAAACATTGGTTTTATTTCATCAGAACTGTTACAGGTAAAATGTGCTATTCAGACCCTACTTAGAAACAGTTCAGTACCATCCTTGCTTTAAGACCTGCACCCGTGATCCAAAATTGATTGATATATTGATATCTGTGGGTATACAGCATATTTTGCAAAATTGGAAATCCGCTTCTCTGTTGAATTTCACTTTTTGGTGGAACTCTATATGCCTATATAAAAAATACAAACAACATGCTCTTGACAAGAAAAGGACTAATCTGTTATTTTCACTACGTGATATTTGGACTCCCACTGACGAATACTTACAATCTCTTTAATTATGTGATTATCATATTTTCTGTACAAGTACTCTCAGAGGATATATACCCCGTACTATTATGATGTTCTCTGCCAATTTCTGTACTCTGTTTTTTGTTACATGATGTATATTTTGTCCTTTTCTTCATTATCCAATAAATAAATTGAACTAAAAAAAAAGAAGAAACAGTTCAGTACCATCTATTCTAGCTCAGTTCTGAAGTCGCTAGTGGCTCGTCCATTACTTTCGGATACAGCTGATCGAATGTGAGAAAATTACTTTTCACAACTGACAAGTATGGATAATCAAAACACTAAAATGTCCAAAAATCCACCCAAGTTGGCACTTGAATGTCCTAATCGTTGGGATGTCCAAGTGCCATTAATCAAAACTGTTCTTCTGTGTGTCTTGTTTCTCCCATTGTGCATCCAGAGTTCCAGGGGGCGTACTGAGAAGCATTTTTTGGGCAGGCTTTGGGGTGTTTAACTTGGATGTCCCACACATATAATCAAACCTTTCCCAAACACTGCCCCAGGTACATTAGATAGAGTGTGAACCTACCAGGACAGATAGGGGACAATGCTTGAGTACCTGAATGTAAACCACTTAGACTGTATACTAATAATATGCTGTATACTACAGATAATAAATAAATGAAACGTCCTGGATGGAATTTAGACGTTCGGAGCTAGATTTGTTTTAGAAGTCTCTAAGGGCTCCTTTTACGAAGCCGCGGTAGCGGCTTAAACGCGCGTGACTTTTAATCACGCGCTACCCCTGCGCTAGCCAAAAAACTGCCACCTGCTCAAGAGGAGGCGGTAGCGGCTAGTGCGGCCGGCAGTTTAGCGTGCACTATTACATGCATTAAACCGCTACCGCGACTTTGTAAAAGGAGCCCTTAGTACCACAAAGGTACCCAAGCTCACAAGATGACCATGGTATACATGGTCGATAGGCAGCGGAATGCTGCTTTGTTTCGGGGGGCCCAGGAGCTCCGCCCTAGCGCATGACCTCTCAGCAGCTCCTGAGTCCCCCACTCACCTCCCCCCAGCGCTATAGTTTTAAATCTTTGGCAGCGTCCACTAGCAGGCCTTCCCCTGGAAGTAGAATGAAGGATTCTGGGGCAGGGCTGCTGTTTGATGCTGTGCAGTGGCTGCCTGAAGATTTAAAACCATAATACCGGGAGCTGGGAGGGAAGGCAGGAAACAACTGGCAGCCAAAAATGGGGGGGGGTGAGGCCATGGCCCCTGTGGCCTCCCCCGTTCCGAGGCCTATGATATGGTCTATATCTGCCTTCATTTTTCTGTTTTTCTATGTTTCTAAAGGTGTTCCTCTTTGCTGTATTTTGCAGGAGTTCTTGAAAATGAAAGTTATACTTGTGTGTCTGTGCTTCTTTATTCAAGCTCATGCCAGGCTGGTGAGTATTTCAGTATCTCTTTGCTCTTGCTAAGCTCATCTGTGCTGTTGCCAGAGCTTCTCAAGGCACCATTAGGGTACAGAATTGCACTGTGAAAACAGTCTCAATTACAGACCTGGGAACCAACATATCAAAATGATTGAGAATCAAAAATGTAATGCTGTAATGTTTCTTACTGGTTTTTTTACTATTTTAAAAAAAATATTTTTAATGCTTTCTTAATGCTCTATATCCACAACCTTTGATAAGTGAAAGACTCTTTACAATGTGCTCAGTGCTCCTCCACTCAGGAGAACCGGAGAACTAAGAAAAAGAGTAATGAAATGAGTGAAGATTTTTAATATAATTTCCTGATTTTGCACGAGCACTTTTGTATTAAACGAAAAACTGTGAACTGCAGATCCTCATTGCACATCATCGCCGTGGAAATTTCATGGCGACACCAGAAAATATTTCTTCACCGAAAGGGTGGTTGATCGCTGGAATAATCTTCCACAACAGGTAATTGAGGCAAGCAGCGTGCCAGATTTTAAGAAAAGATGGGATTGGCATGTGGGATCTCTTCATGGAGGTAGTTAAGGTTGGGCCATTAGTGTGGGCAGACTAGATGGGCCATGGCCCTTTTCTGCCGTCATGTTCTATGTTTCTATGAACATCTATGCTAAAGATAAGTAGCAATTTAAAGCTGGTTGTTTTGTGATGTTGAGTAGATATATAGGTGGGAACATAAATGTAGGAACATATATGTGCGATGATGGTTCCCAGCAGTCACATACAAGGTTACAGCATTTTGCTAATGACCTGGATGGAGGAGCACTGAGCGCATACTAATGAGTCTTTCACTTATCATAGGTTGTGGATATAGAGCATTAAAAAATAGCTTTTTAAAAATAGTAAAAAACAATAAAAAGCATTACAGCATTATATTTTTGATGCATATAGGGCTCCTTTTACGAAGCCGCGTTAGCGGTTCAAGCGTGCCGCAGCTTTTTAGCGCGTGCTAAACCCACGCTACGCAGCTAGAACTAACGCCAGCTCAATGCTGGCGTTAGCGTCTAGTGCGGCCGGCTATTTAGCACGCGCTATTACGCGCGTTAAACCGCTAACGCGGCTTCATAAAAGGAGCCCATAGTGTGAATGCTGTACAGCAGAGCTGACCAAGTCCGGTCCTCGAGATCTACGGGCAGGCCAGGTTTTCAGGATATCCACAATGAATATGCATGAGAGAGGCCTGCACTGCCTTCTTGGTATGCAAATCTCTCTCTCATGCATATTCATTGTGGATATCCTGAAAACCTGGCCTGCCAGTAGATCTCGAGGATTGGACTTGGGCAGCCCTGCTGTACAGTATAAATAAAGATCCCAAGTAAAATAAGGTTTGAAAACGATTGAGCATGCCAAACACAATATAGATCAGCCCTCCCTAGACACAGTAAAAGAGCATGCTCAGTGTTAGGGGTGCTGAGTACCCGCAGAGCTGGCTTCCATGATTCGAGATTAATCTGAAACTACGCTCCACTTTGGTGCTTCCTGTGTCTTTGTGTGATCAAAATCATAAATATTTGTTTCATGACCAAATTTAGTTGAAGCAGTTTTTTGAATAACAGAGAGGTCCTTTTCTTAAGGTGCGCTAACCAATTTAGCGCGTGGTAAAGATTAGCGCTAAATGCTACGGCATCCATTATATTCTATAGGCGCCTTAGCATTTAGCACTCACTAATCTTTAGCACACGCTAAATGGCTTAGTGCACCTTAGTGCACTTAGTTATTAGTGCACTTAATAAAAGTGCACTAATAGTTGTTTGTTAGTTAATAAAAGTGCACTAAGGGCTCCTTTTACTAAGGTGCGCTAGCGTTTTTAGCGCACGCAGGAACTTACCACTCGCTACGCTTCTAGAACTAACGCCAGCTCAATGCTCACATTAAGGTCTAGTGCACGCGGCAATGTAACACTCACTATTCCATGCGTTACAGCCCTAGCGCACCTTAGTAAAAGGAGCCCTAAGTTAGATAATAGTTAGTTAATAAAAGTGCACTAAGGTTAGTGCACCTTAATTAAAGGACCCCAGAGTGTCTCAGACTTCCTTTAATCCTAATCTTTTGTTTGTTTGTTTTTAGTTGCTATGTTTAGGTAGCCTTATGTAGCTTTCTACTATAAAGAAACACCGTAGAGATATTCTCCAGTTGTAGATTCAGGCATTTTGTAATCTCAGCTATTTTTTAAGGTTTTAATTATCTGCTCTTTTTCCTTATCAGATTTGTTCTCTCCCCCTTTCCTTTGACCTTATTAATGCTGGGTTTTACTAAACCACGGAAGAGCTTCCTACCGTGGCCCGGTGAGGTACATGCTCCGACGCTCATAGGAATTGAATGAACGTTGGAGCAAGTTGTAATCTTGTAATTATATCTTTAAAATTCTTTAAATAAAAAAAGAAACTATGATCCACATTCTTCAATCCTTGGCTAATCTCGGTTAATGAACTGGTGGACGCGCAGAACGTGCTGCCTTTTACCACATGAGTGGGGGGAGGGCAGAGGTTCCTATGCATTTAAAGAAGCAAGCAAATAGGTGAAGTCATTCATTATTATAAGTGGTGAACCAGACAGAACAGGAATGGGGGCTTTGCTTCTGTCAGCAGTAGGAAGTAATAATGGTCTGGGAGATTCCTGCTTCTGTAAACAAATACCTATCTCCCACACAACCCATGGAGGAGCTTAATTCTTTAAAACTATCATTTTTAAATATCTTGCAGTAGCAATAACTTTCTGCTGAGTGAGCAGCTTTGATATTAGTGACCTTAAAAATGCATGTTCCCATTAGGTGATATTGCTGACAGAAAACGTAGAGGATAACTTTGTAAAGGGTGACTAGGTCAAAAATCCAAATATTTTATAAAAGGCTCACTGGAGGCAGTGTTTTTTAAATAAAATACTACTGGTAGGTGATCTACTGTAGGTGCCTACCAGGGCCTATCTTTCGGTGCCATTTACAGAACTTGGCACTTACTTTTGAGTACATTTTTAATTTGTTTTTCATTATATTTTTTACAGTTACTTAAATATCAAAATATATATTTACTTGTACTTTAACCTGGTACTTTACACAACACTGGCTATGTTGCTCGGCGGGTTTTACCAAGCAGGAGCCTCTCCTGCCCCATTATAGCCTTTTGAATATCGAGGAGATAGACTTTAAATTTTTGAAAGATATTAATTGCTCTAAACTTTTATGCTCTGCAAAAATCATAGAATACTTCTCCAAAAAACGTAAATTTCACCCTGTCACGTTGCTTGGGTTGATGTCACTCTTGGAAGCCAGCACTTTACACATGATGGACGAAGTAGGGGAGCTATCGGCAAGCTACCATTACGATGTGTTATTTTTCTATTAACGCCACTTATTAGTAACTAGGTTTCATTGCATAAAATGAGATCTGTGCTAAAATAGCACGAGTTACTGGTAAAATAACACATCATAACGGTAGCCCACATTGATAACTACACCCCAAAATGCCAATATTTTGTCAGGAATTGTTCCTCAAAATGGACAAACTTTTGGACTTGAAATGTCACACTATCCTGCCATGGAAAGTAATGTTTTTCAACCTAATGCACACCATCATCTAGATCAGTGGTTCTCAATCCTGTCCTGGAGGGCCACCAGGCCATTCGGGTTTTCAGGATAGCCCTAATGAACATGCATGGAGCAGATTTGCATGCCTGGTACCTCCATTATTTGCAGATCTCCCTCATGCATATTCATTAGAGCTATCCTAAAAACCTGACTGGCTGGTGGTCCTCCAGGACAGGGTTGGGAACCACTGATCTAGATCATATGGCAGAAACATTTTTGTTAAAGATTTAGGAAAACTGTAAAAGCAGAAACAAAGCTATTGGGGTAGAGAGGCATATTTAATATTGAAGCTAATGTTATATTCTCATTTCTAAACAATTTAGAAGGAAGACAGAGGTGACCATGTCAGGGCTGCCATGCATCAGCTTGAGGATGTTGATGTTGCACATCTATATCTTCATCAAAAGAAACAACAGAACGGACCAGCTGTCAAAAACATGGAGAATGTAATTCAAGAAACATCCGAAAAGGATCACACGCCTAACAGCAGAGATCAACTTCAGGTAGATTGTTATATTGCTTCTGGTATCCAGAATCTAGACAACATGGATGCTGATAGCATCATTGGATGTGGCTTAGAAGAAGGCAGCGGTAACAATGATTTTCTAGACAAAAGCCACCAAAGTATTGAACTTGATGCTACTCACGGGGTTTTCAATCCTGAGAGCACACCGTTTCCTCTGAAAGATGTTAACAATGGCTCAGGTGGTACGAATAAGGTGCCATCTTCAAAGAAAGGTGAACTTTCTCATACCAGCCATAACCTAGACGGTTTAAGGAAAGACATGGATAGGGATCACCATGACATTGAAAGCACTCATGATACAAACCTTCTAAATGTAGATGAAGAAGACGGTGGTAGTGGAAACAGCAGCGGAGGCACAGAAGGAACTGATTCCACTGTCGGTCTGGGTAAAGCAGAAGACATCACTGTTAATCCAGGATTCACTGACCCAGATACAGTTCAATCTGGGAACGTTCATTGGAATTCCAGTAGAGACATACAAGAAACTGTTTATAGTAGTGCTCTAGGAAAGGATGAAGGCAATATCGGTACCAGTAATGGAAATGGAACATCTGACTGGGACAATTTGAAAACTAACCACGCTGAGACTTTGGGGATACAAGAAAATACTGACCATGCTAACGAAAGCAAAAACAAGAACAAAATAGAAAGTGCTGATTATAAAGATATAAATGGAAAGGATCAAGTTAATAAATACAAGGGCAGGAGAAAGAGTCCACAAAACAATCATATCAATGACATTAATAACAAAATGAAAAACCAGAAAGGTCATTTTCATACTCTCACCACTAATGGAAAAGTTGTGAAAGCTGAAAACAGCAGAAAGGCTGCAGAGAGGAAATATGCTATTGCTGTGCGTCAAAAGATTAAGAAAAGTCCAAGGAAGAAACCGCTCCAGGATGACAGTAGTCAGTCCTCTGGAAGTAGCAGTGAAAGTAGCCAATCAACTGACAGTCGTAGCAGTAGTGACCAATCAGACTAGAGTTTCTAGGCCAAGCAATGAAGAGCGCAAAGTAGGACAAGAGTGTTCAGCCCATAAACCATCTCAAAGTGAAGGATGCAGAAGGCCACAAAATAAATCAGCCCCATTAGTGTCAAGAAAACTTTTCTTCATGCTTTTCTTCTCCTTCTGTTCACAATAGAGCTGCAGTAGCCAAAGACCAGAAGGGGAAATATTCTGCAGATGAATATTTCAACAGAGCTTACAATTAACTAATCAGTAGTTTCTAATCAGTAGTTACTTTCAATTAGCTTCATTTTATAATAGCAAGATAAAATAATTGACTTATTTTCTATATGTATAGCTAAATATGTTGTATCAGGAAATGTAACTTTGAATATCTTTTGTTAACGATTGCTTTAGAATGCAGCATTTCCTGTTACGCACTCTCTAAAAGGAGCAGGAAGGTCAAAAATGCTGCAAAAAAAGTAAAATTCTAACCTTCTCTTTTACTAGCCGATTTAGCGCACGCTAATTGATTTAGCACACGCTAACGATTAACATGCGCTAAATGCCAATGCGTCCCTTATATTCTATGAACGCGTTAGCATTTAGCGCGCGCTAATTGTTAACGGGCGCTAAATCGGTTAACGCGCCTTAGTAAAAGGACCCCTAAGTTTTAAATTCTCAAATGCAAAGTGTTAGAAACATGACGGCAGATAAAGGCCAAATGGCCCATCCAGTCTGCCCATCCGCAGTAACCATCATCTCGTCCTCCCTCTAAGAGATCCCACGGGCCTATCCCAGGCTTTCTTGAATTCAGACACAGTCTCTGTCTCCACCACCTCTTCCACATCTACCACCCTTTCCGTAAAATAAAGTATTTCCTTAGATTACTCCGGAGCCTATCACCTCTTAACTTCATCCTTTGCCCTCTCATTGCGGAGTTTCCTTTCAAATGAAAAAGACTCAACTCATGCGCATTTACATTACGTAGGTGTTTAAACGTCTGTTTCATATCTCCCCTTTCCCGCCTTTCCTCCCAAGTATCCAGATTGAGATCTTTAATGATTTGCTTTTCATAGCTTCTGCTTACACTTCTGCAAAATGTTCAGAGTTATATATTTTATTATTATTTGTAGCTTTATACACATGACAAAACTGTTTTCAGGTCCTGCATCCATTTTTTAAGTGGATCAAGCAAACCAGCTGGTAACTTTAAGAGTTTTCTGGAGTTGAATAAGTAGTAACTAGAAGACAGTGCAGCAAAGTATTTGATATGTTTTTTTGTTTGATTATTTAGTGCACACTATTCTTTTAAGATGAATTATAATGCAAAAAAGCCCAGGGGCAAATTATCTCATGCAGTTTATACAGTATAAGGACTTTATTGTGAAACATTTAACTGCCAAACAAACAAGTACTGCTGGAAGTATCAAATAAATTCACTGGATACAAAATTACTTCCTATTGGTAATGCAACAACTTAGCTGTGCCTCAGTGACCGTATCATCCAGTACAATGTTCCTGTACATTTATTGCAAGTCAACGATCTGGTCTCAATCATAGGCCACTGGCTGTTAGAAATTTAAATATTTTAAATATATGTTTTTTTCTAAACTTTTTTAGACTTTTTTTTAAGAAATACTGTCTTTTGCTCAATTTAAATGCAAAAAAACATTGATAAGATAGTGCAAAACTTAAATAGCACTTATCTTTCTTTCTGGAGCACTGTGAATCCCCACCGTTTCACCCGCTGTGGCTTCGTCAGGGGATCATATGACAGTGCATTAAGCAGCACAAATGAGAGGAGCACAGACAAAAGTACAACGCACTGTCATATGATCCCCTGACGAAGCCACAGCGGGTGAAACGGTGGGGATTCACAGTGCTCCAGAAAGAAAGATAAGTGCTATTTAAGTTTTGCACTATCTTATCAATGTTTTTTTGCATTTAAATTGAGCAAAAGACAGTATTTCTTAAAAAAAAGTCTAAAAAAGTTTAGAAAAAAACATATATTTAAAATATTTAAATTTCTAACAGCCAGTGGCCTATGATTGAGACCAGATCGTTGACTTGCAATAAATGTACAGGAACATTGTACTGGATGATACGGTCACTGAGGCACAGCTAAGTTGTTGCATTACCAATAGGAAGTAATTTTGTATCCAGTAAACATTTAACTGCACCTCCCAAAAAGATATTTATGGTGTATTCCTAATTAATATGCTGTTTTACATATTGCATGAAAATTCACAACAAAAAAATTCACTTGCTAAAAATCACTATATAAAAAAATCGAAGCTATGCATGATAACATCACAGAGTAAATCCCGTTTTATGCAAGCTAAAAGCCATTGTAATATGTGAACTCGTCTTTGCAAATTTACCCCCCCTACCCCCCCTCCACACACACACACCTTTTTTACAAAACCGTAGCATGGTTTTTAGCACCGGCTGCAGCGGTAATAGCTCAGAGGTTCCTAGAGTTCCTATGAGCGTTGGAGCTGTCTGCCGTGGTTAGCGCTAAAAACTGCATTATGGTTTTATAAAAGGGGGTGGGAGTAGGGATCCTTTTACTAAGTTGCACTAAAACGTGGCCTGCGCTGTTATTAGCAGGTGGGTTTCCCGCGAGCTGAGACCACATTTTATTGCAGCTCTAAAATGGTCGCAATTTGCTTTTTCCTTATGCGCTAATTTCAAAAGTTGTGTGTGCGGGCATTAGCGCATCAGTACTTCCAGCCACCTATTTTGTAGGTGGTAAGGGCTCTTGCACTAAACACGTGCTAATTGTTTAGCGTGCGGCTAGATAGCTGTGCTAACTGATTAGTGCAGGGCACGCCTACACTCCGCCCCCAAACATATCCCCATGCTTTCAATTAAAATCTCTTTTTTTAGTGCATGGGAAGTGCACACCGATCCTAAAACTACTGCGGGGGTGCCTGAACGCATCCCACGGTAGTGCTTTTTTTAACCTGCAGTAAGCATGCATTAGTTCATACTGCAGCTTAGTAAAAGGACCCCTTAGTAAATTGTTCTCTACAATAGTCATTTTATGAAGGCTTTCTGAGAATACAGGCAGCATATGTGTGGAAAATGCCGCTTAGAAAATTACCTCACATGTACAAGTACACACAAAGACAAGAATGTGCATACTTGTGTGTGAATCTGCCAAGGCGGATTAGCCTATTGGGGGGGAGGGGGGTCAGGCATCCTCCAGTGGGCCCATAATGTAAGCAAACTGCAACTATGCAGCCTCTGAGTCTGTCCTCTTAAAGGAGCAAAAGTTTCCAGGCCAGCAGAATCGGAATAGCGGCCAGTCCATGAACCCCTGTGCCTTTAAGAAGGCAACTTGGAATTGACCTACTTCTCCTGCAGGTTGTTTGCATGAACTGCTGGCATGATTCGTGCGGGGATGAGTGAAGCCATAGCAGCCAAAGCCTGGATTAATACAGGATGCATCATCAAGGTTAGTTGGGAAGGCGAGAGAGAGAAAAAGAAATTGAGGGGAGATGAGGGGCTGGGGACAGGATCCTCATACCTGGGCCAATATTAGGTCACAGTCTGCCCCTGTGACTCTGGTGTAGGCATGTTTGTGGGCAGTGTTTGGGTAGAGTGTGAGTGGAACTGTGATTTACATGTGTCCTGTAAAAAATATGTGTTCTTCATATTGCACACATGTACATTTATCAAAGCTCATGAGCAGTTGTACACGTACATCAAGCAGCTTCATTAGAGCCACAATTTCTGTACTTTTTGTTGAGCAATTGTATAAAACCATTACAAAAAATTATCATCTACACAGTGCCGAAGCAAGAGCTGTGCGAGCAGTGCGGCCACGCAGGGCACAAATATGGAGGAGTGTAGAAATCGCTCCCAGCCCACCATCTCTCATTGGTAGTGGCAAAGCAGGA
Source organism: Geotrypetes seraphini (assembly GCF_902459505.1). Classification (NCBI taxonomy): domain Eukaryota; kingdom Metazoa; phylum Chordata; class Amphibia; order Gymnophiona; family Dermophiidae; genus Geotrypetes; species Geotrypetes seraphini. Next base: position 337,235,635 of record NC_047084.1, on the reverse strand, counting down.
GGGGTGCGGTTGCAAACGAGCAAAACACATGGTGCAACTATAGCACGTTACAGTACTGTCTCTAAGAGCACAATTTTCAACAAGTTGATCGCACAAAATTGAATCTCTCAGGTTGTGAGGGTTGGGAATTTAAAAACGCCGACTTTGTTGAGCTAACTGTAAAAGTTAACTGAAGAAATCCTTTGAATGTCGACCCGTGAGAGTATCTGAGGAAACTAATAAACCATATTCATAGTCTATTGCAAATGAGCCCGCTTAATGATTGTAGGTTGAAAAAACAATATCCGTTGTAGATGAAATCCAGCACGTGAAATGCGATAGTATTATTACAATGCACAAATAAATAGACAGAACATGAAGGGGATTTTTTTTCTTGACTATTTTATTAAAACTTCACCGCTTCATATGATTGTACTGACATTTACCCCCTCATTTACTAAGGTGCGCTAATCAAATTAGCACACGCTAAACGCTATTGTGTCCATAGACTAACACACGTTAGCGTTTAGCGCACACTAAATCAATTAGCGCGTGCTAATCGGTTAGCGCACCTTAGTAAAAGAGGGCCTTATCTTTCTTTGGCGTGTGGTACCATGCTAGTACAAAGCTGATTTCCAAAGCTGCTACATGTGTGAAATTTCTGCACAAATATAATCTCCTTTTGCTGTTATGAAGGCCGGTACCTTAATTTAGACAAAATAATGTGCTCAGTTTATAAACTAGTAGTACTTATCCTTGTGATTGGCACCAATAATTGGCAGCTATGCAACTGAAAAGTTCTCAGCCCAACCAACAAAGTTTGGGGTTAGTTTCCATCAAGGGCTATATACTTAGTTCAGTAATGTTCCATTTTTTTTTCATGTCTTCGGAGCAAAAAAATTGGAAATCGCTGGACTTTGGGGCTAATTCTGTATAGGATGCCGGTCGCAGCGGCCACCTAAGAAGTAGATGAGAATCATTCACCGATGTCCTATACAGAATTGCGTCTGTCTTTAAAAAAAAACAACAGATGCCTTACCTGCCGATTGTCAAACCAGCGCCGGTTACAGAATCGCGCCTGCCTGATCGAGGGATTCCTTGCCCATCAGTTGATCACAGCAAGGGAATCCCTGATCAGCTGAGCTGGTAGGTCTCCCTGAAACTGCGACTTTGGGGAGTCCTGCTGGCTCAGCTGATCTGGAGGGGGGGGAGGTGAATTCCCCTGCCAAGATCAGCTAAGCCAGCCACGTCTACTTTTAGGTTTTGAAATGTAGGCCAGCATTTCACCTACCACCATCTACAATCGAGGCACCTGTTTATAGAATCAGCCCCTAAGTGTAAAGCCCTCAATGGAGACTGCCACAACTTTGTTGGTTGGGTTAACTTTTCAGCAGCCCCTTGTAAGTGCTCAGCACAATTCTATGAAAAGTATGCCTAAATTGTTGTGGGCCAGATTCAATAAATGGTGTTCCAATTTAGGTAACATTATGATCCGCTCTAAGCGGCAGTTCTAAAAAAGTTGCTTAGCATTAAGCAACCTTCACAGTGCTTAGGGCTTAGTGTGGATTCGCTGGCCCAGAACGTCTGGAAAGAAGACTTCTTGTTGGCGATTAGCAGCAGCAGCGGGGAAGTAAGACTAATGTGACCATTTATTTTTTTCATCAAACAGGACATCTATTAATATTCAGTCCCGCCCTAGCCCCACCCCCAGCCCCGCCCTCAATTTCTTCCATTCATTTTCATGTACACACAATATCTTATTAATTCATAATGGTAAACATAAAATATATTAAAAAAACACAAAGCACAAGGCTACACAGAGAAAATGTTAATTATCATTTACGAGTTTCAGGGATTTTTTCAAAGATGTCAAGACAGATTACTTTAAAATATGCAATATCACCTCAGTAACTATAGAAAAATAGACACATATAGTGCAAAATATAGACAGCAGATATAAATTCTCAAAACAGACACATTTTGATCACTAAATTGAAACTAAAATCATTTTTCCTACCTTTGTTGTCTGGTGATTTCATGAGTCTCTTGATGGGAAAACCGCCACAGGCAAAGTTTTACTCTACTGCGCATGCGGAGGCATGGAAGCACGGAGGTACAGAGGCACAGAGTTTAAAGTGTGCATGCACGCTAAGGGGCTCATAATCGAAAGAGAAAAATGTCTAAAAACCGGCCTAAGTCGGCATTTGGATGAACATTGTCCAAATACGTCCAAGTGCCGATAATAAAAATGGGTTTTGGACGTATTTTTAAACGACCTAGGCCTTCATAGTGCCACTGAATGACCAAAGCTAAATGGGGCATTTTAGGAGGAGTGCAGGACATGGGCCGGCTTAGACTTAGTCGTACAGCATGTATAACCGAAAGTTATACAGCCCAGGATTGACGGAACTTGGACGTTGTGACTTAGACCATTTAAAACATGATCTAAGTCACAAAAAACCACCTAAAGTCACTAGATAAGCACTGCAAACACACAAAACAGACCCCACACTACCCCAGTGATCACCGACCCCCCCCCCCCCCAACCCCATAAAAATTCAGCCTCCACACCATCATCACCTGGCAGCCTGGCATAGGAAAGCCTAGTCGTCCAGCACAGAGGCGGCTTAAGCCATCTTGGGGGTGGGTTAGGGACTCATGGAGAGGAGGACCTATGCCCATATGCCCCTGTAATCACTGCATTGATATTTGAACATGTGCACTCCCCTATACACCCCCAAAACCTTTTGTTACTGGTATATAAGTGGCTCCTGCAGTCATAAGGACTATTGGGGTGATAGATAAGTGGGTCTAGGGAATTCTGGAGGTGGTTTGGGGGGGCTCACCATGACCTATAAGTGAGCTGTAGTGAGGAGAAGACATGGCACCCTTTTTGTGAAGTTCATAGCAGTGCCCTGTAAGGTACTCCACTATTTAGGTGCCATGTCTGGATGTTCAGTCCATCACTTTGCAGACCCCTCCCACGTCCAACAGGACTTGTTCTAGACATTTTTGACTTGGACGAAAAGTTGTATGAAAACTGCCGTACAAAGTGGTATAAAAATGGATGATTTAGCGATTTGGACGATCAGATCTGCAGGACGTATAATTAGACGATTTTCAAAAGAAAAAAAATGTGGGATGTATTTTTCGAAAATGTGTCCTAGGCTGTTTTTTACTTTGGACGATTCGCGAGTTAGCCGAAAACGGACTTAGACGTTCCTTTCAAATATGCCCCTCTAAGGGTTTTATTATGATTGATAAGCATTTAAGTGCCGGGTTCTGCATGTCTCAAATACATATAAGGTTTGTAAAATGAGATCTACAGTGTAATATCTTTTTATCACTTTAACAATCTTTTAATAAATCTGTGACTCAGCTGATCTGAAATTTTCCACTGATGCTCCAATTCCCTGTAGTCTTTCTAATAAAGCTGTGGAATACCATAGCAATGTTCTTTCCCTGGCTGCCTTAACCACTGAAAGGAAGCAATCTCAATATTTAACTATTGATTCTCATCAAATAAGCCCTAATAATAACTTGATCCTTTTATCACCTAAAATTTCCAGCAAATGTTGATAGTACAAAATAAGGGCAATTGTCAAAACAATTATTAATCAGTTCCTAATTAACGTCAAACCTAGAAGCCAGGATTATGTATAACAACTGTCCTGCTTGATGTGTTGGTTCTAATTTTTCAGATGAAGGCCTATCAACTTCACCAAAATTAAAAAGTAAACTGCTTGTCATTATTGGATTCTAGGTATATATTCAAAACCCTAATATGAGGCAATTTTAGCAAAGTCTTTTTCCACAGGTAAAATAGAGTTCATTTTAACTCAAGTGAACCATTTAGTTCTTAAGCGGTATAGAAATTTTTTAAATAAATAAATAATTACCTGATACCATAGGAGCCAAATTTCAAAATGACTGAGGGTACCATACCCTATAGAAAATATCCCTCCCTGAACAGAGTCATGGAGTTTGCTCAATATTGGGAGTACTCAAACACCCCTGATACCACATAAAAATCTGTGCTACATTACATTACATTACATTACGGATTTCTATTCCGCCTGTGCCTTGCGGTTCTAGGCGGATTACAATATAGAAATTATCTGGGCAGTTCCAGTAGAATTACATTTCAGGATAAGGGTAAGTTACAGGAACAGTTAAGGATAATGGTACTTCAATTTCACAGAAGATAATACATATCACAGAAGATAATACATATCACAGAAGGTAATACATATCAACTGAATCAAGTTACATCGGGTGTAGTGTAAAAGAGTTACAGTACATTCTGGATCACAGACAAAGAGATACTATTGGTGGGTGTTTCCAAAGGCGTTGATTGGGGACTCATTGGGTGGTGGTTAGGGTGATGGGAGATATTTTTTGAACAGTAGTGTTTTTATTTCTTTACGGAACTCTTTTATGTCTGTTGTTTTGGTCAGAAGTTTTGAGATGTCAGAGTCGATTTTAGCTGCCTGTGTCCGCAGAAGGTTGTCACATACATAAAAGTAAACATCAGCTGTGTTTACTTTTATGTATGTGAAACCCCCCCCCCTGTGGTGGGGGGAGTGTTTTTCTATTGACATTGTTTCAGATCATTGATTGAGCCATATCCACATCATTCTCTTCATGGATGGACTGAGAACTTTTCATATGAGAACCTCATACACTGCCTTTGTAATGAAAAATAACCCTTGTTTTTTTAGCGCTGTGGGCAGGTCTAGGGGTGGAGAGTAGAAGTATTTGGTGCTGGTTGCGTAATAAAGCTACACTGCTGTGCACTAACCGATTAACGTATGGTTAGCGCATGAGTCCTTATCACCTTCAAAATGGTGACAGCAGGGAAAATTAGCACAAGGCCAATTTTACCCCTGTGATAAAAATGGCATTAGCACACAGAAAAGACTTGTGTAAGGATGCAATAAAGCCACTTTGTACGGCAATTTAGTAAAAGGGCTCCTAAGATCCCCCCAAACTGATTTTTCCACTGACCTATCATTTAAAGAATGGTTTTATTAGGGTGCAAGAACATGCAGTCAGCTTCAGAAGGATTTAGAAACTGGTCAGAGAAGGAGAAAATATTTTCAAACAAAGGGCACATCCAGGCTCATATTCAGATTGCAGGACATCACCAGTGATCTCTTGTGATCGGCAGCAGTCCCAAAAATTCAATGCCATACCCAGCCACCAGCACTGAATTTCTGGTCTATGTTTGGCCTGCAGAGGCATAGCCAGCTATGTCAGTATTCAGTGGCTAGCCAGTTACAGTAAGTCTCCATGGCCAAAGATAAACACTTCTCCCTCCGAATCTGCATTTTCAGTATCCGCGGATTCGGTTATTCGTGATTTATTTTTTTTTTTTACAAACAACCTATCTTCATTTTTTGCTTATTTTTAAGCCATCCAAGCCTCCCCGGAACCTTACTTGGTAGTCTAACGGTGAAGCGGGGGAAAAGCGATCTTCCTATGCTCCTGCCCCGTGCAGAGCCGTCATCAGAATGGCTGCCGGGAGTTCCCATTGTAGTCTCGAGACTACAACGGGAACTCACGGCAGCCATTTTGATGACGGCTTTGCACGAGGCAGGAGCATAGGAAGATCGCTCCTGTCCCGCTTCACCGCTAGACTACCAAGTAAGGTTCCGGGGACGCAGGAGGGAGACAGGGGTGGGTCAGAGCCAGCTGAGAAATTTGAGATTTTTCACACTTCGCGGTCCGGCTCTGCATCTAACCCCCGCGAATACCGAGGGAGAAGTGTACTACCCTTTTAAGCTGTCTTTGACTTAGCTGGTGAGCTGCTGAATATTGCACAACATAGCTGGTCATCCACCAATTTGGAAACCGGGATATTTAGCATGAGATAGCCAGCTATCTACTATTTAGACAGTTGGGAGCCGCTCCCGGCCAACTAAATAGTGCTGAATATTGGGCCCAGCAGTAGCATAATAAGGGGGGGGGGCAGTCCGCCCCAGGCACCATCATGGTGGTTGCGCCAGGACCTCTCTGCCCCATCATGCCATGCTTTCACCCTCTCTTTCCACCTCCCTGTACCTTTTTTTATATTCGCCAACGTGAGCAACTTTTCCAGCCTACTGCTCGCACTGGCCTTACTCGATTCTGAAATCACTTCTGGGTTGCAGGGCTGTCAAAGGGAAAGCCAATGGTGGCACGAACAGCAGGCCAGAGAAGTTGCTTTAGCTGATGAAGATTTAAAGAGATATGGGGGAAGGGAGGGGCGCGACTTGGCGCCACCGCTCTGGGCGCCTCCTACCCTCACTATACCACTGGGGCCCATCTACATTTTTTTAAATTTTAATAATCTTTATTTTGCATATCTAATATATGCATAGAAAAATAACCATTTCACATTATTAAAGAACAATGGTATTGCTAAACAAGAAATAAATATGGAAAATTCTAAGGAAATTTGGTTTTATATCGATCCATATTTTCTAGACCTAACTACCTCCAGAATCTTTTACTTTCTCTTTATCCAATAGAAAAGATTCTAATTGAAGAGGATAATAAAAAACATCATTTTTACTCATTATAAATAATCACATGATGACATGAAAACAAAAAAAAAAAGTTGCTCCTAAGGATAATACGGTACTCAAGATTTGAAAGCTAAAAATTGCTTCCTTATCCACTGAGTATTCCTAGAGATGTCTGGAAAGACAAGGGTCTTCTGACCACAAAAGTTATCACCTTTCTTAAGGAAATATATTTTCAGAATCCTTCTCTTGTCTTGTTAAGATTCAAGGGTGACTAGAAGGGTGGCTCTAGTCAGGGCAGGATTAATTCGTCGAGGGCCCCTAGGCACACATATACACTGGGCCCCCTGCCCTGCCCCACCCCACCATGCGGCCAGGTGGAAACAGGAAGCTTCATCAGAGGGAAGCTTTGGGCAAGCAGCACCACTTGCAAAATTACAGTTCCCGTTGCCTTTCTTACCCGCATTGCTTGCTTGTCTTACTTTCCGTCGATGGGGGGGGGGGGCCGCATTGCTGATCGGGATGGGGCCCGCGTTGCCGATCAGGGGGGCCTGCATTGTCGATCGATGCTGGAGGAGCCAATCACCGTTTGGAAAAAACAATGTTGATGCCCTCTTTCATCGTGCCCCCCTGACCATTTCGGGTCCTAGGCACGTGCCTACTTGGCCTATTGGTTAATCCTGCCCTGGTTCTAGTATCAATAACATCCTGAGAAATTTCTACACATTCCAAGTTTCCAAGTTTTATTAAAATTTGTTATCCTGCTTATCCAATTTCTAAGCGGCTTACAGTAATAAAATTATTAAAATTTGGGGAAATACAAACATTGGTCAGGATAAGATGATATAAATGTACATTTAGGGGTCCTTTTACAAAGGCGCGGTAGCGATTTAACGTGCGGAATACCACGTGTTAAACCGCCTGCCGCGCTAGTACCTAACGCCTCCATTGACGAGGCATTAGGGTTTTAGGCTGCCATGGGGGTTAGCGCGTGATGAAATGTCCGACGCACTAACCCGCGTAGCGTGCCTTGATAAAAGGAGCCCTTAGATATTATAGACTAACTATGATTACATAGGGTAAAAAGGGAGAAGTACAATGATAGATAGAACAGGAGGACATAGGGCTCCTTTAACTAAGCTGCAGTAGCATTTTTAGCATGTGCTGTCCCCCGTGCTACATGGAAAAACTAATGCCAGCTCAATGGAGGCGTTAGCATCTAGCATGCGCGCTACAACCGCTAGCGCAGCTTAGTAAAAGGAGCCCATAGTCTGAACTTTTGTTTTTTTTGTGGGTTTTTTTTTTTAGTTCTTTATTCATTTTTTAATCTTACAACAAGTGTACAAATAATAAAACATTTAAAATTAAATACATCACTTGAATTTCTTTCTAGTATAACATCAAAAAAATAAATTTATTCCCTTCCCACCCACCCTTTCCTTTAGCATTCAATACAAATATAAATATTCTTTACTATTGCTTAAACCTATAGTAAAACTTTAATTGATCCTCCTCCCCCATTTGCAAATATACTTTCAATAGAAAATGGTGTCTACTTATTACAGTAAGTCGTCAATGGCCCCCAAATCTTTTTAAATTTATTATAATACCCTTTTTGAACAGCAATTATGCTTTCCATTTTATAAATGTGACATAACGAATTCCACTAGAAGGTATAATTTAATCACTTGTGATATTTTGAATGGCAACCCCTGTCATAATCAATTTTTTTTTTTTCATAGTCTGAACTTTTGGAAAATAAACAATACAAATTCACAAACTTGATATTGTCAACCTCATCGATACCTTGAATTTCTTTTAGATATCTCCTTAAGCGAAACTCAGGTGCCATTAACCTCTGATAAGAACAATTCAAAAACCTTAAATTCTTAGCCTTCAACATATTTCATATCTGAAATTAAGGGCTCCTTTTACTAAGGTGCGCTGGTGTTTTTAGCGTGCGCTGCATTGTCGCGCGCGCTAAACCCGCGCTACGTGCCAAGAACTAACCCCAGCTCAATGCTGACGTTAATATCTAGCGTGCATGGCAGCACAGCTTAGTAAAAGGAGCCCTAAATGTTCTAAATATGACCTATTAAGGACTACAACTGCTCATTTTATTCTTCTTCCCACCGAGCTGGTTAACGTCGCACATGCTTTTGTCATCCATTATACTAGAGCACCACCTAATGGATAAGTGTAAGCATCTGTCATTTAAATTGTCAAGGCTGTTCCAAATTCAAATGCAAAGAAATCACTGAAGATTTCATACTCAAAATTCATGGTTGCTTGCACAGCAGTTATCAGAAGCCATTTACCACGTAATAGTACAAATCTATAACTGGGTATCCACATGGATGTGCCACCTGCGCGTATAAATGTACAGACTACCATTTTTACTGTAAGCGTATACTTATGCAAGAGACTAAGGGCTCCTTTTACGAAGGTGCGCTGGGGCCTTAACGCACGCAATAACGTGCGTTAAATTCCCAAGTATGCTAGCCACTACTGCCTCCTTTTCAGCAGGCGGTAGATTTTTGGCTACCTGCGCTATAGCGCACGGTAATTTTGTGCGTGCGCTAAAAACCCTAGCGCACCTTCGTAAAAGGAGCCCTAAGGTGGGGAAGTTATCAATTGTATAATCCTAGTGCTGCAGTGCAAATGCATGCATATAATTTAGAAGTGACCTCATACATGTGAGTCCTACTCATGCCAAGATTCTGTCCATGTGTCATCCTACCTGTAAAAAAATACACTATATAACAGGGGTGCCCAACGCGTCGATCACGATCGACAGGTCGTTCGCTCAGGCGACCCCAGTCGATCGCACAGCAGGTTCCCTTCTTCCCTTCTCTTTTTTTCCCCTCCTGACTGGCCCGCCTCTTAAAGAACGCTGGCCAATCAGAGTGCTGGAAGGGCGGGGTGAAGGTCGGTGGGGGACGGAGCTCAGCGCATCACAAGAAATAGAAGCGCCTGTAATGATTGAGGTAAGAGCGAGGCCTAATGCTGCCCGATATACAATTTTAAAAACCCCAAAATCGGCCTCCCAATCAGTGGCGTACCGAGATGGGCGGTCCGCCCCCGCCCCGGGTGCACAGCTTGGAGGGATGCACAGCCGTCCGGGTCCTCCTGCCCTTCCTTTCCACCGGTCTGCGCACGGGGCTCGCACCCGCCGCCCAAATGGTGCTGTTGGTTATCGCGAGACTCGCGGGAGTTGACAGCACCATTCGAGCGTCGGCGCGGGAACAGGCAGGTGCGAGCCCCGAGCGCAGACCGGGGAAAAAGAAAGGCAGGATGACCCAGACCTGGCCGGCTGTGCACCCCTCCAAGCCGTGCACCCGGGCAGATCGTCCCCCTTCTAAATCCATTGTACTTGCCTTTTATTCAGTTCCACTAATGAGCATTGTGACAGGCAGTTCTTATGGGGCAGTTCTTGGAAGTATTTCTTTGTTTTTCTGTGCCTAAGTATTCTATTAATTTAACTTCCTTATTCCTGTGGGGATCTCCAAAGGGGACGAATGGGAGACGGCCGGTGGCAGGTGGTACTTTAGCAATTCTTACAGGTTGCCATAGGCCTCAGGAGCTGTCTTTCCTCTGCCGTGGTCCTGCCCCTCCTCTAAGTCAGAGACAGGCTTGGGGCAGAGGGAAGACAGCTCCTGAGGCCTATGGCAACCTGCAAGGATTGCTAAAGTACCAGCGATCCTCTCTGCAGACTGCTCCCTGCTGGAATTAGGTAAATGGATGTGGGGAGGGTAGGCCTTCGGGGGGGGGGGGGGGTGCAGTCCTTCAAGGGGTAGTGCAGGCCTTCAGGGGGGGAGTCAACCTTTGAGGGGGAATGTGCAGACCTTCAGGGGGGGGTCAGGCCTTCGGAGGAGGGGGGCTGTATAATAAAAAAATATTTGAACATAAATACAAAGTACACTCGGTGTGTGTGTATATATATATATATATATATATATATATATATATATATATATATATATATATATATATATATGTTTAGCATTTTTATTGTTGGTAGATCATTTTGACTTGGTCATTTTAAAAGTAGCTCGCAAGCCCAAAAAGTGTGGGCACCCCTGCTATATAAGATACACCTGTAATTACAAAATAGCGCTTAGTTGGAATTTTAGCATATATGCACATACGTGCATAGTAGAAATGCATGTATATTTTTTATTTTTATTTTTATTTTTTTTTATTTTATTCAATTTTCTATACCGTTCTCCCAGGGGAGTTCAGAACGGTTTACATGAATTTATTCAGGTACTCAAGTATTTTTCCCTGTCTGTCCCGGGCTCACAATCTACCTAATGTATACCTAATGTATTATTCCCATAAATTGAGGTCAATCAAAAGAAGTATCCACTCAGGATATTTTCACTTAAGATCTTTATTCTTCTGAAATAAAAGAGGTAATACTGGACTTTATACGGCCAGTGTTTTGGCGCCTAAGTTCCTTCCTCCGGAGTCAACCACACATTTATGGAACACAAGAAGACTGCACAATATCTCAAAAAATATATTTTGACAGTCTCAAGTTGTTATAACCTCGGTTCTGTATAGCATTTTACAGTGTCGGCGGAAAAAATGCTCTACAGAGCCGAGGTTACAACTTCTTCAGACTATCAAAATACAAAGATAAATATGACATATGCCAAGAATGGTGTTAAGAGTGTGCAAGTAGGGCAATTATCCTCAGTCCTCTGACCAAAGAGAGGCCCAAGCCAGCTAGAAGCTGAAGAAGGTGTAGCCTGGTAATGGGCTTTAGGGTCCACACCCAAGTTTCTTCCCTGGACTCCAGCCATGTCTAAGACCAGCTCTGACAAAATGTACATTTCAGACCTAGCATATTCTAATCACAAAACTGAAAATAAAATTGGTTTTTCTATCTTTTGTTGTTTGGTCATTTTATTTTTCAAATTATATTGGTCCTGGGCACTGCATTTTGCTTCCCTCTGTCTTCTCTTTACAAATTTGTCAGAATCTCCTGTCCTTTTGACATTTCTTCTCCCTCCATGCCAACCATATACTTTCCTTCTCTGTGCCTCTATATTTCCCTGTCCAGCATCACCCTGTCTTCATATCCTTATATCCATCATTATTACTCTATGTTTCTATCCCCTCCTTCTGTGTCTAGCATCGCTCCATTGTGTCCTTATCCCCTCCCCCATATCCAGCATCTCCTTTCTGTGTCCATATACACCTTTCCTGTGTTCTGCATTGCCCCTCTATGTCCCTATGCCTTTCATATCCAGCATCTCTATTCTATATCCATATACCGCCTCCCATGTTCATTATTGCTCCTCTGTATCCCCATGCAACATCTCCCATTTCTGTTTCAACAAACCAGAACATTGAATTAATGATTTTATGATGAGAATACTGAAAGAAAATTTTAAAACAATCCAGGAATGTAAGACCTTTGAAATCAAAATCATAAACTATTTTGACACCCACAGAACAGGACTCAATAAGGACCTTGGCTTCCTATCACATTACAGGTCATGAATTTTTATGACTTTGGCCTAGATTCACTAAACCTTCTGATCCTGTCCCGACAATCGCAAAACCAGTTTTACTGGTTTTGTGATCATTCCCCAACCCCGACCCAATTCACTAACTGCTGCCGATCAAATCTCCTACCCGATCCGATCCACCCATGCAAAAGAGGGGAAATAGCATGCAAAAGTAGGAAGCCATCGATTCACTAAGCAGAAAAAGAAAAACTGATTGGTTTTGCGGATCTGAAATGAAGCGACTTTATTATCCTTGCCGACTCTCCTGCCCTCGTCCGCCCTGAAATCTCATGTATCAAGGTTACAACTCCATATAAAACAACCATCAAAATAAAACTGTAAAATATCTTTATATATGCGTAAGAATTCCTTTTTTATATATTCTGCAAAAAGCGCAGTGCAAGCCCATGGTTTTAACCCACAGTTTTAGCCCATGTGTTTAAAGCGTGTTCTGTTCCATAATCTGGCTGCTCAAAAATTCAAATCATTCCTTTTAAAATGTCCACTCATAGTAAACTGCAGCGGATAGCATAGCTGGTTTTAAGAAAGGTTTGGACAAGTTCCTGGAAGAAAAGTCAATAGCCTGTTATTGAGAAAGACACGGGGGAAGCCACTGCTTGCCCTATATTGGTAGTATGGAATATTGCTACATCTTGGGTTTTGGCCAGGTACTAGTGACATGGATTGGCCACCATGAGAATGGGCTACTGGGCTTGATGGACCAATTGGTCTGACCTAGTAGGCCTATTTTTATGTTATTATGCGCAAATTGCATCTATAACCAAGGATACTCTGTGCATGTGTTTCTATCGCTCTACAGCAGGGGTCTCAAAGTCCCTCCTTGAGGGCCACAATCCAGTCGGGTTTTCAAGATTTCCCCAATGAATATGCATGAGATCTATGTGCATGTACTGCTTTCAATGCATATTCATTGGGGAAATCCTGAAAACCCGACTGGATTGCGGCCCTCATGGAGGGATTTTGAGCTCCCTGCTCTACAGCGATCCATGGGCGTGCGTCCGATCAGATCATTTGCATGCAGAATCTGTTGTGAATCGGTCGCTTGGCAAAACTCGGCCAAGAATCGCCCAACAACGATCCAGATCAGTGAGTTTAGTGATCTCATCATCTGTCTCTCTGTCTCTCATCCATCCTATCTCTTTTGTCTTACACCTCACCCAACCCCCCTCCTCCTGTGAGACTATCACTGAAATGCTTTGATGTTTTCACTTACATATACTGACAGTTGAAAACATTTGCCTATTTCTGATCATAAGAAGAAAGGTAACATTCAAAAACTAATCAAACAATGCACTATCGCTGGGTTTTACTAAATCACGGAAGAGCTTCTAACCACGGGCCAGTGAGGTAAATGCTCCGACGCTCATAGGAACTGAATGAGATCAGAGCATTTACCTTGCCTGCCCGCGGTAAGAAGCTCTTCTGTGGTTTAGTAAAAGGAGCCCTAAATGCACTAAAGTTAGTCCAATAAAAAAGGTACCACCTTTATTCCTTTTGTTTTATTTTTTTTTTTTATTCTATATATTATCTCAAACAGTGGACCAACTAAATGAATTTCATTAATAGTGTGCATTATGTGCTGGATTCTATAAATTGTGCTCAGAATTGGGCACTAGAAAAAAATCAGTGCTAAGCACAATTACGTAAAGGGCATGTACCCCCAAACTTTAAAATGCCAGATCCAAGCCTGCTGGAACCAGGTGTAAATCTGGTGCCCAAATTGTGCGAACTATGCCAATATTCTATAACTTTACGCACAACGTTTTGGAATGCCCATGACACGCCCTTGGCCAGGCCCCTTTCGAGAAATGCACTATGAGAGTTAGACACACTGCTCTATAGAACAGCACACATCCAGATACGTGTGCAAATCTTATTGGTGCCCATGAACATGAATAATTGGCTGTTTGCACCCACTTATTGAAGGTTGTGAGCACATGTCAGAGACAAGCACAAATTTGGATGCCCAGATCTGGGTATCATATGTAGAATCTGCAGGCTAGAATTCAGGTGCTAAACATTTATTCTATATTGGCAAATATATAATAGCCAAAACCCGGAGTGGACTCACTTGGATGTGAAAGAAAGAGTTTGGATTCACATCAAGCCTCTCATCTACATAGGGCCTTGAAGAAAGTCTTCCCTCACCCCCTCAAGACTCACAGGGAGGGTTTTCTCCTCCTTTACAACAGTAGTCCTTGAATGCTGCTAGGAAAGATTTACAGCCATGAGATCTCTTCATATATTAAACTATTTTTAATATGTTACATTTAAAAACCAACATTGGCAGAAAGATAACATCAAAAGAAAGGACCTTATGAGAAAAAGATTCAATGGTATGCATTTCCCAGTGTAATAACCAAACAAAAAAGAATACCTGACTCACACATTGTTGGACTATGACGGTTTGTGGGGTTTGGGAGCTGTATTGTTGGATAAGTCATCAGAGGAGTCTGTCAGGAAGTTTAACCTGGGATGAATCTTTTCACCTTCCCCCCTCATAATGGTACCCGACGTAAGAAATTTTACGACAGCCTTCTAGCAACTCAGGCAGCGAAAATTGACCCCACCATCACCAAACTGATGATCAAAACAACAGACATCAAAGTGTTTCGGAAAGAAATCAAAACATTTCTTTTCAAAAAACACTTACTTAATATTCCCCTCCCCAATCACACATGCACTCTCCCCAGCAAATAACACACTAGTCATCCCCTTGAACCTCATTTACCAAAAATATCCAAACTCCTAAATAAGCATCTCCCTTAGGTATCCACTCAACTGATTCCTTCAAAGTTAGGTATCTTTCTTCAGTTGCCTATATTGTTTTCCCCACTGAACCTTGTAACTACTTGAACCCTGTCAAGCTATTCTATCAATAAATCCAGATATCTTACACTTGTATTTCTATACCACAACATGTAATTTACTTAAATCGTTGTAATGTAATTCTCTTGGTAATGTCCTGATCTCTTTTAACTGTAATCCGCTTAGAACCGCAAGGCACAGGCGGAATAGAAATCACAAATGTAATGTAATGTAATGTAATGTAGCAGGGTTGATAAAGTGGCAACTGGGAAATATTATACAGTATTGTAAAGTTTACATAAATTAGCTATAAAAGGGAAAATGGTACATAAGTATGCCAAATATACAATTGGCCAAAACTGCTAACAGATACTTCAGATAAAGCAGAATAAAGTTTTAAATATCAAAAATATAGATTTTTTTAAATTTCTTTATTCATTTTAAAGCCATGATTAAGTGCAGGATATAATACAATCATATAACTCTATAAAAGCACTTAAATACATTTACAATTATAATTTATGACAAATAGAAATATCACCCCCCAAAAAAAAATTATATTCAAAAAATACACTCAAATTGAGAAATTGAAAAATACATTCCAACCCGCCCTCCCACTCACCCACCCTTGACGTGTATGACCAAAGGGCATAATCACTAATCACTCTTTGCAAAATTTTGTCAATGGCTCCCAAATCGTCAGAAACTTCTTATAATGTCCCTGATGTATAGCCATACTTCGTTCCATCTTAAAACGTGACATATAGACTCCCACCAAAAAGAATAGTTCAGCCTATCCCAGTTTTTCCAATTCCTTAAAATAAGCTGACTGGCAACCCCTATCATAATAAATAGAAGTTTATTATTGTGAGATGACATTTGGCTTTTAGGTCTCATCATAGTGCGAAATAGCACCGTGTCATATGTAAGTAAATGTCCTATCATTCAGGAAAGAATACAGGATGGTGGGCTATCTGTGTGAAGTCTGGTTGACTGTGGTCTCAGAGCAGGTTCAGGCCCCAGGCACTTAGATTAGGCCTTGGAGCCAAAAGCCACAGGCCTTGCTTGGAGTCAGTAGGCTGGAACAGGGGCTGGAAGAGATCCAGAACAGCAAGCCCAAATGATAGTGTGCACAACAGATGAGAAAGTACATTAGCTGGTATGTCATGCTGGTCAAATATTTAACCAAATGCCAAAAATAGAGAACAGGAAGCAAACCACAAGTTTAAGAACTTATCTGGCCAACAAAGCAGCATAAGAAATAAAGCTGAAATTTGATTGATTTCATTATGCTAAAACGGCATAATAACTAGAATGCAGTGGTTGTTTCTGGAAACAGAGCCAGGATATTGGTTGAATTTGGCTAGAACCTGAAAAATACAGAGTAGGTATACTCAGACATCACCCACTGAAACAAACAAAAAAAAGCCTCTGCTAGACTGTCTCTTCCTTGCATATTATCTCAGCAAGACATTGTCTGGATATGGTAAATTGCTGAATACTTGTGTTTACTGTCACTTATGTCTAAGCAAGGACTTTATTTGGATTTAGCTCACATGTGTCTCAGTGCGTATTTTTCCTATCCTTGGAGGGGCTTACAATCTACGCTTCTACCTGAGGCAATGAAGGGCTCAGCCACATGCCCAAGATTAGAGCATGACAAAATTGGTCCCCGTCTCCGCGAGATTTGTTGTTGTCCCGGTCCCCGCCCCATTCCTGTAAACTCTGCCTTAACTGCACAAGCCTTGGACACTTATGATTTTAAAGTGTTTGAGGCTTATGCAGATGAGGACAGAGATTGCAGGAACGGGGCAGGGACAGGAAAAGAACTTGCCAGGACAGGATGGGAAAATGAGTTCCCACGGGCACGGGGAAAAATTTGTCCCCATGTCATTCTCTACCCAGAATCATCAAATGAGAAGTTATATATTCACTTATTACAAAAAATTGGAAAAATAGGATATGATAAATTATAATTTTTGGTGGGAAGCCTTGTGCCAGTTTTATAAGTTTGAGAGAATAAACTCGATGCAATTGAGACACTATAATAAATTGAATGAGATCTGGGGTCCATTGGCGAAGTATTGCAAGAATTGATCATTAGTATCACCCTTTGATTTCTGAATGAGTGTCATACACATCCAGGATGGGTGGGAGGGAGGGGGTGAAATGTATTTTATCTTATTATTATTTGACTAGTCTTTAAGCCCGTTACATTAACGGGTGCTAGAATAGATGTGTCTGTCTGTCTGTGTTTCTTTATCTCTCTCTCCTTGGCCACTGTCTGTGTCCTTCTGTCTCCAACCCCCCTTCCCCCCCCGAACAAAGCTATCTGCCCCCAGCACACACCTCCCCCAAAGCAGCCCCCTTTCCCTCTCCCTAACTGTCTCTCCATGGCCCTCTTCTGTCTCCCCCCCAGAGCAAAGCTGTTTGCCCTAAGCACACCCCTCCCCCCAAAGCAGCCCCCTTTCCCTCTCCTTGTCTCTCCATGGCCCCTTGTCTTCCCCCCAGAGCAAAACTGTCTGTCCCCAGCACACCTCCCCCCCAAAGCAGCCCCCTTTCCCTCTCCCTATCTCTCCATGGCCCCTTCTGTCTCCCCTCAGCACACCCCTCCCCCCCAAAGCAGCCCCCTTTCCCTCTGGCCCCCTGAATTAATCCCCCTGCTTACTCTCCCTCCATCCTGGCGTCTTCTGGCCTGCTCCTCTTCAAAGCAGGCCGCGATCATGGTGGCCGGCCCCAGCGAACTTCGCAGGCTGCTCCCCAACCCGGAAGCACGCTCCCCCCGACACGATCCCGTGCGTCAGAGGGAACGTGCCACCGAGGCCAGAAAGCGGCCCGCGAGGCCCGCTAAAGCCGGCCACGATCGAAGACTGTCCCGAAGAGGAGGATCAGCGGCAGCGACAGCAGCGGTGAGCGAGGGCAGGAGGTATGTTCCAGCTTGCTTCGGGTTGGTGAGGTGAAGGCGGGAGGTGTGTTGAGCTTGCTTCGGGTTGGTGAGGGCGGGAGGAGGGGAGTGGCCAGAGTGATCCCTGGCCGGGTTCTGAAATGGAACACGGCCACGGATCACACACCACAGCGGTAGGAATCACGCTTTTTTAAAAGCGCATGCGCCGCTAACGTTTTATTATATAGGATTGCTATTAGTGCTGTCTATTGTATCACTTATTTATAATTGGTGGCACTTTGTATTGGTTGTTTAAAAATGAATAAAGAATTGGGAAAAAAAAGAAGTTATATATTCACATTTCCAATACAAAATGTACAAAATTCTAGTTACATAAACAGAAACAAGTAGAACTATAAACTAAGCGGTATTTTCTGACCACCTCTTCCTGGTACTAAAGTCATTGTTACACCAATCAGGAGCTGCTTTGACACGCTATCTGGTGTGTCACAAAAGCTCCTGATTGGTGTAGCCTGATTTTAATACCAGGAAGAGGTGGTCGGAGAATACCGCAAATGATTTTCAGCACCCGCTGGCGCCCCAGCTGCTCTCTCCTGCCTCTCCTGTCTGTGATCAACTCCTAAACCACATTCGCGTTTTTTTGAAATTTGCGGGTGTTCCTGGAACAGAACCCCCACAAATTTCGGGGGAGTATTGTAGTCCAATTTGACTGTTAAACGTAGACAGATAATTGCTGAATATTGGCACTTCACTGTACAAGTAAGTGCTGATTCTGCCCCCAGGCTGACCACAAAATAGCTGGCTTTCACTTTAGCACTAAGTTTCCAAGTTTATTAATATTTGATATACCATCTATCAAGTTTAGCTAAACAGTTTACAGCAAGTTTTATATTAAAAATATAACTTAAGAACATGAAAGCTATATAAAGTATGATAAAAGAAAAAGAAGGGGGAATGACGACAAATGTAACCTTACATGACTAGTAGGAAAGAACAATGGGGAGTAAAATAAAACAGATAAAAAATAAAGTATAAAGGGGGAAAAAAGGGAGGGGGAACACAAATGGGAAGGGGGTTGCTTCACAGGAAGCGTTTGTAGTTCTCTGCTGAAGTGTTTCTATACCAGACGAGCTATTATGTGGTCCATAAAGTTTTTAATAAACATTAAACATATTGAAGGCGTCTTTGAAGAGAAATGTTTTGACTTTGGCTCAGAATTTTTCTAATGAAGGTTCTAATTTGATGTTTAAAGGTACCCCCCCACACACACACACACACACACTTAAGTTAGTAGTGTTGCCGCTGCCATTGGGGGATGTGGGGGGGAAACCGCCCCACATTAAAGAGGAAACTGAACTTTTTCCCTAAAAAATAGGGAAAAAGCCTATTTCCTCTATAATGGGGGGTTCCTCCAACCCCCCCCCCCACCAAAAGCATCGCCAACACTACTAACTTAACTGCGGCGGTTCCCCCCCCACACACACACACACACCCCTCGGAAAATTAAGTTTAAATCCGGTGTGCTGATGTCATGTGCGCAATTGTCTGCCTGCCTTTGTCTCGCACGCTTCAGATTATGAACCAATAGGCACATATATTATAAGCGCCTATTTTTTTTAGACACTATTTACAGAATTTCCCCCTAACTGGTTAAGTGCCACTGATTATCAGTGGATAGTCCTGCACAAGCAATTTAACTGGCCAGGAGCTGTTTCTGGCTAGTTAAGGAGCTCGTTTTCAAAGCACTTAGACTTACAAAGTTCCATAGATGACTTTGTGGCTCATAAGGGACAGATGGACATTTTTTTCACCAAGCCCTCCCAGTTCGCTATTTTCGAAACCTATTTTCTATATCTATGCTGTTCATCTGTAGCTTACCTTTACCAAGGGGGCATGGTGTGGGCAGGACTAGGGAGGGTTTATGATATGGACATTTTTCTGCAATAATCGAACATTTTAGAAGCTTTCCAGGGCACAATTGGACTCCACCTGCTTAACAATGAATAAGTGCCAAAAGGGTGCCCAAATTAACCAGATGACCTCTGCAGGCATGAAGGCATGGACACCCCCAAACTCCCCCAGTGATCACTGATCCCCTCCCACCCCTCAAAGATGTGAATGAAACAGTACATACCAGCCTGTATAACAGCTTCAGATGTTATGGACAGTCCTATTAGAGTGGCAAGCAAGTCTCAGGAGTAGGCTAGTGGTCAGTGCAGTGATCTCCAGAGTAGAGAGTTGTGCGGGGACAGAAATCCCACCCATCCCTGCCCGTCCCCGCCAAGATCCTCTCCGTCCCCACCCATCCCTGCCAGGATCCTCTCCGTCCCCACCCGTCCCCGTCAGGATCCTCTCCATCCCCACCCATCCCCGCAAGGAATTACCTCCATCCCCACCCGTCCCCGTAAAAAGCAGCAATTACTTCTGACAGGATCATCAATTCCACAGTTTCTTTTGTGTTTGTGCTGCTGTTTTCCTTGTGGAATCTCTTTGGTGGAACCCTTTTTTTGTTTTCTGTTCAAGTAATTAACTTATAAACCCCTTCTTTTACTAAGGCTGATGTGTCCATTATATTATATGAACAAACCCTACTTCCAAAGCCTTCCATCCCCATGGGAGTCCTGTGGACCAGAGGGGGGTCCCCGTGGGAGTCCTGTGGGTTAGAGGGGGATTCCCGCAGGACCCGCGAGATTCCCGCGATCCCTGTTCCCGTGCAGACCTCTACTCCAGAGAGCAGGACCCAGGCCCATATCCCACTCTAACTAGTACATTTGTGGTAGAAAGTGTGAGCCCTCCAAAACCTAACCAAAACCTACTGTACTGACATATAGGCTATTGGAGAGGTATACAGTTGGGTTCAAGAGGTTGTGGATGAGTTTTGGAGGGCTCAACATACAATGTAAGGGGGTTACAGTCAGATGTATACTTGGACCTTTTATGTGAGGTTCACTGAAGTGTCCCCTAGGGTGCCCCACTGCTCTGCTGGGATGCCTGTGTGGCCAGTCTACTACAATTGTTGGCTCTTCCTACATTTCAATGGCTTGTGTTGTGCGTTTTTCATCTGGCCTTTTTTTTTCAGAAAGATAGACGCACTGAGGCAAACACATCAAGAAATGGTCATGTTTGGCATGGCTATGAGGAAAAAAAGTCAAATTTCATCTTATAATAACAAACTTCTATTAATAATGACAGGGGTGGCAATTCAGCACATTACGGCTAATTGGAAAAATTATACAAATCTTAATTATTCTTTTTGGTGGAATTCACTTTGTCACATTTTTAAAATGGAAACTGCAATTGCTGTACAGAAAGGTAATTATAACAACTTTATAAAGATCTGGGGGCCATTAGAGAATTATTGTAATGAATGAACATCGTTTTCCTTTCTGATGGATACATGTATTTTATTGGGGGGAGGGGGGAAATTGGATGATTAATATTTTTATTTAATGATTGGATTTCTGTTGAAGAATTGTTGGGTGGGGGAAAGGGTTATAATTTCTACTTTAATGGATTATATGTACAGTGGTGCCTCACACAACGAACTTAATTCGTTCCAGGAGCAAGTTTGTTATGCGAAAAGTTCGTTATGTGAAACGCGTTTTCCCATAACAATACATGTTAAAAAAAATTATTCGTTCTGCAGCATAAAATATGCTAAGATGACATAAAAAAAGATAAATTTGTCAAAATGGTGAAAATGGTGGTCTTGCTGAGGCCAAACTCTTTGACGAGGTCACACTGTTTTACCCCACATTCACTCCTTCTAATTATTTCCCGTTTCATTTCAACAGAAATCACCTTCCTGCTTTTTTTAGAAGCCATGATATATAAAAAATATTGAGTTTATCTTAAAAGGACGACTGCCGTGATACGTGCGTGCGTGCGTGATTTAATTCGTAATGAAGAACGATTGCCGCGATACGTGCTTAAGTTAAGCGCAGTGACTAACGACTGCCTGCAGTGCCTGCGCGGAAGGATGCAATACATCGGCAGCGATCGTGGAAGCTCGGGCGACTTCGTTGTGTGAAACGAAGTTCGTTGTATGAATCATGAAATGAAGTTCGTTGTGTACAGCGTTCGCTATGCGAGGCGTTCTTTATGCGAGGCACCACTGTATAAGAATGTCAAGTGCTGTATATTTTATTAGTAATGTAATGTTTTAATATTAATCACTTGTTTGTCAGTTTTAAAATGAATAAAGAATTTAAAAAAGAAAGAAAAAAAAAAAGAAATGGTCATTTTCGGGGGGGAAAAAGAGACTTTTTCCCTTTCGAAAATGGTTATGTTGCTACTGAATTTTTGATTCTCTTCCACAAAGTGTCCAATCTCGGATTTGGACTTCATATCAAAAATGCCCCTCCACATAACTTTGTAAATCTAAGTGCTTTGAAAATGTGCCTCCTTATCACTTTGAATATCAACCTCCAAGTTTTCAAGTTTATTTCTCATTTGATATACCGTCCATCAGAATAGGCATCTAGGCAGTTTACAAATATATCATAATCATCAAAGTAGGAAAGGGAACTTCAATAACCAAAGAAATTATATTAATTTACTGTGATATTACAGAGGCTATTGAGGCCTACAGTAAAGAATGACACGGGGACAAATTTTTCCCCGTCCCTTCGGTAACTCATGTTCCCATCCCATCCCGGAAAGTTCTTTTCCTGTCCCTGCCCCATTCCTGCAAGCTCTATCCTCATCTGCACAAGCCTCAAATGCTTTCAAATCATAAGTTTTTGAGGCTTGTGCAGTTAAGGCTTACAGGAATGGGGCAGGGACAAAGAGAGCGACAAAACTCGTGGGGTCGGAGCAGAGAAATTGAGTTCCTGCGGGGAAGGGGACAAATTTGTCCCTGTATCATTCTCTAGCCTACAGCCAGAATTGGGGGGAGGGAGGGGGTATTAAAGGAGCAATTATCAGACACCATAACATTTGAAGAAGAAATATGTTATGAAGCCTGTCTTAAATCTGGGATATAAGCATTCAGTTCAAAGGAAGGTTGTTCCATAGGGAAAGAACAACAGAGAATATAGAGGGCCATATAGTCTCAAAGCAGATTTAAGTGAAAGGACAATATTGTTAGGAGGTATTGTTAAGTCAATTGAAGTGAACAAGAAAGCATATGGAACAGTTGGAACAGGAACAAAGACATTCCTAAGAGACATATTTTATGGGTTAATATTAAGACTTTGGGTTCTTTTTACTAAGGTGTGCTAGCGTTTTTAGCGCACGCAGCAGATTAGGTTGCGTTAACCCTGCACTACACGGCTAGAACTAACGGCAGCTCAATGCTGGCATTAGCGTCTAGCGGGCGCAGCATTGTAGCGTGTGTTATTCCGCATGTTAATGCCCTAACGCAGCTTAGTAAAAGGGGCCCTTTGTGTGAGATTCTCACTGGTACTGGTAGCCAGTGTTCTTGCTCTAATAAAGGTATAACAGGGTCCCAGCACTTAGGTCCTAAGATCATTTTGAACTTGGGCAATGAAGAGGTCGTGGACTTAGGTAAGCTTATTGGAGGCAGAGTTTGCACATGAGAAGGGCAGAGAAGAGGAGGGAAGGAGGGGAACAGAACTAAGATTGGTGACATTATGGTATGATCCACATGAATAGGGTAGGAGTTGGTTAGGAGGACCAGGGTTGGGGGTTGATATTTCAAGTAGAGAGCACAAGAAGGAGCAAGATGATATAGGTGAGAGAGGAGAAAGCAAGGGAAGGCCTGTTGCATCGCAGGTGAACTGCTCACAGGGAGATTGGGGATGGCTGAATGAGAGAGAGAAAGTGCTGAATGTTTAGGGCAGAGAAGAGGGTGGTATCCACAAGAATCTCTCATCAGTTTTTCCTTTTTTTTGGGGGGGGAGAGAGACAGTTGTTGGGCTGCACATTATTTCTGTTATACATGGTACACACATCCTGCTAAGAAACTGCACTTGCTACTAGTGGCTTTGATGCACGAGAGGAGTGACTTATAGCATATGAGTGTTAGATCCCTTCCATTGTGTGAGACTCACACTTAATTGCTCCTGGAGAAATTCTGTGTAAAATATTAAAAGAACATAAGAATAGCCTTACTGGGTCAGACCAATGGCCCATCAAGCCCAGTAGCACGTCCTCAGGGTTGCCAATCCAGGTCACTAGTACCTGGCAAAACCCAAAGAGTAGCAACATTCCATGCTACCGATCCAGGGCAAGGAGTGGCTTCCCTCGTGTCGCTCAATAACAGACTATGGACGTTTCCTCCAGGAAATTGTCCAAACCTTTCTTAAAACCAGCTACGCTATCCGCTCTTACCACATCCTCTGTCAATGCATTCTAGAGCTTAACTATTCTCTGAGTGAAAAAATATTTCCTCCTATTGGTTTTAAAACTATTTCCCAGTAACTTCATCAAGTGTCCCCTAGTCTTTGTAATTTTTGATGGAGTAAAAAATCAATCCACTTGAACCCATTCTACTCCACTCAGGATTTTGGTAGACTTCAATCATATCTCCCCTCAGCTGTCTAGTTTCTAAGCTGAAGAGTCCTAACCTTTTTAGTCTTTCCTCATACGAGAGGAGTTCCATCCCCTTCATCATCTTGGTCGCTCTTCTTTGAACCTTTTGTAGTGCAGCTATATCTTTCTTGAGATAAGTAGACCAGAATTGAATGTAATACTCCAGGTGAGGCCGCACCATGAAGCAATACAGAGGCATAATATTCTTAGTCTTGTTAGCCATCCCTTTTTTAATAATTCTTAGCATCTTGCTTGCTTTATTGACCGCCACCCAGATCTTTTTCTTGGGCGCTAACCCCCAAGGTGGACCCTAATGTCTGGTAACTGTGATTCAGGTTATTCTTCCCAACGTGTATCACTTTGCATTTGTCCACATTATATTTCATCTGGCACTTGGACACCACGTCTTCCAATTTCCTAAGGTCTGCCTGCAATTTTTCTCAATATATATGCGTTTTAACAACTTTGAACAGTTTAGCGTCATCTGCAAATTTAATCACCTCACTTTTTTGTTCCAATTTCCAGATCATTTATAAATAAGTTAAATAGCACTGGTCCCAGTACAGACCCCTGCGGCACTCCACTGTTTACTATTTTTCACCCTTGGCAAGGACTCCCACTTCTTTCTTCCAAGGCACATACCCTTCCTCACCTTTCTCCTCCTCCTCCCCAATGGCATGCCTCCAACCTTGATCCCCACACATCAATGGCACACCCTCAGGTTTGCTACGCCATCCCTCTACTTGGCACACTATTAATTTGATCTGCCCCTCTCACTTCCATGGCAATTTTCATCTTGTTCTTCCCACATGCCATTTTCTCAGCTTTCTCTACAACCCCTCCCCCCCCAAGGCATACTCTCAGCTTGTTCTACCTCCCTCCTAAACCCCACCCCTCAGCTACCCAATGGGCAGGTGGAAAATCTATTCAAATTTTGTATTGCACAGTTGTGCAAATTTTCCCCAGGAGTGTTTTAATGTATAAGACTTGGCATGTCTGAATTTCAAACATTCAGAGGCATTCGATAGCTCTACAGTAGTCTGAGCTACTCCTTGCATATGCCCTGTGATTTCCTGTGCTTGTTAATCAATATTGATTTGTTTTCAACGTTCATTCCCAGCAATCCTAAAGAATAACAAAAGAAAGTTTATTGCCTATTGCAGCTAAAATAAATAGATGTGTTATTCCCATCCACTCTCTCCCAAGTAATGAGTACAGCATTTGTCATAGTATTCAAAGTCTGTAATGAATAATTCTCTGTTTACTGCGCTTGTTAGCTCCGGTTTATTTGTCCTGGAGCGAATACTGTACCTTTCCAGTGACCCATGGCCACCCAGGGACCATTTTTAGTTCTCAGTTGTACAAAGTATTTTAATATATCTGCCAGGAAAATTCCTTCTCTTATTCGGAGCATGTGTGACGTGCCATTGTTGTTTTTTTGTAACATCAAGCTAACTGCAGGTTAAAGATCTGAGTTTGATTCTTAAATCCAAAGGACCTCAATACTCCACTTCATAAAGGAGAAACCAAGACAAAAGACCGGTAAGCCAAAGAACCGGCCAAGGTGGAGTTGATGGACTGGAGAAGCATAATAGATTAAAATATGGAAAACAATAAAACATAGCATTTGGCAGTTCTGTCAAATAGTCCCAAGCCGAAACAAGCAATTCCAGTTTGGCAAGAACAGAAGCAATATTTCAAAAGTTGTAGATCAGCCGGCAAACAGTGCTTGGCTTTCTAACTTAACATCAGTGACGTAGCGAGGGTGAGAGGCACCCGGGGTGATGGTGCTCCCTCCCCCACCCCCTTCTCCTCCCCCTGCTCCTTCTCTGATCCCCTCCCCTGCCACGCGCGCACCTTCCTTCAACTCCCTGTGCCTCTAGTTAAACAACAAGAACTTCAATGTGCTCTTCTTGGCCCTATCGGCTCTCCCTCTGACATCACTTCCTATGCAAGGCGACAGGAAGTGGCATCAGCAGGAGAAACAACACGGTTGCGAGGCGCACGTTGAAGTTGTTGCTCGCGGCGGTGACCAACTAGAGGCAAGGAGAAAGGGAAGGTGGGTGCGTGCGTGGCGAGGGGAGAAGTGGGAAGAGGTGGGAGAGCAGAGAGGAGAAGGGGTGTCGGTGCCCCCACCAACATGGCGCTCGGGGTGGACCGTCCCCACCTTACTACACCACTGCTTAGTATTAGTCGCTTGAGATGCCTTCAATCTACCATGTTTCCAAGTTTATTTACATTTTAATATATCGACCATCATCTTGTATCTGGCCGGTTTACAAAGCTAAAAACATGAAAATAAATGGGGTAAAAAATAAAAAATAAAACATGAAGTAGACGAAGATGATGGCGTACATGAGCTTGGAGGAGAGAGGGGGAAGAAAGTTTATAATTATATTGTAAAAAATAAAAGTAAATGAAAGTATAAGGGAAGGGGAAAATATACCAGGAGAGGGTGTCGCTTCATAGAAGCGGTTCTTTTTGTGGGCTGATTTGCTGTTGAAAACGGGTATTGTCAAGCGCTATGAAATGCGTCTTGGAATAAGAAAGTTTTTAGTTTTGTTTAGAATTTATCGAGAGAATTTTCTTGGCGAAGGTGAGATGGCATGGCATTCCATAGAGTTGGGGCTGTAACGGAAAAGTTTGTATTTCTGGTGTAGTAAAAGTTCCTTGATTGGGGGGACAGACATTAAGTTCTGGTCTTCTGATCTAAGGGTCCGTGGTGAGGAGTAAGCAATAATGAGTATATCGAGAAAGGCCGGTGTGCGCGTATGTTTAATTTTAAAAGCAAACAATAAAATTTTATATGTAGTACAATGTGAGCTAGGTAACTAGTGCGCTTCTCGTAGAAGGGGAGTGACAAGTTTTATGAACGTGCAATTTTTGGGGCTTAGCAAGGTGATTCTACCAATGGACCCCTGATAAAGGCACTTCTGCATGCCAAAACACGGACCGTGTAGGGTCCTTTTCATGCAATTGGGAGCTCATATGCTTCAACACCTTCCAGCAGTGTTCTTCTGACTCATTTGGTTTTAATTATCATACTATCTGCCAGCTGATCTACAACTTTAGAAATATTGCTACTGCTCTTGCCAAACTGGAATTGCTTGCGTCGGCTTGGGACTATTTGACAGAACTGCCAATTGCTATAGTTTTATTGTTTGTCATAGTTTATTTTATGTTATTAATAAACTTGTGTTTCTCCAGTCCATCAACTCCACTTTTACTGGGTTTTTGGCTTAGTGGTCTTTTGTCTTGATTCTTAAATGCCACTGAATAAAGTGATCTTTATCGGTTAAACCAGATGGAGAATGTGCACTTAACTATCACCTGAATTGATATTTTTGTTAGTGTCTGGGCTTCCCAAAGCATAAATGGTGGGGAGGGGGGGTCTGACTATGTAGAAAAAGGAATATCCACAGTGTAAATTTCATTAGGATTTAGGAAGGGAAAATTCTGACAGGATGTCAACAATCTATAATTATCAGTGAGGCACTGCTGTCTTACGTTCACTTTTTATTGCTTTGGTTTCAAGCAGCGTTCGTCTCTCCATATACCAGTTTTTACACATATTCATCAACATAGGACTCTTAGGGACCCCTGAAGAAGACATCTTGTTGAAACACGGACGGTGTTGGGTCCTATGCTACTAGCGAACTAGGTCCTTTTGATTTGTATGTGGATTATTTATTATTTTTTCATGTGGATTATTTTATTGTATATTTGGAACTTTGAATCTTTCGTTAAAGTCCATTTCAGGATCATCGTCACTCCACAGTGTTTTCTTGGTTTCTCTTACGTTCATATTAGAAATACTCCAGCATCAGCTGCATCAACGAATAAGCAAGTATATTCTGTATCTGACTAGTCCAAATTGCTAAAATTCAGTGAAAGCATAAGTTTTGGCCCATCCAATAAGTTCAACACATATAGATCTAAGGTATAAATTAAAGACCTAATACAGTATTACAAAGTTTAGAATCTAGGTGTTGTGATATCATACTACTGTTATTAATACTAATTATTTCTATAGTGGTGCTAGAAATATGCAGCGCAGTACATCAAAACACAGACGAGACAGTCCCTGCTCAAAAGAGCTTACAATCTAGTCAAGACAGACAAACTTGCATGGTCTATATCCGTATATGGCCATTTGGTTGAGGATGGACTAGGGAGGGCTTCGATGGTTGAGATGGGCTGGAGTGAGCTTTGATGAAGATTTCAGTAGATGGAACCTAAGCGCACTACCAGAAAGAGCTTTGAGTTCTGGCCCAGCAATGGCTAAGAAGAAGGAAATTTTAAATTAAATCAGTAATTTAGAGTGGGTAAGGTTGGGCAGACTGTATGGACCATTTGGGTCTTTATCTGCCATCATCTACTATGTTACTATGTAAACTGGATAAGAAGGTGCATCAATATACTGTGCTCAGGTGGAGGAATTACAGAGGGAATGATAAGACAGATATTGGTGCTTAGCAGGTGGGTTGGAGTTTGGAATTCAAAGAAGTGGGCTTTGAGTCTGGATTTGAATACGTTTAACATCACTAAACTATGGAAGATATGAGGGGCCGCTACAAAGTTCTAAACCCAGCCAGCAAAGTTGGGGCAGTCTCCTTCGAGAGCTATACACTTACTCCAGTGATTTTCCACTTTTTTTTCATTCCATATTTTTCAGAGAGAACAAAAAAAGTGGAAAATCACTAGACTAAGCATATAACCCTCGATGGAGACTGCCCCAACTTTGTTGGCTGGGCTTAGAACTTTTCAGCAAATCCTAGTATACATTTAGGGAGTATTGGCACAATAAACCTTAAAAGCAAAAGAGTAGGGCTAGATAGATGGTCTTTCAAAAAGGAGGCCAGTAGATGTTCAATAGAAGTTCAAAAACCAGTTTTATTGAAAAATCAATATAAAGAGCTTTCAATGTCTCACCAAGAGGATACGACTCAACATGGGGCCAGGTTTTGGCTCTCAAAAGCCATAATTTGTACATCCAAAACAAAACAACATATAAACAACATTAGGTGTACATAAGAACATAAGAATAGCCTTACTGAGTCAGACCAATGGTCCATCTAGCCGAGTAGCCTGTCCTCAAGGTGGCCAATCCAGGTCACTAGTACCTGGCAAAAACACAATGAGTAACAACATTCCATGCTACTGATCTAGGGCAAACAGTGGCTTCCCCCATGTCTATCTCAATAACATGTAGGAATGATGCTGCACACACAAGGCTCAGAGTGGGATGAGGCGACCTAAATGGATGGTCTCTCCCCCTTTTATTGAGAATCATAGCTCCATTAATTACTTAGTTAATGCTCTACAAGGTTATAATGTCATAATGCATTTACAGTGAGGATTAGACCAAAGCAATACATTGTTTACATATTTCATGTGATTCTCAAAATTACTATCTCACGTGATATATGAATACATAATAACAGTTACAATAAAGTGTTTCCCAATGTGTACATTTCTGATATGTCTCAAATCTTACTATAGCATGTGACAGTCCAAAGGTTATAATGCATACTTCTTTCTGGATTAGCCTTAAATCTGATTGTTGCCCATATAAGGGATGCTTAAACAAGATAAGGAAATAAGGGTAAATGTGTGTCAGGTTAATATGTGACAGGAAGGGAGGAGAAATGCCTCAGCATTCTGTCACAAGGTGCAAAACTTGGCCTTGCTTAGAATGTATACGTGACAGGAGGGAGAGGGAATGAGAAACAGGGCCTCAGATTCAAACACAGGCCTAGATCCACACACAGGGCCTAGATCCGCACACAGGGCCTAGGTCAGTGTGCCGACCTGGTCTGTGTTCAGAACCGCCTGTGTGCTGACCCTGCCTATGTTCTGATGCCCTGGATCAGAACTTATCAGATCTCCATCCCTACAATAACAGACTATGGACTTTTCCTCCAGGAAATTGTCCAAACCTTTCTTAAAACTAGCTACTTTATCTGCTCAAACAACAATCTCTGGCAACGCGTACTAAGCTTAACTATTCTCTGAGGGAAAAAATATTTTCTCCTATTGGTTTTAAAAGTATTTCCCTGTAACTTCATTGAGTGTCCCCTAGTCTTTGTAATTTTTGATAGAGTAAAAAAATCGATCTACTTGTACCCATTCTATACCACTTAGAATTTTATAGACTTCAATCATATCTCCCCTCAGCCGACTCAAGCTGAGAGCCCTTATCTTTTTAGTCTTTCTTCATACGAGAGGAGTTCCATCCCCTTTATCATCTTGGTTGCTCTTCTTTGAACCTTTTCTAGTTCTGCTGTATCTTTCTTGAGATAAGGAGAGTAGAATTGAACTTAATACTCCAGGTAAGAACCCACCATAGAGCAATACAGAGGCATTATAACATTCTTAGTCTTGTTAACCAGCTATTTTTTAATAATTCCTAGCATCTTGTTTGCTTTTTTGGCTGCTGCTGCACATCGGGCGCAACCAAGCGGAAGGTTTCATCGTATTGTCTACAATGACACCCAGATCTTTTCTTTGTAATATAAAAGCACATCAAATTGTGAAATATACTATATAAAAAAGGACAAAATATATAAAATAACCATATAAACATAAATGCAAAATATATATCAAATTCTATAAATCTATTAATTTGTTAATTAATAAAACCAATTAAACAATGGTGATATACAAAAATAAGTTGTAATATATACAAGTGCATACATAAAAAATTGTCACACAGTACAATGGTAGCAATAACCAATATAATTAAACATGGTAAATTTATAATTTGATATAAATATTATATATAAATATAATCTATATATATAAAATAGGAGGTATGTATGTGTGTATGTATGTATGTGCCGCGATCACGCAAAAATGGCTTGACCGATTTGAACAAAACTTGGTATGCTGATCCCTCACTACCTGGGATGATATGTTCTGGGGGTCTCGCGGCCCACCTGCACATGTGGGCGGAGCTACAAACAGAAAATCAGATTTCACCCATTCATGTCAATGGAAAAAATGTAAAAAGCTGCCATTCTCACAGTAATTCAAAAACGGCTTGACCGATTTGAACGAAACTTGGTATGCAGATCCCTCACTACCTGGGGTGATATGTTCTGGGGGTCTCGCGGCCCACCAGCACACATGGGTGGAGCTACAAACAGAAAATCAGATTTCACCCATTCATGTCAATGGAAAAAATGTAAAAAGCTGCCTTTCTCACAGTAATTCCAACTACCTGGGGTGATATGTTATGGGGGTCTCGCAGGTCACCAGCACACGTGGGTGGAGCTACAAACAGAAAATCAGATTTCACCCATTCATGTCAATGGAAAAAATGTAAAAAGCTGCCATTCTCACAGTAATTCAAAAATGGCTTGACTGATTTGAACGAAACTTGGTATGCAGATCCCTCACTACCTGGGGTGATATGTTCTGGGGGTCTCGCAGCCCACCTGCACACGTGGGCGGAGCTACAAACAGAAAATCAGATTTCACCCATTCATGTCAATGGAAAAAATGTAAAAAGCTGCCATTCTCTCAGTAATTTAAAAACGGCATGACCGATTTGAACGCAACTTGGTATGCAGATCCCTCACTACCTGGGGTGATATGTTCTGGGGTCTCGCTGCCCACCTGCACACGTGGGCGGAGCTACAAACAGAAAATCAGATTTCACCCATTCATGTCAATGGAAAGGATGTAAAAAGCTGCCATTCTCACCGTAATTCCAACTATAAAACACTTTCTATGACACTATAACCACTAGGGACATCGTTTCTATTCTACCACGGACCCCATACATATAGATTTTGTATGTTCTAACTGTGTTTGTAACTGTTTCCTTCATGCACCCCAGTTCATAATGTTATTACATTACATGAGTACTCTCATATGCTGAACTAGGAACACAGGTTCCATTCTGAACCGGGAAACAACTGCATGGAGTTTCTTTTCAACCTGAATTTCCACATATTGAGTTGTTTTAATCAATACTGGAACTTTTGGATGCCACTTATTCCAACAGATCTTCCTTTTTAGTTTAACAGATTGCAAATTCCAGTGAGACTTGCATTCTCTATCACAATCAACAAATCACAGGGACAGACTATTACATACTGTGGAGTGGATTTAAGATCCCCCTGTTTTTCCCATGGACAACTCTATGTTGCTTGCTCAAGGGTGGGTTCACCCAAGAATTTATATGTTCTTGCTCCTGGAGGTGAAACTAAAAATGTTGTTTATAATCAAGTTTTGTGTTAGTTGTATTGTATTCATTTTGTCAAATATTTCACATTATAATTTGAATATTGTACTTTTTATAAAGCTGTTAAAAAATAATTTCATTCACCACTATAAAGTATCTTTATTTGATTCCATTTACAGTGTTATTGCTATAATTAAATACCCGTGCAACGCTGGGGCATCAGCTAGTTTAATATAAATATAAAATGGACTCACTCTAAAAAGAGGATAAAAGTAATTAAAAGAACATCTGTAATCAAATAAATACATAATGGCCCAGATTCTCTAAATGACACCGTTTTTTAACATGTCTATAGGCACCCAAGCTCAGTAAAGAGCACCATTTAAACAATGTTTTAAACTGATTTTCAAGGTGCCTACTGGCGCCTAAAAAAACATTACAAGAATCATTCCTCCATAGGCACTTTACAGCGCCTAACGCCAGTGTGGGCATGGCTAACACCAGAAGTAGAATTAGCTGCTTAAAGCACCTATGGAGGCATGATTCATATCAAAGGTATGTGCCAGAAATGTAGGCCTGGAAAACCGTGGGCTACATTTCTGGCGCCTACCTTTGCTGGAGGCACGATTCTCTACATGGCACTGTTGCGTGCACTTGTTTAAAGCTTTTAAGGTAGCCACCGATAATGGCGTCAGTTAGAGAATCCGGCCTAATAGGTATAAATGTATACATATTGTCACACCCAAGCACTGCGACAGAAGGGCCAATGGGATCTGAGAAAAATAGCAGGTTGCAAAACTCAAGCAAAAAAACAAATAAACCCAGAACAGTCTTCCTCGGTCATATGAGGTCAGCAGATTTTAATGCATCTGCACTTACTATAAGTGCTAAAGAGTTCATCTGAGCAGGTTAACATTCAGGCAGTGCTTGAAACATAATACTGTCCCTCAAAAGTTTAGCCAAGCACCACTGCCTGGTAACCGCTGGGAGTCCAGGCTGCAGCCAACCACCCAGCAGTTCAAACTCAGTTCAGCTCAGTACAACAAAACACTCCATCTGGACTCAGTCCAAAAGAAAAAAAAAACAACAGCTTAAACCCTCATTCCAAAGACCACCAGCCTTCCCGGAGTGGGTTTGACTGTCAGCTTCTCAAGGCAAATACAGTAAGTCAATGCAAATCACAGATCAGTCTTCTGACCAAAATCCTCTCTAGATCCTGTTTAAGGACCACTATGCTGAAATTCCCCTCCTCTGTCAACTTACCAAATAAACCCCCAAACTAGGTACAAAACAAAATTTACCATTTTAGCAACTTCTGGTTGGCCCAGGGATCTCAAAAACAAGGTGCCATGGGAAATTTACATACTGCCCATCCACCCTTGGGGCTCTCAAAAGGAGGACATGTCCTGGGAAATACAGACTTCTGGTAACCCTATCCCAATGGCTTCCTCTAATGATTTGTTAATCTTATTTTTTTTCTTGTAGAAAGGAATGCATATTGTAATATTTTGCCCTGGATCAATAGCATGGAATGTTGCTACTATTTGGGTGTTTGCTAGGTACTTGTGACTTGGATTGGCCTCCATGAAGATGGGATACTGGGCTGGATGGACCACTGGTCTGACCCAGTAAGGCTATTCTTATATGCTTATGTTTTTAAAGCTGTTCTTTTTTTCTTTTTTTTTTATAAATCTTTATTGATTTTTAAACTTTGACAGTGCAATACAATTACTTGAACATAAATATTTCATAAAACGCACTATTAAATACACAATTTATACATAAAACAATCATTTTCTCCCCCTCCTCCCAATTATTAATACAAGAAGACAATTATGTGTTTACAAAATTATAATTAAGTAATTTTAAAGCTGTTCTTAAGTCAGATATGTATGTAACTCATAACTTGTTGATTTTAAAATTCTTGCAGCTTACCTCTGCTCCTAGCCAGTGGCGTACCTAGGGTATGTGGCACCCGGGGCCCATCATTTTTTGACACCCCCCCCCCCCCCCCCCATGTAAAAATTTTTTTTTTTTTTTTTTTTTTTTTTTGCAATAACCATGAAATGGAATAAATGGTCAGAATAGAAACAGGCAGTGAAAATTTTCTTTTATTGAACCTCATATATGTAACCATTATTCCCAACATAACATAACATAAATTATGTCTAAATTGTCATGACATTAGAAGTACATATGGAGTAGTTGCAGGTGATGCTTGGGACAGTTCTGATTGTGTTAGTTCGGTTTTATGTGTTTTTTGAATAGAAGGGTTTTTATTTCTTTTTGAAGGTTTTGCAGTCTGTGGTTGATATCAATTGGTTGTAGAGTTGGGGGTCGAGTGTTGCAGCTCGAATGGCTAGGAGGTTGTCGAACAGTTTTTTTCTTTTGACGTTTTTGGTACCCTCCAACCAAAAACGTCAAAAGAAAAAAACTGTTCGACAACCTCCTAGCCATTCGAGCTGCAACACTGCAACACTGATAAGTTCCCAGAAAAAAAATACATTAAAATAAGAAGTACTGAGGATGCCATCTCTCCCCAATCCCAGGTCCTAAAGTCTAAGACAGTAGCGCAAACTAATGCTGCCAGATACAGGAAAAAAAAATTTTGATTCGATTCAGCCCTATTGAATTGGTTTTTCAATTCGATTTTCCTGCCCAGTTGGGTGATTTTTTTCAAAACTCCTGGTGGGTTTTATAGCTTTTTCACCCCCTTTGGCTTCTCCTAACCACACTGGCGCTGTGGTGTAAATAAAATAAAGAAACAAAAAGGACTTTTCCTCTTTCTGTTAAATCCTAGCTCACGTTTGCAGTCCAACACCAGCTCTGGCAGGATACACATTTCAAATCTGACATGTTATAATCACAAAACAGAAAATAAAATTAATTTTTCTACCTTTTGTTGTCTGGTTATATTTCAAATCTTGTTGGTCCAAGGCTCTGGTTTTCTTCTGATAACTTGCTTGCCAGGGTCTCCTTCTTTCTGCATGCTAACCATCCATCTGCCAACTCTGTCCTCCCTTTCCATTTCCCTTCCCTTCCCAGGAAGTCTGGTATCTTTCCTTTTTTTCATCTCCCTCCACAGATCCACCTTTTCTTAAATACCCTTTCATCCGGCATCTCTCCCTCCTTCCCCACCATCCCAGAGTCCACCATCTCTCCGTTTCTTTTCCTAATTACCCTCCTATCCAGTATCTCTATCCCTCCTCCACACCATCCCTTGTGTCCAATTTCTCTCCCTTTCTGTTCCTTCCCTCCCTAAATCCCATGGTCCATCATCTCTCTCCCTCTCCTCTATTTTCAGACCCATTATTTCTTCCCCCCCCCCAAAGTTTGGCATATGCATGTCTCTTTGAACACCCCCTTCCCTCCGTGTACTTCTAAATCATGGTCCCCCCCCAAAGGCCTGTCCCCCCTTAAAGGTCTGCCTGTCCCACCTTGAAGGCCTG
The DNA here is from genome assembly GCF_902459505.1 of Geotrypetes seraphini. NCBI lineage: Eukaryota > Metazoa > Chordata > Amphibia > Gymnophiona > Dermophiidae > Geotrypetes > Geotrypetes seraphini. The sequence continues at coordinate 337,199,762 of NC_047084.1, read as the reverse complement.
CACCCCCCTTGAAGGCCTGTCCCTTCCCCTTGTAGGCCTGTCCCCCCCTTGAAGGCCTGCCTGCCTGTCCCCCCTTGAAGGTCTGCACCCCCCGAAGGCCTGCACCCCCCCCCGAAGGCCTGTCCCCCACTTGAAGGCCTGTCCCCCCTTTAAGGCCTGCCTGCCTGCCTTTCCCCCCCTTGAAGGCCTGTCTCCCCCTTGAAGGCCTGCACCCCCCTTGAAGGCCTGCACCCCCCCTTGAAGGCCTGTCCCCCCCCCCTTGTAGGCCTGTCCCCCCCCCCCTTGTAGGCCTGTCCACCCCTTGAAGGCCTGCCTGCCTTTCCCCCCCTTGAAGGCCTGCACCCCCTTGAAGGTCTGCACCCCCCCCAAAGGCCTACACCCCCCCCCCGAAGGCCTGCACCCCCCTGAAGGCCTGCCTGCCCCCCTTGAAGGCCTGCACCCCTTGAAGGTCTGCACCCCCCCCCCGAAGGCCTGCACCCCCCTGAAGGCCTGCCTGCCCCCCTTGAAGGCCTGCACCCCTTGAAGGTCTGCACCCCCCCCCCGAAGGCCTGTCCCCCCTTGAAGGCCTGCCTGCCTGCCTGTCACCCCCTCCCCCTTGAAAGCCTGCTTGCCTGCCCGCCCGCCCCACCCTGAAGGCCTGATGCCCCGACCCACCCCGAAGGACCGCTCGCCCCCCTGGCCTCCCCGCACCACCTATGAACAGCCGCAGCAGGATCGCGAAGTCAGCGTCAGCGATCCCTGCGCTGCTTCCTGCGCCACGGTCCCGCCCCTCCTCTGACGTCAGAGGAGGGGCGGGATCGCGGCGCAGGAAGCAGCGCAGGGATGCTGACGCTGACTTCGCGATCCTGCTGCGGCTGTTCATAGGTGGTGCGGGGAGGCCAGGGGGGCGAGCGGTCCTTCGGGGGTGGCGGGGGACTGAACGGCAAGGCCGGGAACACCCCCTTAGGGCTGGTACCCGGGGCGGCCCGCCCCCCACGCCCCCCCCTAGGTACGCCACTGCTCCTAGCTATTTGTTTTATTGTTTGGTATTTTGTCTGTCTTGTATTTTGAGATGTAATTTAGTATTTTTGTATGTAGTTTGTAACCCATCCTGGATAAGAGCGGGATATAAATAAATAAAGCAGACTAAAAGAGCCAACTGTTCTACCAATGTTCCCTCTAAGGTACAGCATGCACAACCACACACTTCTTAATGTGGCCATGCATCATTCCTGAATCTGCTATAGGAGAAATGTAGGAGTCTAAGCCATTGTAAATACTGCTCAGTGAAATCAAATGAAGCTACAACTGTGGTCTTAAGTACGAGTCGTACTTAAGTCAGGTATTTGTAACTCGGGGACTGTCTGTAATTGCACATTATTTAGTGTGCCCTGCCCAGTTCCTTCTCTTTCCAAAAATGACCTTAATGATCAACTTACTATGCACTAACCAAATGCAGTAAATACTACGTAAACTCTTAATACATTTGTGTATTAGCTGCTCACATGCACCAAACCGTGCATTAATGGCCTTAAAGTACTTTAGAAAAAGGGTACCTTAATGTTAAGGCCTTATTTTCTGAAACATGATTTTCCGGTAGTGATACCCCAACTGGACTACTGCAGTGCACCGGAAATATCAGAACTTAGAGGGGAGACTTAGAACTTAGAGGGGAGATTTAGAGGGGACATGATAGAGACTTACAAGATCATGAAGGGCATAGAGAAAGTGGAGAGGGACAGACTCTTCAAATTTTCAAAAACTACAAAAACGAGAGGGCATTCGGAAAAATTAAGAGGGGACAGATTCAGAACCAATGCTAGGAAGTTCTTCTTCACCCAAAGGGTGGTGGACACCTGGAATGTGCTTCCAGAGGGTATAATAGGACAGAGTACGGTATTGGGGTTCAAGAAGGGATTAGATAACTTCCTGAAGGAAAAGGGGATAGAGGAGTATAGATAGAGGATCACTATACAGGTCCTGGACCTGATGGGCCACCGCTTGAGCGGACTGCTGGGCACGATGGACCTATGGTCTGATCCACCAGAGGCATTGCTTATGTTCTTAACTCTGATGCAGTGCCTGCAGTTTGTTCAAAGAGCAGCTTCCTGGGTTCTGGTCAGAATGTGTGTATGGGGGAGGGGGGGAGGGCTTTGAGGGATCATGTTCTCCTCATTTGAAGGAATTGAATTAGGCTTAGAATAGCCAGACTCATGAAGAAACTAATTTTCATGCTTCTTTTATACAGTTTGATATACCAAAGCATTTGTGGTCCAAGAAATGCAAGCCAAGGTCATAGGAGTCATAAAGATCTTGCCCACTTTAAGTGGTACAGAAGGTTTTATTTTCTTTAACAGATTTACCTATTTTAAGGACTCTATTTTAAGGATTTTAAGCGCAGTTGTTAAAGCTATAGCCTCAGCACCCACGCTGCTCCTTGTGACCCTGGGCAAGTCACTTAATCCCTTCATTGCCCCAGGTACATTAGACAGATTGTGAGCCCGCTGGGACAGACAGGGAAAAATGCTTGAGTACCTGAATAAACTCATGTAAACCGTTCTGAGCTCTCCTGGGAGAACGGTATAGAAAATTGGGTTCATAGACAACGGCGCGAAAGACAAAAGCGCACCCCGACAATTGAGCGCAGCGCGCGCCGCCATGCCACTCTAAATTACAGTTTTTAGGGGCTCCGACGGGGGGTTTTGTTGGGGAACCCCCAGTTTATTTAATAGACATCGCGCCGGCGTTATGGGGGGTTTGGGGGGTTGTAACCCTCCACATTTTACTGTAAACTGAACTTTTTCCCTAAAAACAGGGAAAAAGTGAAGTTTTCAGTAAAATGTGGGGGGGTTACAACCCCCCACACCCCCCCACAACACCCCCACAACGCGGCGCAATGTCTATTAAGTTAAGTGGGGGGGTTCCCCCCCCCACACCCCCCATCGGAGCACTAAAAACAGTAATTTAGAGCAGCGCGGCGGCGCACGCTGCGCTCAATTGTCTGGGCGCGCCTTTGTCCCGGCGCGCTTTTGACCTGACACCGAAAATTGAATCAATCAATCAATCATTCTACCATAATAAATATACAGTACCAGTGTCAATCATTGCGATGCAGGAAAACATTTACTACTAGCAGAATGAACTCCTCATTCATAATGTCCATTTCCTGGACAGAAAACTGGATGTTTCAATATTATAATGCGGAAATCCATCATTCACTGGCCAACAAATAGACGTGCAAATAGACGAAAACATCAGATTCAAAAATATGTTCTACAATTGTGCAAACATGTTTGGAAACCAAGCTGTAATTTTCTAGAAGACAATATCCCCCTTTATATTTAGCTACACTTTTTCATAACTCGCAGGAACAAGCACTTATCGTATTCAGTTTCAAGATCAACTTGTAATTTTGGCGAGACCAGCATAGACAATGTTGTGGACAGTGACAACGTGGAATCTGTAGCATAGGAGTTTGCTTCAGAAGTAGCACCACGCCACGTTGTTTTCTCGTTTTCTCCAATTCTGTGCCTGCCTTCCTACATGCTGCTACTTCTTGGAAAAAGAAATTGCTGTTTCCCCCTCCCCCCCCACCCCCCATGGCTAAATTTAGGACTTGGTTCTCTGAAACCATTTTTGCCATGTGTCAGTTTGTTCCTTTCTCGTTTCCTTAATCACAATGTCTCTGTATGAAAGGATGAATCACACTAAATATGCCCAGAGCGCTAAGGAAATGATGAATAAATACAGAGAGCAAGAATAATCAGGAGATGTGTGAATCGAGGATGAACAAAGTACACGATATAGGCATTATGCAGGTATATACTGTAAATAGGATTAAAAATTAGCATAATACACGATACTAGTATTAGGTGTTTATATACGTAGGTAGAATGTACTATGGTATAAATATGTAGATGAATGTATATATAGGATGAATATAGTATTCCCTAGTATATATATAGGGAAAGATAATGTGAATATAGTATTCCCTAACATATATAAGGAAAGACAGTGTGAAATTCCATGCAGTTGTGGCCAATCTTACATTGGTGAAACTGGTCACACTGTAGAGCAGGGGTGTCCAAACTTTTGGCTTCCCTGGGCCGCATTGGCTGAAAAATAATTTTCTGGGGCCACGCAAATGCTGCAGCAAGACAGAGGAGGGAGCTGGCAAGACGGTAAACACCCGGGGGCAGCAGAGGAAAACACTGCATCGCCCTTGACCGGGGCCACACAAAATACTTCACGGGGCCGCAGGTTGGACACCCCTGCTGTAGAGGAAAGGCTGAAAGAGCACAAGAGACACCACAAGCTATGCAACACAGAAAAATCAGCTGTAGTCCTCCATGCCAAGGAAACTGGTCATATGACTAGATGTGCAGTCAGGTGAGCTCACCAGAAGTCTCACAGAAACAAAATTTCAATGTGGTGTTCAGATGAGAAACTAGAGTATTCTCTAGGACATACAATAAAATCAATTAGTCACACCAAACAATTCTGGGTCTGTTTAATACACCACAAATTATATTTATAGTTTGATTCATACTATCCCTATATTGGTCCAATTTAAGAAAAAAACAATCTCCGAGCCTCTTCATTGCTAGACTTTCTCCAACTCCTAACTTATGTAAATCTCTTCTGAGATTCCTGTGTATTTCTTTTACCCATGGCCTGAAGCTTGCTGTGCTGGGTCCAGGTTTCACTGTGTAGCTTACAGCTTTACTGAACAGTCTTACCATAGATTTTTATTGAAACATCATCAGGTTTTGTACTGAAAAGCAGAGACTCCTCATGGAGTACTATATGTAGGTTTTAACATTGAAAACACTACTCTTAACTTACATTATCAGTTGTGATTTAAGCAATCTTCTTCAAGTCTAGAAAGGCTTTTAATTGCTCTAGGGTGAAAAAAAAAACATATTTGGCATCTAAATATTTGACTACACATTTACATGGGTAGACTAATAGAAAGGTGGCCCCCCCCCCAAACTTCTTGTTTCTTGTCTCTTGTCTCATTGAGAGGAATAGTCTCCTTCTCTCCTTCTCTCCTGATGAGCCACGAAGCTAGTTAAAGGTATCAAGAATTTGAGCTACAAAGAACGCCTCGGAAAACTGGGATTGTTCACCCTCAAGAAGAGAAGACTGCGAGGGGACATGATAGAGACTTTTAAAATACTAAAAGGATTCGACAAAATAGAGCAAGAAACATCGTTATTCACATTGTCCAATGTGACTCGGACAAGAGGTCATGGACTGAAGCTGAGGGGCACCAGGCCCAGGACAAATATCAGGAAATTCTGCTTCACACAATGAGTGGTGGACGCTTGGAACGCACTCCCGGATGGAGACCACCATTTTGGGATTCAAGGGCAAGTTGGATGCACACCTTCTCGCAAATCACATCGAGGGATACGAGTAAACAAGGTTTCTCAACAGGGAACACCTGGCTTGGCCTCCGCGAGTGCAGGTCGCCGGACTGGATGGACCTAGGGTCTGATCCGGCGAAGCCATTTCTTATGTTCTTATGACTGGATCTTGTCACATCTTGGTAAATTCAGATCCTTTTGCCATAAAACAAATCTTTGGTATGGTGAAAATAAAGTTTCATTATGGCATTTAGATCCTGTTCAAATACTAACGAGTCTAGGAGAGTACCGTATTTTCACGCATATAACGCGCGCGTTATACGCGTTTTTACCTACCGCGCATACCCCTCGCGCGTTATATGCGTGAGCGCGGTATACAAAAGTTTTAAAACATAGTTCCCACCCCCGCCCGACGCCCGATTCACCCCCCCAGCAGGACCGCTCGCACCCCCATCCCGAACGACCGCTCGCACGCGCTCCCACCCGCACCCGCATCCACGATCGGAGCAAGAGGGAGCCCAAGCCCTCTTGCCCGGCCGACTCCCCGACGTCCGATACATCCCCCCCCCCCGGCAGGACCACTCGCACCCCCACCCCGAAGGACCGCCGACTTCCCGACAATATCGGGCCAGAAGGGAGCCCAAACCCTCCTGGCCACGGCGACCCCCTAACCCCACCCCGCACTACATTACGGGCAGGAGGGATCCCAGGCCCTCCTGCCCTCGACGCAAACCCCCCTCCCTCCAACGATCGCCCCCCCCCCAAGAACCTCCGACCGCCCCCCCCCAGCCGACCCGCGACCCCCCTGGCGACCCCCACGACCCCCCACCCCCCTTCCCCGTACCTTTGGTAGTTGGGCCAGAAGGGAGCCCAAACCCTCCTGGCCACGGCGACCCCCTAACCCCACCCCGCACTACATTACGGGCAGGAGGGATCCCAGGCCCTCCTGCCCTCGACGCAAACCCCCCTCCCCCCCAACGACCGCCCCCCCCAAGAACCTCCGACCGCCCCCCAGCCGACCCGCGATCCCCCTGGCGACCCCCACGACCCCCCCACCCCCCTTCCCCGTACCTTTGGTAGTTGGCCGGACAGACGGGAGCCAAACCCGCCTGTCCGGCAGGCAGCCAACGAAGGAATGAGGCCGGATTGGCCCATCCATCCTAAAGCTCCGCCTACTGGTGGGACCTAAGGCGCGTGGGCCAATCAGAATAGGCCCTGGAGCCTTAGGTCCCACCTGGGGGCGCGGCCTGAGGCACATGGGCCCAACCCGACCATGTGCCTCAGGCCGCGCCCCCAGGTGGGACCTAAGGCTCCAGGGCCTATTCTGATTGGCCCACGCGCCTTAGGCCCCACCAGTAGGCGGAGCTTTAGGATGGATGGGCCAATCCGGCCTCATTCCTTCGTTGGCTGCCTGCCGGACAGGCGGGTTTGGCTCCCGTCTGTCCGGCCAACTACCAAAGGTACGGGGAAGGGGGGGTGGGGGGGTCGTGGGGGTCGCCAGGGGGGTCGCGGGTCGGCTGGGGGGGCGGTCGGAGGTTCTTGGGGGGGCGGTCGTTGGGGGGGAGGGGGGTTTGCGTCGAGGGCAGGAGGGCCTGGGATCCCTCCTGCCCGTAATGTAGTGCGGGGTGGGGTTAGGGGGTCGCCGTGGCCAGGAGGGTTTGGGCTCCCTTCTGGCCCAACTACCAAAGGTACGGGGAAGGGGGGTGGGGGGGTCGTGGGGGTCGTCAGGGGGATCGCGGGTCGGCTGGGGGGCGGTCGGAGGTTCTTGGGTGGGGGCGGTCGTTGGAGGGAGGGGGGTTTGCGTCGAGGGCAGGAGGGCCTGGGATCCCTCCTGCCCGTAATGTAGTGCGGGGTGGGGTTAGGGGGTCGCCGTGGCCAGGAGGATTTGGGCTCCCTCCTGGCCCGATATTGTTGGGGAGTCGGCGGTCCTTCGGGGGGAGGGATGTATCGGACGTCGGGGGGGGCATCAGGCTTTCAGGATGGGGACAGACCTTCAAGGGGGGACAGTGCACGGAAGTCAGGGGGGGTGAACGGAGAGTCGGGACAGCGCACGGAAAGTCAGGGCAGTGCACGGAAGTCAGGGGGGGTGAACGGAGAGTCGGGACAGCGCACGGAAAGTCGGGGCAGTGCACGGAAGGCGGGGGGGGGGTGAACAGAGAGTCGGGACAGCGCACGGAGAGGCGGGGCAGTGCACGGAAGTCAGGGGGGGTGAACGGAGAGTCGGGCAGCATGCGCGGTATAATCGTGAGCGCGTTATACCAAAGTTTTTGTGCTTATCATCGTGATTTCTGCGCGCTATACACGTGTGCGCGTTTTATACGGGTGCGTGTTATTTGCGTGAAAATACGGTAGATCTAGCTGACGATTCTGTTATAGATTCTTCAAGAATAGCGGAAATATTGTTGATATCCAATACTGGAAATTGAGGAATAACATTACCAGCTTCTTGTTGGACTTGTTTAGAGGAAGACAGCAAATAATATGTTTTATTAACTGATGGAATACAGTCAGCGGAGTATTTAAGAATTTCTATTACATATTTCTTGAACATTTCAAGCGAAGATAGACCAACAATTTTTGGAATATTCAAGAGATGTAAGTTTAACCTACGATTATAGTTCTCAAAGTTTTCCATTTTTCTACGTAAGGCTAGATTATCTTTAATAACCACTGTTTTAAATTCTTGAAGCGATTGTACCTCAGTTTGTATTTGTAAAATGGAGCCTTTAATCTCAAGTTTATTTTGTTCCAGAGATTTAATCAATTCATCCATTCCCCCTCCCCCCCCAATGCATTTACCTCTCCAGCTGATTTTAATACAGCAATGTTCATATTTTTAAGCATTGGCATATTGCTCTGTCATCTCTTTGGGAGGGTTTCATTCCCTCTTTGGTTATCTTCATCGGCGAAGTAATTCCTGCAGTAATTCCTCCTGTACAGGAACGTTTGTAGCAACTTTGGCATTCAAACTTCCCGCTCCCGCGGCAGCACCTATCGCCGGACAAGGAGGGACAACTGACGTCGGTGGCGAGAGTGATGTTTCATGCTCCAATAGAGGAGAGCTTCCTCCTCTCTCCCCTAAAGCAGAGAACGCCTCCCCGGATCCTGGCAGTACCGCTATGGTGAACCGCTCGATTGTCATCTGAGTAAGCGGTGGAAGAACAGTTGTGGAGGGTGAAAAATGCTGTTTAAATGACAAAAAAATTGGCACCAGAATCGCACCTCTCTAGATGCTTTATGGTGCCTAAAACCACTATAGGCGTGGCTAACGCTGGAAGTGGAATTAGGGACCATAAAATGCCTACTGAGGCGCAATTCACATCAAAGGTAAATGCTGGAAATGTAGACCAATCATGACCTTAGGCTCCTCCCCAATGCATCCCAGGATGCACTGGGAAGGGAAAGGCCCATTATTTTGAAGAGGTGGGCCTGCTGAGAAGAGGCAGTGGGCATCCCTATTGCCAGCTTCTACATTGCCAGCTTCTACAATGAAATATGGGGAAGGGCTGGAGGTTGATTGAGCTGGGGGGTTCTGAGCTGACCTCCCCCAATCCACCAGACCATCAGGGCATTTTGGGGAGGTCTTGGTGGGGTGGTGGAAGGGGGGAGCATGGGGGAGTGCCTGGGAGATCCAGGAACCCGGATACACAATGGGGTTGCGGAGGTAGGAGGGAGTGGGCAACCCTCTTGTCTCTCTGGATGCATCACTGTTGCAGGGGCAGCCATAATCATTGTGGGGTTCAAGGACCCATGGTTGTCATTGGGGGAGGGGGGTACGATGGCAGTGGTCAGGAGGGGGGGGGGCTGGCATAACTTTTTTTTTTTTTTTAATGGGGACAGATACTGTGCATGGGTAACATGCACATCTGTGTCCATTTTTTTTTTCAAAGGTTTCCTGCCCTGAACAGCTGAGTGGTAGGAAGCTGCTTCAGGGCTTCCCCTGCCTCTCAGCTGTTCGGGCTTCCCCTGCTGGCTCTGCGCATGTGTGAGAGTTGCTTTCACAGAGATTCATCAGCGGGATCGAACAGGGATTACGATGAACCTCCGCTCAAATCATTTGCATGCAAACTTGTTTGAGCTTCAGTCACTCTTTTGGAATCAGCCAAAAATCAGACCACAGCGGACCCACGTAGTCTTACTGACAATGTGGAGTACATCTAGGCCAGAGGTAACTAACTCCAGCCCTCAAGGGCTGTAATCCAGTTGAGTTTTCAGGATTTCCCCAGTGAATTTGCATAAACAATGTACAAAAAAAGCTATTATTGCAAATTACTAAAACATTTTATTGAATCATCTTACCATGTACATAAATATTAAATTATGTCAATAGATAAGAAACATCACACCTCATACATACAAAATTCATTCGGAGCCCTCCCAGTCTACACAAATCATTTAAAATTTCTAAAATGTCCACCTATATCACCCGTTTGAAAGGATATATCTGAAACTAGCCAATTTTTTGAAAGCTTCATTACTGCACAAATGCTCAGTTCATTTTCAATACGTCTAGTTGTTTCCTGTGATTCCTCCAAACCAATAAGCACCACGGTCACCCAGATCAATCAAGCCCGACACAGTTCCGTGTTTTGCCAATAGGAGTCTTCAGGAGCTTCGACTAGTCAATGCTCCACTTCATTTAGACATTCTACAACAGTGGTTCCCAACCCTGTCCTGGAGGACCACCAGCCAGTCAGATTTTCAGGATCGCCCTAATGAATAAGCATGGAGCAGATTTGCATGTCTGTCACCTCCATTATATGCAAATCTCTCTCATGCATATTCAATAGGGCTAACCTGAAAACCTGACTGGCTGATGGTCCTCCAGGACAGGGTTGGGAACCACTGTTCTACAACATATAATATCAGAGAGTGGTGGAAAACTGGAACACTCTTCTGGATGTTGTTATAGGGAAAAACACCCTCCAGGGATTCAAGACAAGTTTGAACAAGTTCCTGCTGAACCAGAACGTACCCAGGTAGGGTTGATCTCAGTTAGGGCTCTGGTCTTTGACCTGGGGGCCGCCGCGGGAGCGGACTGCTGGGCGCGATGGACCACTGGTGTGACCCAGCAGTGGCAATTCTTATGTTCTTATTGTTCATACCAAACATCAAACTTTAAACTTGGTCATCATAACTTACAATAATAACAATACCTTGTTATTCATTATATTACATGTAATGGCAGCTTACAGAAACAAGACATCCAAACCAGGATCTTTTCACCAGTCAAAATGCTGTGAGAACTGACTTCCTCTTGTTTCATGTTTATTAAAATTTGATGCAAACGCTTATAATAATAATAATTTCAAAACGAGTTACATGTATATTAAAATCTGGGTAACAAAAAATCACTTAATTATACGTACAGGACAAATTTATAGACAGACTTATCGAAAACAAGAGGAGAGAGGGTAGAACTACAAATTTTAAAGAGAAGCAACATTGAAGAGTAACATAATAGGATGTTCTACCCATTTCCTCTTTCCTATTTATCTTCCTCCTACAATTACTCTAAATTATAACAGGTGCCACTCTATCTCTTTATTTAAACCTGAAGGTTCAACTGTCCCCCAGGAATGGATTAATCTTTGCTCTTTTCCAGTGGCGTACCTAGGGTATGTGGCACCCGGGGCCCATCATTTTTTGACACCCCCCCCCCCCCTCATGTAAATTTTTTTTTTTTTTTTTTTTTTGCAATAACCATGAAATGGAATAAATGGTCAGAATAGAAACAGGCAGTGAAAATTTTCTTTTTTTTTTTTTTTTTTTTTTTTTCCAAAGTATTTTTATTGAGAATGGCAAAAGGTCCAGACAAGCAACCATGGTCTGTACAGAAACTTATACATTATCAAAAAGAACACAGAATGAGAGTAACAGCAACAACAAGCATGAACAAGCCTCTCCCAAGAGAAAATTGCCAATGAGAGGCATAGCAATACACAACAAAAGGCCAAAACTTGGGGCAAGCAAACAAATCCCACCCCAGAACCCACAAGAATAATAAGCCGGACTAGACCCTCAGCCATATTTTATAATGAAAAAAACCCCCACAAGCAACAACACCCAGACCGCTCACCAGACACACCAATCCGCACAACAAGCACCCAAGAAACACCCAGCCACCACCCAGACAAAACTACCAGACACACCTACCCCACCAAGCCCAGACCCAACCCCCCCTCCCCAGAGAGTGCAAGCGCAAAGTGGACCGTGAAAAGGGCAGCTGCAGAAGTGGAAAGCCCCAGATAAGTAGGTTAGCTAAAGAAAGCCCACAGATAGAAGAAATCAGGATAACAGAAGTTCCAACAAATGCTCCCACAGAAAATTTTCTTTTATTGAACCTCATTTATGTAACCATTATTCCAAACATAACATAACATAAATTATGTCTGAATTGTCATGACATCAGAAGTACATATGGAGTAGTTGCAGGTGATGCTTGGGACAGTTCTGATTATGTTAGTTTGGTTTTATGTGTTTTTTTAATAGAAGGGTTTTTATTTCTTTTTTTAAGGTTTTGTAGTTTGTGGTCGAGGTCAATAGGTTGTAGAGTTGGGGGTCAAGTGTTGCAGCTCGAATGGCTAGGAGGTTGTCGAACAGTTTTTTTCTTTTGACGTTTTTGGTTGGAGGGTGTGTGAATGGTGCGTGAGTTCTCCTATGTCTGTTTGAAGTGGATTGAATTATTTAGCTGAAGAAATTAGTTACCCCCCCCCATTCCACACACATTAATTCTCTTCCATTTTTGTTCCCATTATAAAAAAACACTGATAAGTTCCCAGGAAAAAAATACATTAAAATAAGAAGTGAAAACAAAGGCCCCTACAGATGAGAACATAACATAAGAATAGCCTAACTGGGTCACACCAATGGTCCATCATGCCCAGTAGCCCATTCTCATGGTAGCCAATAGTGCTGCCCGATTCAGAGAAAAATATTTCATTCGATCCGATTCACCCTGTTGAATCGATTTTTTCGATTAGATTCACTGTTAATGACACCGCTTTTTAAGTTTAAACAAAGTATAACAATAAATTTCACAACAACAATAAATTTCACAAAGTACTTAAAAAAAAAAAAATCACATTTTTTCCATTAAAGCAGTTCTGGAGACATTTGCTTGAACAGTCTTTTTTCCCAGTCCATAAGCAAGCAATATGAAAAAGATTTCCTTAATTATCTACTCAAACATTTTTGCTATTTACTTTCATTGTACCTATACTATTATTCAGTAGAAAAAATGGACTTAACTGTGCAGGAAATGAATCTCCTCATACACCCACCATATAGTGCAAAAATGTGCAAAGGTCTGTTTTTTTCTTTCGATCACTACATAGCCTAATGCCACACAAGCAGCGCTGTTACAAACATATTCTGAAGGTCAATGCTAAGGTTGACAAAGTTTCCTTCCTTGGACCAGAAGGAGATACTGACAAACCACTGGAAGAGATTCTAAAACAACTACCCAGAAATAACACCCAAAGACCCACTCAGTGTGTGAACCAGTTGAGTGGAGTGGACTAACTGGGGGTGGAAATGGGCCCAGAGTTTGCTCAGCAGAATTTCCCAGACTACCTCTTCCTCTCAACACACTGACATGCTACCACCACCACCAACACTAGGAACACCTCACCGAGTATGCCAGCAATGCTTATAAACTTTATAAAACACATTATTATATTTTCTTATAAAGCATATATTTTAACTGAACTCAGCCTTGCCATTCACAAAAATAGAAAAGTTCCCATTTCAAGCTGTCTCATGTACACTTTTCAAATCTAACATATTGTAATCACAAAACAGAAAATAAAATTATTTTTTCTACCTTTTGTTCTCTGATCAATATTCAAATCTTGTTGGTCCCAGGCTCTTGTTGTCTTGCTTGCCAGGGTCTCCTTTCTCCGTGCTAACCATCCGTCTGCCATCTCTGTTCTCCCCTTCCGTTTCCCTTCCCTCTCCCGGAGATCTGGCATCTTTCCTTTTTTTTGTCTCCATCCACAGATTCACCTTTTCTCAACTCCCCACCACCCCAGGATCCACCATCTCTCCCTTTCTGTTCCCAACTATCCTCCTATCCAGTATCTCTATCCCCCCTCCACACCATCCCCTGTTTCCAAGTTCTCTCCCTTTCTGTTCCTTCCCTCCCTAAATCCCATTATGCACCATCTCTCTCCCACTCCTCTGTTTTTAGACCCATTATTTCTAACCCCCAAAGTCTGGCATATGCATGTATCTTTGAACCCCCCCTTCCCTCTCTCCCTCTGTGTACTTTTACACCAGGACCCCCCTCCCCCGAAGGTCTGTCCCCCCTCCGAAGGGCTACACCCCACCCCTGAAGACCTGCACCCCCCGAAGGACTTTACCTCCCACCCGAAGGTCTGTCCCCCTCTGAAGGCCTAACCCCCCCCCCTGAAGGACTGCCCCCCCCCCCCGAAGGCCTGCACTCCCTTGAAGGTCTGCACCCCCCCGAAGGCCTGTCCCACCCCCTTGTAGGCCTGTCCCCCCTTTAAGGCCTGCCTGCCTGCCTTCCCCCCCCTTGAAGGCCTGTCTCCCCCTTGAAGGCCTGCCCCCCCCTTGAAGGCCTGCACCCCCCCTTGAAGGCCTGCACCCCCCCTTGAAGGCCTGTCCCCCCCCCCCTTGTAGGCCTGTCCCCCCCCCTTGTAGGCCTGTCCCCCCCCCCCTTGTAGGCCTGTCCCCCCCTTGAAGGCCTGCCTGCCTTTCCCCCCTTGAAGGCCTGCACCCCCCTTGAAGGCCTGCACCCCCCCTTGAAGGCCTGCACCCCCCCTTGAAGGCCTGTCCCCCCCCCTTGTAGGCCTGTCCCCCCCCTTGTAGGCCTGTCCCCCCCCCTTGTAGGCCTGCACCCCCCTTGAAGGCCTGCACCCCCCCTTGAAGGCCTGCACCCCCCCTTGAAGGCCTGCACCCCCCCTTGTAGGCCTGTCCCCCCCCTTGTAGGCCTGTCCCCCCCCTTGTAGGCCTGTCCCCCCCTTGAAGGCCTGCCTGCCTTTCCCCCCTTGAAGGCCTGCACCCCCTTGAAGGTCTGCACCCCCCCCAAAGGCCTACACCCCCCCCCCCGAAGGTCTGCACCCCCCTGAAGGCCTGCCTGCCCCCCTTGAAGGCCTGCACCCCTTGAATGTCTGCACCCCCCCCCCCCGAAGGCCTGTCCCCCCTTGAAGGCCTGCCTGCCTGCCTGTCACCCCCCTCCCCCTTGAAAGCCTGCTTGCCTGCCCGCCCGCCCCACCCTGAAGGCCTGATGCCCCGACCCACCCCGAAGGACCGCTCGCCCCCCTGGCCTCCCCGCACCACCTATGAACAGCTGCAGCAGGATCGCGAAGTCAGCGTCGGGTACCAGCCCTAAGGGGGTGTTCCCGGCCTTGCCGTTCAGTCCCCCGCCACCCCCGAAGGACCGCTCGCCCCCCTGGCCTCCCCGCACCACCTATGAACAGCCGCAGCAGGATCGCGAAGTCAGCGTCAGCGATCCCTGCTGCTTCCTGCGCCACGGTCCCGCCCCTCCTCTGACGTCAGAGGAGGGGCGGGATCGCGTCGTAGGAAGCAGCGCAGGGATGCTGACGCTGACTTCGCGATCCTGCTGCGGCTGTTCATAGGTGGTGCGGGGAGGCCAGGGGGGCGAGCGGTCCTTCGGGGGTGGCGGGGGACTGAACGGCAAGGCCGGGAACACCCCCTTAGGGCTGGTACCCGGGGCGGCCCGCCCCCCCCCCCCCCCCCTAGGTACGCCACTGCTCTTTTCTCAATAAAATTTTGGAAACAATACCTCCTCTGGGCAATTGAACTGTAATCAATACCACAAATTTTATAGATATGAAAAAATGAATTCAGAAATATTGGGTCATAATAAACTATTTAAAACAACATGGGGTCCATTCACGAATTTTAGCTATTAGCTGTATAATGCCTTTATTTTCTATTTGATTTGCACACACATCCAGGGAGGGGGAGAGGGACGGAGGGGGGAGTTATATTTTGCATTCTTTCTTGATTGGATATAGTGGAAGGGGGAGGGGAATATATTTTGTATCGTTATTGATCGAATGTAAGTGCTGTTTATGATACTTGTATGTAAATTCTAATGCACTTTTGTACTTGCCTTGAAAATTAATAAAGAATTATTTAAAAAAATAATAAAAATACCACAAATTTTTAATTCAGTGACCTCGTGCTTGTTTTGAACCCAATGAGCCACCAACGGGAGGTCAATTTTTTTCTAACCTCAAATTACTCGCATTTCAGGCACAGACATTTACCTTAGCTGGTGTAAATATTCATGCCTAGATTGTAAAACATGCTCCACCCACTCTCTGACTAAACTCCATCCATGGTAGCATCCACCTGCAAAGTACACACTTTCACATCTTGGCAGATACAGAGTATCGTGCAACCAGAAAATAATCATTTATATGCAATTGTACATATGTGTAGGGGTTGCTAGACATCCAGATTTACCCGGACATGTCCTCTTTTCAGATGACTGTCTGGGCATCCAGACGGCTTTTCAAAACCCAGCACATTGTCCGATTTATGAAAAGCTGGTAAGATCAGGGCTGAGTCTGGCGTGCATCTACACATGTATGTGATGTCATCATGTCATATCTTCCCATGCGCAGACGCATTCTAGAACCGATCCGAAGAGATGAGGATTGTGTAAGGCTGGGTTTGGGAGATGGAATGGAGAGGGGCTGGGGGTGGGAGTGGAACAGGGCAGACCTAGGGGTGGAATGGGGCGGGCCCGAGGATGGAACAGAGCGGGGCCAAGTGTTCTCCTTAACCAGATGTAAAATCTGGTAGCCCTACATATGTGTCTCGATATGCCTGTAAATGACTTGAATACTACTAGCATGCCATCTAGGCAAGCTTTTTATAGAATTGCCCCATATACCTAAATTATCATACCTATGTCTTCTATCTCACTTAGTTTATAAGAGGTTAAATTTTATCCATTTGGAGATACTCAACAGTGTGATTTGCATCACTACTTCTACTATTTATCACTTATATAGCACTGAAAGACATACACATTGCTGTACATTTTGACATTTAATAGATGGTCCCTTCTCAGAAGAGCTTACAATCTAACTTAGACAAACAGACATGAAATATAGGGTTGGAGATGCAGAACCCAAGGTGAGAGGAGTTAGGAGCTGAAAGCTCTCTTGAAGAGGTGGACTTTTAACTAGACCTTGAACACTGCCAGAGACGGAGCCCACCGTAAGGATTCTGGCAGCTTGTTCCAAGCATAAGGATGACGTGGTTTCACAGATTCTGGCCCTACTCTGTAAAAAAAACTAGCATTGCTTTTGGCACTGTGGCTAATCATTAAGTAAACCCAACTAGGGGGGCAGAGATGAAAATAAAAGTTTCATTGTGAGCAGCAAAACAAGTATGTTAATGGAATAATTAGACTGTATATTAATCAGTAGAGGTCTGTATTTGCTTGTGAGTCATCAGACAATCTTTTACAATTACTTGAGTACCGGGAATGGCAAAATCTCCATAGCAACCTGAAGCCAAAGCTAATCTAGTGTTCATTGTGCTCCTTGTGACCCTGGGCAAGTCACTTAATCCCCCATTGCCCCAGGTGCATTAGATATGAGTGTGAGCCCACAGGGACAGATAGGGAAAAATGTTTGAGTACCTGAATATAACCACGTGGGCTATAAGTGGTTTATAAATAAATACTATTTATAGTTCAGTGTCCTGCATTCAGTCCCCATCCATTCGATATATCAATTGATTGTTAAAATTATAAAAACTGACCCAACAGATTGCATTTTTCATGAAGCCAAGAAGCGGAATTGTTGATCAGCCTTATGAATAAAGAATGACACTTCTAGTTAACTCCATCCTATTTAATCTCTCTTCTTGAAATATTCTGGGAATTCTTCTCTCTCTCTAATGCTTTAAGAAGAGGAAATTGAACAATTGCTGTGAATGTGGTCATGATTTACAGTCAGTAGATACCTCTGTGGCTAAATCACATACAGGAAACAATTTTAACTCCTCAATTATGATCTTAACTTCCTCAGGTCAGAGGCCAGGGCACTCCTTTTTTGGCAGTCAGTGGTGCTGTTAAGTTGTTTTTCATTGCTATTTCCACCACAAGTTGCTTCATAAGAACGTGTACAGTCCTTTGCAATTTCATTTTTGGGATTGGGGGGGGGGGCTGAATTGTAATAACTTTTCTTGGACCATCACAAGAATCACCCAGTTATCATTAAACTGGTATTTAGACGCACCAGGTTGCCATTTACTATGGTCCTCTTTTACTAAGGTGATCTAAGCATTTTAGCATGTGTTTAGTGCACGTTAAATCAACGCATGCGCTAAACACTAACGCGTCCATAGGATAGCATGCACGCATTAGCGTTTAGCATGCGCTAAAAAGCGTGGTGCACCTTAGTAAAAGGGGGGTATGTTTCTGTGGTGGTTATTTTAAAAGCTCTATTCATGTTTTGGATATCGGAAAACAAGCATTTAGATGTTCATATTGTATGGATGTTCAGCTCCTGATTTTATAAAGCCAGAATATTGATGTCTAATAGGTCCATATGGCGGGGGGAGTAGTCTGGGCATGTTTTGGGCGGGACTAGGGAGGGACCAAAAGATGGATGTTCATCACCAATTGCAAAAGAGGAAAAGGACATTCATGTCCCTAAAAATGGATGTCCATATTTAGACCTAGTACTTGGCAGGTCCGGGTTACAAAAAAGTGCTCCAATTGAGCAGTTCTCCACTAGAGCGAGTACAGAAAGTCACAGTAGGCATTTTTTCTTTCCCTGGAGTTTTCACAATTCCCTTCCCTTTTCCTACCATGAGAATGATCAGTGCCTGGGCATGAGTGTCTGGCCTGCTGTGACAGCTACATGTGGGTCAATACCATGTGATAGCTATCGTGACTGCACTATCAAGCAGTCTAATAGCAAGACTGCATCATGAAAACCAATGAGGCTGCTGCAGCATCCAATCCTCCCTTCTGCCCCCCCCCCCCAATCTAAATCTCTAAATCTGTGCCCTGATCCAGACTCCCCAAATCAAAAACCCCAAATCCATACCTCCAAATCAATCCACAACCACTTCTCCCTTAACATCAATCTACCCCTCCCCCATCCACTTTGACTACTTAAAAAATTAGAATCCCCAGGACTTATCCAGGACCAATCGTTGGTGGTCTAGTGGGACAGGGCAAGTGCAATGATCCTCTGCCCCTGCCCCTGCCCCCTGGGTGCAAAATGGTGCCTGCTAGCCCCCTAGTGGTAGTCTCATGGTACTACCGCTAAAGTCAGCCTTCCACATACTAGAAATAAAAATATTTATATAGCTCTCTACATTTATTTTAAGCCTAAACATTAAATTTGGGACACATTAGAGGGGTAGATGATGCTCAATGGACTTCTGCGCTGGGAGAATTTAAATAGCCAGCCATTTTCTAAGTTACAGATAAGATTTTGGTAGCATATTTATCTATTTTAATGGGAAAAGAGTCTGCTTAAGATTGTCCTGAAAAGTGTTTAGGGTACAACTACAGGTTCAGTACAAGGCAGGCTAGGCATCTGCCTATAGTTTATAGTTTATTGATTTATATCCCGCTTTATGCAAAACGGGCTCCAAAACGTACATACATAACATTATCACATCACATACAATTAACAAATCTAAAAAACAAAACATTTCAGCAACCAGTGCCTACAAATATATTAAAGCTTCAATTCCCATATTGCATCTTACAAAACAAATACTTTCTCAATAATTTCTTAAAATTGCATAAATTTCCCTGCTCCTGGATGTATAGAGGGATCTCATTCCATGCCTGTGGGCCTCTACACAAAATCATACCTGCCCTCGACACCTGCAAATGCAAGTGTTTAACAGACGGAACAAACAAATTACCACGTTACACAGAACAGAGATTTGGAAGGGAACATATCAAGCAAAAAGACAGAATACTTCACCTTAGAGTACAAACTATCAAACAAAAAAGGCAAGGGAGATGTATTTTCAATCATAAAATAAAATCTTTATTTAAAACAGTGGTCCCAACAAGGATCCTTGTTTCGGCGTTTAGGAAAACGCCTTCTTCAGGGGTCACGTGTGCAGTCGAGCAGCTTTTATTTTATGTTTGAAAATACACCTCCCTTGCCTTTTTTGTTTGACTGAAAGGGAACATATGGCAGAATACTATAACAAGCAACTTGTAACATATCTGGTAATATAATTTCAACCAGTATAATTTAATGTAGTATTCTTACACATGTTCCCACTTACTCAGTCTAAAGAATGTCCGCACAACCAAATTTTCTGCAACCTGCAAAGCAGATAGTGTCGAGACTGGCGTTCCTAAAAACACAAGGTTGCAATAATCAAAGCAGGACAAAACGTCAGTTTGAAGTATGGTCTTTAACAAACTACCTGAGAGAAACGGCTGAAGAGCGCTCATCAGTCTCAATTTGAAGAATATTTTCCTAATCATTCCTAGCACATGACTCCGAAATGTCAGACAGGAGTCGACAATAACTCCCAGATACTTCACCTCAGCTGAAATCTGTATGGGCATGCCAAGTAGTTTGACTGTCTCGTGGATGGCCAAACCCTGTGTTCGCCAAAAACACATAACCTTAGTCTTTTGAACGTTTAACTTCAGTCTGTTACAGTCCATCCAGCCCTTTATCCCTTGCATGACCAATTTTAGTTATTCTTCCACCTCACCAAATTGTCCTTCAATGGGGGAAAAAGAACTGGATGTCATCAGCATAGAGCCTATAGGACAGATAATGGTTACTGCAGATGGGCAGCCTGGATGGGCCATTTGGCTTTTATCTGCCATTATGTTTCTATGTTTAAGAGGAAGAAAAGAAGATGCACACTGTACACACTACAGACCTGAGCCTCAGGCTGCAGTAGATCTAGATATGATCAAGAGGCTCCAATATGGTAGTTGGGATGGTGATAGAGGAACTTGAAGAAAAATCAGAAGTGAAAGAGAAGGGAGTGCTGGCTGGGTCTGAGGGTGAAGAAAGAGGGAGCATCTGGGCCTGAGGATGAAAATAGAAGAGTCGCTACTGAGGCTGAGAGGTAATAGCGAGGAGGGGCTGGGATGGGAACAGGAGATTGAGGGGGCATGAAGGAAGAAGCCAATGAACTTAAGAAGAGGGATCATGGTGATAAAGACGGCTGTTGGTTGGTATCAAAGAAAGGGCTGTCGGGATTGGGGCTGGGACTGGGCTTAGAGGAGGGTGGGGGCTGCTAGGTCTGAGATAGGGGGCTGGGTTAGGAACAGAAGCTCAAGGAGTTATGAATTAAAATGAATCCATTAGGAATGTACACATCTCAAGATTCTCCTAGGACATCAGATACCCTTGGACCAGTCATGTGTAACTGAGGAACAATAGCCCAAAATTATTATATTTATTTGACAATTACTAAGAAAGAACTAGCAAGACTTGTATTAGTACAGAACACAGCAGTCAGAATGATCTATGGCTTGAAGAAGTATGATCACGTCACGCCTTTTTACTGTGAGTTGTACTGGCTGCCTGTGGAGGCTCATGTGTTGTTCAAGTTGGGCTGCTTCTGTTATAATAATAATAATAATAACAATTTATATACCACAGGACCGTGAAGTTCTATGCGGTTTACAATGATTAAAGATGTTACAGACTGAGTGGAATAAACAAAGTACAGACTTAGTGATTAACAGTTCTAGAGATCGTTTGTTGAGGACTATGATTGTATAGGTTGTTTTCCTAAGTATTTCAGGAACAGATGTGTTTTTAGGCATATCCTGAATTCCCTATAAGTAGTAGGCACGAGTAATTGTTCTAGATCTTTACCCCATAGTGCTGCTTGATGTGAGAAAAGATGTTGGTGATGACTTATAAATTTACAACCTCTAACCGGTGGAGAAACAAAGTTCGGGTGTGAAATTTGCCTATGTCTGTTGGTTGTGAAAGAGAAAAGGTCTGTTATATATTTAGGGGCTAAGCCATAAAGTACCTTGAAGCAAAAACAACCAATCTTGAATTTCACACGTGCCTCCATCGGCAGCCAATGTAGAAGTCGGTAGGAAGGTGTTACATGATCAAACTTCTTCAGTCCACAAAGTAGTCTAACCGCTGCATTTTGTACCAGTTGCAATCGCTGCATATTCTTCTGGGGGAGTGCCAAGTAGGCGATGTTACAATAATTGAGTTGACTCAGTATAAGGGATTGTACCAGAATTCGAAATGATGAGGCATCGAAGTAAGCTCTGATGGAACGAAGCTTCCAGAGGGTGAGAAAGATTTTTCTAATCAAGAAGTCTACCTGGTCTTTCATGATCAGGCTCTGGTCCAGTGTTACTTCCAATACCTTCATAGTGGGTTGAATAGGATAACTGATGCTTTAGTGTCAAGTGGGTGTGGCGATGCTATGAAAAATTTTGTTTTCTTCGAGTTTAGTTTTAGTCTGAATTCAGTCATCCATTGCTCCATCCGATTTAGTACTTCTGTTGCTTTGGGGTGACTTCTGAGACAGAGTTAGTGAATGGGATAATTATCTTGAAATCGTCAGTGTAGCTAAATAGTTTTATCCCCAGCTAAGACAATTGCGCACCCAATGAGGACATGTAAACATTGAAGAGCAAAGGGGATAGTGGTGATCCCTGTGGCATGCCAGATGGATTACTCCATGTGTCAGAGAGATCGTGATTAAAACGGACTTGGTAGGTGCGTGATATAAGGAAGCCTCAAAACCAGTTCAGTACCTCTCCTCTGATTCCAATTGCGTCTAAGCATTGTAACAGTTTTCCATAGTCCACCAAGTCAAAGGCAGAGCTCATGTCAAATTTCATGATTAGGGCATTGAGGCCATTACTGAACAAGTAACGCAAATTGTCCAGGATAGCCGCAATTACAGTCTCAGCTAAACAGAGGCCTAAAACCAGATTGAGTTTTGTGCAGAAGAGAGAATTGGTCGAGATATTCCATTAGTTGGGTGTGTACCAATCCTTCCATGATTTTTACCATAAGTGGAATAGATGCTACTGGTCTATAGTTGGTTACTGATGTTGATGATTCTTTACAATTTTTTGGGATTGGGGTTATTATAATATGACCATTATTAGTGAGGAATTTTCCATTGTTTAGGTTATTGGTTAGATAATTCAATAGAGATAGTTTAAAGTCTAATGGAGCTGCTTTCATAATTTCTGGGGGACATGAGTCCAGGACACAGTATGATTTAGAGTATTTGTTATATAACTTGAAGTAGTTATTCCATTCTAAATTGTGGAAGGAACTCCAGATCATGTCCGCTGGTATTTCATTTCTTTGAATATCAATTGATTGATGTTCGTATGCAACAATTGTCAAGTAGTTATTTCTTAGGTTTTTGATTTTTGAATCGAAATGTTGTGCTAGATCATTTGCTGAGGGTAGCTTGGTATTATGCATGGGTTGAGTATAGCGTGTGGTATCAAATAAATTTGTAACTATGTTGAACAGTTCTTTTGTATTGGCTCCTTTTGAGCTAGTATTAGATGAGTTAATTTTGGATGAGTAAAAAGTTTTACGTTTTTCTTTTATCTGTTGTTTGTAGAGTTTTCTGTTGGATCTCCAGTTGTTTCGGTCTGACAGTTTTCCCATTTTTTTCCAGATTCTTTCTAATCGTCTTACTGATTGTTTCATTGTTAGGAGTTCGATGTCAAACCATTTGTTGTATTTGTTTGAGCAGCTTTTGCTATTTCGTGTAGGGGCAATTTTATCTAAAATGGATGTGCTAGTTTTCATCCAGTGATCATAGAAATCAACTCCTTCTTCTATCTTCGCTTGTAGATCATATTGTGACAAATATTCCTCTGGGTTGATATGGCCCCTTGTGAGGTGTTCTCTTTTTGTCCGTGGCTGTGTCTTAGATTTTAGCCGAGTCCAGATTAGATTGAAATAATAAGTGAAATGGTCAGACCAGATATCATGACACCAAGTACTATCCGAAAGAGAGATGGGAGGGTTTATGATCTCCTTTATGGACATTGCTGCCACATCTAAATGATGGCCTTTTTCATGTGTTTGAGTGGGTGAAGGGAGATTGTAATTGAGTAAAGAAAGAAAGTTTTTAAAGTCTTTCGCTTCTGGATTGTCTATTTCATCTAGATGTAAGTTTATGTCTCCTGCAATTAGATTATGTGATGAAGTGATTGAATTATGTAGGACAAATTCGCAGAAGTCCTCTCTAGCTTTTGGCCAGCTTTTCGGCAGAACATAGAATAGTATACAAGAAAGGAAATCTTCTAGTTCCTTATTGCTAATTTTACAGGCTAATATTTCTAATAAGGTTCTTTACACCACAGCCCCTCATTGGTTAACAGATTTTCCTTGGCTTCATACAGATATAGTAGAAGAACCCATTCTTTGTTTAATTCTCCTTCAATCCAGGGTTGTAAAAGTATTAAATTTCTCAATCACACTTTGGCATCCCAGTTGGCCCTTCATGATAAGGAGTTCAGAGCTTTGTTGCTTGCTCACTCTTATAAAGACTTCAGATCTCAAATTAAAACCTATTTTCTAACTACTTGACCAATTAACTTTCTTCATCCCATTTATTATGATTTTCATTAGTAATTTTTTGTAAACCGCGTTGAACTAATGGTTATGCAGTCAATAAGCACAATGTTATATTATGTTTCTCTTGCCCTCGTCTTCCATTGAGAATAATCCATTCATATTTTAGGGTTTTGGATATCTGTCTGAATGAGAAACTTAGGGCTCCTTTTATTAAGCTGCGCTAACCCCCGTGCTGGCCTAAAAACTAGCACCTGCTCATGAGGAGATGGTAGCGGTTAGCGCAGCCGGCGGTTTAACGTGTAATATTACGCGCATTAAACCGCTAGCGCACCTTTGTAAAAGGAGCCCTTATTCTATGGAAGTATATTATAGTTTTTTATATCATCATTTTAGAACCCCTGTTTCTTTGTTCTGATGTGTCAGATGTTGAATATATTACTCATTCCCTATTCTTCAATTTAAAAAAAGACAGAGATAAAACTAACCATCAGTATCTAGCAGCAATAAATTCCATGATCATCTCATCTTTGTTTGTGGTGTCTGTAGAGACCTTGATTTGTCCAGGATGTAATTTACTTCTTCCAAACAACTCTTCTAGTCTATACTTTGTGTGAGTGGAAGAGAGGGTATGGATTTCAAAAGATCAGCTGATCTAAAATCAGTGATCTGTAGATTATTATCTACACATTTCCTGATTACTGATATGAAATTAACTTGAAGTTTTGCTATCTCACCCAATCATTAACAAATCATGATTCATGGATTGTGGAGTCTGTGTGTGAGTGATTTTCCAAGTTGCTGACTTTTTCCACATATTCAAAGTAAATACATGAAGAGCACGAGGCAAGGTGTTCATTCATCACTAATGATGACTCTTCCTAACTCAAGAAACATATTCTTCAAATGTGTGATCTGCAGACCAGGTCAGATCTGTTCTTCAGTTCCTACTGGGTGATCTTAATCACTGATTCACATACTGTGGGTCAAAAAGGAAGGAGATCAAATGATGTTTGGACCTTTCCCATCTTTCTCATCAATTTGCACCTCTTGTTATAAGAAATAAAGCATATTTTAAAGCACTAAGGGGTCAATTCTATAATTAGTACCTCTATGTAGTCACTCTGAGTGTAGGCAGTAGGAGCCTTTTTGCTACCCTATCTTTATCCAGATAATTACCCTTTAACTCCTAGCTCTACACAGATTCTGCCCCTAGACAGCCCCGGTGGGCAATTGTCACTGAAAATCTCAGTATGATACATCAGCAGGATTTATCTTAAGGTGGCCAAACAGATAAAAAAATAGGGTGATGGCCAAAGCCAGAAGGATGCTCAAGTACATAAGACGTAGAATAGCCAGCAGGGGTAAAAAGAGGTGATAATGCCTTTGTATATGGTAAGTATCTGATGTGGCCCTATTTATAATGCTGAGTACAATTCTGGAGATTGCAACTTGAAAAAGATACATGCACGATGGAGTCGGTCCAGAGAGTGACTACAGAACTGGTCAGTGCTATCCATCAGAAAGCATAAGGAGACAGACTTATAGTAAAGAAAAACAAAGGGAGAGACCTGTGATGCTCAACCACCGGAATCCCCCTTTCTTTGTTTTTGTATAGAGATTGAGATCTTTAAGTCTGTCTCCATACACCTTATAACAAAGACAACGCACCATTTTAGTAGCCTTCCTCTGGACCAACTCCATCCTTTTTATATCTTTTTGAAGGTGCAGCCTCCAGAATTGTACACAAAATTCTAAATGAGGTCTCAACAAAGTCTTATACAGGGGCATCAATACCTTTTTCCTACTGGTCATACCTCTCCCTATGTGCCCTAGCACCCTTCTAGCTTTCGTCGTCACGTTTTCAACCTGTTTTGCCACATTAAGATCATCACATACAATCACACCCAAGTTTCGCTCTTCTGTTGTGCACATAAGTTCTTCACCACCTAAACTGTACCGTTCCCTCAGGTTTTTGCAGCCCAAATGCATGACCTTGCATATCTTAGCATTAAATTTTAGCTGCCAAATTTCAGACCATTCTTCAAGCTTCGTCAGGTCTTTCTTCATTATATTCATACAATCCTGGGTGTCTACTCTATTAGAGATTTTGGTGTCATCCGCAAAAAGGCATATCTTACCCAACAGCCCTTTAGCAATATCGTTTATAAAAATGTTAAAAAAGAACAGGCGCAAGAAAAGAACCTTGAGGCACACCACTGGTAACAACCCTTTCCTCAGAGCAATCTCCATTGATCACTAACCTCTGTCGTCTTCCACTCAACCAGTTCTTGACCCCAGCCCATCACTTTGAATGAAGTTAAAAGGTTTTTAGGTTCAGGAGTAATCTAAGGAAATAACTTTTTTATAGAAAGGATGGTGGATACATGGTACGGCCTCCTGCTGGTAGAAACAAAGACTATTGGAATTCAAGAAAGAGTGGGACAAGAACATGGGATCTCTTAGGGAAAGGAAGAGATAGTGGATAGGTAGACTGGATAGATCATTTGACCTTTATCTGCCATCATGTTTCTATTTCTATCTGGGTAGGAGCCACTCCCACCTGGATAAGTTCTGTTGAATATCAGCACCAATGTTATTAGAAATACGTTTTCATTCCATCTCATAGTTTATTAAGTTTCAAGTTTATTAAAAGTTTGTTGTACACGCAATGTCAAGTACTTCAATGCGTATAACAGTTTAAAATTAGGAGACAAAAATAAAACAATTTTATACAAATAAACATACAATGTATACACACAAATAATTATCGATACAAAAGGAAAGAGGGGGTGAACTACAATCTTTTAAAGAAGATAAAGATACATTTAGGGGGAAAAAAATCATCCGGAGGGTAATGAATAATTTTGAAAACATGGCTAAGCCTAGAGGAGAGGGTAGGGAAAATTATGACCTATAAATAAGGTCTGATTAAGATTAGGTATTTGAGCATAAGGATTAATGAAAGATGAATTGTCCTATCTATGTCTCAAATGCGTCTTTATACAAGTGACATTTTAATGAGCTTTTAAATTTTTCTAATGAGGATTCACTACGTAAGTAAATTGGTAAATTGTTCCAAAGCTGGGGTGCTATAACCGAAAAAATGGTAGATCTTCTAGTACCTATTACTTTTAAAGAAGGGATAGTCAGCAAATGTTGTTCTGTTGATTTAAGGGCTCCTTTTATGAAGGTGCGCTAGCGGTTTTATCACACGCACCGGATTAGCGCGCGCTAGCAGAAAATCTACCACCTGCTCAAAAGGAGGTGGTAGCGGCTAGCGCACATGGCAATTTAGCGCGCGCTATTCCGTGTGTTAAGGCCCTAGCACACCTTCATAAAAGGAGCCTTAAGTGTCCTAACTGGAGAATATGGTATCAGAAAACGATCCAGAAATATTGGTGCGTTGGTTTGTCGGATTTTAAAGGTTATCAGTGCAATTTTATAAATTATTCTATGCGAGATTGGTAACCAGTGTGCTTTTTGTAGAAGAGATGCGACATGATCGTATTTTTTTGAGTTATTAATAATTTTTAATGCTGTATTTTGTATAATTTGTAATCTTCTTATTTCTTTCTGGGTTATACCATGATACAATGTGTTGCAATAATCAAGCCTAGAAATGACCAAAGAATGAATGAGAATGTTAAGAACTTCTGGTTTTAAAACTTTTGATAAAGATTTAATAAGACGTAACAATACATAATGGTTAACCACAAAATTAAAATACACAAAGCATACTGTATGCTTTTTAACATTCATTTCTACCAGATAACAGATAACCCTTGCAATTTAGCAGTCATGGCCACAAAAAGCACTTGGCTATGGCCTCTGTGGTCCATCCCATTCTGTTGCCTATGAATCAGTGAAACAAATTCCTACCTTAATGCGTTTTGAATTGCATATTTGAGACGGCAGAATGTGAAAAATGCCTATGGGTTTGAAGACTTTTGCAAGGCAATACGTAACGTAAAAAGGAAAAAGTGAGATAGTTCTAGAAAATTTGGATTCAGGTTCTTTAAGTCTGATGTCAAAATTTGATGAAACCTTCCCCCCCAGATTATTCATATCTGTTCTTGCTTGTTTGTTAAATTTGGTTGTCGACATCCCCATACAACCTTCCTCTCTCATTGCCAGACATTGCTGTTTACAAGACTGTGTAGACTGGGATGACCACATCTATGCAATGTCAATACAGAATATTCTATTTTCAGTTAATGGCTTTGCCTAAGGAAGTTTTTTTTTTCCTCAGTGTGTTTGTTGTTGTTGTACTTGTCTAGACCACTATTCTAAAGACAAAGCAAGCTTTACTGTTTATATTCTATGAAAGGAAAGCCAGGGCGTGAAAACATAAATGAATAGAAAAGTGAGCAAGTGGCCACAGGGGTCAATGTAGAAAGTGTTCTTTCAACCACTGTTGCTCCTACTTCTTCCTACAGCAATCATTTTTGTTGGTGCTTGTAACCAATAGGCTACAGCGATGAGGGAAGCATATTTATCTCCTTCCTTTGGCTTGCTCATGCTGTAGTGGAACCAGCTACAACATAGCCAGGTTTTTTTGTTTGTTTTTTTTATAAATCTTTATTAATTTTCAAATGTTAACAGTGCCATACAATGAATTTAAACATAAACACTACACAGAACGCACTTTAAATACACAAATAATTCATTTTCTCCCCCCTCCCCATAATTAATAGAAATACATATTTAATTTCAATAATATAGATAATTAAGTATAGTAAACAATAATACATTCCCCTCCCCCACCCTGGATGTGTAAGGAACATAGCCAGTTAAGTTGGTATTCAAACCTTTATTGAGCATGGGGTTGCCTCATAAAGGCCCTCTTTTACTAAGCTGAGATAAAGGTTTCTACTGCGGCCCTAGGCGCTAAATGATCCAGTGCTGCTCCGATATTCTTGGGAATTTCTATGAGTGTCGGAGTAGCGTCAGAGCATTTAGCTCTCCAGGTGGTGGTAGAAACCTCTACTGCAGCTCAGTAAAAGGGGGGGGGGGAAATAGGACTATATTTTATGTCCTACTTATGCAGTTACTCTGGTTAAGTGCTGACTCCACTCCCAGAATGACCCCAAAATAGCTACCCCAGGTATTCAAAGATATTTATTTAATCAGCCAGCAATGGCTGCTGACTGGTTAAAATAGCATTTTGGCATGAAATAACTGGTGAAATATTTGCAGTTGATGCCAAAACGTTAACTGACTCTATTGCGCAATAACCAGCAATATTCAGCGCTGACTGGCTAAGTTTAGTGGGTAAATTGGGTCTCCCATAAATACCAGGTCTATTTTTGTCTGCTATTAACTTAACTGGCCAACGCTGAGTATTCACTTAGCCAGGTAAATTAGTGCCAGCCCAAAAAAACTTGGATATTCAATGCCAATTACTGGAACATACTAGAACTAGTGGGCATGCCATGAAGCTACTAAGCAGTAGATTTAAAACAAACCTGGAGAAAATACATATTTCTTCAATCAATGTGTAATTAAATTCTGGAATTCGTTGCCAGAGAATGTTGTAAAAGCAGTTTGCTTAGCAGGGTTTATAAAAAGTTTGGATACCTTCCTAAAAGAAGTCCATAAGCCATTATTAAGATGGACTTGGAGAAATCCATTGTTTATTCCTAGGATAACCAGCATAAAATGTATTTTACTCTTTGGAATCATGCCAAGTACTCCTGGCCTGGGTTGGTCACTGTTGGAAACAGGATGCTGAGCTTGATGGACCTTCGGTCTATACCAGTGTGGCAACTCTGATGTTCTTATGTTACTGGGTAGTGTGGGTGCCTCTAGAAATCAGGGATTTAATTATTTGCAATTGGAGACAGGGAGGTATGGGAAGGGCCATTAGACTACCAGGGAAGATGTTTGGATATAGAAGGGAGGGTGGGTGGGACGGAAGGGAGATCAGGTTGATGACCACTAAACTATCACAGAAATGTTCGGAAGCATAGGTAGGAGGGGAAACTCAGGTAATCAGAGTGGGAGGAATGGAGACACTAGACCGCTGAGGGGTCTGATGACAGGTATGTGGGACAGGGTAGCTAGGTTGGGAGAAAGAGGAGATGCTGCCCTTCTATACTGCCTTGGACCTTGAGAGAATTTCCACATCTGCACATTAAGATATTTTTTAATTGCACGCCACAGGATTGCAAATTCACTTTACTTGCATGCAGTGTGCCGTCAGTATTTCACACAAGTTAATATCTGTGATGAAACCCTTTCTGCATTGCTATCCTGGGGTAAGGCCGTGTTAAACCTGTGATAACTATATAGGAAGTTTTCTGCATCGACCTCTCTTGGGTGTCAGTGAATGAGGGAAAGCTTCAAAAATTAATAGGGGGAGGATCAAGAGTGTTGGAGGGCACAAAGTAAGAGAGAACAAGACAGTATTTGGATGAGGTAGGACAGTGAGAGACAAAAGCAAGATACTGCATGAGCGTGGGGAGAGCAAGAGCATTGCTGAGCCAAAGAGATAAAGTAAGAGGAGGTGAATTAAGAACAAACTGAAGTAAATATTTCTTCACTCAACAAGTAATTAAGCTGTGGGTTAGCACAGCAGGGTTTGAAAAAGGTTGGACACTTTTCTACAAGAAAGTCCATAAGTCATTATTAAGATGGAGTTGGGAAAATCCACTGCTTATTCATGAAGTATACAGTACAAGTATTTTACTCTTTTGGGATCTTGCCAGGTACTTGTGATTTGGTTTGACCACTGTGGAAACAGGATGCTGGGCTTGATGGGCCCTTGTTCTGCCAAGTATGGCAATACATATGTACTTATATATTTCAGTAGAACTGAAATAGAAAAGAAAAAGGAAGGAGGACACCAGAGAGAGACAGAAAACAAACTAAAAATGAAATAGCGACAAAGGCAGAAAATAAGAAAAAAAAATGCTGAGACAGAAAATCATCTATATTTCCTTAAGTGAATTCAGGGATTCTTGCTATAAGAACAAGGTCAGAAAAAGGATTCTATATAATCAAAAGAACTGATCCCTAAAGGTAATCTGTCTGCAGAGAGTGATCAAAGAAAATTTATATAAAGAGCTCAGAGATATGAAACTCTGAAGGGAAGGCTAAAAAACCTCCCTGTAATAAGAGTTCACCTTCCAGTCATTGCAACTGCATAAAAGTTTTGATCACGCTCAAAGACTTGGTATGACTTAGAATGATATTAAAATCTTTCATAAATTCAAAAAGTAATATCTTCTCTCTCTTCATATATCAATCATGCAAATAGCCACTGCATTTATATGATGCAAATACGTTCACTTAGCTTGAAAACAGACTTTGTATTTGTCTACATTAAATTCCATCTGCTATTTGAATGCCCAGTCTTCCAATTTTCGATGGTCTTCCTGCAGTTTTTAAGTCTGCATGTGTTTTAGCTTCCTTGAAGAGTTTAGTATCATCTGCAACTATAATCACCTCACTTATCATTCGAATTTCCAGATCATTTGTAAATATGTTAAATAGCACCAGTCCCTGTGGATCCACTATTCACCCTTCTCCGAGAAAAATGGACATTTAGCCCTACCTTCTGTTTTCTGTCTAATAACCAATTCCTAATCCACAACAAAACATTGCCTCCTATCCCATGACTCTAATTTTCTCAGGAGTCTCTCAAAAAGAACTTTGTCAAAAGCTTTCTGAAAATCTATATGCACTATATCAACTAACAACCCCAGACTACAAGATGTTCAGAAAGGAAATAAAAACTATACTCTTCAGGAACTCCCTTAATAAAGCTTAATACCATGAGTACCCCTTCTTACCATCCCCTCCCCAACCCCTGATCCTTCTTATCCCTCTCTTGGAAACGATCTTCCATAACTCTTTTTGTAATCCGCTTTGAACCGAAAGATAATTGCGGAATAGAAATCTGTATTGTAATGTAATGTTTATTCACACCTTAAAAGAAATGAAACAAATTAGTGAGGCAAGACTTCCCTTGGCTGAGCCCATACTGACTCTGATCCATTAAGCCATGTTTGTATACATGTTCTATAATTTTATTCTTTGTAATAATTTCCACTCTCTTGCTCAGAATTGAAGTCAGGCTTACCAGTCTGTAATTTCATGGATCACTCCTGGAACCATATTTAAAAGGGGAGAGGAGGAGAGAGGCTGATGTGCATGAACCAAGAGAGGGACCTCAAGGAGGATCTCAAGGTGACAAAGCAGTGACCAAAGCCAGAAGAAAGCTAGATTGCATGGAGAGAGGCATAACCAGCAAAAGGGAAGAGGCCCCACTTGGAGAACTGTTTTCAGTTTTGGAGGCTATTTATTGCTAAGGATATAAAAAGACTTGAAGCAGTTAAACGAAGGTGACCAAAATGATATGGGGTCTGCACCAAAACTTGTATGACCTGTATATGTGTACCCTAGAAGAGAGAAGAAACAGGGATGGCATATACAAATGTTTAAATATTTCTGGAATTCATTGCCGGAGTGGCCTAAGGGATCTGGCCAATCAGAATCTTAGGCCATTCCCAGTGTATCCCAGAATGCACTGCAAATGGGGTCTAATATCCCGGTTGGCCCAGGTGCCTAAGGCCCCTCCTACGAGAGGGGTCTTAAGTGCCTGGGCCAATCAGGGCCTGAGGCCCCTCCCTGGTGCATTCCATGATGCACTGGGAAGGGGCAGGCCCCCCATTCATGGTAAGCCAGTTGGCTGGAGGCAGGTAGGATGCCTCCGGCCGGCCAACATTTTAATATAGGGTGGGTTCCAATGGGGCCGATGGGGTCTTGGAGTGGAGGGGGGCCAGTAGGGGGGATGCCTGCAATGTTTATGGGGTGGGGGGTTCCAGCAGGAGGGAATGGGCAACCCTCCTGTCAGCAATGTATGGGGGGTGGGGGTTTCGGCAGGAGGGACTGGGCATCCCTTCTGCCAGTAGTCTTCACGGAGGGGGGGCAAGAGTTGCTGCTAAACATTGCAGCAGGGAGATCCCTTGCCGCGATAAGCTCAGCGGCAACCTGATTTTCTAACTGGCACCTGTGAAATGGATGCTGGTTAGAAAATTGGGTTATTAGGTGGACTTAGGTATCTGTCCATGAGGACAGACACGATTCTCCATAGGACGCCCAAATACGATTCTCAAAAGCCGCTTAGGCAGTTTCTAAGGCCAGGTGTCCTATACAGAATCCGGCCCTATGTGTCCACTCAACATTGTTTCTCATCAGCATTCAAACATTTGGGCACCCACTTGGCTGACAGCTTCTGCATAACCAGCTGCTCATGGATTATACACCCAGCAAATTCCCTGGATGTCTCAGCAATTGTTTTAGCCAATATCTGCCGATCTGCCAAAATCAGGTCATGGACATAGTCAACAATTTCAGGAGTTGACACCAATTGAGGCCTCTCAGATCTTGTTACATCTTCAGTCTCAAAATCTCCACACTGAAAGTTTGCAGATCACTTCTTCACTGTGGAGTATGATGGGCATTTATCACTCAATGTCTGCATTTCACATTCATGGATTTCCTTTGCAGTTTTCTTCTGACGGAATGGGAACTTCATGATGGCTCGGAGTTCCACACTTTTCATTGACATGGTTCAATCAATGATCTGAAACAATGTCATAATATAGCATTATGATTTTGCAGATTGGCACTTTGCAAAATAAAATTACACTCTTTTCAGCTACAGTGGCAAAGTAACGCTCAGAATTTAGGAAGTAGGTTGAGCTGAGAACTTTTCAGCACCCCCTTAATGATGATATTTGTGCCAAAAGGCTTTTGTTTGAAATACTTAAGCCAGGCATGTTGAAGTCCATAAACATAGACACTTTTCAGCTGATAATCAAAGGAATTTAAACAGCCCGGAGAGGCTCCAAGCCATTTAAATTACTTTTCCATGGCTAAATGCAAATATTCCGCACCACTTAACCAGTGGATGCTACTGAATAGTCATGGTTAGCGCCTGAGCCAAAACTGACTATCTTGTGGGCGTTCCAGGGGCGGTGCTGGCACTTTAGCAGTTAAGTGCTGATATTCAGCCTTTAACCTCATAAGACAACCACATAAATAGGGCCACATAAAAAGCTGTCCTATGTTATGTGATTAAGGGCAGAATATAACACTTAACCCCCATATGTTTGAGCAGCCAACCTAGAACTGGATATTCAATGCCAGCACTTGGACATGACCTGGTTTTGAATATCAGGTAATCCAGCCAGCGGTAGATATTAAAATGCCAACCTTCCCTGGCTGCATATCGGCTAGATTGTGTTTTCAATTATGGTCAGAGTTTTATTACTTGGCTTTATTTTTATCTAAATAAATCAAGAAACACACACATGAAAACTTCAGAACTATGCTCTCTGTAAATGCTCCAGTGCAAACTTTCTACTCTAAAAACAGCACTTCTGAAAAATTCCACATGGTATATTCCAACTTGATTGTGTCTTGTCGGTGCAATGTAATTAACATAACTCTCTTTTGATCATGAAGCATAATTGTGAAAAAGAAATCTTGAAGCACGGGCATGAGGTAAGGCACAACTATTTTTGGATGTGGTTCATGTATTTCAAAGCAATCAACAAAATTAGGTCAGTTTGGTGGGATTTTTCTGAAAAAGGCAGACGTCTGCTTCACTTCTTACTTAAGGGTAGTGTGTCTCAACCCATAATGGTAGGCTTCTGAGCATACCCAATGAATGAGGTTCATTCACCTTGCCTGTAAAGCACAATTTCTGGAGATTACAAATGTGCCACAGTACTGTATAAAGCTACGGTACTTTACATTTCTTGAGTTGAACTTTGTGACATACATTGATATGACCTCAAAACTGCAAGTTACCTTTCTTCTCCAGAGATAGAAGGCCCTATTCTCATGACTCAGTAACGTCTAACATATAATAAGATCATAATCATTGCCATACTGGGACAGGTCAAAGGTCCATCAAGTATCCTGTTTCCAAAAGTGGCCAATCCAGGTCACAAGCACCTGGTAAGATCCGAAGGATTAAAACAAATTTTATGTTGCTTATCCTAGGAATAAGCAGTGGATTTTCCCAAGTCCATCTTACAAATAATAATGGCTTATGGATTTTTCATTTGGAAAATTATCCAAACCTACTTTGCTAAACTAACTGCGTTTACCACATTTTCTGGCAACAAATTTCAGAGTTTAATTACACATTGAGTGAAGAAATATTTTCTCCGATTTGTGTTAAATTTACTACTTAGAAGCTTCCTAGTATCTTTGGAAAGGGTAAACAAGTGATTTATGTCTACCCATTCCATTCCACACAGTATTTTATAGACGTATCATATCTCCATTCAGCCTTCTCTTTTTCATGCTGAAGAGCCCTAGCCACTGTAGTATTTCCTCATAAGAAAGTCGTCCCATCCTTTTATCATTTTTGTCACCCTTCTCTGTACCTTTTCTAATTTTACTACATCTTTTTTGAGATGCGGTGACCTGAATTGCACACACTATTCGAGGTGCTGTAGCATCATGGAGTGATACAAAGGCATTATAACATTCTCATCTTTGTTTTCCATTCTATTCCTAATAAGTTCTAGGATTCTACTTGCTTTTCTAGCCACCTCTGCACTCTGAGCAGAGGATTTTAATGTATCATCAACAATGACACCTAGATCCTTTCCCTAGGTGGTGACTTCTAATGTGGAACCGTACTTCACATAACTATGTTCCTCTTTCCCACATGCATCACTTTGCTCTTGTTCACATTAAACATCATCTGCCATTGGAATGCTCAGTATCCCAGTCTTGTAGCATCCACTTGCAAGCTCTGAATGTGTAATTCTATAAGAAGGATCCTATTCGTAGACATCACGAACTTGTCTACTTAGTTCCTATTCTATTAAGAAAACTAGTTGCCTACTTTTCGTTACAGAATATTGGCATAACCAGTTGGCATAAGTACATGTGTACGAGTGTTTTTACTCATGAGTGCATACACCTGCATAAAGCTGGTGTAAATGCTCATGCCAAGTTTGGGAATGTACATGTGTAAATCATAATATTCTATAGTTTATGTGCATAAGTGTGCACCTTGCCCATGATCTGCCCAAACGCTATCACAACAAATACAGTATATAGCAGTGTTTTTCAACCGCTGTTCCGCGGCACACTAGTGTGCCGCGAGATGTTGCCTGGTGTGCCGCAGGGCCGCCGGGCCCGGAGCTGACAGGGGGCTCGAGGCAGGGGCGCCAGTAGCTCGCCAAGGCAAAGTGAGTCGATCACCCAGGACTCACTTTGTCTTGGCGATCTAATCTATCGAGACGATAAGTCTTCTTCTCCCCGACGTCAGTTCTGCAGTCGGAGAGGAAGTTCGGGCCAGCCAATCGCTGCCTGGCTGGGCGGAACTTCCTCTCCGATTGTAGAATTGACGTCAGGGAGAGCATGCGTCGGCGGCGGCTTTGGGGCCTGTTATCCATTGGTGGGTCCTGTTCCCCGATGGCAGCGGCAGTGGCAGTGGCTTGGGGAACGGCAGGGAGAAAGAAAGAAAGGGGGCAGGGAAACAGAAGGAAAGAAGAGAAACAGAAAAAAAGAAAGAAAGGTCAGGGAGAGAGGAAGAAAAAGTTGGGGGAGGGAATGAGGTGTGGAGGAGAGAAAGCATACAGGCTGATAGAAGGGAAGAAAGATTGGATGCACAGTCAGAAGAAGAAAGTGCAACCAGAAATCACCAGACAAGGTAGGAAAAATGATTTTATTTTAAATTTAGCAAAGTGGAGGCAGTATTACCACAGTTTTCAAAGGAATTTGCCCAAATAACTTAATAGTTAACTGGGTAAATTCCCAGAGATGAAAACTTCCCTTCACTTACTATGCACAGTTCTGAATTTATATCTGCTGTCTATATTTTACAATATGGTCCCCTTTTACTAAACCGCAATAGTGGTTTTTAGCGCAGGGAGCCTATGAGCGTCAAGAGCAGTGCTGGGCATTCAGCGCAGCTCCCTGCGCTAAAAACTGCTATTGTGGTTTAATAAAAAGGATGGAGGGTATATTTGTCTATTTTTGTATGCTATAAAAACCAAATACAGAGAGAGACTGAGAGCTGTTGACGAAGAGCTACGTGTGTGTCTTTCTTCGATTCCAGCCAGAATATCAGCTTTGTGTTCAGCCAAACAGGCCCAGGTTTCGCACTGAATAAAGTATTTTATAATTTTTATTTCGTAATAAAGTAATTATAAAATACTTTCTTTGTGTTTATTTGATTCCTATTCAAGAGAATTACTTTATATATAGTCAATATAGGCAGAGAGTTAAATTTTTTAACATTTTCTAATGGTGGTGTGCCTCGTGATTTTTTTCATGAAACAAGTGTGCCTTTGCCCAAAAAAGGTTGAAAAACACTGGTATATAGTACGATAATTGCCACAGAAGAGCACAAGCAACTCACAGCATCAAAGAATAGCATAAAACATTGATGGTGAAGAAAGAAGACTTTAGAAACTATGCTCTTTTGGAACCTCATTAATCATAGGTTAAAAACAAGAAAAACCCTCCACTTTTAAGCTATGCTTAAATCTTCAGGAGAGAGTTTCAAAGTGAGCCGCTGACAAAATTCACAAGAGCACAATGTCTCAAGAACATGGATGAGTTCAACAATTTCACAAACTTAAACTAAACGTCAAGAGTCCAGCTGCTGCCATTCAACCACAATTTATAATTGCGGCCCTGTTTCGCTCAATGTTGTTTCAAGGGCAGTGGTTGCATCTACTTGTCAGGAGCAGGCATCGACCATGTATCAGAAATTTATAGAGCGGGGGTATCTGGCCAAAATTGTTTGGCGTGTCTGGAAAAGGGCACGTTGTTGCCACAGAGATTGGTTAACTCTTTCTCAAGCTTCCAAATCAGAAAATGCACTAATGTGCATTTTACCTTATTCCAATTTAAGCAATCAGGTTAAGAATATAGTAAGGAAGCATTGGCCGGTTCTCCAAGATCATAGAGCGCTGAGAGAACCCCCCCAAATTTGTGCACACAAGAGGACGTAATTTAGCTGAAATTTTAAAATATAGAGACCACCCCCGAGTGTCCATTTAGACCACAAAGGAGTTCAGGTAGGCCCAGGAGGGGCCTATTCTGACTGGGAGGATGGAGGGGATGTTTGGACCTTGTTGGGTGGTCTGGGTGGTGCCAGCTTATATTGGAAGTTATGCAGGTGCCAATCAATATTCACTGCTGGCATCTGTATAATTAATCAGGCAAATTTAAGACTACTTTTTATGCGGTACTTCACGTCCGGTGAGCTATATGGTTATCGGCACTGCATATTACCAGTATCCACTTGACTCATGGCTCCTCTTCAGCTCTGTTCCCGTAATTCCTCTGTATGGCCTTGCTCCAAAATGGCCAGTTAGAAACAATATCCAGAGTCACTGCCAGATTCAATTCCACTGAATATCAGCGGTTAGCTGGTTCCAAGCGAATTTAGTGGACAAAAGCATTTCTTGCTCACTTAAATTACTTGAAAATTGGGCAAATCAGGTTTATGCTGAGTTAGGCCAGGACATTTTTTATTTGGTTGCCCTGAATAAACCGACGTGAACTTCTCTGAGATGTTTTTCTCCTCTGAGCGTCAAGCAAGTAAACAGCTAACCATAATCCAGAAGGAGGACCACAATATGAAATGTTTACCTCAACAATTCATAAATCTGGCACAGATTCGTGAAACACAGGTAACCTAGTCATGGAGCCTGGCAGCAGGGAAACAGATGCAATGTTTCATTAGCACTTACCCTATGTCAAGGGTGTGTCATAGGTGCATGAACTAAGGAGACGCAACAAAAGAACTGAAATTTATGAAAGTCTATGAGCTAAAAACTTGTAAAAAAAAAAAAAAAAAAAGAGGTTGTTTTTCCAGGAATACTGCCAGTTGTTTTTGCAATAGAAATGGCAGCAGTGTGGTTGCAGTGGCAGTTGAGGT
This sequence comes from Geotrypetes seraphini, assembly GCF_902459505.1. Classification (NCBI taxonomy): domain Eukaryota; kingdom Metazoa; phylum Chordata; class Amphibia; order Gymnophiona; family Dermophiidae; genus Geotrypetes; species Geotrypetes seraphini. The sequence continues at coordinate 337,160,940 of NC_047084.1, read as the reverse complement.
CTAGTTGAATTGTGGGGGATGATTCTCTTCTACAACTACAGAACAAAACTGAGGAGACCCATCTGACCAGACAGATCCAATACATATGGCTGAGGATCAGTCAACCAGATAAGGGTGAGAGCTAACACTAACTTCACCCACCCCCTCCTCCTTTTACAATACCTTAGCATGTTTTTTAGCGCCGGCCATGGCGGTAACAGCTCCGACACTCATAGGAATTCTATGAATGTCAGAGCTGTTAACTGCTATGGCCAGCGCTAAAAACTGTGCTATGGTTTTGTGAAAAGGTGGGGGTAGGATAGATAGGGTATAAGAAACCAAACTAAGGAACGGGTATATAGACTTTTGCCTTGCTGTGATATACAGTAGAATTTCTTTATCTGAGCCATAAATGAACTCAGAAATTTATCTAAAAAGATATGAAAGTGTTGCATTAGCGTATAAGAATCTTCATTGGTTATCGGCAAATTAAGTTTAATTCAGCTTGCACAGTTCATCGTATATTACAGACTAGCTCTTCAGATAATCTGATTTGCTTTTTTTTCTCATTTGCATTATTCTTCCAGCAGATTATGTGGTACTTTATTACTACATTTTCCACAGATTAGAGGAGTACGGTATAAACAACAGCTCAACCCCTCTTTTGCTTACACTACCATTACAATTTGGAATAATCTACATGTTTACATTAGGACTGAAATCAATTACTTCAAGTTTCATTAAAATTTGAAACCCTTTTTTATGACTTGTAATATTCATGGTATGATAATTTAATTATTGGGTATGATAATTGAATTATTGATTGCTTCTGTATTCTCCTGTAGATTTTACAGCTTCTTCGGATGTAAATCGCTTTTAACCTTTATGGATGTTGGGCATGATTAAGAAGGGAATCGCAAGTAGATCGGCTAACGTCATAATGCCGCTTTACAGAGCAATGGTCAGGCCACACCTAGAGTATTGTGTCCAACACTGGTCTCCCTACCTAAAAAAGGATATAACCCTGCTGGAAAGGGTGCAGAGGTGAGCTACAAAGCTAGTAAAAGGTATGGGAAATTTGAGCTACAAAGAATGCCTCAGGAAACTGAGTATGTTCACCCTTGAGAAGAGAAGAATGCGTGGAGATATGATAGAGACTTTTAAAATACTAAAAGGATTTGATAGAATCCAGCAAGACGTATCGTTATTCACGTTGTCAAATGTGACTTGGACAAGAGGTCTTGTACTGAAATTGAGAGGCGACAGGCCCAAGACAAATGTAAGGAAGTTCTGTTTCGCACAGCGAGTGGTGGACGCTTGGAACGCTCTCCCAGAGGAGATTGTGACGGAGACTTCCATTATAGGATTCAAGGGCAAGTTGGATGCATACCTCCTTGCAAATTACATTGAGGGATATAGGTAAACAAGGTCTCATCTGGGAACACCTAGGTCTTCATTAGGAAGTGCCTAGTTGGGCCTCCGCGTGTGCAGGTCACTGGACTGGATGGACCAAGGGTCTGATTCGGTGAAGGCATTTCTTATGTTCTTATATTAATAAATTGTGTATTAGATTAGATTCGATTTATTATCTTTTCCAGTGTGTACAAGTCATAGCAACTGTAGAGACTCATACTTCCTCTACATCTCTACACAAATAAGGGAATAAGCTCACTAAGGGGCTTTATCACTATAGTTTGCGCTGGATTTTACTAAACAGCACCTGAAGTTAGACGCTTAGATTGGTGTACCTAGCTGATCTAGGCACCTAACTTAGTTTTCTTAAATTGGCTTAATTGGCACTGATAACTGAAAGTGCCCTTAAAAAACCAATTTAAAAAATATATTAATTAGCCAGTAGGCACCTACCGAGGCATCTAGCAACAAGCAGGCATGATTAGGGGCAGATTCAGGGTGGATATTGTGGGCGGTTTGACTTAGGTGCCAGTAGACGCCTAACTTACGTGCACTCATTTAGTCCAAGAAAACCCTGGCCTAAATGGCAGTGTGCTAAAGTATCACAGTAACCTATGGAACTTTGTGCGACTAAGTGCTTTGAAAATATGCTTCTAAGTAGAGAATGATACAGTGACAAAATTCATCACCGTTCCCGTCCCCGCGGATAACCGCGGGAAATAATCCCATGTCATTTTCTAGTGTCTATTTCAACCTCGGTCCTTCTACACCAGCATTCTTCAAAGCAAAGCTTGCGGGTCAGTAGTTGTGGCCATTCATATTCTGATTCTTAAGTGAGCCAAGGATAATGAAGCCATTGTGACATCACTGATGTGATTGGCTCTTAGGCACTGGTGACATCACAATATCTGCTCTGGATACCAGAGACTGTCATTTTCTAGTGTCTATCTCAACTTCAATCCTTCTACACCAGCATTCTTCAAAGCAAAGCTTGTGGGTCAGTGGTTGTGCCCAATTATACTCCGATTCTTCCCTCTCTCCTTAAAGAATGACATGAAGATGGTTTCCCGCGGTTATCCGCGGGGACAGGAATGGTGATGAATTTTGTCACCGTGTCATCCTCTACTTCTAAGCTTTCAACACCTACCAGTGCCTACGATTGTTAGGCGCCGGTATGCACAATTCTATAAATGGCACCTAGCAGATGATTAATAATTGCGCTCAACAGTGCCTAGCGGCTAGGTGCTGTTTACAGAATTGGGGCCTAAATCCTGAAGCCCATTTCATACCTATTGCATTTAGCACGCACTAATTCTGTTAGCGCACGCTAAGCTTTAATAAAAGGGCCCCAATTACTCTAATACCACATCAGTGCAAAGGCAAAATAATTTCCTTGTAACACCTTAAAATGCTATTTTCGTCAAGGCTGGAAGACGGCGTCAAAATGGCAGATGGTGTTTAATGTGAGCAAGTGCAAAGTGACGCATGTGAGAAAGAGAAACCCAAACTGTAGCTACATGATGCTGGGTTCCACGTTAGAAGTCATTGCACAAGAAAAGGATCTTGGTGTCATCGTTAAGGATACGTTGAAACCTTCAGCTTAATGTGCGGTGGCTAAGAAAGAAATAGAATAATAATAACTTTATTCTTTTATACCACCATAACCAAAAGTTCTAGGCGGTTTACATTAAAAAGAGCTGGACAAGCAGCGAAATACAATAATACAGTAAAAAATACAAATATTTGTAAAATAGAATTTCAATAATAAAACTCACTAAGTAATAAACTTATCGAACAAAGTGGTCTCAATTAATTTCCGAAAACTGCAATAGGATAACATAGCTTGCTGAATACATTTACCTAACCGAGATTGTTAGGAATTATCAGGAAAGGAATAGAAAACAAAGATGAAAATGTTATAATGCCCTTGTATCACTCTATGGTATGGCCACACCTCAAATACTGTGTGCATTTCTGGTCACCTTGATATAGCGGAAATAGAAAAGGTACAGAAAAGGGTGACAAAAATTATAAAAGGGATGGGAAAATTCCCTATGAGGAAAGGCTAAAGCAGCTAGACCTCTTCAGCTTGGAGAAGAGATGGCTCAGCGGGGGGAGGGGGGCATAAAATACTGAGTGAAGTGGAAAGGCATATTTATTTTATTTATTTTTTTAAATATCTTGTCCGCTTGAAACCTAAGCGGATTACAACAAGACAAACACAAAATGTTTCACATAATCTTCATAACAAGACAAATTACATTAAATAACCATACTACATCACTCCCATTGGGTTCTAGAAAATTCACGCTCCTGTTTTTCTTAGCTGTTTCAATTCGTTTACTCACCAGAGAGATTAGACTAACAAGGCCTGTAGTTCCCAACCTTCTCCTTACTTCCGCTTTTGTGGAAAGGAACCACATTGGCTGTATCCAGTCCAAACTTTTGAAAGGGGCCCTTTAAAGAAAGCTTTTTATAGGATGTACAAGACCGAGGTACTGTAATGCAATCCAGATTTATTGGAATATTTTTTGCACAGAAAAAGCCACCTAATTTGATGTTTGATATATAAAAAGATTAGTGGGTATGTATGCAGTGGGAAAAAATGACAAGCTGTGGTGAGTAAATGTGTGGAAAAAGAAGGTACTCAGCACAGTAATTTCATAGGAAAGGGAAGGAAGGGACAAACTTGGACGGTTCATGTAAAAGATGAACAGTTTATTAGTGTGATCTCATTTTTGAATAAAAAACTTGAAATTTTATGTAAAAAATAAATAACATATGTTAAATTTGCATACTATACAGGATGCATAATATTAGACCAGCGTTCTTTTAATATAGGCCCCATGAGTCAATGATGGCCTCTGTAGACATCTACTTATGTCACAATCTTCTGGTTTTCTTTTGTTCTTCTCAACAGCATTAGCGGTCATCACATGGGGCAGGTGGGGAGCACACGAAGCATTATGATCTTGAGTACCTGAATATAAAAACCGCTTAGATAATCTCCATTGATAGGCGGTATATAAGCAACCAATAAATTTGGAAACTTAAGGTGACCAAAAGGTAGAAGGCTGCTTGGGTGCATAGGGAGTGGAGTGGCCATCAGGAAAAAGGAAGTGATAATGCTTCTGTGTGTATCTTGTGAGACCTCATTTAGACTGTACAAATTTGGAGACCGCACCTTCGGAAAGATATAAACAGGATAGATCAGTGGTCTTTGTCATAAAGCATATGGAAGACAAGCAGACCAAAGGGAAACAGCAATGCAGGCCAAAGATCAACAAAAGTATAGTGAGCCACAGATGGAACAATGAGGCAGAATCAAGGATCACAGGAAGCAAATTATACTGAAGGGCCTGAAATGTCCCTTGTTTACTGGTGTATGCAGGACAGCCTGGCCGCCCTGTAAAAATTAGGTTAAACAAACATAAATCACGTATCAATGGAGAGGTGTTTCAAGCTCCTTTGGTACAACACTGGCATGATAAGAATCATCAAGTTCAGGATATTAAATGGAGGATTAGAGATGTAGTAAAAATGGGGAGGGAGGGTGGCAACTGTGAAAAGATTTTAAATTTTAAAGAACAGTTTTGGATTTTCATTTTAAATACGTTGACTCCCTTTAGTCTAAACATCGAGATTGAGTGGATGTGGCTAATTTAGATCAGCCTAGTCCATGATTGGTGGGTTGGGATAAATGACATCATAAGAGGGAGATTTAAAAGTCCATTGAATATGCCAGAACCATTGCATGTCCAGAAATTTGGGGACATACAGTGAGAAAAGGCAGTAAAAAAGGAGTGAAAGTTTGTAAAATAGGTGGGTAAGATAATGATTTGAAGTAAAGAAAATGATTAATCTGTCTTTTGTATAGGGGAAGTCCTTGAAAAAGTCACTTATGTTAGACAATACAATGAAACCTTCCACTTAATGTGTGGCGGCAGCCAACAAAGCAAACAGGATACTAGGAATTATTAAAAAAAGGGATGATTAACAAGACTAATAATGTTATAATGCCCCTGTATTGCTCCATGGTGCGACCTCATCTGGAGTATTGCGTTCAATTCTGGTCTCCTTATCTCAAGAAAGATACAGCGGTACTAGAAAAGGTTCAAAGAACAGCGAACAATATGATAAAGGGGATGGAACTCCTCTCGTAGGAGGAAAGACTAAAAAGGTTAGGATTCTTCAGCTTAGAAGGCAGATATGATTGAAGTCTACAAAATCCTGAGTGGAGTAGAACAAGTACAAATGGTTGATTTTTCACTCCATCAAAAATTACAAAGACTAGTGGACACTCGAAGTTAAAACCAATAGGAGCAAATTTTTTTCACTCAGAGAATAGTTAAGCTCTGGAACGCTTTGCCAGAGGTTGTGGTAAGAGCGGATAGCATAGCTGGTTTTAAGAAAGATTTGGAAAATTTCCTGGAAGAAAAGTCCATAGTCTGTTATTGAGAAAGACATGGGGGAAGCCACTGCTAGTGCTGGATCGGTAGCATGGAATGTTGCTACTCCTTGGGTTTTGGCACCTGGATTGGCCGCTGTGAGAACGGGCTACTGGGCTTGATGGACCATGGGTCTGACTCAGTAAGGCTATTATTATGTTCTTATGTTCTTTTGGGGCCGTAAAACTTTTATGTGGTCCTGGCTGAATATTGGCCAGCCCGTATAAGCTCTGGCAAGCCAGGCTTCTCACACTTATGCCCTAATATTCAGTGTTGGTCACCGGACATGTACTGAATATTGGGGTATCAATTAGCCAAATGCTGGCTGAATATCAGCTCCAACTACCGTATTCTTGCCCAAGGTAACACCTTTTAAAAGTAGCTCATGTTGATAACTTTGCCCTTAAGATAGCAGTGGAAGAGGTGCTAAGAGCAGCCTCCTTTTTCTTCCTGGAGAGTAAGACCCTCTAACTTAGGCAGAAGTAGCCAGCCAGGTCACTTCTCACCAAATAGTAGAGCCTAACTCAGTTGAATGCATTAGCATTGTAAAGGGTGCCGCCTTGGCAGAAGCAGGGACAGTACCTCTCCTCTTCCCCTCCCCCAACCTCTTCAAATCCTCACTGGCCACAAGCAGTATCTCATCCACTGCTCACATGGACCTTATTCTTCCCTCTAATACCACTTCCTGTTTACAGGGGACCAGGAAGTGACATCAGAGGGAAGGATGAGGCCAGTGTAAGAAACGGGTAAAAGATGCTGCTTATAACCTACTGAAATTTGAAGAGGTACAGGGGGCTCATGGTGCAGCAATGGTGGGTACCTCCACCACAGTTGCAAACCTCCTCACTATGCCATCGATGGTATGGTTGGCCTAGTCACAAGGAGGCAGGATAGAGCTGGCAGACAGCTTTTCAAGACATGATAGGCCTCAGGATAAAACTCAGAGAGAAGGGAACAGTCACCTAGCTTGCTCACCTATGGTTAGATGGGAATGTCCATAGATTGTCACAATGGCTCAGGTAGGGTTCCTTAGTCCATCTACCTTTATCTAATAAGGACAGTAAGAGTGGTGTTTCTTTATGTGCTATGGATTGGTGGGGAGATTGTAGCAATGGGAATAGTGTTATGAATTATTCTGCAGCTGAGCTTTATTACAAACCCTCTTGCATTGCTAGCTTTAAACTAAACTCCTGCTATTGTTTTGAGCTTTGCTTTCAGTACTGCAGAACATGAAGCAGAAAACATAGCTAGTCTTAAACTGTATTGGTGAATAATAGAAAAGGCTCAAGAGCTCCATGGATGTAATTACTGGGGGATTACATAGTTTTTCAGGAAACCTCTGGGCACGTTTGAGCTAAGAAAGCAAACATCTACAAATACGGCAGATTAAGAGATGTTCATGCCAATAGCATTTCTCTCCAAAATTGCAGGCACTGAGCAACCACAGGAAAAAAAAATCTTACCTCACTATGATTAAGAGGATGTCTAGACTGAGAATACTCGAGCAAGTTTGAAACTGTGTAAGAAGTGACTGGAAAGGGTCTAAATTCCTGTATTCTATGGAAAGTTCTTACATCCGGTGGTATGGTTAGAGAGCTGCTGATAGACTCAAGCCACCGGAAGTTTTGGCAGTGAAGAGAGAAGTGTTCCCGCTGATCTCCTTCAGTGCCTGGTCTAATAATACTGTACATGTGGTCAGCACATTTAGACCTAGTCAGCCAGAGCTGAGGTTTGGAGAAGGGGTACTTTCATTGCACCAAAACTCTCATCTTAAGACCTGTTTATCTTCACAGAGCCAAAAACTGTATCTTGGTTAAAAATTGACTCTCTGTCCTTGATGGTCTGAACTGTGGATATAACAACAGCTGCAATTAATTTTTGGTTAATGAGGACCTGGATTTTTAAGCACGTTTGCCAATTTTAGTTAACAGCAATCTCATAGTTTCATGTGCCATCTTGAACCAGAAGAAATGAGTAGCCTAGTGGTTAGAACTACAGCCTCAGTACCTTAAGGTTGTGGGTTCAAGCCCTGTGCTGCCCCTTGTGACCCTGGGCATTTCACTTAATCTTCCATTGCTCCAGGTATGTTAGATAGATTGTGAGTCTACCAGGACAGATAGGGAAAAATGCTTTAGTTCCTGAATATAAACTACTTAGACAACCTCCATTGATAGGTGGTATATAAATAAATTATATTACAAAAGCCTGGGTTTAAAGTTTAAACTAAAGAATGACACAGGGACAAATTTGACCCCATCTCAGCAATCCTGCCAAGCAGAAAAACTGCTGAGGGGGCCAATAGCAAAATATCAAACAGCATGAAAGGGATTTAAAATAGACTTCACCCATGATAAGAATAACTTCTTCTGTAGGTCTTCACAAAAATCACTAAAGTAGAGATCAGTGCAAAAACAGTCTTGATATTTAAAGCTTTTAAAAGCTTTAAATATCAAGGAACAAAAAAAATGGGTTTATATTTTAAATTCCCTTGCACCGGAGGGACTTAATGAGGAAATAGATTGGATGTCCCTGGTGTAATTATTGTTCAGCGAGGCTGTTTTTGCCCTAGGAGCAGAATAGTCTACTGTAAGGAACTTTTTGTCAGGTGTACCGGTAAATGTATGCAGCTGAACACATATGCATAACAACCAACATTTGAAAATGATTGGGGATGCCAAACACAATACAGAGTTTTCCTCCCTAGACACTTATGAAGTAGGGTTACCATACAGCTCCAGAAAAAAAGGAGGATGGATTGAGACATCCGGGTTTTACTTCCATTGCTCTCAATGGAAGTAAAACTCAGATGCCTCTATCTGTCCTTCTTACTTCCATTGCTTTCAGTAGAAGTAAGACCCGAATGTCTCAATCTGTCCTCCTTTTTCTAGAACTAAATATAACAGGAGATTCAATTGAATAAATCAGAATGTATACCTAATAAATTGAATAAAGATTTTAGTAGCTGGACATCGTTCACACCTCATATATCAAAAACCTTCAGGCTCCACACTCTTAATAACACAACATATGAAAAAATAATGTAGACAGAAAACAACGGAGAAAAATGAACCTCAATTGTGAGAGGCCAGGACTACACAAGTGCCTGAACCCATTCACATCATCACGGGTTCATAAAAAAACTCCGTGTACATTTAAATAATTCTCATTCATACGTTTTGTCAAAAACTCTTTTCTCTTTTTCAAACTTTTTTGTGTGTGAACCCAGTCAGTAGTATTACTAATCTATTTTTCAGGGTGAACCAGAACCAAGCTAACTAAAGAATTATTTATGAGGGCAACAGCTCAACTTCACAGGTGTAAATAATTGTAGAAGCCTGAAAACACTGCCAACAATGAGAGCAAAAAACATTCACTCATCTGGAAAAAAGATGGTTCTGACGATTCTTCAAGTCATGTCCCAACAGAAAAGTCCTTCTGTTTCTCCTACAAGGCTACTTCAGGGGAGTATTACATTATCCAGAATTTTCACCTCTACCAATATAGTCCATATAAAGCTGGCTCCTCTCCAAAATGGTTCTGGGACTGTGAGACGCGCCCGGCTCGAACAAAAAGCCGAACGAACCGGGCGTCATGACGTCATCACGAAAAACGTGATGCGTGATAAGCTAAACACCAGCCAATCCAAAATCTCAAATTCTGTTCTTCCAGCTTCAAAATGCATCACGAAAACAGAAACAAAACAAAACAAAAACAGAAGAAACAGACCCGGGAATGAAATACTTCATAAAAATGGTTGCCATTCGTGTACAGTATTCAAACCTTCAGGTTCTAATGTTTGCAACCGATTAATCCACTGCTGTTCTTTCTGCCACAGTACTCTTCTTATATCGCCTCTCCTCAAAGATGTTATTAATTTTTCTATCACATAACATTTCAAATTTTCAAACTTATGATTTTGTTGAACACAGTGAGTGACTATAGGGGCCGTTAATTTGCTAGTATTCAGGCAACTTTTATGTTCTGTCATTCTTACTGTCAACGTTCGTGATGTTTGGCCCACGTATAACAGGTCACATGGACACTGAAGAACATATATAATGTTTGTTGATTGACATGTAGAGGTGTGACGTAAATTATAACTCTTGCCAGTTTTCGGATTAATAAACATGGAAGTTGCAACCATAATATTACAATTGGAACAATGGCCACAAGGACCTTTTTCTAGAGCCATATGGTAACCCTACTATGAAGGAACTTGTTAAATATTGGGAGTGCTCGGCACCCACAGAGCTAGCTCCTAAGTATGTATGTGTGCATTTTATAATCCAACCTATGAAGACATGTGAGAGTAAAGCTCAGTGTTATAAGAAATAGATAACCACTGGCTATCACCGCTGAGGTATTACATATAAAATTGGAGGCATTTATACACTGTTCAGGTCTTATTACGTGGTTATTGGACTTTAAGAAACCTGACAGAAGATAAGAAGTACCAGAATAACATGATTATTTGATAACTTATTAATAATATATTTCATGACAGGAGTTCCCCCCTACAATTGCTAAATGCCTGCATTTAGACTGTGCAGTGATGGTCTTAGAAAGATACCGAGCTGGGTGGAGCCCATGTATTTTGGACCAAGTTTCAAAAAAATTGGAGAACCAGTGTGGTTATTTATGTCCCAATGAGCATGCAGTTGGATCTTAAATTATTAATTACTATTGGGGGAGAGGATTAATTTGTGGTTGAAAGGGAAGGTGAGATAAATTCTATCCAAGTCTGGTATAAGAATGCAACCAGACCTGATGAGGTCTGGATTATTGGAGCAATTAGGAGAGAAGAATTATACATGGGGGGAAGGGAGTTTAAAATACAATATCTGTTGCCCGAGTTGTATTATTGCTAATATCTTCAATTGTATCATACTTATAATATAGTTACAGCAGTTGAATGGAGTATAATGGTTAGTGCAGTAAATTGTGTTCCTGAGGAACTGGGTTCAATTCCCATTGCAGTTCCTTGTGACCTTGGGCAAGTTACTTAACCCTCTATTGTCCCAGGTGCAAAAACTAGGAACAAAATGTACCTGTATATAATGTGTACAACACTGCATACAGTGGTTAAAAAGCCACAGTCTCAGCACCCTGAGGTTGTGGGTTCAAACCTATACTGCTCCTTGTAACCCTGGGTAAGTCACTTAATTCCCCCCATTGCCCCCGGTACATTAGATAGATTGTGAGCCCAGGACAGAAAGGAAAAAATGCTTGAGTAACTGAATAAATTCATGTACCGTATTTTCGCGGATATAACGCGCACCTGTGTAAAACGCGCACAGGGGTATAGCGCGCAGAAATCACGATGATATGTACCAAAACTTTTCTATACCGCGCTCAGGCATATAACGCGCATGATGCCCGACGCTCCTTTCGCCCGCCCTGACTTTCCGTGCGCTGTCCCGACTCTCCGTTCACCCCCCCTGACTTCCGTGCACTGCCCTGACTTTCCGTGCGCTGTCCTGACTCTCCGTTCACCCCCCCTGACTTTCCGTGCACTGTCCCCCCTTGAAGTCCTGTCCCCCCTTGAAGGTCTGTCCCCATCCTGAAAGCCTGATGCCCCCCCCCGACGTCCGATACATCCCCCCCCCCCGGCAGGACCACTCGCACCCTCACCCCGAAGGACCGCCGACTCCCCAACAATATCGGGCCAGGAGGGAGCCCAAACCCTCCTGGCCACGGCGACCCCCTAACCCCACCCCGCACTACATTACGGGCAGGAGGGATCCCAGGCCCTCCTGCCCTCGACGCAAACCCCCTCCCCCCAACGACCGCCCCCCCCCAAGAACCTCCGCCCGTCCCCCAGCCGACCCGCGACCCCCCTGGCCGACCCCCACGACACCCCCACCCGCCTTCCCCGTACCTTTGTGTAGTTGGGCCAGAAGGGAGCCCAAACCCTCCTGGCCACGGCGACCCCCTAACCCCACCCCGCACTACATTACGGGCAGGAGGGATCCCAGGCCCTCCTGCCCTCGACGCAAACCCCCCTCCCCCCCCAACGACCGCCCCCCCCAAGAACCTCCGCCCGTCCCCCAGCCGACCCGTGACCCCCCTGGCCGACCCCCACGACCCCCCCACCCCCCTTCCCCGTACCTTTGGAAGTTGGCCGGACAGACGGGAGCCAAACCCGCCTGTCCGGCAGGCAGCCAACGAAGGAATGAGGCCGGATTGGCCCATCCGTCCTAAAGCTCCGCCTACTGGTGGGGCCTAAGGCGCGTGGGCCAATCAGAATAGGCCCTGGAGCCTTAGGTCCCACCTGGGGGCGCGGCCTGAGGCACATGGGCCAAACCCGACCATGTGTCTCAGGCCGCGCCCCCAGGTGGGACCTAAGGCTCCAGGGCCTATTCTGATTGGCCCACGCGCCTTAGGCCCCACCAGTAGGCGGAGCTTTAGGACGGATGGGCCAATCCGGCCTCATTCCTTCGTTGGCTGCCTGCCGGACAGGCGGGTTTGGCTCCCGTCTGTCCGGCCAACTTCCAAAGGTACGGGGAAGGTGGGTGGGGGGGTCGTGGGGGTCGGCCAGGGGGGTCGCGGGTCGGCTGGGGGGGCGGTCGGAGGTTCTTGGGGGGGGGCGGTCGTTGGAGGGAGGGGGGGTTGCGTCGAGGGCAGGAGGGCCTGGGATCCCTCCTGCCCGTAATGTAGTGCGGGGTGGGGGTAGGGGGTCGCCGTGGCCAGGAGGGTTTGGGCTCCCTCCTGGCCCGATATTGTCGGGAAGTCGGCGGTCCTTCGGGGGGGGGGATGTATCGGACGTCGGGGAGTCGGCCGGGCAAGAGGGCTTGGGCTCCCTCTTGCTCCGATCGTGGATGCGGGTGCGGGTGGGAGCGCGTGCGAGCGGTCGTTCGGGGTGGGGGTGCGAGCGGTCCTGCTGGGGGGGTGAATCGGGCGTCGGGCGGGGTGGGAACTATGTTTAAAAACTTTTCTATACCGCGCTCAGGCATATAACGCGCGAGGGGTATGCGCGGTAGGTAAAATCGCGTATAACGCGCGCGTTATATCCGCGAAAATACGGTAAACCATTCTGAGCTCCCCTGGGAGAATGGTATAGAAAATTGAATAAATAAATACTATAGAAATGATTTGTAGGTATTGTCTTGACAACTAAATACAAATATTATTTATTTTAAAACTATACAAATATTTCACAATTCCACACATCCTTCACCCAAACATGCCCTCACCAATATTGCCATAGCATGTTTGTATACAAGGGGTCATGATTGAAGTCTACAAAATCCTGAGTAGAGTAGAACAGATACAAGTGGATCGATTTTTCACTCCATCAAAAATGACAAAGACTAGGGGACACTCAATGAAGTTCCAGGGAAATACTTTTAAAACCAATTGGAGGAAAACATTTTCACTCAGAGAATAGTTAAGCTCTGGAACGCGTTGCCAGAGGATGTGGTCAGAGGATGTCGTAAGAGCAGATAGCATAGCTGGTTTTAAGAAAGGTTTGGACAATTTCCTGGAGGAAAAGTCCATAGTCTGTTATTGAGAAAGACATGGGGGAAGCCACTGCTTGCTCTGTATCGGTAGCATGGAATATTGTTACTCCTTGGGTATTGGCCAGGTACTAGTGACCTGGATTGGCCACCGTGAGAATGTGCTACTGGGCTTGATGGACCATTGGTTTGACCCAGTAAGGCTATTCTTATGTTTTTATTTATGAGACCTTTATATGCAGATACAACCATATGCATGTAAAAAGCCTTTATAAAGTTACCTTCAATAATTATATTTATATGGGGCTGCTGATGCATCTTGTTACATATTTTAAGAAACATTTAGAGGCTACATGCTCCATTCTCCTCACTTAGGGCTTTTGGAACTGCCCCCATCATCAGTGTTTTGTTTAGCAGCAGCTAGGGACAGAGCAAGCAGTTACATTGGTTCTCAATTACTGAATTTCCATCCCGTAGATCTAATAGAGGAAAATACGTTTCTACAGTTTAGAAAAAAGTTCAGAACCTTGTTTTTCCAACAAACATATGGAGGTTGATGGGCCATTTAACTGTACAAACCATTCAGGGAAATGGCACATGCCTCATCCAAAAAAAACAGCAGCAGCAGGGAAAGAGTGATTGGAAATCATATCTGGCTGTAAAGGGTCCTGGAAGAAACTGGAGGGTGGATGTAGGGAGAAACCTAGAAGTTTTTACCATTGCTGGAGATCAAAATCTCAATTCTACATCACTGCAGTCCCAGGGCAAAGCTGGTCCTGACTTCTGTTTATTAATGAGTTGCTCTGTGTCACAGAACTAAACTTGAAATAGAAGTATGCAGTCAAAAAATGTTATTCTGTTCAGCTTCCTGGGGTTTTTTTTTAAGGGGGGGATTTTTCAGTTTTCTTTTGTTTTTGATTTTAAAAGGGTTTTTTTTTTTCTTTTTGGTGTACTTTTGGTATGGTTGCTGGCTGCCCAAATAGTTAAAAAAAAGACTTGCAACAAGCCACTCACAACCCCAATCACACACTCAATCAGTCCCCCATCACAACTCAAACCACATGATCATCACCTTTCTCACCCAGCCTCCTCTAATCTCTGCCTAAGTGTTGGTATCACTCCACCCCCCTTTCCAGCTGTCAGCATCACCTCTTCACCCATTCTCAGATGTCAATATCATCCTCCCCTTGAAAAAGGCCGTTGATCTTCCCACTGATCCCAGCTCTGGATCTTACTTAGGTCCCTGATACTCTAGTAAGAGTAGGAATGACATGAGGGAAGCCACTGCTTGCCCTGGATCGGTAGCTGGAATGTTGCTACTATTTGGGGTTTTGCCAGGTACTAGTGACCTGGATTTTCTATCATGAAGATGGGATACTGGGCTAGATGGACCATTTGTCTGACCCAGTAAGGCTTATGTTCTTATGATTCTATGTTGTCCTGCTCATTGTCATACTTCATTCATAATGGTGCTCTTCATTCCTTGTGGCCGTCTTGTGGTACTATGGGTAAGTGGCCAAATAAGGACATTTTACCTTGACTTGGTGGCTCGATCCCTAATGACAATATTGCAAGATTACGGCTGGAGGTCAGAGGCACCATTTTGAACCTGGTGCAGTAATGAGCAGGAGCGACTAGAGATCATTCTTTCTCTGACTAGAAGACTAGGGACCATGGTAAGAACCAGGATTGGGATCTTGGACTCCCTCCTGCAGTCTCAAAATCAGCCCCATTAGGAGTAAAGAAAGCAGTTTCCAGAAGTAACCACACTGAGGAAAGTCTGTGGTTACTGTTAATGCTTCTACCGCATGTACTTTTCCCTTGAAAATAATATTTGGCCTCGGTGGTGTAGTAAGGAGGATGCGAGGGAGGGGGCAGTTCGCCCCCCAGGTGTGGTCTTCCTAAGGGCCCTTCTTCTCCTCTCTGCCCCCCCCACCACATACACACTCTTCTCCTTGCCACACAAGCGCACCCCTTGCCTTCCCCCATACCTTTTTTACTTCCCCGGCACGAGGTTGCTGCCTGCATTGGCATCAGTGCTCTCTCTGATGTCACTTCCGGGACCCACGCCTAGGAAGTGACATCAAAGGGCGAGCCAACACCAATATGCCACGCCAGAAATGTAAAAAAAGGTACAGGGAAAGGGAAGGGACATGTGCGGCAGGAGGGGGGCAGTGAAGAGGATGGAGAAGAGCAACACCACCCAACCTTGCTACGCCACTGCTTGGCCTAAATATGATCCTGGGACTTTGTACCTGGCTTAAAACCCCTCATTGTTGATCTCCATCAATACTATGATCTGGGCTAAAGCTGTTTTAAAATACTGAACAATCTGACATCGGTAGTTTTGGCTACCAAATTATTCCCCCCCCCCCCTTTTTTATGAAGTCGCATTAGACCTTTTTTATCGTCGGCTGCAACAGTAAAATCTCCAATGCTCATAGACTTCCTATGAGCGTCAGAGCTAATACCATTGCAGTTGGCAATAAAAAAAAGCCTAACGTGGCTTCATAAAAGGGGGTCTATATTTTATCAACCAATTACAGCTGTGAGTTTGCAAAGGTAGTGACACTGGATGTGCCTTCATTTAAATCAGTGTGACTAGAAGAGTATAGAAATGCCATATTGAGAGGGGACATGATCGAAACATTCAAGGTACTGAAGGGAATAGACTTAGTAGATAAGGACAGGTTGTTCAGCCTCTCCATGGTAGAGAGAACGAGAGGGCGCTCTCTAAAGTTAAAAGGGGATAGATTCCGTACAAACGTAAGGAAGTTCTTCTTCACTCAGAGAGTGGTAGAAAACTGGAACGCTCTTCCGGAGTTTGTCATAGGGGAAAACACCCTCCAGGGATTCAAGACAAAGTTAGACAAGTTCCTGCTGAACCAGAACATACTCAGGTAGGGCTAATCTCAGTTAGGGCACTGGTCTTTGACCAGAGGGCCTCCGTGTGAGCGGACTGCTGGGCAAGATGGACCACTGGTCTGACCCAGCAGCGGCAGGTCTTATGTTCTTATGTAAGGCTAGAGCAGGATATGAAAGCTTTTAAAAAGATTCCAGGTAGGACATGAATATGGAAAATGATTATGTAATTAATGTCAGTGATTGTTGGGTTCCTGTTTGTGTTTGTAATAGATTTTTATATGTATGTAATTTTTGTAAACTGCTGCAAGTATTAGAGTGGTGTTATATAAATGTATTAAAATCATATCAAACCTGTATAAATGACTTCAGAAAATTTCCCCAACTTTGGATAAGTTTTTTTGCTTTGTTTCACACATTTAATTTTTTTTTTTTTTTTTTAATGTACATGCAT
The DNA here is from genome assembly GCF_902459505.1 of Geotrypetes seraphini. NCBI lineage: Eukaryota > Metazoa > Chordata > Amphibia > Gymnophiona > Dermophiidae > Geotrypetes > Geotrypetes seraphini. The sequence goes on along the minus strand of NC_047084.1, from coordinate 337,144,327 downwards.
TGGCATATTTTAATTAATGCACGTTAACTATATGTTGGCCCACATTGAAAAGATTTGGCATGCAATAATTTTTTAAGCTGTGCTTATTAACTAAGACCAGACTGACAAATGTGCATCCCTAATATTACTAGTCCCTGCGCTCAGTCTAACTGGGCGAAAAAAAAAGACTTCCCGAAACCCAGATGTGTTCTACATTGGTACAAACCAAAAATCAAATACTATGGAAGTATATATCAAATATTGAGCATACAAACTATAAACGCTGTGATAAGACCACAAACTTGTTATTATGCCATGACACGGTCTCTGAGGCATGGCATAATAACAAGTTTGTGGTCTTATCACAGCGTTTATAGTTGGAAGTAACTTTGTATGCTCTTTCTACATTGGTACACCCATTTCAAAAACAAATCCTGCTGTGCAAAACGTAGCTGTGGTGTCACTTTGTTGCTCTTAGGATTTCCGGTAAACAAGCAATAAATGTTTTTCCATCAAATGTATTTCCACTTCCGAGGTTAAGATTAGTTGGCCTATGCCAGTGAGAGGTGAATCAACCAAGTCTTCAGACTTCTGAGCTAGGCAAACATTTCTCATATTCATTCTGGTCTCTTCCCCACCCCTCTCACCCCAGCTCCTTCATTTTACTTTCTTGTTCTTCCACCAACCACATCAATTTTAGCAATCTTCTCAGATTTTCAGGTTATCCCAGTAAACAGCCATGAGATCTGTATCATGCTTATTCATTGAGATAACCTAAAAACCTGAGGGGACTGGCATCCAAAAGGATAGAGGTTGTCTATTCCCAGTCAGTATCACTTTCTAGAAATTGACAGTGTTACTGATGCTGTATAAACACATGTATATTCTATTTAAAGCATAATGGAAGCCTGAAGACCCAGTTTAAAAGGGCAAAAAAAGTGTAAAATCTCAAAAAACTTACCTGTCATTAAACCGGTCATTAAACTGGTTCCAGCCGGTTTAACGTGCCAATTATCAGAATAACTCACTATGGTCTTTTCCAAGCTTCCTAGCAGTCTACGATTCTGTCATGTAAATGTAGTACAATGAGATCATTAATATTAAAATGGTAGTAAAATAGGCTCATTAATATTTAAATGAGTACTCCAGGCGATTTTCTATCATCGCTGGGTGATTCATTTGCAGGCAAAATTTCTGGCAGTGTCTGAGCTGTCGTAGCCTTACTTTCTGGTCAGTGCCTGAGACTGATTGGTTCAAGCACTGGCAGGAAACTAAGGCTTGACAGCCCAGACCCCACCCCTGCAAATTAAAAAAAAGACCCCTGTACCTTTAAATTAAAGGACAGCAGGAGGGATGCCCACTCTCTCCCCACTCTGGAGTCTCCTAGCAACCCCAACAACCCCCTGCACTTTAAATTGAAGGATGGCAGGAGGGATGCCACCACTGGAGGTCCCACACCCCCTCAACAACCACCTCCCTAAACTTTAAACAGAAAAACGGCAGGAGGGATGCCCACACCCTTCTGCCACTGGGGTCCCCTGACACACACTCCCCCCGACTCCCCCATACACTTTAAATTAAAGGACGGCAAAAGGGATGCCCAGTCTCTCCCAGCACTGGAGGTCCTCCACCTCCCCAACAATTCCCCCTAACATCTCCCCCCCACACTTTAAACTGAAGAACGGCAAAATGGATGCCCACTCCCTCCTGCTGTTGGGATCCCCTGCCTCCCCCTCGATGACACACATCCCCCACCCCCGCACCTCCTCGTACCTTGAAGATGAAGGCTGGCAGGAAGGATGACTACTCCCTCCAGCCAGCAGGCCTGCCTCATCAAAATGGTAGGCCTTCCCCTTCCCGGTGGCTCTAGGTGGCTGGGCCAATCAGAGCCTTAGGCCTCTCCCTAGTGCATCCTGGGAAGGGGATGGCCCAAAATTTTGAAGAGGCAGGCTTGCCAGTTGAAGAGAGTAGGCATCCTTCCTGCCAGTCTTCATCTTCAAGGTGCGGGGGATCATTGGGGAGTGGGCTGTGAAGGTTGTTGTGGGGGTTGTCATGGGGGGTGGGGGGGCAGGAGTGGCGGGAGGGAGTGGGCATCCCTCCTGCTGTCCCTCAGTTTAAAGTGCAAGGGTGTGTCATGGGGTTGTTAGGGGGCAGGAAACCCCAACAGCGGGAAGGACTGGGCATACATCTTGCCATCCTTCAATTTAAAGTGCTATGCACAACTCCTCCCCCCCCCCCCGCCCTCCTTTACTGACCATTCTCCGCACAAATAGCATACATATAAATTGCATGCTATTATGCTAAGAATTGCCTGTAAAAGTAAAATTGCTCCTACTATGGCAACTACATTGACACGCTGAGAAACTTCCTCTCAGTGACAAAAAAACTACATGTCAGCTTGTTCATACAGTTTTGAACAAGTACATCCTTCACAAAGGATTAAATTCCCTGCAAATATTAAAAGGGAAAAAAGTTCCACAGGATAAAATGTGCCTGAAAAAAAACAGGTCAAGGGGACTTTTGCCCATAAGTCACAGGAATTCTAATCCTTGAGCATAAAATATAATATTTCAAAGCAATGCAAGTAAGCTTACTTGCAGACATTAACAAAAAAAAAAAAAATCTGTATGTGCTCTTGGCATGTTTGTAAAAGTTACAGTGAATGGTAGTAAACAGGCCTCGATTCATACTACATTTGGTATAAAGATATCCATAAATGATTGATGGGTAGCTACTGAGTTGTTCCTGTTCTGGAGCCTACGTGATGTCACACAGCAATACCTGTCACACCTGAAAGCTTTCCAAATCTGAGTAGGAGTGTGAAAGAATTTCAATAGGGCAACGGAAACCTCTGACCAACAAAGCAGAAAGAAGGAAAGTTTCCAGAAAACCTTGTGAGTTTTTGCATTACTCATCTGCTAGTGATGTTCACATTAACTCACATGATGACAAGGTGTATCCTGATGCGATTCACATTTTAAAAAAAAAAACAATCTCTGTAGATACGTTTGCTGAAACATTTTCTCTGTAGTGAATCTCTTTTACTGCTGCTTCTCATGCTTATGCTCTGTTTCATGGACCGCCACAATGTGTTAATAAGTTTATTTCTACCACTACCCAGTTCACTCTTTTTGCTGCTTTAATTTTTAATAATAATAAAAGAAACAGCACACATAATTAACAATTTGCCAGGTAAAGAATCGCAACCAAAGAACAGACCAACTATCTTGGGTCACCAATAGAAGACTCAAGTTACACTTCAATTTAGAGTTCCAGGCTATTGTATTTTTCCTGCTAGGAGATCCACCACATAGCCGTTTTTAGGTTTGGTCATTATGGCCTTTTTTCACTTTGTTTATTTCATTTTAAAGGCTTTTTCTCTATTGGTTTATTTTTTCAGGAATAACACATATTACTTTCTCTACTTACAGTATAAAGTGTATACATTGTCACTGAAACCAACTAAAATAAAATGAATCCGTCTCATTTTATTTATTATTTCATTCTGGAACAACATATGGGAAACAAGACTATGGGGCTCATAGTCAAAACTTAAACATGTCTAAAAACCTGCCCAAGTCGGCACTTGAATGACCTAAAAGACAGGTACACCTACCACTGCCTACAATCGGAACGCCGTTTATAGAATTTGCCCCATAGTGATTTGCCTTTCAAAAATGGACATTTTCCCACTATCTACTTCGGACATATGTTTTGATTATGCCCCTCCATATCGTTATACTGTTCATTTCATTTCAAAACAAATGCACAGTCATAGTAACATAGTAAATGATGGTAGATAAAGTAATATTGTTAAAACTACCTTTTACAGGCTGCGTCAAATTCGTTCACTCTCACAATTCTTATGTTCAAAATCTCTTAATATTCTCATTCATTCTTTGGTGATCTCTAAACTTGATTATTGCAATGCCCTTTTTAAGGGCATTTCTCTGAACGAAATAAAACGTTTACAAATTATTCAAAATGCCTCCATTAAACTTATAACTAAAACTAGGAAATTTGACCATGTAACTCCTCTTCTTAGGAAAGCACATTGGCTACCTATAGCTCACCGGATAACATATAAATTATGCATACTTACTTTTAAAACCCTATTTTATAAAACTCCAGCATTCATTTATAAATTATTAATCCCGTATATTCCAATTAGAACGCTGAGATCTAATGAACAAAATCTATTGACGATTCCGTCTCTTAGGGTTGTTAATACAAGACGGCAATTCATTTTTTCAGTCACTGCACCTCAAATTTGGAATTCTCTCCCTATTTATTTAAGGGAAGAACGCAATCTGGAGAAATTTAAGAGTAATCTAAAAACTTTTCTTTTTAAGGATGCTTTTGATAATTAGTTAACAATCTGCTGGTTAAAAAATCCTATCTTATAGAGTTTTTTGGGGGGGTTTTTCCCTGCCTTTTGTTTTTTACCCTAATTGTCTCACTTTTCTTTAAGGAATTTGTATTTCATTCTCCGTTTTCCTTGTGTGTACTGTTTGTTAAGTATGTCTTTTAGTCCGTTTGGATGTAAAATTGTTAACGTACTGTATTGTTCCCCAAAGACTGTAATATTTTTAAAATGTTCATCGCTTAGAAATGTGATTAAGCGATTAATCAAAGATTTTATTAAACTTGAAACTTGACCTGGGTGGTCCATCTGGTCTGCCCAACAGTCACATTCATTCTCAAGGCAACAAATCAGTAATTATTCATTTTACTTGCTAAGTTTCAGTATAAGATGTTTTTCACACACACACACCCCCCCCCCCCCCCGTACTCAGATGATTTGAATGTGATATAAAATACTTATAATTTCTCTTGACCCTTCTTCCCACATTTGGGACAGAGACTGTAGAAGGTTGTCCGGCATCTGCTACACTGCCCCACTGCTGGAGTCACTGTCACAGCTAACTCCAGTTCTCCTCCCCCTCCCAATCCATCTTGCCATATACGTGACACAGATCATAGAAGTCCATCCAACATCATCTTCCTTCCCCACTGCTGGGCTTCTATTTAAGCACCACTCCTGCACATCATAAACGAAGATATAGTTTTTGATCTGTTGAATTTTGTGTCATTACTATCCTCTTTCTATTTAGGGATACTTTGTGTATGATAGATAGATAGATAAATAAATGTGTGTGTGTATGTAAAATATTTGGGCCCCCTATTACTAAGCTGCAGTAAAAGTTTCTGCCACAGCCAGGGGCGTTAAATGCTCCAACACTACTCCGATGCTCCTAGTGGATGCTCTCTTAGGATGGAAAACTGGAAAACTTAATGTGAGATGATTTGCAAATGTCCTGATCTGATGGACTTCTGTCTGAAGTTGAAATCCTGCTTTTACAGGAAGGACTATCAAGCATTGATGAGTGAAAATGACCAATAAATTAGGTTAAGTGTTAAGAAAGGATGGAGGAGGGTTTATGGGTTGGGTTGGTTACTGGTTTAATGTGAGATAAATGTGTGTATTTTTCTTTGTGTTTGTTAATCGTCATGTCAATTCAGAGAGATGATCAATAAATTTGATTAATAATAATAAATCAAAGCAAGCAATTAAGGAAAATCCTTTAAAAAGCCTACATGGTAGCAATATAATCAGAGCTATCAAATCATGGGCAATACCAGTACTTCCCATATCAAGAAACCTCCCAGAAAGAGACCCTGAAACAAGAGGCCTCAAAGAGAAAGGGACTTTCACAGGGTGTGGGGTGAAAAGTAACCCACTGGAAGGAAGGAGGTAGTGCTCTCCAATATAGAGCTAGATTCTATTTGGCTGAGTTTGCTGGTGGCATGAATCCCTCGAGGCAGGTCTGAGTTCCCTGAATAAGCAAGGATCAAAATCAGGGATTGCTGACGAACGTCGGGAGTGATATGAATTCTAGCACTGGCATCCTAAAGGACAAGATAAGTTGTCAGCCAGTCTGCTATTTATTTTTGCAGTATTTTGAATTAGTAATCTCTTAGGACTAAATGACAAGAGGAGAATAATTTTTCTATTTTTTAATTCAATTAATGTTTTATGTCAGAGGGTTGAGAGATATATGATTGAAGGCTGGAACTGATTGATCAGAACCTGGAATAACTGTGCATTATAGGAGGCCCTGTGATCTATTAGTTGATGTAAGTTCTGATGCCTCTCTTCCTCTATTTTTTGAAGCAATATGGGTTCTTGAGTCAATTGGATGCATTAAATTGTATGTTCTAGCATATAGAAAGAAGTTTTGTCCCAATCAGGTCTGTGGTTAATACCAGTACTTCAGCAACATTATGGACTTTGTTGATAACCTTTCGTTGAAATTACTGAAGTCTTCTATTTTAGTAATGTTATGGATTTTTTTAAAATTGTATTGTAAATTTTCTGTTTTAGATTGAGTTTTATTGCATATCTTTTTAGATATATTGTGATGCATTGTATTTGAAGTTTGTAGCTTTGTAAACCACTTAATACATTGTACAAGCAGTATATCAAGAAAATAAATCCAATCCAATCCACCGCAAGTTTAATCAGCTGGAATCAGATCTCGATAACCTCTACAGCAAACCAAAAAATAGACGGCTTCAGCAAGGGAAGATCTTGCTTGACGAACTTGCTGCACTTCTTCGAGGGAGTAAACAGGCAAATAGATAAGGGCTAGATGGTCGACATTGTATAGCTGGATTTTCAGAAGACATTCGACAAGGTCCCGCATGAACGGCTACTTTGAAAAATTGCGAGCCATGGAATCGTGGATAAAAAACTGGTTGTCGGATAGAAAACAGAGAGTAGGGGTAAATGGACAATACTCGGACTGGAAAAGCGTCACGAGTGGAGTGCCCCAGGATTCGGTGCTTGAAAATTGGTACGACGAGCAAGGTGATTAAATTTGTGGATGATACGAAGCTATTCAGAGTAGTGAAGATGCAGAAGGATTGCGAAGACTTGCAACAGGACATAAACAAGGTCGAGAAATGGGCCGCGACATGGCAAATGATGTTTAACGTGGATAAGTGTAAGGGGATGCATGTTGGTAACAAAAATCTTATACACGAATACAGAATGTCTGGTGCAGTACTCGGAGAGACCCCCCCAGGAAAGAGACTTGGGAGTAATGGTCGACAAGTCAATGAAGCTGTCCACTCAATGCGCGGTGGCGAAAAGGGCAAACAGAATGCTAGGAATGATTAAGAAAGGGATCATGAATATACTAGAGAAGGTTATCATGCCGCTGTACTGGGCCATGGTACGCCCCCACCTGGAATACTACGTCCAGGACACGGTACTACTCGAAAGAAGGACATGGTACTACTCGAAAGAGTCCAGAGAAGAGCGACTAAAATGGTTAAGGGGCTGGAGAAGTTGCCGTACTGTGAGAGGTTAGAGAAACTAGGCCTCTTTTCCCTTGAAAAGAGGAGGCTGAGAGGGGACATGATTGAAACATTCAAAATAATGAAGGGAATAGACTTAGTAGATAGAGACAGGTTGTTCACCCACTCCAAGGTAGAGAGAATGAGAGGGCACTCTCTAAAGTTAAAAGGGGATAGATTCCGTACAAACATAAGGAAGTTCTTCTTCTCCCAGAGAGTGGTGGAAAACTGGAATGCTCTTCCAGAGGCTGTTATAGGGGAAAACGCCCTCCAGGGATTCAAGATAAAGTTAGGCAAGTTACTGCTGAACCAGAACGTACGCAGGTAGGGCTGGTCTCAGTTAGGGCACTGGACTTTGACCTAGGGGCCGCTGCGAGAGTGGACTGCTGAGCACGATAGACCACTGGTCTGACCCAGCAGTGGCAATTCTTATGTTCTTATGACTCTGAATATTGCTTTGCACCCTCGTAGTGACTTTGATAGACCATACATTCCGAGAAAAATTGGTGGGTGTGGACTTATTCAGGTAAAATAAATAGCGAAGGGAGATAAACAAGGGCAAACAATGAATTTTATTGAAATTCACATATAATTCACAAGGAAAGACTGTGTGCAGAAATGGAACCTATACTGGAATATAAAAATCAACAGTCCAAAATTAGTTTAGAAAACTGGAAATCAAATCATTCCATGGGCATGTTTTTGAAAGAAAGTGAACAACACCAGGACATAGCAATGACTTAAAAGTGGCACATTAAAGAAAGAAACAGAAGACTGATTTTTGCTACTCAAGAACCATCACTAGGCAGAAAAATCATTGAAGCAAACATAGAAAAGACCAGCAATGTTAGTAAATGCCAACTGTATAGCTGCCATTTTTAGTAGGAGCCGCCAGAGGCAAAAGCGACTGGGATTTGCTCCTGCCTACCTTCCCCATTTGACCACCAAGGACGATCAGGAAGACCTGGAGGGGGTACTGGGATTGAGGAGTACTTCTTTTGCTGGGGTCAGATCCAGAAGGAGGGTTTGGAATAGGGGGGTTTACATCATGTAGGTGCTTCTATTTTGGAAGGTTCCGAGAGGGGGTGAGAACATGGAAGCTACAAGATGTTACTTGGGAGCTATGTGGATATTAGCTAATATTCTAATCAATATGATACAGCACTTGTATTCCACCAACTCCCCCTTGAGGTTCAAAGCACATTACATCTGAGTATAGGGCAAGGGTGTACCACAAGAATTACAAAAAAGTTAAAATAAGTAAATATAAATTTAACCAAAATATGTTTTTGAAATTTTTTTTTAAAGTTGAGAGACGATGAAATAAAGAGTAAGATCTTAAAGAGTTTAGTTCAAACAGTAATGAATTCCTTGGATCCTCTTAATGCATCCTGTTTGACTGAAGGAAAACAAAGTAAGAAAATTTCCTTATATCTAAGTGAACTAATCAATTTTGGAATGGAGAAGAGTTTTAACAACATTCAGGAATAGATTCTTCTAAATCTTTTAAAAATAAATACAACCCAATTTAGGTCCTCTTTTACTAAGCTGCTGTAGAGAACATAAGAATAGCCTTACTGGGTCAGACCAATGGTCCATCAAGCCCAGTAGCCTGTTGTCACGGTGGCCAATCCAGGTCACTAGTAGCTGACCAAAACCCAAGGTGTAGCAATAGTCCATGCTACCAATACAGGGCAATCAGTGGCTTCCCCCATGTCTTTCTCAATAACAGACTATGGACTTTTCCTCCAGGAACGTGTCCAAACCTTTCTTAAAACCAGCTACGCTATCTGCTCTTACCACATCCTCTGGCAACGCGTTCCAGAGCTTAAATATTCTCTGAGTGAAAAAAAATTTCCTCCTATTGGTTTTAAGAGCACTTACCTGTAACTTCATCGATTGTCCCCTAGTCTTTGTAATTTTTGACGGAGTGAAAAATCGATCCACTTGTACCCGTTCTACTCCACTCAGGATTTTATAGACTTCAATCATATCTCCCCTCAGCCATCTCTTTTCCAAGCTGAAGAGCCCTAACCATTTTAGTCTTTCCTCATACGAGAAGAGTTCCATCCCCTTTACCATCTTGGTCGCTCTTCTTTGAACCTTTTCTAGCACCACTATATCTTTCTTGAGATAAGGAGATCAGAATTGAACGCAATACTCAAAATAAGGTTGCACCATGGAGCGATACAGGGGCATTATAACATTCTTAGTCTTGATTACCATCCCTTTTTTAATAATTCCCAACATCCTGTTTGCTTTTTTGGCCATCGCCGCACATTGGGCAGAAGGTTTCATCATATTGTCTACAATGATACCCAGATCCTTTTCTTGGGCACTAACCCCCAAGGTGGACTCTAGCATCCGGTAACTGTGATTCAGGTTATTCTTCCCAAGGCCCAGGAATTCTAAGAGCATCAGAGCAGCTTTGGAGCATTTAGCACTCCGAACCACGGTATAAACCTCTACTGAGGCTTAGTAAAAGACGGCCTTAAAGAGAATTCCATCTTGGACTGGTAGCCTATGGGCTTTGGTGAATTTACCATGGCAGCATCATTACCACGGTTTTGTACAAGAGGCCCTATCATAGTTCTTCATTTTAAAGACCAGTTTCACTGCTACATTTTGCAGAGTTTCAAGTTTGGATCTTAATCTGATATACCAGAATATAAGTAGTTTTAATAGATAATAATAAGAGCTTGACTCAATAATTGAAAATGTTCTACTAGAAACAGAGAACGAAATGAACAAAGTTGACATAATTTGAAAAAAAATCTTACCAGTAATTGAATTATCCTGCCATTCAAAGGAAAGAGTTGTATCTAGGGTAAAACTCAATACCTTAGAAGATTTTCAATAGGTAATCAGATAACTGGATTAAATTTAGAATTGAGTTATAAGTGGAATTTAGCCATAATAATTCAGTGTTACTAGCATTCAGACTTAACCCATAAATTTTACTCCAGCTCTTTACTCTGTTAATGTAATCATTAACTGGAATGATAGGATCAGATAAATTTTTTGTCACCAGAACAAGAAGCAACATGTCATCAGCTTAAGAGTAAAAACGAACATCTGTGCCTAAGAAATCATCCCAAGCACAGACATATGAAGGAGCATTTTTGAAAGGACATCCAAGTCAGAACATCCCAAACAGATGTCCATCTGTACATGTATTTTCAAACAGGATACAGCCTGTTTGACCAAGAGGAGATCACTGGTGGCTGGCTCCTAGGTAAGCAGGACTGGGATCCCCCCCCCCCCCCACCTTCCAAGGGTGACTACACCTGCGCACCCCATTTGGCAGACCCCTCCCCAGACCCGTTCCCATATCTAGTGATACACATCCATGTCTATGATCTTTGTTCCCTGCCTCATAGGTGACAGAGGCTACCTCCAGCATACATGGCTCATGGCCCCTACTGTGCACTCCTAAAATGACTCTTAAAAATGATCCCAACATAAACTAGCCGAGCAGATATATGGAGAAATTGTAGAAAAACTACATCTGAAAACAATCTAAAAGGACACAATATAATAAAGTAAACAATATAAAGACAATATATAAAGACAATATATAAAGACAATATATAAAGACAATATATAAAGTAAACAATATAATAAAGACAATATAAATTTATGTGAATAGAGTCCTCAGTTTTCACAACTCTCCAAGGGGCATTACTCTGCACATAATAATAATAATAATAATAACTTTATTCTTATATACCGCCATACCCAGCGAGTTCTAGGCGGTTTACATCAATTAACAAATGATCTATAGAGTTCTCATTAACCCATGCAGGTTATTTTTCTGCGAAACATCCCAGGACTATTCCTGGTAGTTTTTCTACAATTTTTTTTTGGGTATATCTGCTCAGCTAGTTCATCTTGGAAGAATCTTTAAGAGTTATTGTTTCATATTCTTTCAATTGGGGTTTTTGAGTGTAAAGCACTCCTAAAATGAGGCAGAAATGCAGTATAATAGAGCCCATCAAAACACACAAACTATCATTGAGCACACCTTTGGCCAGGGCAGGATTAATTCGTCGAGGGCCCCTAGGCACACAAGTACACTGGGCCCCCCTGCCCCGCCCCACCCCACCATGCACCCAGGCGGAAACAGGAAGCTGCATCAGAGGGAAACTTTGGGCAAGCAGATCACATGCACAATTACAGTTCCCATTGCCTTTCTTACCCACGTTGCTTGCTTGTCATACTTTCTATCGATGGGGGGGGGGGGGACTGCGTTGCCGACTGGGGTGGGGCCCGCGTTGCCGATCGATGCTGGAGGGGCCCATCACCGTTTGGAAAAAAACAATGTTGATGCCCTCTTTCATCGGGCCCCCCTAACCATTTTGGGCCCTAGGCGGGTGCCTACTTGGCCTATTGGTTAATCCTGCCCTGCCTTTGGCCATCTGCAAAATAGGTTTAGATATCTCAACCTCTTGGGCTCCATGTGGGATTTTTTATGGAAAGGAGGAGATAGTGGATGCTGTGGATGAGCAGATTAGATAGGTCATTTGGCTGTCATGTTTCTATGTTTGAAAATATGTGGGATGGACATCCATGTGCTTGAAATTTGTGACATCTATGTGCTGTAAACAGAATGAAATGTCTGAATTTTGAACAAAGAAAACCAAGAAACGTGGATTTCTGTATAGCAGCATTCTTAGCAAACGGTCAAGGCATTCATGCAGAGCAGAGGGTCAGCCTAGCGGTTTATGAAGTGGGCTGTAAACCAAGGTATCCAGGTTCAAATCTCACTTTAACATTTTGGTTTTGTAATTGTGAGCCCTCCAAGAATAGAAAAAAAATCTACTCTACCTGAATGTACATCACTTCAATAGCCTCCGGGCTTGCAGATGTCTTTTACATTTAGGTACAGTAAGCATTATCTGTTCCTGGAGAGTTCACAATTAAAAAAAAAAAAAAAAAAAAAAGTGCAATTTGAACTTGAGGCCTTGGCTTACAATCGACTACACTAACCACTATGCTACGAGGGGCTGCTGAAACGTTCTCAGCCCAACCAAGAAGAGACTGAAAACTACAAGTTAATCCAAACTTTTCTTGACACTTTTTGTGTCATTTCATATCATTGAAACGAAAAGTGTGGAATAACTTCTAAATTTCATGGCTCCACATCATTCTCTTCTTGGTTGGGCTGAGAACTTTTCAGTGGCCCCTCGTACTCCTCAGGCCTGCTTCCTTCTCTGTTAAGAATGCCCATAATAACTGAAGCTGACAGGGCGGCACAGTGTTGGGAGAAAGGCTTGCTCTATTGCAGGAGACAAGTGCACTGAACACTTTGCACACACCACAACGAATGTGTTGTTCTGTTGGGATTTTTGTTTAATTTAAAATTTTGCTTAATTTTTTTATTTTTTTTTATTTATGATTTTCAAATACAATTCACAAGAATAACTCTTGCTAAGTGAAACACAGGGAAGAAAAATTATTCAAAATAAAAGTCATATAATGTCCATATCTTAATATCCTTTCTTAGACCACCATAATAATGGGGGTAGTCAACATATATATAGGGAGAAATTAACTACATAATCGATGAGGAAAAAAGGCTTAACATGAATCAACGACTAAATTAATCTAAACAGTCCCCTTTCCAATCATTCCTTGATGATTTTCTTAATATCTAGAAACTGTTTCAAGTGTTCTGGAGAGTAAAATGTATAATTAACGCCCAAGTACCTAACCAGGCACTTACAGGGATATGCAAGAAGAAATGTAGCTCCCAACTTGCCTCTTGACGTAGTTGAAGAAAATCCTTTCTTCGCTCCTGAGTAATTTTAGAAACATCAAATAACTTCTGAGAATTCTTGAAATATAATTTCAAAGATCATATTTGCATCCTGTTCAAAAACAAAAGACACCAAAAGAGTAGCTCTCTCCGTGTCAGCCGTTAAAGTTTGTTCAAGAAGTAAAGACACATTTTCAAAATCAATCTGAGGATCTTGACCATTCTTTTTTCCCGATTCCTTTTGTAGTACCTTTTTGTTTGGCAAATAATACATTTTATTAATTGGAAGATTATTGTTTAAAGGTATTTTTAAGTTCTCATTTAAATATCTCTTAAGGAAATCCATTGGTGAAACACCCGGAGCAAGAGGAAAATTCAGGAAGCGAAGATTTAAGCGCCGATTATAATTTTCAATCTGTTCAAATTTCCTATGGATTAAAATATTATCCTTAATTGTAGCGACTTTAAACTGCTGCAATTGGATTAACTCTTCCTGTGTTTGTTTAATTAACTAATTGGCATGCTAGACATGAGTGGAGTAGAGATAGAAGCGACAGGCCTTAGCAGTTTGTTGGATGTGCATAGAAAATGAGAGGTTGAAATCGAAGACGAATCCAAGGCATTCCATCAGGCACACACGTTCCGTGTCTTTTGTATTGTTATTGCAACCATTTGATCAATGAGCATCAAGCAGATAACTATCAGAGTGTTTTGGACTGGTAGTCGGGGTCAGGGCCAGGACTAGCAAAGCTAGGAGGCTGGCTGGCACTGCAGTCTAGACCAGGGCTGCCCAAATCCGGTCCTCAAGATCTACTGGCAGGCCAGGTTTTCAGGATATCCACAATGAATATGCATGAGAGAGATTTGCCTGTATTGCCTTCTTGGTATGCAAATCTCTCTCATGCATGTTCATTGTGGATATCCTGAAAACCTGGCCTGCCAGTAGATCTCACGGACCGGACTTGGGCAGCCCTGGTCTAGACTCTCAGCACAGATCTCACAGTCAATAAAGCAGTCTAGTACACCAAAACCTATGACGTGTTTACTTTAACTTTGGTATTTGTAGATAAGACAATACACCCATGTCATCCAACAACTATTTACAGGACTTATATATGCCAGCAAAGATAAGTTAAAAATGACATATACAATCCTTTATATTTTTCTTCCTAATTCTCTCATATGTTACAGTTCTTATGGTAAAGTGGGTTCTTCTCCAGATGCAGGTCTGGTGTGAAGAAGCTTTACTTTGTCTGAACTTTAGCTCCAGTTGAATTTAGCAACACATCTTTTCCCTCTCTCTCCACTTCCTACTTCTCAGCAGGCAGTGGTGGTAGACAAACTCCTCATGCCTGTGTTTTCTTAATTAGTCATGCAGCTTCATAGACTCTATTGGTTTCTACTCCTGGCTCCTCAGGGTCAGAGACTGCATTATTCAAAGACCTTTCTTTGTCAGATCAGAAAGTGCTGCCGCTTGGAGGTTGACAACTACATTTTATCCCCTTGCATTGATTGGCCCGGGACTCTGAGCCAAAACCTTGGTCCCCTTGCTTGCAGGGGCATTGGCCAGGGGTCTGAACCACACAGTACCCTTTGCTCTCCCCAATTGCACATTGTATAAAAATGTTAGTTATCTACTGTATTTTATTTCTTAATATCATTTTACAGTTTCTCCTCATGGTTCCCTAGTTGCTGTTATGATTCCTACCTAATTATTTTCATTAAGTAACTGGTGACCTTCTGTGCTGGTCAGTCGTTTTTCACGTCTCTATTTTCTGTACCTGCTACACCTTGTGTTAAGATTTGAATTATTCTGTGCTTGCACAATGAACTCTGCCCTTTCATCCTTCTGCCTTTGTTAAGTTCCCAGTTAAATGGCACTATAAGACAAAACTGGTAACACTGTTTTTCCTGGATGAAAAACATGCTCATCAAGTGCATATTTTTTTTTAAAAGTTACTGTGCCATGAGTGCAGTCTTCATAAATCCATTCAGAATTACATGTAGGTTTCATTTTTTTTTTTTTTTTTTAGTACAGCTCAAACTAAAACTTGGCTGGAAATACACATACTGAAAGCTAGTATGAAGGTATGAACAGTGGCATAGTAAAGAGGATGTGTGTGTGGGGAGGGGTGATCCGCCCAGGCACGGTCTTCCTAAAGGCGCAGTCTTCCCAAGGGTATGGCCTTCCTCCTCCTCTCCACCTCCCCTCCCCCACCCCTTGTTTCTCTCCTTGCCACACACTCCTTGTCTTTCCCCATACCTTTTTTCATTTCCCCAGCCTGAGGTTGCTGCCGGCATCGGCGCTTTCTCTGATGTCACTTCTGGGACCCGCACCTAGGAAGTGACGTCAATGAGCGAGCCGACACCAACGTGAACATGCTGCTCACGCCAGAGAAGTTAAAAAGGTATGGGGAAAGGGAAGGGGGCGCGCATGCAGCAGGGGAGGGGAGGGGCGCCACCCCCCCCCTCAGTTCCCCTCTCCTCCTATTGGCAGTTATAAGGCAGAGCACTAGTTCTCTCTAGAAACTGTCAGTCCATTCTAAGTCGAAAGTTCACACTCCTTACTTTAGTTTAGAGGCACAGAGATTACTGTCTAGCTGACTGGCAAGCTTAAGAACGTTAAGAGTTGCCATACCCAAGGTCCATCAATCCCAGTATCCTGTTTCCAACAGTCGCAAACCCAAGTCAGGATAACTGGCAAAATCCCAAGGAGTAAAACAGATGTTATGCTGTTTATCCTAGGAGTAAGCAGTGGATTTCCACAAACCAACTTAATAATGGCTTATAGACTTTTGTTTTACGAAGTTAGTCAAACCTTTTTTTAAACCCTGTTAAGCTGACTGCTTTCACTACATTTTCCAGCAGAATCTCTATGCCTCTAGAAATTATGTTATATTATAAGCGGTGTTTCCTACCTTGTACCCTATAAAACTATAGTTGACTACTGACAACATCACTGTAGTTCAGTGGTTCTTAAACTTGTCCTGGGGAACCCCCAGAGGCACAAAGAGAAGAATCCAATGGAGCTGTTGTAAACGTCAAGCAACCAAAAACAAAAACAAAAAATACTGCAGACGATGTACAGAATGCCAAGACTTTATTAATAAATGTAGTTTTTCTCAATGTGGTCCACTTTAGTGGCAAGGGAACAAGGACCCAACAAGGTCCGTGTTTCAGTAAACACACCTTCCTCAGGGGTCCAGATGGTTCTTTTATGGGCCACAATGACATGCAAAAGATCCGAAACCCGTGGGCAAGTTGGGATGCCTTGAAGAAAAGCATATCAGTCGGTGGCTGATATCCCTAATCAATATGCATGAGCGAGCTCTGCCTATAAAGTAGGTAGTAGGCATGCAAATTTCTCTCATGCATATTCATTAGGGATATCTTGAAAATCCAACTAGCTGGGGGTCCCCCAGGACAGGTTTAAAAACCACTGCTGTAGCTCACACCAAGTGAATGCTTGAACATAGGAGCATAGGAAATAATTTCATTTCATAAGACATTTCTCCATCCTAAATTAGCATACGTTTGCGGGTAAGTTGCAAAAGGGGTCTCAAACCAGGAAGAAAAACTATTGCTCTATTGAGTCTTTCACAATAAAAGAGAGCTCAGTGATTGCAAAATATCCCAGCTAACTGTTTCCTACAACCCACTTGCCAATGTATCATTCATTACCTGCCAAAAAAATAACAAACTGTTTTCTCTCAGACCTTGAGCTAAGTGGTAAGCATTTACAGAAAGGCACATGCTTTGCTGTCTTCCAACTGCAGTTAAATTTCTACTGCCTTTCCTGTGAAAACCTCCTACATATTATTGGATGTCATACATCCCAAGGAAAACTGCTTAATGATGTACTAGACAGCACAAACAAATGCTTAACTATAGTGTGTGGGTCTTCTGTGTTTGTTTGTTTAAATCCACAAAACCAAGAGGAAGTGGGGAGAGAACATGGGCAGGTCAGTGGCAGAAGAAAACTCATGGTGACATCAGACTGGGTAGCTCAGGGATTGGCTGGTGATGTCTGAAACAGCATTTAAATTGCAGAATGATACAGTCATCAAGCAGATGAAGAAACAGAGAAGAGGAAAACCTTCTCCAAACTGCTAATCTCAGGTCTGGCTGCCACCTATACTCAGTGCAAGACTCAAGAGCTGCCAATCACAGGTACAGGTCAAGCTACCTAAGACTGGTCTTGTTACTGAATATCTCTGCGCTAGTTAGTGACAATTGGAACTTTTAATCTCTCTCTCTTTCTTTTTTTAGTTTTATTTGAAATGTTCATTTATAGAGATAAACAGCTTTTACTTTTAACATTTTTTTATTGCACATTGTATAAAAATGTTAGTTATCTACTATATTTTATTTCTTAATATCATTTTACAGTTTCTCCTCATGGTTCCCTAGTTGCTGTTATGATTCCTACCTAATTATTTTCATTAACTAACTGGTGACCTTCTGTGCTGATCAGTTGTCTTTCATGTCTCTACTTTTCTGTACCTGCTACACCTTGTGTTAAGATTTGAATTATTTTGTGCTTACATGATGAACTCTGCCCTTTCATCCTTTTGTCTTTGTTAAGTTCCCACCCCATTTAAATGACACAAGACAAAACTGGTAACACTGTTTTTCCTGGATGAAAAACATGCTCATCAAGTATATATATATATATTTTTTAAGTTACTGTGCCAAGAGTGCAGTCTTCATAAATCCATTCAGAATTACATGTAGGCTTCATTTTTTTTTTCAGTACATCTAAAACTAAAACTTGGCTGGAAATACACACACTGAAAACTAGTGCACAAGGTATTCGCTCTGTATTTAGCATTGTAGCTCTCATGCTCTCATTGTCTCAAATGCCTGAATTTGCCCTTCCCATGGTGTCATTACCAGGCTTCATCCACTGAATACTTACTGCATGTCATTCAACATTGCTTAACCCATAAAAAATTCATCATTTCAGTAAACATGCATCAAGACAGGGACACAAGCCTCCAAAGAAATGTTTCATCTCTACATATGATGTTGGGGTAGTCTCTATCGAGGGCTATACACTTATCCCAGTGATTTTCCACTTTTTTGTTTTGTTCCGGCGGAAAAATATGGTACAAAAAAAGTGGAAAATCGCTGGACTAAGTGTATAGTTCTCAATTGAGACTGCCCCAACTTTGTTGATTAGACTGAGAACTGTTCACTGGCCTCTTGTGATCTGCTCTCTCAGATGGGCAGTGATGTCAGCATGGGGGCTCCTTATGTTTATATTTTATTAACATTTGATGTACTGCTTAAACATATTACAGATCTAAGTGGTTTACAGTAAAATACAGATAAATTAGGAAAGGAACTCCATTAGAGATAGGAAAGCTAGAGATAAGATAAAAGAGATAGGATATAGCTAATAATGTGATATAGAATGTGCACACACACACATGCCCCCCCCCAAAAAAAAAAACACCAAATCTGATCACTGCCTGTACCAAAAGGCAGAA
Organism: Geotrypetes seraphini; assembly: GCF_902459505.1. Taxonomy (NCBI): domain Eukaryota; kingdom Metazoa; phylum Chordata; class Amphibia; order Gymnophiona; family Dermophiidae; genus Geotrypetes; species Geotrypetes seraphini. The sequence continues at coordinate 337,125,736 of NC_047084.1, read as the reverse complement.
AAGTAAAATACATAAAAAAGAGAGGGTCTACTTTACGGAGAGGGTGATGGATGCCTGGAATGCGCTTCTGAGAGAGGTGGTGGAAAGGAAAACGGTAACGGAGTTCAAAAAAGCGTGTGATGAACACAGAGGATCCAGAATCAGAAAATAATATTAAATATTGAACTAAGGCCAGTACTGGGCAAACTTGCACGGTCTGTGTCTGTGTATGGCCGTTTGGGGGAGGATGGGCTGGGGAGGGCTTCAATGGCTGGGAGGATGTAGATGGGCTGGGGTAGGTTTTGACAGAGATTTTGGCAGTTGGAACCCAAGCACAGTACCAGGTAGAGCTTTGGATTCTTGCCCAGAAATAGCTAAGAAGAAAAAAATTAAATTGAATCAGGTTGGGCAGACTGGATGGACCATTCAGGTCTTTATCTGCCATCATCTACTATGTTACTATGATATTTATGCAGTGTAAGTGAAATAGGTCAAATTAACACAATTTAAAAAATGATATAAGGATTCAGCATACCTTAGCAAAATAAAATAAACTCAAATATAATTGAATAAACAATAAATATAGTAGAGTAAAACAATATCAAGTTAAAAAAAAAAAAAAAGAAAGAGCGGTAAGGAAAGGCAAAAAGTTTAAAAAAAAACCCTAATAGAAAACAATAAAATAAAATGAAGTATAATCATCAAGTTGGCTAGGGTAGTGCTTTAGCTTCTGACTCGAGCACTACATAGAATTTCATTTGTGGCACAGGAAATAGAGCGACTAGCACATGGTGTGTGCATTATGCTTCTTTGACAATAATCTTTTTAGCTAGTTTACAAAATGCAGAGACTAAAATGCACTGGAGGTGTGAGGCTTGTTTCATTTTGTGCTCGTTTAAATCTAAACAGTGCGCAGTAAAAATGTTTATTGTGCATTAAAAATTTAAAACATAAAACAAAAATGAGTGAAAACCAACAAAAATTAAGCAAAAACAAACAATAGTTGACTGCACCTCCCTGAAATGTCTCTCTTAAGTCTCTTCATTACTTCAGTATTGAGTTCTGTAAGATACAACACAATTTGGTGCAGCAAGAGGAGCTTCACCAGGCACTATAACGCTTCAATGAATTATGAGGTGCAAGTCAAGTCTAGTCATACACCAAGAACACCTCAGAACCTAGTTAAATGCTGCAAAGGGGTGAAGGCTTATTTTTAAGAAGAGAAAACCTAGAATAGGCTTTATGTGAGCCATTTAGCAGTAAGGACCAGGGAAGTTCAACTAAACAGGGCTGCTCAGGGATATTCTCAAAATTATTAGCAGTGAAATGTGTGTTGTTGGTGTTATTGTTGTTGTTTAAGAACCAAAGGGGTTGATTCAGCCTCTACTTGGCAAACAACAGCCAAACACCGGATTATTCTAAATATCTGCTGTTACTAAGATTATGTGACATTTACCTTTTCTCAGTAGTTCAAAGTGAGTTATATTCAGGTGCAGTAGGTATTTCCCTGTCCCCAGAGGGCTTAAAGTCCAATAGCCTTATTTGCTGTGCTGCATTAACATGTTAATGCATCTTAATGCAAGCTAACATATGTGGAACCTATTTAAGAAAATGCATTAGATGTTTATCATTGGTACCTTAACTCTTAACTTAGAGCAGTGGCTCCCAAACCTGGCACCCCAGCCAGTCAGGTTTTTAGGATATCCACAATGAATACTCATGAGAGAGATTTGCATGCACTGCAAATAAAGTATGTCTATACCTGTGAGTCTAACTCAGGCGCCACTCATGTGTACATGCTATGCAAGATATGCTCGCATTTACATAATAGGCTGAATTTGGCAAACACTTATGCACAGGTGCACATATGTACATATATGCTACTATTCTAATATTCGCACATAGAGGGGATAATAATCTATAGCTCACATACCCCCTCTTTTACGAAACTGCGATAGCAGTTTCTAGCGCGGGGAGCCACACTGAAAGGCTCGCGCTACTCCTGATTATCCTAGAAACTCAATGAGCATCGAGGGCAGCGCGGGCCATTCAGCGCGGCTCCCTGCGCTAGAAACTGCTATCGCAGTTTCGTAAAAGGAGGCCATAAAGTTAGGAACCGGGATGATGTGCATGTAATTACAGACCTCTCGAACTCGGTGTGCAATTGCTATTATAGAATACAAGTATAAATATGCATTTACATGGAAACATAGAAACATGATGGCAGATAAAGGCCAAATGGCCCATCCAGTCTGCCCATCCGCAGTAACCATCACCTCGTCCTCCCTCTAAGGGATCCCACGTGCCTACCGCATTGGCTTTCTTGAATTCAGACACAGTCTCTGTCTCCACCACCTCTTCCACATCTACCACCATTTCCGTAAAAAAGTATTTCCTTAGATTACTCCGGAGCCTATCACCTCTTTAACTTCATCCTATGCCCGCTCATTGCGGAGTTTCCTTTCGACTCGTGCACATTTATATTATGTAGGTATTTAAACATCCCTCTCATATCTCCCCTCTCCCGCCTTTCCTCCAAAGTATACAGATTGAGATCTTTAAGTCTGTCCCCATATGCCTTATGATGAAGACCATGTACTTTACTTATGAGCACTTACGCTAGCTGGTACAAATGCTCTCATATAACTTCTGTCAGTTAGGTGCATAACTGCCAGTTTTCTACAACCTGTAAGTGTAGCTGCCTGACACGTCCCTGACCCTCCCAGGTGTACGCCGCCTTGCAGTTGCACGCTCTGGATTTTGCACATGCAATTTATAGAATACTGACTAATGATAGATAAGTATGCAATTGCTAATTAGTGTTAATTAGTACCAATTAAGACCAGCTTTCTTCAGGACCTGTAGAGCTTCTAGAAGGAATCCACTGAAACTACAACACACACACAAAAAAAATAGATGTGACAAATGTAATTGTACTTTATTTTTATTTATGGGCCTTGATCTTCAATCCCAGTCCTCGAAGACTTCTAGGATTTCCACAATGAATTTGCATGAGAGAGATTTGTATAAAATGGAGGTGGTAGGCACGCGAATCTATGACATGCAAATTCATTAAGGATATCCTGAAAACCAGGCCCATTGACAGCCTTCAAGAACTGGGAGTGAAACCAAGGCTTTGGAAGTACTGATTACGTTGACTGCAATAAATAAATGCTTGTGTTATCTCCTTCAGCCTTTGGTCTCATCAGAATTGCAATTGCTTTCCAGGTCAAGCCAAAGCCTCAATATGAAGATTGCACTGCTCTGCTTTTGCATCCTCGGCATAGCCTTTGCAGTGCCGGTAAGGAATCACGATTTCTTCTATGCTTTGTTTCCTTGGCATACAATAAACAAACAGTCCAAATCTATAAATAGTATAAATACTCAAACACCCTAAATAAAGGCCGACTATTGAATGAAAGGAACAGCTTGCTCACCCTTAGAGACGAAGACTTTATATCTCAAGTGCCCAAAGTCAGCCACCAGCGCATATCTTAGTTGCTCTACTTATAGTTGGGCTATCATTGATATTTGTCTTATTTTCTCTGTGGGCTATAATTTAAATTGTCTTATTTTATCTGTGAGTTATTATTTAAAATAGGAACTTAATCACCCAATAATACTAATGCTGTTGCTGTATGATACTTAGCTCGGGTTAAAATATTACGCACGGCTTTCATCCGGGCTTTCTTCTGGGCGTAATATTTTAACCCGAGCTAAGTATCATACAGCAACAGCAATAGTGTTATTGTGTGATTAAGTTCCTATTTTAAATAATAACTCACAGATAAAATAAGACAATTTAAATTATAGCCCACAGAGAAAATAAGACAAATATCAATGATAGCCCAACTATAAGTAGAGCAACTAAGATATGCTCTGGTGGCTGACTTTGGGCACTTGAGATATAAAGTCTTCGTCTCTAAGGGTGAGCAAGCTGTTCCTTTCATTCAACAGTCGGCCTTTATTTAGGATACAATAAACAAACACACATATGGGAAAATAAACCCTAATTTGTTTTATATGCTATCTTGTTTGGCAGGTGCACAGATCTGCTCGCTCTGCCTCAGACAGTAGCTCAACAGAAAATGACCAAGTAAGTTCCTTCTGCATCCTGGTTCTGTCAAGCAGTGTTATCCGTAGAAATACAGAATTGGAGAATGGAAGAGATGAGTTTAGAGGGAAAGATAAGAAGCTCAGTCTTAGCCATGTTCAGTTCTAGATGATGGTGGAATATCCAGGCAGCAATGTCAGACAAGCAGGGTGAGATGTGGGCCTGGGTTCCTGGTGAAGTTCCAAAAAAAGTCCTGCTAATTCAGCCATCCCCAAACAACCTCCTGCTGATTCAGACCACCTGAGTGGTCCAGTAGGCATATCCATTTGCTCTATGTATCCATGGCTCTATGTAGTAAAATTGTTGCCACAAGCTCTAGCAGGAGTCTTGTGATATTATCATTAAAGGGCATCATTCCATATGGAGTGGAGGTCTGATCATGGGGAGGGTGGGGAACCTCTCTGGCCTGCTTAAATCAATTTGAATATCGAACAGAGCACCAGGCGTTATCTTGTTTGGTAGGTGCACAGATCTGCTCGCTCTGCCTCAGACAGTAGCTCAACAGAAAATGACCAAGTAAGTTCCTTCTGCATCCTGGTTCTGTCAAGCACATCTGCAAAGCTTTAATCCGTTATATAGTCCCTCTGCCCAGTGGTTTAATGAATTGCATCACTCACAGTGTCCACTTTCCCATTTATGAGGTGGTCTTCTATGTTCATCGTGAATTTTCCAAAAATACAGCATTTTGCTTTTTAATTTTATGAATGAGGAATACAAGATTCCCTATGCATAAAAGTAAATGACAGAGATAAAGTTACACTGTGTTATAAAAGAGAAAAATCTGAAAGCATAACAAAAATATAACAGACACTCAAAAGGAAAACTGAACCGACAACTGGGAGGGCAAAATGAGCCTCTGCAGATACCTTGCACCTATGGAACTGCAAGCTCACTGTCAAAAGGAAACTCTGTAGGATCTTCCTTTAAAAATTCCACTAGTGCATGGAACAAAGCATGTGCCACACATTATGTGGGTAATTCTATAACTGACTTAAGCATTCAGAAAGCATTTTACAGATTCAGGTAGGCATTTATATAATCCCCCCAGCATGCATGCATAAAAATGGGTGCTTAGAAAACATAAGGCCTACTCTTATGTGATGTACACATAGGTGTTACTAGGATAGAGAATAGGAATAGCTTGGCTGGGTTTAAAAAAAGGTTTGTATAATCCTAAAAGTCCATAAGCCATTATCAAGATGGTCTTGGGAAAATCCCCTGCTTAACCTACTGGGATTCATTTTTGAACAATAACAAGCTTAGGGGCTCTTTTACCTTAGCATGTTTTTATATAGGTCATTCCCATGGTGCACTAAGGCCATTTTTATAGCTGGTATAAAATGGCAGCATTTTTTTATTTTCACTATTAATGGCCATGTGCTGATTTTCCCATTAGAATATGAGCTTTTACTGTCACTTATTTTGTAGGCAGTAAAGGCCAGATTCTGTATGAGGCGCCTACCTTAATTACCTAAATGAGGTGGGGTTTTTTTGGTTTTTTTTATTTATCAAATTTTTATCATTATCATTTTAACAACAATAACAAGAAAGGATATTTGCATAGAAATTAGAAATTTAAACGAAAAATAACTAAATCAATTCTCCTCAAGCCCACATTAATGGGAGAATATATCTCAGTTAAAACAAATAAGTCCATTATATAATCTAGATAATTACCTAAACGTGTTTTAACAATTGGACCCGCCCCCTCCGATTTAATTGGCTGATAGGTACCTACCTGATTCTTTAAAAGGTAGGTGCCTGTCGCATGGCACCCAGAAGCATCTAATGCCTTAATGGACATGTTTATGGGTGGAGACAGAGATAGGTGTGATTCTCAAAAGAACTTAGGTGCCTGCAATGTAGGCCGGTAAAACCCTGGCCTAGATTTATTTATTTTTAAAATTTATACACCGCTTAAATCTAAGGGGTGTGTATATCAAACTTACATAGTTATTAAAACAAACAACAAAGTATCAAATAGTTAGAAAAATACAGGAATATTTAAATTTCGTGGTGATGTTTTTGTTTTTTTTTCCAATTCTTTATTCATTTTCATATCTCATAACAAGTATACAATAATCATTCAATATTCATACAATTCACTTGTATACTTCATAAAAATATTAAATCTTATATTATCCCCCCTCCCCCCTTCCCTTCCACACATATCAACATTTTATTTGAATCTCACACATTATACCCTCCCAATCCCATATCATATTAAGACTTCCCTTCTCAACCTATCTCTGTAGTCCTTTTACAAAGGTGCGCTAGCCGTTTTAGCACGCACTAAACGCTAACGCATCAATAGACTATAATGGATGCGTTAGTGTTTAGCACACATTAATATTTAGCAAGCGCTAACATGGCTAGTGCGCCTCAGTAAAAGGACCCTTCTGTGTTTAAAAATATAAATTACTTAAACCAGAAAATCAGTTCCCACTAGATTTTTACGGAAAAACATCTACAAATTGTGTTTTCAAAAGTTTTTGGAAGGTCATGTGATCCCAACATAATCTCAAAACATCAGGAAGGGAGTTCCACAAATTTGTTCCAGTTATGGAAAACATAGCCATCTTCGGTTTAACATATTGAACTCCATCTTTCTTTATGCCAGTGGTCTCAAACTCAAACCCTTTGGAGGGCCACATTTTCGATTTGTAGGTACTTGGAGGGCTGCAGAAAAAATAGTTAATGTCTTATTAAAGAAATGACAATTTGCTAGAGCGGGATTGGGGGCAGGACTGGGGCATTACAGGATGGGGAAGGGTGGAACTGGATGGGCCTGGGGGCGGGTCTAGGCGTCCAGATTTTCCAAACGGTGTAGATTATTGCCAGGAACTTGATTTTCAAATGAAAAGTTGTAGTGTACGGTCACAGACTCACATAAATACAGATTCAGTGCAGTCATATTGGATTTTACATTGAATTGCTCCACATCTAAGCTCTAGATCAGGGGTCTCAAAGTCCCTCCTTGAGGGCCGCAATCCAGTCGGGTTTTCAGGATTTTCCCAATGAATATGCATGAGATCTATGTGCATGCACTGCTTTCAGTGCATATTCATTGGGGAAATCCTGAAAACCCGAATGGATTGCGGCCCTCAAGGAGGGACTTTGAGATCCCTGCTCTAGATGAATTGCAAGTAGGTCCAAGAAGGCTTACAATCTAAGGCAGTGGTTCCCAAACCTGTCCTGGGGGACCCCCAGCCAGTCAGGTTTTCAAGATATCCCTAATGAATATGCATGAGAGAGATTTGCATATAATGGAAGTGACAGGTATGCAAATCTCTCTCATGCATATTCGTTAGGGATATCTTGAAAACCTGACTGGCTGGGGGTCCCTCAGGACAGGTTTGGGAACCACTGATCTAAGAGGTCTATTTACTAAGCTGCCTTATTGCAATAATAAAAGTAACCTGCCAATAATGCTGCTTAACTCGGGAATTTTTACTGGAATGCACATTAAATAATTATAAACTACAAAGTATGCAAATGCAGACAGAGCAGCTTATCATCAGGCAAAATGAATAACATGGCTTGCGGTAAACTGTGAAACCCATTGAAAGTTAACAGCACCTAAAGAGATATTATTATCTCCTCATAAACTGATGCTCCCAGGAGAGAAGTTAAAGCAGCTGGAGATATAAAAGATTACTCCTCCACCCCCGGATCTCTTCCAAACAAAAGTGCATCCCCACCCCCTTTAGTCCTTGCTGCTAGCAAGAGTACAATGTGTATCCTCCATCTTACATAAATGTTCTCTTTCCTTTTCAGAAGTCAACTCCTCTCTCCTCTGAAAGTGACGAGAGTGAGGAAGCGCAGGTAAAACAAACTGTTTCGTATTTAGGGATTAGGATCAGCGAAGAAGCACACCTAATGGCTAGTTTTATCTACTTTGAGGCAATTCTAAAACTGGGTGCCCCCATTTAGGAAACCTGAGGTTGTGTAGGAGCTTAGGTTCTGTTCCAGATTACTAGCATAACCCAGTATAAAAGGCCGGCCTTAGCAATTGTGAGGCCCTGTGCAGACCAGTTTGGTGCCCTTCCACATACACACACACACACACACATAGGGTTACCAGATGTCCGGATTGAGCTCGGGGACATGTTTGGAGGGCATCTGCTCATTCACGGATGTGACGTGATGATGTCACATGCACACAGGTGATGTCATCACAGCACATCCACGTATGTGCAGATGCCTCCAAATGTAGCCCCAAAGAGACAGGGTTTGTGTGGGGCTGGGACTAGGGGCAGAACGGGGCGGGGCTGTGGGCGGACCGGGGCAGAATAGGGCAAAAATCTGGCAACCCTACACACACACTCTGACTCCAGCATGTCCACTTGTCTCAGAACATCTCTTGTCCTGAACCTTAAAACATTGAATCTACTTGTCTCCGTAGAGAGCGGTGGGTAGTGTCAGCAATTCGCATAACCCATAGGCCGCTGAACCCTGATCTTGCTTTCTTCTGCATCCCAGCCTTGCTGAAACGGGAGTAGCATCAAAATGGGGTTTCAGAAAGAGGTGAAAATGCCAGGGCCATGTTGTCCCTGCCTAAGAGTCCCTGTTGTCCCTGCCTAAGACTGGCACTGCCAGTTTAGGCATATCAAGTATATAGATACCCACACTTATACCAGCTACAGAGCTGGTATAAGTGCAGGTACTTAATACAGCAGGGACACACATAACTTGCAGTATTCTGTACGTTATCCCCCTAATTCTATAAAAAGCACCAAAAATTGCTTGTGCAATTTTGGTCATGGGCCCAAATTGTACGAGCAATTTAATTGATTAACAAGATAATTAATGTCGCTAATTGGCATTTTAAACAAGCAATTATTGGCATTAATTAGAATCAGTGAAGACTTATGCATATATATTTAGATGCGGGATCTGCACCTAAATTTTACCTGCAATTCAAAAAAGGGGGTGCAGAAATGGAAAGGTAATGGGTGGATCGGGGGGCGTTCTTTTAAATTATCTACATAACTACAGAATTGGGGCCTGCATGCCTAAATTTAGTCTTCTTTCCAGGGCATAAGCACTGTTCTATAACCTATGCCTAACTTTGAACACAGCTTCTAGAATAACGCTTTTTCTGCGCTGAATTTTCAGGTGCCATGTATAGAATTTAGCTTTTTGTGTGCAAGCAGGAGCACCACTTATGTCCTGGCCTTGCTCCACCTTGCAAATACGCCCTATGCCAGAAAGTTACTAAACTAAGGGCTCCTTTTACGAAGCCGCGACAGCGGCTTTAACACGCACGACTATTCATCACACGCTAACCCCAGTGCTGGCCTAAAAACTACCGCCTGCTCAAGAGGAGGCGGTAGTGGCTAACGCGGCGGGCGGTTTAGCGCGCGGTATTACGCGTGCTAAACCGCTACCGCGTCTTTGTAAAAGGAGCCCTAAAACAATAAAGGAGCCCTAAAACAATAAAGCTCGACTCGGTTTACAGTAAATAAAATAAAAAAAGAAAAAGGGAAGAAAAATTTTACAGTTTTTAGATATTTGCGAAAGGATTGAAAAGAACCTAGTTCTCTCAACCACAGAGGAATATTGTTCCATAATTCAGTTATTTTGAAAGCTAAAGACTTCCCCAATTTACCAGAAGAGGCTATGCCTTTCAGAGAAGGGGAGGATAATTTAAATGTTTGCATGGTTCCAACCAGACCAGGTCTTTTAGAATACGTTTTTTTACAGTATAGCAATTAGGCAGCATACTGGCATGTATGCCTAACTACGCATCTACATATATGCTCAATGGGCTCTTAAATGTTGGCATCCAATTTACAGAATTGCCTTTCACATGTCTGTGGAAAAATCCTGCTTATATCTGTTCAACTGTTTAAGCCGTAACCCGTTCTGAGCTCTTTGGGGACAAGATAGAAAACAAATTGAATTCATTAATGCTGATTATATCTATTTTGCTTTTCACTGGTTTAGTCTCCCACTCCATCCCATCATTAAAGTATTTCCAGTATATTGCTGGTTCTCAACATTTGTCACTTAAATATCCATGTTAGCAGCAGGTCGTGTCTAAAAAAGCCACAACCAAATGCTAGCTTTCCCTAATTTTAACATTTAAAAATTCCTTCTATGCTATATTTGATTTTTGTTTTTACTTCAGTTGAGTGGAATAATCACTCTGAGAGCCCCCAAAGAAACATGGCTCTCGCGCCTCAAGCTGAAGCACCACTGATTTCTTGTCAAATATTTCTTCTCAGACAAAGGCAACCACAACTGAGGACAGTGATTCTGATGATGACGATGACGACGATGATGACAATGACCTACCCATAGAGATGCCCACTGATGCCCCAATAACTGTGCCCTTCACCCCTGCCTTCAGAGGAGATAACACAGGCCGTGGAGACAGCGTGGCATATGAGTTAAGAGCAGCACCTAAGGAGATCTACAATCCATTGGCACAGGTAAAGGCCACCGGTACAAGCTGTCAGGGTCCAATAAACCAGTGGGCAGAGAAAAGTAACATAAGAATTTTTTATTTTTTTTTTTAAATCATCTTTATTCAGTTCCAAACAACGCATAAACAAATAAAGACAGGCCTATTGACACTTAAGATAAAAATAAACTCTGTGAGAGCCAAAGGAACAAGGCCTACAAGTTAACTGTGGCTAATGAACCATTATATAGTAAAGAACAAATTACAGGTACAATCATATCTCCAAAAACACTCCCTCCCATCATCCCACCCCCCACCAATAAGAAACACTTTTTAAAGATTAGAATGTCAAACTGCATATAAAAGGGTGAGCAAAATAACTGCTAAGAATTAAAGAAAATGAAGAACCCTCTAGCAGAACCAACTAGATCAATGGAATGTGATTACATGATCCCATATCCCTACTGGATAATCATTCTTTCTTGCCCCATCCCTGCTAAGCCATATGTTTAAGTTTATTTAAAAACTTAGCATGCTGCCTAGCCTAATCGGATCAGGGCAGTTTACAAATCAACAATTATAAACTTAAAAAGGGAGGAAAAAAAAGGAACTCCATTTGTGTAATAAGAAAGTCCTAACCAAAATCATCCCAAGAGCTCTTCCAGCCTATCATACTCACTCTAAATCCTAAAAGCAAAGCTGTCTAGCACAGTGTTCTTCAACTGCCGGTTCATGGACCAGTGCCAGTCCGCAGAAATTTCCTGCCGGTCCGAGCTTTTTTTTCAGCGGCCTCTCTGCTTTGGGGCTAGGACTGCTAGAGGCCACTGAGAAAAAAGCTCCTCTATGAATCCTTGAAAAAGCCCTTTTGGGCGAAACGGGTCCCGTCGGAGCATGCTAGAGACACTGCATTAAAAGGATAAGTAATAAATGAAATATTGGTTGTTTTGAGTCTTGATTTTTGCTTTTTGAAAAAGAAAAAGACAAAGGTTTAACAACAGTAAGCATACTAGCTACATTAAATCAGAAGGCTAGGATATGAGCCCAAGAAGAACAATTACAATGAGTTGATATACTGAGGGCTCTTGTGCCGTTCTGAAATTGAACCCTAACCCGTGAGGTCTATATTCGTTGTGGGAATTTCCAATTTGCCTCACCTTCTCATCTTCACTATTTTTTAGTGTTTACTATTGGTTAACACCCCCTGCTCTACAAAGTTCAATAATTTGAACTTGAGGCCATAGTTTGTTGGAAATTTGCCACTCTCTCAAACATCATTTTGAATATTTTCAAACTGAGTAACTAGGATTCTTGACTACATAGCTGGAATTCCATGTTTTCCGCATGCTGCCCTTATTTATATCATACCTTTCAGCAAATTATCTTTACCCGATCATTCTGACCCTCTAATTTGAATTGGTTTTCATAACTAAACATATCTTTGGATTGCAAAAGCGTAAAAGATATGGAACAATTAAATGTGCTTTATGCTACATAAGTTCTGATCCTGATTCTGTTACCTTCTGTGAACCAGTCAGAAGTTCTGCTTCAATTCTTAGGTTTTGTAGACTGAAATAAGTAGGTAAAATTTACATACCTAGGGGAAGGAGAATGTTCAAGGCCCTGACGAAGTGACTTAATAGAAAGCCATCACTTTCAAGTATGGCTTAAAGAACACATTGGTTCAAAAGTGCTCAGGCTTTCAGCTGCATTAGAGAGGCAAAAGAAGTAAAATAGTATGCACACAGGTGTTTTTCAGTGGTACACACTCTATTCTACCCTCTTCAGCCTCACACATACCATAAACAGCAGATGCAAAGTTTGAGGCTGCTAATTTTAAAATGGAAACAACAAAAGTTGCTCAAGACTTCAGTTCCACATTGCAGGTATGCAAGCTAGTCGACAAACCTAAGTGAACATATAAATGGTCACCTGTGCTCATTTTGTGAGATGCTCTGGGGCTTGGCTTTAACTAAATTATTAGTACTTTTGCTTCTGCTGCCAGTGCGTTTCTTTTACTTACAGCAGTGGTTTCCAAATCTATCCCGGGAGCTTCCCACCCAGCCGGGTTTTCAGGATATCCACAATGAATATTCATGAGAGAGATTTGCATGTAGTGAAAACAGTAAAACAACTATTAGGGGCATAATCAAAATGCAAAAATGTCCAAAAATGGACATTTCTGTGTTTCTGACTTTGGACGTTTAGTGGGAAATGTCCAAGTCGGACTTAGACATCCTTTTCGAAAATGGCCCATGACCTCAATATTCAAAGGATTTCTACTCCTAACTTTGGGCCCGTTTTACAAAGTCACAGTAGCAATTTCCAATGCGCCAAATGCAATGCAGCAGTCCATAGGAAATGCCTGGGCTGCGTCATATTTACCATGCAGGAATCACTATCACGGCTTTATAAAAAAGGCCTTTTGAAAGTTATGCTCCTAAAGTGGCCCCTTTGAAAATTGACTAGGTCTGAGTGCCTAAACTTATACTTAAAAGTTAAACTCCTAAATGTAGGAGCATAAAAAGTGGGTAGCGATTGGTGCATATTTAGGGAAAGGAATAAAAAATTGAAGTATGACCCTAATGCTGAAAATCTGTGCTATTTATTTATTCAATTTTCCATACCATTCTCAGCTCAGAACGGTTTACATGAATTTATTCTCTATCTGACAGTTTTCTCTCTCTGTGCCAGTGGGCTCACAACTAGAGAATGACATGGTGACAAAATTCATCACCGTTCCCGTCCCTGCGGATAACCGCGCGAAACCATCTTCATGTCATTCTTTAAGGAGAGAGGGAAGAATCAGAGTATAATTGGGCGCAACCACTGACCCGCAAGCTTTCCGTTGAAGAATGCTGGTGTAGAAGGACTGAGGTTGAAATAGACACTAGAAAATGACATGGGATTATTTCCCACGGTTATCCGCGGGGACGGGAACAGTGATGAATTTTGTTACCGTGTCATTCTCTACTCACAACCTATCTAATGTGCCTGGGGTGATAGGGGGATTAAGTGACTTGCCCAGGGTCACAAGGAGCAGCATGGGTTTAAACCCATAACCAGGGTGCTGAGGCTGTAGTTTTAACCACTGAACCATACTCTCTCAATTAGGCTCATAAATATAGGCAACTGTATGCCAAGCCTGAATTTATAAGCATAAAAGCTACTAAAGTGAAATTTCATCTGACATTAGTCTACTGCTTCATCTCTCACAGTAGACTATCCATTTACTGGGACATGTGCACTCTGCTTCTTCCCCATAGATCATGCACGATACCACAGATGAGGACACCAGCACGCCAGACATGGAAAGTCAGCAGCAGCTCGACGATTCCGTGGGGCTTCCCCAGGCTGGTTCTAGTAGCCACCGTGACGGCACAGTCAGCACTGAGTCAAACAGCCAGGAGGAGAATAAGTCCCAGCCCGACGTGAGTGTGGAAGATGACAGCCATCCTGACAGTCATGCCAGCAATGAAAGCACTCAGGCCCCAGCAACCCCTGCCACCAGTGACAGCAACGAGAGCCACAACAGTGCCGAAAGCCAAGAGGCTACCCCTTAAACCAGTAGAAAGGTATATAGGCTCTGATGATGCATTTTTACTCCAGAAGCAAAGTGGAAGAAATCCCTTGGCCCGTCACACCAGCAGTAATCAATGTTTCTTCCTAATATGTGAAAAACAGTAACACTTCTCTCCAGTACTTGGTGTTTATGAAAGTGTTTCTTGTGTTCTGCACCTGTGATAAAAAACTGTTTGAAAATAAGGCGTACTTTTATTCTGACTTGTGGCGCTAGCAGGTATTAGTGGCATCTTCAGTAACCAGAACATGGATGTGTGATGTCCATTCACAGTCTTCCCACTACAGACATGCACATCGTGCCACTGCATATTTTAATATCATGTTGATTGTTACTGAAAATATAGAGAGAAATAGTAAAAACTAGTTTTACAATCTTTGGAATGTTACCTCTTATGATACTGTAACTTGATGTTCTGAAAAAAAATCACATTGTATATTTTGCTCTGATTTTTGATATTGATTAAAAGTTCCAATACATATTTATCAAGGTGTGGTCAGTGGACTTCTATGGCAGCAGTTGAGGTCTGACAGGAGTCATTTCAACTCGTAGGCTCTTTGGGGCTAATTTTGTACATCATTCTCCACCTGTAAATGTTTTACACATGGAAAATGAAAGGTTTGGACAAGTTCATAGTCTGCTATTGAGACAAATATGGGAGAAGTCACTGTTTGCCCTGGGATCGGTAGCATGGAATGTTGTTACCAGCTGGGTTTCTGCCAGGTACTTTTGACCTGAATTGACCACTGTGGAAACAGGATTCTGGGCTACATGGACCATTGGTCTGAGCCAGTATGGATGTTCTGATGCTCCAAAGGGGTATACATTTGTAAAAATCTGACACCCCTGAAAGACTGCACTTACTTTTAGCCAAATCCCCCCGATTCCATATCCAAAGCTCAAATAAGCATGCGTAAATTTTGATGCATGCCCAATTGGCGTATGCAATTTAATTGAGTAACGAGCCAATTAGCACCAATAATTGGGCTCAATCAATTATTGGCATTAATTGTCAACAATTTGGATTTATGCGCACATCTTGCTAAGCACTGTTCTCAGAAGAATATGCAGCGATTATGATTGGTGCAAATCGCGGCAATCAGGTTGATTTTTGGGCTGAAGAAATCCATTCACGTAACACCTGCTTATCGACTTCTGCATTGGCTGCCGATTGAGGCGCGTGTGAAATTTAAGTTCGGCTGTCTTTGTTTTAAGATTTTATTTGGGTTAACTGAGCTTTTTTTTCTTTTTCAACCAATAAACACAAGAGAAGCTCACACTTGAATTTTGTTTCCCCATCGGTTCGAGGATGTAAACTTAAAAAATATCAACATCTTTTTTCGTATCAGGCAGCATTATGGGGTAAAGATTTGGAAAAATTGCTTTTGCTTACTAATACTTTTGAGGAATTTAGGAGACACCTAAAAACATATTTGTTCTTGAAACATTTAGGTAGCTGATTTGCAAAATCTTATACAATAACTGATTTTTAAGGTTTTTAGTTCCTAGTTTTTAACTTTGTAAGTTTTACTCAATTTGTAGTATTTTTAACTATTGTAAACCACATAGAACTTTACGGTCCTGTGGTATATAAGCTTTTATTATTATTTTTTATTATAAAAGAACACATGTAAATCTTTAAGCAAGGAACTGAAAAGAGGGCGTGGCCTTGGGAGACGCATGGGCAGGATAGGGGCATTCACTAAAGATGCGTGCAGTATTATGGTATTTGGGGATCCATTCCTAATTTACATGTAAGATTTTACATCAGGTTTCAGTTGGTGTAAATCCTCATGCCCAAAGTTGGGTGCGGATCCTGGCGCTGTGTGCTGTTCTATAAGTGGTGCCTGACTTGGAGCGCCATTTATAAAATAGTGGTCGGCACTCTTTTTCTTTGGCACCCAAATTTGAGCACCATTTACTAAATCCCACCAGGACAGACAGGGAAAAATGCTTGAGTACCTGAATAAATTCATGTAAACCATTCTGAGCTCCCCTGGGAGAATGGTATAGAAAATGAAATAAATAAATAAATCTAGTCCTAAATTTGTACGCATTCCTAGGGGTGTGGTTTGAGCAGAGCAGAGATAGAATCGTGATATACGAGGGACCTTCAAAATGTTTCTGCACTGTTATTTTTTAAACACTATTTATTAAATGTCTCAAAAGCAAATTACATCACTACCTGCAAGGTGAGCCGGTTTGCCTGACTGACTAGTCATATGATATTCTATGACACACCCTCTTACCACTTCTCCTGCTCCAACCTTTTCCCGTGAAAATATGAAAGTGCAGAAACTTTTTGAAGGACCCTCTTATATGAATACTATGGGGCTCATAATCAAAACATAAACATGTCTAAAAACCCACCTAAGTCAGCACTTGGACGACCTAAAAGACAGGTTATCCTAGTGCTGTTAATCAAACCGATTTTCTGGACATGTCATGGGACTTTTTAGGCCTCTGAATCCCACTGTGCACCCAGAGCTAAAAGGGGCTTATCTGGAAGAGTGGTTAGGGCAGTATGTGAGTAGAATGTGGGCCGACCTAGACTTAGTTATCCTGCAGGGATAATCTAATATTTTACTAGACATCCTGGATGAAACTTAAACATTGTGAGTTAGACGATGTAAAAACGGTATCCAAAGTGACCAGATAACCACTGCAGAGACAAAGTAAAGACCCATACACACTCTCCCAGTGTTCACCGACCCCCCCCCCCCCCTCACACACCCACAAAGATCGGAATAAAAAAGTACATATCTGTCTCCAGAACATCAGCACCTGGTATAGGAAAGCCTAGTAGAGATGCACACGTGTCTTAAATAGACTGGGGGGTGGGCTAGTGAACCATAGAGAGAAGGTCCATAAGTCACTCTAACCACTACATTTATGGTGGAACATGTGCGCCCACCTAAACCCCTACAAACCCTACTCTACTGGTATATAGGTGCCACTTGCAGCCATAAGGCTATTGAGGTTCTAGACAGGAAGATATAGTGGGGTTTGGGGGTGTTTTGGGGGGCTCACCATAATCTATAAGGGAGTTCTGGTAAGATGTTTATCTGGCACCCTTTTTGTGAAGTTTACAGCAATGCCCTGTAAGGTGCCCCACTGCTCTGTTTGCATGTAGGGATAACTAGGCCATTACAAGATTGGCCCCTCCCATGCCCATATGGTCTTGTTCTGGGCGTTTGGGATTTGGACGTCCTAGCTGTCTGGACGAACAAAGGACATCCAGATAAATGATTTTTGGGAAAAACAATATTCTAGATGTATTTTTCGAAAATGGGCATTATCCCAGGACAAGCAGGCATGATATTCTCACATGTGGGTGACGTCATCTACGGAGCCCCGATGCGGACAGCTTTTCAAGCAAACTTGATTGAAGATTTAAGTTTGCTCTGCTGCTCCACGCATGCGTGCCTTCCTACTCCACTAGAGGGTGCATCCCCTCCTCGTGGTCTCCAGTTCGATTTTTCCGCGGAGCCTAGAAGTCGTGTATTTCTAGGCTCTGCCCCAACTGCCTTCTAGCACCGCGATTTTTTCTTATTTTATCGATTAAAGTCGCTGTGCGCGTTTTCTTTTAGTTTTTTCCTGCTCATCGCGAAGTTACCTTCGTTTTGAACAACCCGGAGGCTTCCGGGTTGTCGCGGCCGCGTGGCCACGTGGGCCGCAGCCGGTTTATTTTTCTATGTCCCAGCCTTTGACCGGTTTCAAAAAGTGCACCCGGTGCGAGCGGCTTCTCTCCATCACAGACCCGCATCGCCGGTGCATCCTCTGCCTGGGGGCCGACCATCCAACCGATTCTTGCCCCCAGTGCACTACTTTCCAGAACCGGGCCCTCCGTCGAAGGAAAGCCCGCATGGCGGATCTCTTCACCGCCGACCAGCCCTCTACCCCGGTCTCGAGGTCGACCTCGGCCTCGGCCCCGGCCTGGACCTCGGCCCCGAGTACCTCGGCACCGCCTCGAGACTCGACCCCGAAGGCCTCGGGTACACAGAAGTCCTCGGCTCCGGGTAAGTCCCCTCTTCCTTCCTCAGGTTCCGCACCGGCGAAGAAGCCAGCCTCGGGGACACCGGCGGTGCATGGTGGAAGTTCCATGCCTTCGGCCCCGGCGAAGTCCTCCAAGTCCTCGGGACGTGCCTCCACCACCCGGGAATACTCAAAATCGAGGTCGCCCTCGGTGGAGTGCACCGCGGCTTCGGACATGCCCTCGATGCTGTCCGTGCCCGTTTTTCAGGACATGCTCCAAGCGATGATCTCGTCGGAGCTGTCCGCTGCGCTGGCCCACCTCCAACCGGCCCCGACCTCGACCTCGCGTGTGCTGGACCAGCCTGAGCCTCGCGTCGAGCCCCCTCGGGGCAAGGTGCGCCAGTCTCGCCGCATCTCATCCTCCTCGGATTCCTCGCCAAGGCGCTTGAGACGCTCTCCCCCCACGGACCGCTGCGGGGCGAAGCGTCGGTCTAAACTGATCGAACCCTCGAACCACCGGACCTCTAAGAAGGCCCGGAGTTCCCCAACTCTACGAGGCCGCTCCCCGACGTCTCATGCGGGACCGCTGAGGGTAGCGGAGTTATCACTCTCCAACCCCCAGATTCTTTTGACTCCCCCTCGGTCCGGGGATCCAGTCCGGGGTTCCAGGCTTTCGCCGAGGGAGTCGGGGTCCAGGTCTCCGACTCGACATCGGTTGGTACCTTGCACCCCAGCGTCGTCCCCGAGGGGCTCCTCGAGGCGACGCAGGTCCTCGACCCCGGAACAATTTTGCAGTGTCTCCCCGGTCTCGGAGCGCGGGTCGGAGCGTGAGTCTCGCTATTCGAGGGAAGCCTCCCCGTCCTTTTCCGCCCGACGGAGGTCTCGTTCACCGTCCCCTCACGGGGCTCCGGGAGCGTCTCGCCCCTCCTTCACTCACTTTGTCCAGGACATGGGCCACGCTCTGGACTTAGACCTTCAGTCCGACTCGAGGTATTCTAAGGAGTACCTGGCGGAGCTGGATATGCCGTCTCCGCCTAGAGAGTCCCTTTGCCTACCGCTGAACCCGGTACTCCGGCAGGCTTTCATGAGGAATCTGGAGACTCCCTATATGGTGACGGCTGTCCCCTCCAAAATAGAGTCCAAATACCGTACAGTGCCCTGCCCGGGGTTTGAGCATCCACAGCTCTCTCACCAATCGCTGTTGGTGGAATCTTCCTTAAAAAAAGGCTCACCTCTCCCGAGTCTCAGCTGCGGTCCCCCCAGGTCGGGAGGGTCGGACCCTTGACAAGTTCGGCAGGAGACTGTACCAGAACTCTATGATGGCCTCTAGGGTGCAAAATTACACCTTTACTTTCACGTCCTACCTGAAACACCTCATCGGACTTTTGGGAGCCTTTGCGACAGACTTACCGGCCTCCCGGCAAGGAGCATTTGGCCTGCTTCTGGAGGATTTCTCCAACCTACGCCTCCATTTATTCCATGCGGCCTACGATGGCTTCGAACTTTCCTCCAGGGTGGCGGCTTTTGCTGTGGCCATGCGTCGCCTGGCTTGGTTGCGCCTGGTCGACATGGACCCCAATTTACAGGACCGGTTGGCTAACCTCCCCTGTGTGGGCAAAGAACATTTTGATGATACCATCGAAGCGGCTACAAAACGCCTCTCTGAGCACGAGCGCTCGTTTGCGTCCCTTGTCCGACCTAAGCCTAAACCGCCCGCCTCCAGACCGTTCCGGGCCCTTCCGCGCCGCTACTCACAAAAATCTACTCCTGCTTTCTCGCGGCCTCTGCCTCGCCGTCCACAAGCTCATCCTCGGGCTCTGCCCAAGTCCCAGCCATCTGCGGCTGCTAAACCGTCCCCGTCCTTTTGACGGGATGCGCGGATGGGGGCTGGCCCCCTCTGCCACAGTCCCAGGCCTTCTTCCCATCGGGGGTCGCCTCAGAGCCTTTTACCCTCGTTGGGAGCAAATCACGTCGGACGCATGGGTCCTTGGCGTGATCTCATCAGGATACTCTCTCAACTTTCGGGAGATTCCTCCAGACAGCCCTCCAAATCTGTGCCCTCCTAATCGGGCTCAGCTGCCCCTCCTTCTCTCAGAAGCTCGAGACCTGCTTCGCCTGCGAGCAGTGGAGGTGGTCCCCCCCGGCCAACGGGGGCACGGGTTTTACTCCCGTTAATTCCTGGTACCAAAGAAGACGGGAGACCTGCGCCTGATTCTGGACTTGAGATGACTAAACAAATTTCTAGTGCGGGAAAAGTTTTGGATGCTTTCCCTCCCGATTCTTTACCCTCTGCTCGACGAGGGCGATTGGCTCTACTCCCTCGATCTGAAGGAGGCCTACACACATGTTCCAATACACCCCGCTTATCGCAGGTTCCTGCGCTTTCAGGTGGGAGACCTTCATTTACAATACCGAGTCCTCCCCTTTGGCCTGGCCTCATCCCCCCGGGTCTTCACGAAGTGTCTCGTGGTGGTTGCAGCTGCCTTGCGCTCCCAGGGTCTTCAGGTATTCCCCTACCTGGACGACTGGTTGATCAAAGCTCCGTCCAGGGAGGGGGTTATCTCAGCGACCCGACAGACTATTATTTTCCTTCAGGGTCTGGGGTTTGAGGTAAACTTCCCAAAATCCCAGCTGTGCCCCTCTCAGTCCTTACAATTCATCGGGGCCGTGCTGGACACGGTTTGACTCCGTTCCTTCCTTCCCCCTCCGCATCTGGAGGCGTTGGTAAGTCTGAGTCGACGGATTTCGCTGCTGACCTCGGTTTCAGCACGGCACATGATGACGCTTCTGGGCCACATGGCCTCTACCGTCCATGTCATACCCTTCGCCAGTCTCCACCTGCGGATTCCTCAATGGACGCTGGCCTCCCAATGGCGTCAGGAACGGGACCCGATCAGCCGTCCCGTGAAAGTGACACCTTCCTTGCAAAAATTGCTCCGCTGGTGGGCCGACTCTTCGAATCTTTCCAACGGTTTGCTCTTCTCACCCCCCCCCCCCCACACCGTAAGGTCCTCACCACAGATTCGTCGGAGTACGCTTGGGGGGCCCATCTGGATGGTCTACGCACTCAGGGGATGTGGTCAGCAGAGGATCGTCGCTGTCACATCAACGTGCTGGAACTTCAGGCCATCTATCTCGCCGCCGTGGTCTTTCGACATCTGCTTCACGACCAAGTGGTTCTCGTCCGTACCGACAACCAGGTGGCGATGTACTATGTAAACAAACAGGGTGGGACGGGGTCCTGGTCCCTCTGTCAGGAAGCTCTGCGCCTCTGGAAGTGGGCGGTCTCCAACAACATCTTCCTTCGAGCGGTGTACATACAAGGGAAGCGGAATTGTCTGGAGGACAGACTCAAACGCCTCCTCTAGCCGCACGATTGGTCCCTGCATTCTCAGGTCCTGCGACAGGTGTTCAACAGGTGGGGGACTCCTCAGATAGATCTGTTCGCTTCCCTCCTCAATCACAAACTGCCTCACTTCTGTTCCCGGATGTACTCCCCGGACCGTCTTGAAGCCGACACCTTCCTCCTAGATTGGGAAGGAATGTTTCTGTACGCGTTTCCGCCTTTTCCTCTGATCCTGCGGACGCTGGTCCATCTCAAATCGGTGAAGGCCACTCTGATCCTGATTGCTCCTCGGTGGCCGCGCCAGCCTTGGTTTTCCCTTCTACTTCAACTCAGTGTCAGGGATCCTCTGCTTCTGCCTGTGTTTCCCTCTCTGCTATCTCAGAGTCAGGGTTCGCTGTTACATCCCAATCTTCAGTCTCTTCATCTGACTGCTTGGTTTCTTTCCCCCTGACTTCTCTCCCTGTGTCTCAGTCGGTCAGGACCTTGTGTCAGTCCTGGTCTCTTCGGTCCTGGAGTATTTGCTTCAATTATCTCACTCTGGCCTGAAGACCAATTCCATTCGAGTACATCTTAGTGCGATCGCGGCCTTCCATCAGCCCCTGGATGGAAAGTCTTTTTCCCTTCATCCTTTGGTTTCCCGTTTCATGAAGGGTCTTTTGAATGTTCATCCTCCCCTCAAACCTCCCCCGGTGGTTTGGGATCTCAATGTGGTCCTGGCTCAACTTATGAAACCTCCGTTTGAGCCTCTGGATAAATGTCCTCTTAAGTTTCTCACTTGGAAGGTGATCTTCCTACTTGCCCTCACATCGGCTCGGAGAGTTAGTGAACTGCAGGCTTTGGTGTCGGACCCACCTTTCACCGTATTCCATCATGACAAGGTGGTACTCCGCACCCATCCTAAGTTTTTGCCTAAGGTGATATCTGATTTCCATCTCAATCAGTCCATTGTTCTGCCACTGTTCTTTCCCAAGCCTCACTCTCATCCTTGAGAGGTGGCGCTCCACACTCTTGACTGCAAGAGGGCGTTGGCCTTTTATCTCCAATGCACTCAGTCTCACCGGACAGTCCCTCAATTGCTTTTGTCCTTTGACCCCAATCGATTGGGACGCCCTGTTTCCAAGCGCACCTTGTCCAACTGGTTAGCTGCTTGTATTTCTTTTTGCTACGCTCAGGCTGGTCTCGCGCTGCACGGTCGAGTCACGGGACATAAAGTCCGAGCGATGGCAGCTTCGGTAGCTTTCCTCAGGTCCACACCCATTGAGGAAATCTGCAAGGCTGCCACGTGGTCTTCGGTTCATACTTTCACCTCCCACTACTGTCTAGACAAACTGTCCAGAAGTGATGGCCGTTTCGGCCAATCGGTTTTACGTAATCTGTTTTCTTGAATTGCCAACTTCCCTCCGTCCCTTTTTAGTTAGCTTGGAGGTCACCCACATGTGAGAATATCATGCCTGCTTGTCCTGGGATAAAGCACAGTTACTTACCGTAACAGGTGTTATCCAGGGACAGCAGGCATATATTCTCACAACCTGCCCTCCTCCCTGAGGTTGGCTTCTTTGCTGGTTATGTGAACTGGAGACCACGAGGAGGGGATGCGCCCTCTAGTGGAGCAGGAAGGCACGCATGCGTGGAGCAGCAGAGCAAACTTAAATCTTCAATCAAGTTTGCTTGAAAATGCTTCCGCATCGGGGCTCCGTAGATGACGTCACCCACCCACATGTGAGAATATATGCCTGCTGTCCCTGGATAACACCTGTTACGGTAAGTAACTGTGCTTTTTCCCACTGCCAACTTTGGGCATCTAGTGCCATATGTCCAAATCAGACTTAGATGTTTGTTTTGAATATGCCCCTCCACGCATATACTTTAGGTGAATCTCTTCAAAAGCGTAGTTAATAAATTACAATTAATAAATAAATAAACATGTGCATATTTGCAACTGCCTTGAAGCATGTGTGTGAGAATGAAGGCGCTCCTGGGAATAGTTCTAGGTGTCTACTTTACATTTTAGACATTTATATAGGTGTCCTCGAGCATAACTTCTCCTTCTTTGAGGGCAGCAGCGTGTTTCAGTAACATACACATTGTTCAGAGCTGTAGAACAGGCAGGACTGCTAATTTTAGGGGTTAACTTTCAGCATCCTCGCCAAAAAAAATGTTATACAGAGATGGAGAGCAAGAAAAACTTGCAATATAGAATAGAAAATTGAATATTCTAAGGATCTTATAATTTTTTGGTTCCTGTACCCCTTTAACAGATCAATGAAACCTGCACATCCTCTTCCTAATCAACGTGTCCAGGGTCAGCAGACCACCATTTGTTTGGGGGTGCTCAAGCTCTGCCTCAGACTCTGCCCCATAATAATAATAATTGTTTTGGTTTTTTGCCATCCAGTGTCTGCCCCTTCTCTCTCTCTCTCCTCCCTTCCATCCAGCATCTGCCCCTTCTCTCTCTCTCTCCTCCCTTCCATCCAGCATCTGCCCCTTCTCTCTCTCTCCTCCCTTCCATCCAGCATTTGCCCCTTCTCTCTTTCTCTCTCCTCCCTTCCATCCAGCATTTTCCCCTTCTCTCTCCTCCCTTCCATCCAGCATCTGCCCCTTCTCTCTCTCATCCCAATCAGCACTAATTGAAAGCGCCATTAAAATCCAATTTAAAAAACATTTTAAAAATATTCATTACCTAGTAGGCACCTAACTCAGTATGTGCCTATTACTTCATGGTCAGCGTCTATACTGAGGTACTTACTAGCAAGTAGGCATAGATAAAGGCTGATTTGGGATGGATTCAGGGCAGATTTGGGGCATGGTTTCATTTTGGTGCACTCATTTAGGCCAAGAAAACCCTTGCCTAAATGGTAGTGCACCTAAGGTTTTAATGCTTACCAGTGCCTAAGAATGCTTAGGGATCGCTAGGCACAATTCTATAAATGGTACCTATCCGATGATTAACAACTGCATTAAACGGCGCCTATGAGCTAGACACCATTTATAGAATCCAAGCCCAAGTGCCATATGGCCCACAGGTATGAAATAGGACATGCTACTCCATTAGTATAAGCTAAACTTTAGCAAAAGAGTCCTTTGGGGTGAATTCATCATGCAGAGGACCTTAAGTCATGCTATTTGGGCCTTAATGTGATTTCAAAGGCTCTAACGCTGTGTGACCTAAAATACTACAGCAATTTATTTAAGTTGCTACAGGTTAGGTAGTAATGAGATGCAAAAGTATGTAAATGCATTCTATGCATCTCATTACTATGAAATGCCCTATCAATTTGTGATGTATCATCACAAGTCACTTGCGATGATACACCCTAAATCATGTTAGGGCTCGAAAATCACAGTAAAATAACCCTAGCTTTCTTCTGGGGTTATTTTACCACCCCGAAGATTCGGGCCGTAAAGCCATGGCTTGATGCTTGCGGGCCACAAGGAGAGAGTTCCCACCAATCCTCCCTGCACCCATTGACTAAAACCCTCCTGCACAACTCCTGCCAACACCACCCAGGAGCTACTGAAAAATAGCATTGATGTTATGTGGGGGAGGCCAGGAGGTTCACGAGGTCCAAGGAGGATTTGTCTGGGGGTCTTAGGGGTCCAGGGGGGTCCCAGTCACAATATCACCCTTTATGTGGGAATCTGACCACTAACAATAGTCATGTTGAAACTACCTCTAGGGGTGTCACTGTAATTGCAGTGCTGGACTGGGTAGAAGCGACTCCCCAAAGACCCCCTTGACTTCCAAGATGCCCAGAATAACCCTTAGGACCTCCCAAAACACTCCCCAACCACAAGGTGGGGTAGGTGGGTCTTGGGCAGGAGGGGTTTAGTCAGGAGTGCAGGGAAGAATGGAGGGAACCCTGACCTTGATGCCCAGGAGCACTGGCCTGCAACTTTGCAGTCCACTGCTATTCCATGAGAATAATGCTGCTTGTCAGGTAGCTTGCAAATAGTGTTATTCCTGTAAAGCAGAATTTGACAAACAGTGGTAGCAAGATCCCACAGGTTACTCATGGCTTAGTGTTTTTCTCAGCGTGAAGGCAAACCAAACAACACAAAGTCCATTTCCAAACAACAAAACAAAGCCAGAAAATAAAAATTCAATCAAGTACAGCCCTCAGAATATCACATCATAGGCGTCAGATCTGTGGGTGCTAGAGCACCCCCAATATTTTTGCAGCACTGCCCAGACATCAGAGATGAAATCTTCCAAATGTAAAACTGCAGGGGAAAGCAGGAAGTAAGGCTCTCTTTAGCCACTGCTCCCACCTCCCCCTGCAGCCTATTGGTCATTCCTTAGAAGCTGCAAAGGAGGCAGGACCAGTGGCTTAGGAGACACCATTCGTTACTGTCCTTAGCCAGCCAATAGGATACAAGGGAAAGCAAGACAGGAAGGTTAATGTTTCCTAAGCTATTGGTCCTGCCTCCCCCTGCGGCTATTGACTGACTAATGGCTGAGCAAAGGGTTCATAGCAAGGAGCAGGAGAGTAGCAGTGTAGGTCAGTCAGGCTTCTTCCCTTTGGTCTACCGTAGAGAGGGGGAGAACTGCTGAGGGAGGTACTGCAAAAGGAAGGAGGACTTGATAGAGAAGCAGAGAAAGGAAAGAGTAGCACAGACTTATAGGTTGTGAGAGGAAAAGAGGTTGAGGGAAGATATATGGATTGTGAAAGGGAGAACAGAGCTGAAGTGAATACAAGCTGGAGGGAGGGGAATGGGCAGTGTTACAAAGTTAAGTGGGTGAGTTATGGGATGAAGAAAGAGAAACAGAGATGAGGACAGGGAGAACTATGTGGGATTCGAAAAACGGGGCTTATAGGGGAGAGAGGTTGAGAAAAGGGTTCTGAGAAGAGAGAGGATCAGGTTAGAAGGAAGAAGCACTAAGGGATGAAGAGAGGGATGAAAGTGGCATCCTAAGCTGCTATCCTATATTTTGTCATACACTGCTCAACATGTATGCAACACCATGTTTGTCATGTTATGTTTTACCATGCTTTGCTATATATGTAAACTTGTAACCCGTTCTGAGCTCTCCTGGGAGGATGGGATATAAAGCCAAATAAATAAATAGATTTAGGGCAGTGGTCTCAAACTCAAACCCTTTGCAGGGCCACATTTTGGGATTTGTAGGTACTTGGAGGGCCTCAAAAAAAAAAGTTAATATCTTATTAAAGAAATGACAATTTTGCATGAGGTAAAACTCTTTATAATTTATAAATCTTTCCGTTTAGCTAAGTCTTAATAATAATATTGTCACTTGTAGCTAAAAAGACATATGATCAAGAAACTTTAATTTTACTTTTGTGATTATAATAAACATACCGAGGGCCTCAAAATAGTACCTGGTGGGCCGCATGTGGCCCCCGGGCTGCAAGTTTGAGACCACTGATTTATGGAATAGAGCAGGCCAAGGCCTATTCAATTTCATGCCCTCAAATATAGAAACTTGAAGCAGATAAAGGCCAAATGGCCCATCCAGTCTGCCCACTCACAGCATCCACAATCTCCTCCTCTCCCTAAGATATCCTAGGTGCCTGTCCCATGCTTTCTTGAACTCAGACACAGATTTTGTCTCTACCACCACTACCGAGACTATTACTACTCTTCTATCCTTTCTGTAATAAAGTATTTCCTTAGATAACACCTGAGCCTATCACCTCAACTTCACTCTATGCCCTCTCATTCCGGAGCTTCCTTTCAAATGAAAGAGATTTGCCTCATGCACATTTATGCCATGTACTGTAGGTATTTAAACATTTCTATCATATTTCCCCTCTCCCGCCTTTCCTCCAAAGTATACAAATTGAGATTTATTGATTTATTTATTCATTTTCCTATACTGTTCTCCCAGGTGAGCTCAGAACGGTTTTACATGCATTTATTCAGGTACTCAAGCAGTTTCCCTCTCTGTCTCTGTGGGCTCACAATCTAACGTACCTGGCGCAATGGGGGGATTAAGTGACTTGCCCAGGGTCACAAGGAGCAGTGTGGGTTTGAACCCACAACCTCAAGGTGCTGAGGCTGTAGCTTTAACCACTGCGCCCACTCTTTGTCTGTTCTCATACATTTTATGATGAAGACCACTGACCATTTTGGTTGCCTTCCTCTGGATTGACTCCATCCTGTTTATGTCTTTTTGAATGTGCGGTTTTCAGAATTGTTCACAATATTCTAAATGAGATCTAACCAGAGTCTTATACATGGCATCAATACCTCCTTTTTCCTATTGGCCATACCTCTCTCTATGTACCCTATTGTCCTTCTAGCTATTGTCGTTGTCTTTTCAACCTGATTGGCTTCCTTTAGACCAGGGGTCTCAAAGTCCCTCCTTGAGGGCCGCAATCCAGTCGGGTTTTCAGGATTTCCCCAATTAATATGCATGAGATCTATGTGCAAGCACTGCTTTCCATGCATATTCATTTGGGAAATCCTGAAAACCCGACTGGATTGCGGCCCTCAAGGAGGGACTTTGAGATCTCTGCTTTAGATCATAACATACCATCACACCCAAGTCTTGTTCCTCTTTCAAGCACATTAGTTCTTCATCCCCTAAACTGCACCGTTCTCTCGGGTTTTTGCTATAATACCTGAGGCTTTTTCTCCACCTGTTTTGTCTGAATGTTAGATCTGAGAAATTGAGTCCACTGCTGGTGGGGGACATTTCTTTTGTTAATTATTTATTCTACTGTCATTACGATTTATTGATTATTGATTGAGAGATGTTTAAATACCTACGTAATATAAATGTGCTTGAGTCAAGTCTCTTTCATTTGAAAGGAAACTCTGCAATGAGAGGGCATAGGATGAAGCTAAGAGGTGATAGGCTCCAGAATAATCTGAGGAAATACTTTTTTATGGAAAGGGTGGTAGATGTGTGGAACAGTCTCCCAGAAGAGGTGGTACTGTTATTTCCACTATTCTACCCCAAATGATAATTGTAACTTTTATCCTTTCCTTCCCAGTTATATGTTTGTTTAAGTTAATTGTTTGTTATTAAATTGTGAACCTCTTTTTAATTTATTATATTTTGTTATGTACATCGCTTAGTGATTATAATAGGCGATTAATCAAATTTTGTTAATAAACTTGATAAACTTGGTAGAAACAGAGACTGTGTCTGAATTCAAGAGGGCCTGGGATAGGCACGTGGGATCTCTCAGAGAGAGAAAGAGATAATGGTTATTGTGGATGGGCAGACAAGATGGGCCATTTGGCCTTTATCTGCCGTCATGTTTCTAGGTTTCTATACCTGAAAAGCTGGTTTTTGTGCATTTTTTATGTGAACGTCTTTATATTAGAGAATGGGGAAAGAAAAGGTGGACGTACTAGGGACCAAAACATCTAGATAGGTCATTCTCAAAAGAAAAAGATAGACATCTTGTTGTTTTGAGAATGAGCCTTTTCTTTACTTGATTTCTGGATGTCTTTCCCAAGACGTCCAAACTCAAACTTAGACGTCCTATTGAAAATGCTCCTCCATATATTAGAAAGCTAAGATTTCTCTAGATAGATCTCACTTCTGGCCACCTACTAAATTTACAGGATGTGTAAGAACAGCCTGGTGTGTAGCTACACATGTCCTCCCAGTTTGTTTGTGTTGTTCTTAGGCACCATTAGTTTATTTAAGTGAACCAGAAACCTGTACGAATGTTCCTAAATAAAAGCAAGGTATGAAGCTGGTGTTTGTCCTTTCAGGCATTATCAGCCTTAATTGAAAAGATGAATTCCAGAACCTAGATAAATGCAAGTTTTTATTTGCAAGAACTCTATCTAACATAAGAACATATTTTTCACTGAATATCATAAACGGAGACAGCCCAGCATACTGGAATAATCAACTAAATCAATCCTCTTCAACCAGACACAGGAGAACCCACACACCATTCATGCACCCGCCAATCAAAAATATCAAATGAAAGAAACTGTATGACAACCTCCTAGCCACTAGAGCTGCAAAACTGAACCAGCAACTCTTCAACCTACTAATCACGACCACAGACTTCAAAACCTTCAAAAAAGAAACAAAAACCCTACTATTCAAAAAAATACATAAAACTAAACTAACACAACCAGACTTGACCCAAGCACCACCTGCAATATTCCCTGATCCTTACCATGTTAGTAAATTTCCAGACTTCTTATGTATCTCCAAAAGACCTAATACCTCATATGTAATATGTAATACTGTAAACTGTAATAATGTAATCCGCCTTGAACCGCAAGGT
Organism: Geotrypetes seraphini; assembly: GCF_902459505.1. Taxonomy (NCBI): domain Eukaryota; kingdom Metazoa; phylum Chordata; class Amphibia; order Gymnophiona; family Dermophiidae; genus Geotrypetes; species Geotrypetes seraphini. The sequence continues at coordinate 337,096,114 of NC_047084.1, read as the reverse complement.
AATGGCGGAATAGAAATCACTAATGTAATGTAATGTAAATCACTATCAATGTAGACCACCAATAAGACATGTTCAAATAAAGAGTGCTTCCAGGCTTCTGGACATTTTTGTTTCATTATGTTACATGGAACCATATTACAGGTTTTTGAGTTGATGTCTTTGTAACAGACTTTTGGATTTAATAAAATTATTACATATAAAAAGGACATGTTATTTTACTGTTAACCCCAGTTATTAGTAACTAGGTCTCATTGCATAAAATGGGACCTATGTTAAAATAGCACAAGACAGAGTTAATAATAATAACTAGGCCCCTAAATGACTTTTAGTGCAAATTTCACACATCCAATGACAGTCTATAAAGGCAACCTGTATGAACTCATTTTTGAAAAAAAAAAAAATGTACTTAACAGGTTTAAAGTCACCTCTTCAATTACGACCATTCACAAAGAGATCCCGATTTTCAGTCCTGAAAATATGGCAACTGTGGCACAGTTCCAACGCTTGATTACCGGTATGCTGTGAGATCCTGATTCTAGGTACAGACCAGGTTTGCAGTCAGTCACTAAGGTTGTAGAATAACCAAAGAAATTCCTCCAGCCTCTCTTATCACTGCTTTGGCTCTGTTCCTGCTGTACTGCTGTGCTGCCCCATTCAGACTGTTATTTGCAGTAAGAGCTTGCAGCATACTTGCAAAATTTTCCATACTAGGATCGGTTTTTTTTTTTTGTTTGTTTTTTTTTTAGAGTTGAATCAAGCTTCTGTATGTTACTGTGCTACTCTTCTCATATGTACTGGTCTGGTGGTGATGAATATACTTGGAGGCAGGAATTTAGGAAAGGGGCTCTAAAGTCATCCAATAAGCTGTGCCTCCTTCAGCTTCAGGCTTGTTTGAGTCCCCCTGTGGCCTGAGGGTCCAAGATAACTGCCCTAGTTACATCCCTCCAGTGCCAACCCTGTATGCAGTGTAACTGTTCAACAAAATAGCAAGATGGCTAGATGATATTCAGGATTGGACTGGACTGAACATCGAAAGTGCAGTATGCGTGGCTCAAGGCAGGAAAAATCTTGGATAAGGATGATTCCCACCACTGGCTTCATTGTGAAGCCTTGACTTTTTGAACGTCCTGGTGGCCCTGACGCAGCGGATGCTTTTGATTAATTATTTCCGCGAAACGCTGGCCGCGTCGGCAAATCTACACTAGTGACTGCACTCTTCTATAAAGACAAATCAGCAAAGTCAGCCATAAAAGCTAAGTAGTTTGGTTGCTGTTTTTTTTAGTTTCTGGCTTGCACTTCTTTTATGCAACCCGGCTGTGGGTTAGCTGTTTTAATTGCTTTTTGAAAATGCCTTAAAAAATATATATGTGGGTCAATGATTGGAGTTGGAGCGATTGTACTACGCCGATTTTCCTCAGTATGTGATTGCCACTGCTGTGCGTAGGCTCCGTTTCTGAGACCCGAGCCCTTCCAGCTGTCTGGGCTTATATTTAGAAGTGTATTGCTGGGTAATAGCAGTATTTGGATTGGTTTTCAACAAAATAGCACCCAAGGAAAGAGCAGCTTGCCGCACCTCCTTCCCCTTTCAGGCTTCTGTGCTTTCAAACTGATTCAAAATGGCAGTGTGGCACCCTCTTGTCCACCCCCTGCAACCCTGAGGTGGCCCCAGTACTGGACATGTTCAATACTGAATGATGTTACAGTCTGTCACCTTTCCCTCCTGCTTCCACCACCCAGCAAAGTTTATTTGCGTTAACTTTCTCCTTTTCTCCCCTGCCTTCTGTAATGAGGCATTACTGTTGCCAACCTAGCAAAGCACTGTATTAATGCTGCCACAGCTAGTGAAAGGTGATTTATGGACCAGATCCACCTCCTGACAGAAGTCCAAAACCATGCTGATGTCATGTGGAATGCTGCTTAGCAACCAATCAAACAAACGTGTTTTCCCCAGGTTTTCTGCAAATGGCTCCATTACTTAGCACCACTACAAGACCAGAAATTTGCTTGCATTTGGTTACTATTAAAGTAAAACTATTTGAAATATTTGCACACTGTGGGAAAAGAACAGCATGCAAGACAGAACGGTACTGAGAGATCTTTATGAATATACTATAGAGAAACAGGAGCTGAATATTTCTGTGGTATTGAGGAAGAGGTGACATTCTTTGTTGTAATGTGTTTTTAATGGGCTGCTGTCTCTTTCACAAGAGGATGTGGTAAGAGCGGATAGCGTAGCTGGTTTTAAGAAAGGTTTGGACAAGTTCCTGGAGGAAAAGTTCATAGTCTGTTATTGAGAAAGATATGAGGGAAGCCACTGCTTGCCCTGTATTGGTAGCATGGAATATTGCTACTACTTGAGTTTTGGCCAAGTACTAGTGACCTGGATTGGCCACCGTGAGAACGGGCTACTGGGCTTGATGGACCATTGGTCTGACCCAGTAAGGCTATTCTTATGTTCTTATGACAGCTACTTGGAAGTCAAAATTAAGTTTGGGGTAAGAAAGCAAAACACCAGCGAGTCAGGTGACTTTATCCAATGATTTATTTTCCTATACCTTCAAGAAACAAAAAGAATATAGACAAATATACACTTAACATTTTGCAGGCAAAAGTTCCCCATTACTTTTTATCAATACGTTTATTCCGTGGCATAGCTAGCACTAATTGGGCCTCTCTGCTGGAAAAATTATAACGAACCCGCATAACACCATGTTTTCCAAGTTTGTGGGGTCTGTGAGTTCCCCGTCAGGAAGTAGGTTGGGAGGGGTAGGTGTGAAAATTGAGGGGTATCGAATAGAATGTGCATGAGTGGATATCAGCGGCAGAAATGTGGACAGGGCTAGGATTTTTGTGCGGTGGACAGGGAAGTATATATAGGGAGGGGGAGGGGAGGGGGATCTACTGTGGGTGAGATGTCTGAGGTTTAGAATTGGAAGTTGTGTATGACAGGGGCACTGTGGGGATATGATGGGTGGGAGTATGTGTAATGGATCATCAAAGTGTTTGGGGAAGTGGTGCAGTGAGGATTTGTATATATGTGAATAAGAGACTAAGGAAAGGAGTGCCACCCTGACAGCAAAAGACAAAGAATGCAGTCTAGGGGTGATCTTGACGGTGACCTTTCGCTTTCTGACCATATCTCCCAAATAGTATCCACCTCTTCTACCACCTCCGGCAGCTACGGAAAATCAGACGATACTTCTCGGACCCAGACTTCTCTCAGCTACTCTATGCCTTCTATGTCCTCTCCTGTATGGACTACTGCAACATGCTCCTAAATGGGCTCACTACAAAAACCTCCATCAACTACAATGAGTGCAAAATGCCGCCATCTGACTCTTAAAGAATCTCCACATACGAGACCCAATCGCCCAGGTGTTGCGCACTGCCCACTGGCCAACAAACTCTTCCACAACATGGTACCGGCCTATATGGCCTCCAAACTCATACCATGCTTGCCACACAATGTTTGCCATTCCATGTCTTCCATGCTTCATTTCATCACGCACTCTTGCCTTACCATTTTTGCCAAGTCGTGTCATACTATATTAGCCATGCTTTGTAATACTTTGTTTACCATGCTATGTTTTGCTGAACTATGCTCACCATGCTATGTCTCGCCATACCATGTTTTACCATACCATGCTTTGTTAACTATGTTTTGCCATGTTTACAATGTTTATCATGCTATCTTTTACCATACTATGTCTGAGAGTGTGGCACAGTGGTTAGAGCTGCAGCCTTGTGACTCTGGGCAGGTTGCCTGATCCCCTCTTGCCCCAGGTACATTAGATAGATTGTGAGTTTGCTGGGACAGACAGGGAAAAATGCTTGAGTACCTGAATAAATTCATGGTAGAAAATTGAATAAATAAATAAAGTGCACAGTGAGGGCCTGGTCAGAGAAAAGCTTCTGACTGGGGTGATGCACATTGGAGGGAGGGTGACACGGGCTCAATCTAAAGGAGGGGTCTGCAGAGGAGGTACAAGATTGAAAGAACACTTCCCACCTCTTTCTACGTCTCCCTTCCCTAAGAACATATAAAACTTTTTTAAAGTCTGGGAGTTGGGAAGAGATACTACTCCTACGCCTACTTATCACTTCTATAGCGCTGAAAGGCGTACACAGCGCTGTACATTTTGACATTTGTAGATGGTCCCTGCTCAGAAGAGCTTACAATCTAACTTGAACAGATGTGACATATAGGGCTGGGGATGCAGAACCCAAGGTGAGAGGAGTTAGGAGTCAAAAGCACTCTCAAAGAGGTGGGCTTTTAAATGGGCTTTGAACACTGCCAGAGACGAAGTCCGATCTAGGGATTCGGGTAGCTTGTTCAAGCCTAAGGTGCAGCAAGGCAGAAGGGACAGAGTCTGGAGTTGGCAGTTGAAGAGAAGGGCACAGATAGGGACTTACCAGCTGAGTGGAGCTCCTAGGGGGAGGGGGGAAGTCATAGTGGGAGATAAGTGAAGAGAGATAGTGAGGGGCAGCTGAGTGAGTGCATCAGTAGGTCAGTAAGAGGAGTTTGAATTGTATTCAGAAATGAATGGGAAGCCAATGAAGTGACTTTAGGAGAGGGGTAACATGGGTAAAGCTTCTCTCACGGAATATGAGTCATGCAGCCGAATTCTGGAAGGATTGGAGGGGAGCGAGATGGCTAAGCGGAAGGCCTGAGAGTAGCGAGTTGCACTATTCTGCGCGCGAGGTGATGAGGGCGTGGATAAATGTTTTGGTAGTGTACTCAGAGAAGAAAGGTCAGATTTTGGTAATATTATAGATGAAGAAGCGGCAGGTTTTAGCAATATGTTGTATCTGTGTGGTAAAAGAGAGAGAGGTGTCAATGATGACCCCGAGATTACGAGCAGACAAAACAGTGTTGTCCACAGAGATGGAGAACGAGGGAAGCGGAGAGGTGGGTTTAGGCGGGAAGATGAGCAGCTCTGTTTTAGCCATATTCAATTTTAGATGGCAGTGAGACATCCAGGCGGCAATGTTGGACAGGCAGGCTGAGACTCTGGTCTGGGTTTCAGTAGAGATATTTAGCGCAGAGAGATAGATCTGGGAGTCGTCAGCACTGCTTGTCCTGGAATGCTGCTATGACCGTATATACTAGAATATAAGTCAATCCAAGTATAAGTTGAAAAGGGATAGATTCCGTACAAACGTAAGGAAGTTCTTCTTCACCCAGAGTGGTAGAAAATTGGAACGCCCTTCCGGAGTCTGTTATAGGGGAAAACACCCTCCAGGGATTCAAGACAAAGTTGGACAAGTTCCTGCTAAACTGGAACATACGCAGGTGAGGCTGGACTCATTTAAAGCACTGGTCTATGACCTGGGGGTCGCCGCGTGAGCGGACTGCTGGGCACAATGGACCACTGGTCTGACCCAGCAGCGGCAATTCTTATGTTCTTATGTAAGACAAGGTACCCTTTTTCCCCTCAAAAAAGGAGGAAAAAAGGTTGACTCAAATATAAGATGGGGGAGGGTGTGTTAATATTCATGTGCCCTGCCAGGATCTGTGCCCTGCCCCCCTCCCTCACTCCCTCCTCTGCCAAGCTCTGCATTCAGCCCCCCTCGCTGTTTGCTAGACTCTGCACCCAGCCCCCTTCCCTCCCTCCTAGGTCCTCTGCCCTGTCCCCCCTTCCTCCCTGCCAGGCTCTGTACTCAGCCGCCCCCCTCCCTACCCTATATCCTGACCCCCCTCTCTCTCAATGTCCTGCAGGCCTCCACCAGGCCTGCCATATAACATGGTGGGCCAGAACAGGAGGGAACCCTTCTGTCTCCTGTCCCAGCCGACTGCCAATTTTTTAATACCTTCCTCCTGCCTCTCCCACCCCCTCCTCACATACCCTTTTGAATCCCTGGTGGTCCAGTGGTGTACTGGGCAGGAGCGAGTTTTCTGCGCTCCTACGCCATGCTGAGCCCTTCCCTGAATGGCCGCCTCGAGTTCTCGCGACCAAGCAGTTTACCAGGCATGAGCAAGCTTTCCTCTTTCCCGCCTGGTGCTGAGCTGCTCACTGAAAGGCTGCTGCAAGTTCTCATGAGTCCCGCAAGAACTCAGGGCAGCCATTCAGTGAGTGGCTCAGCACCAGGCAGGAGTGAGGAAAGTTCCCTCATACCCAGTACACCGCTGGGCCATGAGAACTCGAGGCAGCCATTTAGGGAGGGGCTCAGCATGGGGTAGGAGCACGGAAAACTCGCTCCTGCCCGGTACACTGCTGGACCACCAGGGATTCAAAAAGTTATGTGGGGAGGCGGGAAGGAGGTAAAATAAATTGGCAGAGTCGGCCAGAACAGGAGACAGGAGGGATCCCTCCTGTTTTGGCCAACCCCACCAGGCCATATGGCAGGCCCGGCAAAGGCCTGCATCAAGTCCAGGAGGTGAGGTGGGGGGTGATGACCTAAATTTACATAAAGATCCCCATTTTGGCCCATTTTTGTGGCCCCAAAATCTTGGTTTATATTCGAGTATATATGGTATTTGAGTTTTTGCCAGATACTTGTGACTTGGATTGGCCTCCGTTAAGATGGGATACTGGGCTAGATGGACCATTGGTCTGACCCAGTAAGGCTATTCTTATGTTCTTATGTAAAAAAAAACTTTGTGAGAACATGCAAAAAAAAAAAATCATGATTACCAACTTTTTATGCTTACCCAAAGTGTGCACAAATAACATGAAAAAGTAATGTTGAGATATTTCCTATTTTGTATTTAGTTAAAGAACAAGCAGGATATAGATTTTTACTAAAATAGGGTAAAGGAGTCTAGACAGTGATGTACACTGTGGATATCATGATACAAAGACTAGAGAGGGGACATGATCAAAACATTCAAGGTACTGAAGGGGATAGACTTAGTAGATAAGGACAGGTTGTTCACCCTCTCCAAGGTAGGGAGAATGAGAGGGCACTCTCTAAAGTTGAAAGGGGATAGATTCCGTACGAAAGTAAGGAAGTTCTTCTTCACCCAGAGAGTGGTGGAAAACTGGAACGCTCTTCCGGAATATGTCATAGGGGAAAACATCCTCCAGGGATTCAAGACAAAGTTAGACAAGTTCCTGCTGAAGAAGAACGTTCGCTGGTAGGGCTAGTCTCAGTTAGGGCGCTGGTCTTTGACCAGAGGGCTGCCGCTTGAGCGGACTATGCTGGGCATAATGGACCACTGGTCTGACCCAGCAGCGGCAATTCTTATGTTCTTATGTTCTCTGAAAAAGTTTTAATCAACAGTAATACATTTCTCAAATTATTTTCTAATATATAAACTTCATTTCAATGCAATATCATTTCCCCATAAGCTTGACCAATACTTTGTGCTTGGGAAAAAATCACCGCAGATTCCTTTCTCATAGAATCTAGCTTCAGTACACTACAACTCTGATTAAAACGCTGCATCTTTATCATGCCCAACAGAGCCTGGAGATTCTTTAGAATCACCCGAATAGTATCCAAGCCAGAATTTAAATAATAATTTATTTCTTGTACACCGCTATACCAAAAACTTCAAAGCGGTTCACAACAAAGGATAACATACAGTCAATATTTAAAATACACGATAAACAAGTGGAGGGGCATGATAAAAAAAAACGTCTAAGTCCCCTTTTAGCCTAAGGCCTCAAACTTTGAAAGTAGAAGCAGGGAAAATGTCCATTATCAAAAAAAACGTCCAAAAGGAGGTTTTTTAAAAATAATGGCATGCCTCTACGTTCAGCTGTTTAAACGCCCAGACCACCACTACATCTACACTAACACCATATAATCAACCTAAAAAAAAGCCTAAGTCCCAAACGTCCAAAACAAGGGCTTTTAGGCGAAGGAGGAGCAAGTCCTTTGCCTAAAAGCTGGATTCTGTAACTGGTGTCTGTCAAAAACAACACCGGTTACAGAATCCCCCCCTACAACGATCGGGGCAAGAGGGAGCCCAAGCCCTCCTGCCCTGTGGCATCCCCGAACTCCCCGACACTATTGGGGCAAGTGGGAGCCCAAGCCCTCCTGCCCCACAGTACCCCCGAACTCCCCGACACTATCGGGGCAGGAGGGAGCCCAAGCCCTCCTGCCCCGCGGCACCCCCGAACTCCCCAACACTCTCGGGGCAAGAGGGAGCCCAAGCCCTCCCACGGCACCCCCGAACTCCCCGACACTATCGGGCAGGAGAGCTCAAATCCTCGACGCAAGGGCCCCCCTGAGCCCCCAATCGCCCCCCCACCAATCTGTGACCCCCCCGCCGACCCCCCTCCCCGTACCTTCAAAAACGTTGGTCAGACGGACGGGTGCCAAGCCCGTCCATCCGATAGGCCAGCCATCCGTTGAATGGCTGGCCTTAGGACCTGATTGGTCCAGGTGGTTCAAATCCCGCCCACAGGTGGGGCCTGAGACACCTGGGCCAACCGGAATAGGCCCAGTAGGCTTAGGCCCCCTCCTGTGGAACTATTCATGGAAAACTGGGAGGCAAGATAATCAGGTAGCATCCCAAAAACTGCTTTATAACTAATGCAGGAAAACTTGAACAGAATTCTAGACTCCACTGGCAACCAGTAAAGTTTTTGGTAGTAAGGGGTAATGTGTTCCCATTTCTTTAGACCAAAAAGATCGTAATTTACCTCCAAGCAACATAGCATGTGCACACAAGGTGCTGCAGTGCTTTTACAATTGCTGACTTTGCAACACATTTGGAGTGATAGCTAATGTCATATCTCCACAGAGAAGCTGATTCCTAATGAGTTTATCATCACCTCAAATTTACAAATTTACATTCCAAAGAGTAGCTCTCCTCTCCCAGACTACCTTAAGAACATAAGAATAGCCTTACTGGATCAGACCAATGGTCCATCAAGCCCAGTAGTCCGTTCTCACGGTGGCCAATCCAGGTCACTAGTACCTGGCTAAAACCCAAGGAGTAGCAAAATTCCATGCTACCAATCCAGGACAAGCAGTAGCTTTCCCCATGTCTTTCTCAATAACAGACTTGTGCTCTAGTGGTGTAGTCAGGGTATGAGTTATTCTCAGTCGCTCTTGCCATGTCAGCAATATTCTCAAAATGGCTGTCATGATCTTTTGTGGTATTCTTGCAAGATTGCTACTAGAAGTTATTATGGCAGCCATTTTGAGAGCAGAGCCATCATGGACAGGAGTGTCTGGTGATCACTCCTGCCCTGACTACACCCTTAGACTGTCAAGGAGTGTAAGGTAGGCCTGAGGGGGCACCAATAGGTAGGCAGGGCATCCGGTCAATGACAAAGCATGCCCAGCTCTCAAATGTGTGCTGCTTTTCCAAGCAACAAGGACCTATCAGTGTGTCTAACTTCTTGCAGCTTAGACTTAAGTGATGTTTGTTCACCCTGACTGAATCTTTTTATAGATTGTAGATTGCCCTGGATCGGTAGCATGGAATATTGCTACTCCTTGGGTTTTGGCCAGGTACTAGTGTCCTGGATTGGCCACCATGAGAACGGGCTACTGGGCTCGATGGACCATTGATCTGACCCAGTAAGGCTATTCTTATGTTATTATTTCCCCACATATAATTTGTTGAAGGGACATCTAACCACATACTGTATATTACAAAATCACTATTACAGTTGGAAAAGTATTTTAACTTACAGATCTACCATAAGCATCCCCGGGATTCAAAAACTCGGTAAGTTCCAATGTGTTGTCATGTTTTGCTATGACCACATTTGTGGTGACCTCTCAATCCATTTTCATCAGTACTTGCTAAACAATTTATAGGTATGGAAGAATATAAGATCTCCTTAAGATTCTTAGCATGGGAAAAAGTCAAACACTCACCCCCTTAAAAAGTAGACGGGCCTTACCTGTATAATGTTCCAAAAGTCCCTAATGATTTGAGTAGCTGCTATACGTCCAGAGGCAAAGCTCAGTATGCAAGTTTGTAGCTTTTCATCATCTGCAGACTTAATTTTGTCTTCAATAATAAATCACAATTGTCATATCTGGCCCTCTTATAAACTCTTCTTGAAACTCTATCAGAGTATCCCCAAGCTACCAATTTGATTAATGTTTGAAGTCAGTGATTTTGTGCAGATTTTATGACATCTCAGAAATTGACAGTAGGGCAAACTTTCTTTCAGAGGATGGCAACTGTCAAACTGAAGCCTATGTGTCAATCACACATCAGCGTCTTTTCCAGAATTGTCTTTTTTTTATAACATGCCTTAAATGTAGGCCATCTTCTCTTACTTCTATTAATTCTTAAAGGATATACTTAAATATTCATAACATTCAGTCCAACTGTAAATTCATCCAATATAAGTGCCAATGGGATATCCAGACCACCCCCTGAGCACCATAGCTCATTAGCATTTTACAAGCCTAAATTTAATGTGTCTGTCTCGCACCTACAGAGACTTATAGGGATGCTTATAAGGCCACTTCCAGTGGAAACTATGCCCAAGCTGGCCTTGGGCATTCATAAGCGTTCCTATATGACTCAGTAGGCGCGAGACAGATGCCTGCAATATAGACGTCGTTTGCTGCATCCATTTTTTTTAAAAATGTGCATTCCGATTGGCTGGAGAGACAGCGGTAGGATGCCATTTGTACAATCAGCCCCTAAAATTGTGATGGAGAAGAAAAAAACCAAGACAAGATAAGAGTTTTGTAAACTGAGAACAGCATATCATAGAGTAGGTGGTGAGAATAGTATTTAGCCAGGACCAATTCACTGGAGACTTTAGCAAGGGCTGTCTTTACAGAATGTAAAAGGAAAAATCCAGGTTGGAGCAGATCAAGAATGGCTTGAGATGAAAGCTAAGGTGGGGAAGGTGAACAGAATGTTGTAGCAGCATGGATGGGAAGGGAGACGAGGCATTAACAGAGTAATAAGGGTCTAGTGTCTTGCCTGTTTAGATTGTAAACTCTTTCGAGCAGGGACTCTTTTCTTACTGTGATTCTGCAGCACTGCGTGCGTCTAGTAGCACTATAGAAATAATTAATAGTGCAATTTTTTTTGAGTTGCATATTTGGAGGTAGAATGAATACATTGCATTGGAAAACACATAGCTGGGTGGGATGAGAGTTTCACGTTTTATTCAGATATACTATCCCGTCCATTGAGCAGATAGTGTGATGGAGAGAGAACACACAACCTACTCTGTGAATTTAGAGATCATAAAAAAAACAGCTTGTCAAAAGGGTGGAGGATGCTGAAGTCAACATTCCTAGAAAGAAGTGAAGAATTGCGCTCGATACTGGGGATGCTCATGCACTTAAGGTGGCAAAAGATAAAGCTTGAAGGCTGAGAAATACTTGAAACCTGAAAGCAAAAAGCAACGGACCCCAAACACGACTCGACAACGGCTTGAATAAAGCCAGCACTAGCAGAAGGAGGGGCTCTGTGACGTACCATCAGCGGGCGCCGGGGGGGTCGTTGACGCTGCAGAGGGGGCGTGGCCCAGCAGTGACGCAAACGGGCGGGAGGAAGATGGCGGCGGGGTGGGTTGAGCTGGGGTCGCTGCTCGGCGTCGCCCGCGGGCTGCCATGGTGAGTCCGGGCCGCGTCCGGCCCCAGCAGCAGGAGGAAGAGGTCGGGGCGCGGGGCCCGGCGGCCGGAGGGGAGTCGGGCATGGAGCTAGAGCGGCTGGGTCGGGTCCCGGCGCCCTCCCCGCGCTCCTCCTGCTCCCGGCAGGCTTGGAGCCGTGATAACCCGGGCTTCGAGCCCGAAGAGGACGAGGAGGTGATGGAGGAAGAGGAGGAGAGCGGCGGTGGCGGGACCGTGGTGGAGATGGACGTGGAGTGCAGGCCGGGCCGCCGCACCGTATCCCTCGCTTCCTCCTGCAGCAGCAACGGCGACGGAGGAAGGGGGGCGGGAGTGGGCCGGCGGCGGCGGCAAGAGGGGGAGCGGGGCCCTGGCTGCCCCAGCCCCGGGCGGCAGAGTCTCCGAGCCTCGGGCGCCAAGAGGATCCTGCGCTTGCTGCGAGGTGAGAGCAACCCCGGGAGAGGCTTGACACGAGGAGAGGAGCGGGCCCTTGGCTCGGCACATGGAGGCTGATCTGTCACTGGTAGTGTACAGGAGGAAGGGCAGGTAGCTAGGCAACAACAGACTAGTATATCGAGCTTTTAACGAAAGATTGGGTACTTCATAATGAGGCAGTGCAAGTAGAGCAGTTCATTTTTTTTTTTTTTTAATTTTTATTATTGCTACCTTTAGAGGAGAGGGGTAAAACGATAAATCCAAACAATACAACTGGAAAGAACTTTAAGGGACTCTCATACTAAGCTGCAGTCAAAAGTGACCTTACTTAGCACGTCCTTATTCTAGTCTTTCCTGCATGCTAAGTCTGTTTTACCACAGCAGGAAAATGGTTGATTCTCTTTTTTTTTTCTCCTATTAATAGCCATGTGCTAATTTTCACATTAGCACATGTGCCCCTGTTACTTCTTATTTTATAAATTGTAGGGTCTCGTATGTCACAGGAAGCATGAAAAAAAAGAAGCACAAAGAGCCTTCCAGTTCAGGGCAATCGGTCTTCTATTTATTCATGGATTCAACATGGGATGTGTTTCAGCATAGCTGCCTGCATGGGTCATCAAATAAAAAAATGAACAAATGGTTAAAATACAAACATTTAACAAAATAAAATCAAAATCAGAGCGCGTCTAAAGTGAAAGCACGCTCAAGTGTGCTGTTTAAAAGACTAGAAGGGACTTGAATGTGAAATTTGCACTAATTGGTTAGTGTGTTGCAGTAGGGTGGTCCATAAAAAATTAACACATTTCATTTGTCCACAAGGCTAACTTTATTCCTTTAAAAAAATGGGAAACACACAAATTTTTACTTAAAACAAACAAACCCCCTCCTTTACTAATGCGTAGCGTGTGTTTTAGTGCCGGCAGCAGCAATAACTGCTCTGATGCTCATAGGAATTCTATGAGCGTCGCAGCAGTTACCGCCGCTCCTGTTAGTTTTAATAGTTATGCATTTGCTGTTAACTAAGCATGAAGATTAGGTATGCTAATGCTTTTCAATATATAATCTTCAATATAAAGTAATCAGTTTTAATGCAGTTTTGATATGCAGTGCCTTTTATTCAAATATTTGCATTTAAGGACAATTTTCATTCTACAGAGAACATACACCGTATATACTCAAATATAAGTTGATCTGAATATGTCGAGACACCCATTTTCCCCCCCAAAAGGAGGAAAAATGATTGATTCAAATATAAGACAGGGGCTTAATATTCAAGGTCAATGCCCTGCCAGGCTCTGCACTCAGACCCCCTCCCTACAAGGTTCTGCACCCAGCCCCCCTCCCTCCCTACCCTCCAGGCTGTGCAGCCAGTTCCCTCATTCCCTGCCAGGCTTTGAACCCAGCTCCCCTCACTCCCTGCCAGGCTTTGAACCCAGCTCCCCTCACTCCCTGCCAGGCTCTGAACCCAGCTCCCCCTCCCTGCCAGGCTCTGCACCCTGTCCCACCTTCCTATCCTGTACCTTCTTCCCCCTCTGGTGGTTTAGTGGTAGGCCGGGACATGAGAGATCCCTCCTGTCTCCCGTCCCAGCCAATCAGATCTCACTGCAAGCAGCTGGCACGCAAGAGCAAGCTTTTTGAGCTCCAGCCCTGCGCAGCTCCCTGAATGGCTGCCACCAGTTCTCACGGGATTCGCGAGAACTGGCGGTAGCCATTCAGGGAGCGGAGTAGCTGGGTGGAAGCTTGAAAAGCTTGCTCCTGTGTGCTGGCTGCGAGATCTGAGAGAGAGGCACAGGGCAGGAGCACGGAAAGCTCATTCCTGCCCATACACAGCTGGACCACTAGGGATGCGAAAAAAGGTATGCAGGGGGTAAAAAAATAGTTAGAATTGGCCGGGATGAGAGACAGGAAGAATCCCTCCTGTCCTTGTCTACCAGATCATACAGCAGGCTGGCAGAGGCCTGCAGCAAGTCCAGGAGGGGTCGGGTGGTCACTGGGTGATGACCCGAATATAGGACAAGACCCCCATTTTTGGGCCATTTTTTTGGCCAAAAAATCTTGTCCTATATTTGAGTATATACAGTATTTATTATGATTACATAAAACAAAAACACTTTGTACTTGTATTTCTCAGCTGTTGAGGTTTCAAGCAGTAATAGTCACTTTGAGACCTGTCTACCATAGTGCGCAAATACAGTAATATTAATATTAAAAACACTTGACCAATTTAACAAGTTAGCTTGTGAGTACAAGTGCAAAAGTTATGAAGTACCGGTAGGAGTTATCCAGTTACTAGACTGAATGTAGCTGCAAAGGAGCTTATTTATTTGCATTTTCCTCACACCTTTTTAAGCTGTAGTTGAACGTGAGTTACATCTATCAGTGCACAGAAAAGTAACTTGATATTTTTATGAGGGAACGCTGAAAAGTTCTCAGCCCAGCCAATAAGAGAATGATGTGGAGTCATGAAACTTGTACAATTTTCCACACTTTTCTTAACATTTTTTTGTTTCAGTGATATGAAATAAAACTTGTTTCCTGGCTCCACATCATTCTCCTCTTGGTTGGCCAGAGAACTTTTCAGTGGCCCCTCCTATTGTGATGTCATAATGCCTTATTCCACCAATGCCTAAGAGCCAGCCTCATTTTGATGTCACAATGGCTTGGTTTCCCTATACCTGTGCCTATTTACTAGATGCATTTGCCTCATTGAAATTAAAAGTGTCAAGAGAAATATGGAGTAACATGTAAGTTTCATGGCTCCACATCATTCTCTTCTTGGTTGGGCTGAGAACTTTTCAGTAGCCCCTTGTATATGAGTTAACATAGACCCCTGTAATGCAAAATACCTTGGCTACTCTTCAGTGAGGTATAATTTTTATTTTCTTATTTTTATAAAATATGTTTGTGAATACAGTTGTTATTTAGGGGCAGATTCTCAAAACTAAACCGGTTCCAGCCGGTTTAGCTTGCATGTATTTTAGCGATGGATTATCAAAATGGCTTATCAAAGTCTTTTCTGAGTTTTCTAGCAGTCTCTGATACTGCCATGCAAATGTAGTACATCGAAATCAAAATTATCACCCTGAGCGATTCTCTATAATCACCAAGTGATTCTCTAACCTTGTTGTGCCACCTTTGCAGCCAAAATCTTCTGACAGATTGCCTTACTTTCTGATCAGTGCCTGAGCGCTGATTGGCTCAGGCACTGACAGAAAAGTAAGGTTTGACAGCTGAGATACCCCCACTCCCCCAATGCAAATTAAAATAATTTTTTAAAAAATTGAAGATTGGCAGGAGAGATGCCCACTCTCTCCTGCTGCATTGCACAATCAGACAACACTGCTAAGTTTCCACTTCCTCTTGCCGCTAAGCCTCCACTCCCTCTCGCTGCTGATATCAAGCAACCCCCCACCTGACAACCCCTCCCCCGGCTGCGGGAGAGATGCCCACTCCCTCCCGCTGTCAAGTGGCACAGCCCCGATACCCCCCAGCAGTGGGAGAAATAACCACTCTCACTGCCACGTAACCCTCCCTGACACCCCCATGCCTCCTCCAACCCACGTCCCCTTCCCTTATTTACAATGACTGACCAGAGGGATGCCTACTCCCTCCGGCCAGCTGACCAGCTTCTTCAAAATAGCGGGCCTTCCTCTCCCTTGTGCATCCAGGGATGCACCGGGGAGGGGAAGAACAGCCATTTTGAAGAGGCATCCCCCTCCAGTCATCTAAGTAAGGTAAGGGGGAGAAGGGTGGGGGATCAATGGAGGCAGCGGGAGAGAGTGAGCATCTCTCCCGCTGCCAGGAGGGGTAATGTTTATTGGTGGTGGGAAAGAGTGGGCATCCCTCCCGCTGTCGGGGATGTGTGTTGCTTGGTGGCGAGGGCAAGTGGACATCTCTCCTGCTGCCGGGTGTAGGGTTGCTTGACTTCAGCGGCTTGATTTGTTGGTGGTGGTGGTTGTTTTTTTTTTTTGCGTTCTGCACATGTGCCCATTGCTATTACCAGTGGATGGGCACATGCAAATTTAGCAAATCTTTGCTTCTCTCTGCAAACCTCATTTGCATGAGAGATTTTTGGAGAATAACTCTCTTTTAAAAAAATTGCTACTATAATGGTTGCGACAGTGGCCTGTCAGTTTTTAACGTGAATTTTTGAAAATCTAGTCCTTAGTACAGTAGTTTCCTTGGTAGTATGGTATATGAGTTTTCTTGTGTGCTTCTACTGCTGAACAGGAGATGGCTTATGGCAGGTAAAAAGTATGTAGCCCTGTTAATCAGACTGCAGCATCTGCTACTGGGGCCAATCATTAATTTTCAGCAGCAGCATCCAAATAATGCTGCTGAAAATCATTACAAACCGTCCTAGTGCTATCGAGAGCACACTGGAATGAAGCAAAGGCAGCTCCTGGAGTTATCCAGTAGCAGTAATATTCAGGTAGTGCTTTGAATATTGCTGCCATCTGGATAGCACCAACATTGACTGCATTATCCAGATACTGGTGCTAAATGCCCAGATTCAGTTCTGCTGTAGTGGCGTACAACTTTAGGCACCATTTATAGAATTTGGGGAATACTGCTGAGTGCCTTTATCAAACATTGCAACTTGGATGGATTTGCATTGGACCGTCTTCCCTCCTTTATTGAACTCAAGATAATCTCCTTTTTCTTGTGCAACAGGACTGCAAGTCTTGACCAGTAGGTTAAACCCTCATTAGCCGCAAGAGTTATAGAGAGCCCAGTGTTTTATTTTCATGCTTTACCTCCCACCACACTGGGATTGAGCTCCATCTCCTCAGTCTTACTCTCTACTAGTAAGGAGTAGGGAGCCCGTCTGTTCTTCTCAAGTTTAATCTTTATTATTTTCAGTTTTTTTATTATCTGGTTGGAGGCTTTTTGTGCTGTAGAGGATCCTGGTCACCCCGGGGCATCTCTGGCTGTGAGAAGATACAAACTCAGGGCTGAGGTCTGTAGCCCACAGGCACATGCCTCATGTGATTCCTGTGTGGCCAGTCTGCATCAGTAATTCTTAGTCTTGCCCCAGGTTCGTCCACAGTGAGCTTGAATGACTCACCCAAGGTTCTGTCTGCAGTGGGCTTGAGCCTAGACTGAGCAGTTCCCGTGGTGGTTTTATCCAGAATCAAAGCCGACTGCATTACCGTATTTTCACGCATATAACGCGCGCGTTATACACGATTTTTACAAACTGTGCATAACCTTGCGCGTTATACGCGTGAGTGCGTTGTACAAAATTTTTTTACATAGTCCCCCCCTCCCAATGTCCGATTCACCCCTCCGCAGGACCGCTCGCACCCCACCCCGAAGAACCACTCGCACGCACTCCCACCCGCACCCCCAGCCTGAAGGACCGCTCGCACCCCCACAGCCTCCAGACCCCCCACCCCATCAAGTAGAAGCTCCTACCGGTGTCCTGCTGCTTCCTCTTGGCGGTCCCGGCCCTTCTGTGAGCCCTGCGCCTGCGCTGCTTCCTCTTCCGGCGGTCCCGCCCTTTCTCTGACGTCATGCCCTCTTGCCCCGCCGACTCCCCGACATGATCGGGGCAAGAGGGAGCTCAAACCCTCTTGCCCCAACCAACCGCGGCACCCCCGTCACGATCGGGGCAAGAGGGAGCTCAAGCCCTCTTGCCCCCCCGACTCCCCGACACGATTGGGGCAAAAGGGAGCCCAAGCCCTCTTGCCCCGCCGACTCCCCAACTCCCCGACAATATCGGGCCAGGAGGGAGCCCAAGTCCTCCATGCCCTGGCGACCCACACCCCGCTAGTTGTTCGGGCCAGGAGGGAGCCCAAGTCCTCCAGGCCCTGGCGACCCACACCCCGCTAGTTGTTCGGGCCAGGAGGGAGCCCAAACCCTCCTGGCCACAGCGACCCCCTACCCCCACCCCGCACTACATTACGGGCAGGAGGGATCCCAGGCCCACCTGCCCTCGACGCAAACCCCCATCCCGCCAACGACCGCCCCCCCAAGAACCTCAGACCGCCCCCCCCAGCCGACCCGTGACCCCCCTGGCCGACCCCCACGACACCCCCACCCCCCTTCCCTGTACCTTTGTGTAGTTGGCCGGACAAACGGGAGCCAAACCCGCCTGTCCGGCAGGCAGCCAACGACGGAATGAGGCCGGATTGGCCCATCCGTCCCAAAGCTCCGCCTACTGGTGGGGCCTAAGGCGCCTGGGCCAATCAGAATAGGCGCGGGAGCCTTAGGTCCCTCCTGGGGGCGGGGCCTTGGGCACATGGTCGGGTTGGGCCCATGTGCCTCAGGCCCCGTCCCCAGGAGGGACCTAAGGCTCCCGGGCCTATTCTGATTGGCCCAGGCGCCTTAGGCCCCACCAGTAGGCGGAGCTTTGGGACGGATGGGCCAATCCGGCCTCATTCCGTCGTTGGCTGCCTACCGGACAGGCGGGCTTGGCTCCCGTCTGTCCGGCCAACTACACAAAGGTAAGGGGAGTGGGGGTGTCGTGGGGGTCGGCCAGGGGGGTCGCGGGTCGGCTGAGGGGGCGGTCGGAGGTTCTTGGGGGAGGCGGTCCTTGGGGGGAGGGGGGTTTGCGTCGAGGGCAGGAGGGCCTGGGATCCCTCCTGCCCGTAATGTAGTGCGGGGTGAGGGTAGGGGGTCGCCGTGGCCAGGAGGGTTTGGGCTCCCTCCTGGCCCGAACAACTAGCGGGGGGGGGGGGGGGTCGCCGTGGCCAGGAGGGTTTGGGCTCCCTCCTGGCCCGAACAACTAGCGGGGGGGGGGGGGGTCGCCAGGGCCAGGAGGACTTGGGCTCCCTCCTGGCCCGAACAACTAGCGGGGGGGGGGGGGGGGGGGTTGCAGGAGCCAGGAGGGCTTGGGCTCCCTCCTGGCTTGATATTGTCGGGAAGTTGGGGAGTCAGCGGGGCAAGAGGGCTTGAGCTCCCTCTTGTCCCGATCGTGTCGGGGGTGCCGCGGTTGGCTGGGGCAAGAGGGCTTGAGCTCCCTCTTGCCCCGATCGTGTCGGGGAGTCGGCGGGGCAAGAGGGCTTGACGTCAGAGAAAGGGCGGGACCGCCAAGAGGAAGCAGCAGGACACCGGTAGGAGCTTCTACGGGAGGCGGTGGGTGTGCGGGTGCGTGCGAGTGGTCCTTCGGGGTGGGGTGCGAGCGGTCCTGGGGGGGGGTGAATCGGACGTCGGGGGGGGGGGCATCAGGCTTTCAGGGGGGGGACAGGACTTCAAGGGGGAGAGGAGAGTCGGGGCGGGCGAAAGGAGAGTCGGGGTGGCCAGAGGAGAGTCGTGGCGGGCGAAAGGAGAGTCGGGCGGCGACGGGAGAGTCGGGCAGCATGCGCGGTATACGGGTGTGTGCGGTATACAAAATTTTTTTTACATATATTTCGGTTTCCCGCGCGCTATACCCGTGTGCGCGTTTTACACGGGTGCGCGTTATCTATGTGAAAATACGGTACTCCCCCTCATGATGTTGCATGGCTCCTGTGGGGATCTGTGGGTCCAGTTCCACAATGGGGACTGGATGGCATTCTGAAGAAACAAGCCATCTATTGGACTCCAGGCTTGTCGGAGACAGAAATCTCTTCCTTCTGATCAGAGGTTTCCCTATGCACCTCCAGCACAGAAGCATGGTACAGTAAGTAAAGGCTATTGCAACCTATGGGGAAAATTGTGTGTGGGGGGTGTTTCTTTAAAGGCATTTTTAACAGTTTCTGAGGTTAGGGATCAGGTCCCATATCTTCCCTGCATTTTTTTGCTTGCATTTTTTCTTCATGGGGCGTTTTAGGCACTAGAATTGCTATTGCGGTGGCCATCTTGGATTTCTTGTTTTTGTTTTAAAAGCTTCTATCTGCCTCAATACTCCTTATTTTTGACAGAAAACAGTTTAGATGGACTTTGGATTCATGCCAGATTTGTGGCATATCTGAAGAGGAGTGGGGGAGCTTCGGGCTTTGCCTCCCCTTATGCTTCTGATGACTTAGGTGCTCAGCTGGAGTGTACTCTGGGCCAGAAATTCCAGCAGAAGCTGGGGAAAGTGGAGTTTCAGCAGCGATTTACTATGCCTGGTGACACATATTAAGAAGCAAACTTCGCTCCCTAGTGAAGGGGAGTAGTCCTCAAGGACACAAAGGAACGCAGCAGTGGTGGCATCTTATATTGCCTGGGCATGCCACTAAACTAAGCTGAGCTCTGGATCCAAACAGCAGTACTAACCCCCAGTTCCTCTTGGAGGGAGTGAGGACATTCCAGGACCAGAGATAAAGATTGGGGGCACCAGGCATCCTCAAGCATCCGAATCCTGTTCCTCTGTGATTTCCAAGAAACAGCAATGATTTATTTATTTGTGTTAAAATTTTCTACACCGGCTAAGACCTAAGCAGTTTACAAAGTAAACATGCATAGTAACATAGTAAATGACGGCAAATAAAGACTTGGACGGTCCATCCAGTCTGCCCATTAGTTACTCTCATTAACATATGAGTGATGCATCCATAGAAGGAAAAGAAATCAAGTTCAATATAACAAACTGAATAAGTACAAAACCAAGTAAAACAAATGACCTTTAACTTTCAAATTTAACTGCATGCGCATGCTTGAGGCTCCATATCTCCCATACCATCACTTTAGTACTTTCTAGTTGCAGGGGTAAGGTAATGTGGCATCTAGTTACTAAAAATGACTACATGCCCCTCATCACTAATGCAAAAGGAACGCAATCTTCAAGAATTAGGGACACCTTCCTTCACCACTATAATGGTTCCCCTCATCACAACTCCTTATTAATGTTTTTACAGTATTCAGCATAAGGTTCATACACACATAATCAATAAAACATTATATACTCTCTCCTCTAAAGCTGTCTAACTTACTAAAACTAACACATGGCTAATAAGACTTCAATAAAACAGATTGTCAAAATGATGTCAGACAGCAGCAACTCTCCCGTGGGGGGGGGGGGGGGACAGGTTGGCAGATGCTGGCAGGCTTGGACACATCTCTTCAGAATGGTAGGTGCTGGAAATCATTTGGGAGGTGTATAAGCTAGAATTCTACTGACCCTTCTCGGTTCTCTTTCTTACTTCTCAGGAAAGCCGGAAAAGGGTGGCCTGGGTGTGGGTGACGGCTCAGAGGAAGTGGTCGATCAACCGCTTGGAGCTAAGAGTGATGTGGTTAGCTCTGCGGGCCCTGGGCAGTGCCCTGAAAGGAAAGGCAGGCCAAGTCTTCTCAGGCAATGCAACCACAGGCTAGGAGGCACCAGGAGTGCACCGCTGAGCTTGGAAGCTCCCCTGCTCTTTCAGTGGATGGATACCCCTATCTTGGCAGTTCACATAGCTGGGATGGAGAATTTGCAGGCAAAATCCCTAAGTCGGCAGACCTTGGATTCAGGGGAGTGGTCTCTTTCTCATATGGACCTTTGACTGCATAATTGGGCTCTGGGGGCGTCCAACATTCGACCTCATGGCCTCAGCATCTAAGAAAAAGGCAGCTCGTTTCTTCAGCTGAAGGTACAAGCCTGGAAACAATGGACTGAATGCTCTGGTCCAAGCCTGGCCTGAGGAGGAGTTTCTATATGTGTTTTCCCCCCCTGGCCCATGATGTGCAGAGTGCTTTGATGGGTCAGATTGCTTCCAGGTTGAGTGATCTTGGTAGCTCCAGATTGGCCGAGATGACCTTGGTACATAAACTTAGTACGTCTGCAGAAGGACGA
The DNA here is from genome assembly GCF_902459505.1 of Geotrypetes seraphini. Lineage (NCBI taxonomy): Eukaryota > Metazoa > Chordata > Amphibia > Gymnophiona > Dermophiidae > Geotrypetes > Geotrypetes seraphini. The sequence continues at coordinate 337,074,510 of NC_047084.1, read as the reverse complement.
GGCTCTCATGCTTCTTTGTCATCTGAATCTTCTCTCACAGGGTTCCATTGCCCTGGAGGATCCGGAATGCTTTGGTTGTACGTCATGACTCTTGAGCCAATCCTTTCCATTTTGGAACCTTAATCTGGTCCTGCAGGTCCTTGCGAAGGCCCCGTATGAGCCTTTGGAGGAGGCATCCCTGATAGATCTGACAGTTAATAAGTTTTCTTAGTAGCTGTGATGTCGGTGAGAAGAGTATCGGAGCAGCAGGTTTTGTCTTGCAGGGAACCCTTTCTTCAAATCTCTAAGGCTAGCATCTAGATTTGAATGGTTCCTTCCTTTCTACTGAAGATCCTGTCTAGTTTACACATATACCAAGAGATGCGACTCCCTGCCTTCACACTTACAGGAGTGAAGAAAGCAGATAGTGTGTTGAAAGTTCTGAATGTGCGAAGAATTTTGATTCGTTACTTGGAGGTGAGAAATGAGTTCCGGCTGTCTGATCACCTCTTCATATTTACTAATGTGGCACATCGGGAGAGACTGGCATCTAAAGCGACCATATCCAGGTGGATCAGGATGGCCATATCTTCTGCTTATATTGGAAGTAGAAAGCAGTCTCCAGTGGCGCTAAAGGTTTATTCCACTCACAGCGTTACATCATCCTGGGTAGAGTCTAGAGAAGTCTCATCTGCAGAGATTTGCAGGGTGGCCACTTGGTCCAATCTCCACACATTCTCTAAGTTTTATAGGGTGGATGTAGCAGCTGGGCTGGACACCACTTTTGGGTTCTCAGTACTGACAGCAGGCTCATTTGTCCCACTATAGTAACTTTGGACTGCTTTGATACATCCCACTGGTCAAGACTTCCAGTCCTGTTGCACAAAAAGGAAAGATTAGATTCTTATCTTGCTTCTTTCTTGTAAACAGGAACGGTAGTCTTGACGTCTGCCCTGTCAGATGTATACTAACCTGCTTTCTGTTTCAGACATGCCTGCTTAGTCAGATGTCTCATTTCTATCTTTTGCCTGGTAGGGTCTGGAATGAAGAGGAATTCACTCATAAGAAACTCATTGTAAATACTGAGCAACAAAGATGGCACACTGTTAGGTGACTTCTTTTTATTTCCACCTTGTTTGGTTTGTTTAGTAGTGGTTTAAAAGCATTGTTTAATGTTTGAATTTAGAGCAGAACAGACTTATGTGCTTTGCACTCTAGGACTCGCTAGACTTTGGTACTAACTGTGTGGGTGGAGCTCATCCCAGAGTGATGGGAAATGAAGCATAAAAACAAAGCAGTAGGCTCTCTATAACCCTCACAGCTGAGGGTATAGCCGATGGTCGACTACCATTCCTGTTTACAAGAAAGAAAATTAGCATAGTAAGAAAGAACCTAATCTTTCCTTGGTGTATTTAAACCTTATCTACCTTACTGTCTGAGTCACAGAATTGACTCAAAGGCCTCAAAATTTCAAACTTAAAAATAAAATTAAAAAAGTTCACATGGTCTTAACTTGCAAAACTACCTTAGCATATGATAGCAGTTGTCTATTCTGCCTACATTTTTTTGTGGTAATATATTAACTACTAGGTTTTGACATTGCTCTCAGTTTCCATGCATTACAGCACTACTTGGCATCTTAGCTTTTTTGTGCAGCAGTCAACATGATGTAAAGATGTAAGGAAAAAAATACTGTCCTTCTTTGGCTAGCAAATTAAGGCATAGCCAGATTCTCTGGGCAAGTTTCTTCTAAGCTGTCCAATTGCTCTTGCATAGTTCCTGGTTTGTTTGGGGGTTGTTGGTTTGTTTTTTTGCTGCATTGATTAGGCTGATTTTTAGGGATATGGAAAACCTCGGTGTTCTTCCTCTTGAATTGGATGGTAAAACTAATATATTAAACATGAAACTAGTTGATGTATCAGGCCTTGACAAATGTTTACTGAATCTAGAAGCTATCCCCCAAAACACGAGCCAGTGGCTGAAACCTCTTATTTTTCTTCTGCCCCACACCAATCTTATCTGGTGTTGGTTGGGGGGGGGGTAGAGGTGTGTCACCTCTGAGATCAAAAGCAGTTGCTTAAGAACTGATATTTTGAAAGCTATTTTCCCTTTCTTTGCCTGTAAGCAGCAACAGTTTAATAAATCGATCCCTCAGAGTATCACTGTACATCACTACCAAAAAACAGCAGTATGTTCTTGAAGCATGGTGTTAACTGTGTGATATCCACTTGACAGGTGACGCATAGAGGAAATTGTCTTGTTTTTTTCTTCTTTTTTATGTTTCACCATTTCTTTCTGTCTCAGATCCCTCTCCCAGCCTCCACTCAATCAGGCTTCCTTACACCCCCCTCCCAACCTCTACCCAGTAGCACAACAACAAAATATTGGGGAGTAATAAATATCAGGCTCCAGGGTCCAATTTCTAGGTGCCATAGCATCTGAGATTTGTTGAGACCTGATTGTCCAATCCTTATAGTTGTGCAATTGGTGTAGAAGTGACTGTATTGCAGTGGCTTGCTGAGTCAATGGAGCAGTATTATGATCAGAACATGCCCTCCTAGCCTGTCTAAGCACTCCGGTTTTAGTAAACAGCTTGTGACTACATTTCACAAAATCATTTTTTAGGCCAGGGGTGGGCAACGAGGGCCGCAATCTAGTCGGGTTTTCAGAATTTCCCCAATGAATATGTATGAGATCTATTTGCATGCACTGCCTCCATTATATGCAAATGGATCTCATGCATATTCATTAGGGAACTCCTTAAAACCTGACTTGATTGCGGCCCTCGTTGCTCTCCCCTGTACTAGGCCTTCCCTGGGCTCCAAGTATGATAGTCATGTGGCTTCTGTTCAGTAGCTCCCATTATCCTTTAGCTTGCTAATTTATAGTTGTGTACAAACTATCTGTGTGTAAAGCCTATTTCTGTTAAGTCCCTTCTGGATTCCATACCCTAGGTGTTCAATCCCAACCCGCAGTCTGGGTGTTGCAGAAATCTACATCTTTTCTGAACATATGCTCCACCCCCCTAGTGTGAGAGACAGTAAACAACTTTAGTTTCAATTTCTGCAAGAAGTCCGAGCAGAAGTCTTTTCCTGGTGCTCTGCTTCTGTTTCTAAAATGTTTTGCTTAAAGTTCGTTTTTTGGTGGCTTCGGTACTTTGAGACCCTTCCCCAGTGGTCCACTGGCTCGGAACCTTCTCTCTGACATCAGAATTGACATCAGGGGGAAGGCTTGTGGGCCTGTGGCGTGCAATCGCTGTATGCGCCTGGTCCTTCCTTGCCCGAAGTTGGGGTGGCGGCAGGAGATAATTGAATGGAGCTGGCGGCGGTGGGGGGTGGCAGAGAGGAATCAGCGGGGCAGATAGGGAGAGATTCCGCGTAGCAGTCAGTCCATGTACCCCCAACAGGCAGCCTTCGTACCCCCTAGGGCAGTGGTCTCAAACTTGCAGCCCACCAGGTACTATTTTGAGGCCCTCGGTATGTTTATCATAATCATAAAAGTAAAATAAAATAGTTTCTTGATCATATGTCTCATTAGCTATAAATTACAATATTATTATTAAGACTTAGCCAAAAGGAAATATTTATAAACTATAAAGAGTTTTACCTCATGCAAAATTGTAATTTCTTTAATAAGACATTAACTATTTTTTCTGCAACCCTCTAAGAACCTACAAATCCAAAATGTGGTCCTGCAAAGAGTTTGAGACCACTGCCCTAGGGTATGCATACTGTAGGCTGAGAAACACTGATTTAAGCCATTCCACATTTTACTATGGGTTTAATTTGCTACTCCTATTTAAGATCTATTTCTGCAGGTGAAAAAGAAATCTGTGGCATTTCTAAAGTCAAAGGAAAGGCTGAAATGGATTCAAATGTTATGCTTTAGGAACTTTCTAATACTTTGTGGCCTTGTCTAATGTTGGTTTGTCATAAGTACAGTTATGCTGATCCAGTACAAAAATCGATGCTAAAGTTACAGATTTTATAAACCTCATTGGAAATAATAGTGTCAGTGGTAGTTAATGTGTGAATTAACTTATGTTAATGATTGTGCAGGTGATCACACTTAGGTCTAGATTTTAAAAAAAAAGCGTTAAAAAACGATGTGCTGCTATCGTAGTCATTCTGGTAGTGATTTTAAAAAAGTGAGTCATTCTCCCAAAAATGCTCATGCAAATGAGGTTGGCAGAGAGTAGCAAAGACTCGCTAAATGTGCATGTGCCCATCGCTGATGATAATGATGGGCACATGCGCAGAATAAATGCAAGAAAAACCCTCCAAAAACACAACAGTAGGAGAGATGTCCAATCTTTCCCACTGCCAACCACCCCCACCCCCCCATAGGAGGGGCCTTAAATGACCTGGGCCAATCAGAGCCTCAGGCCCCTTCCCGGTGCATGCTAGGATGCACTGGGGAGGGGAAGGCCTATTTTGAAGAGGCGGGACAGCTGGATGGAGGGAGTAGGCATCCTTCTGGTCAGCCAACTAATTCAAAGGGGGAGAGGGGGTCGGAGGCAGGGAGGCATGATGTGTGGCAGCAGGAGAGAGTGGACATCTCTCCTGCTGCACGGGGGGGGGGGGGAGTTGTTTGCAGCAGGAGCGGATGGGCATCTCTCGCACTGCTGGGGGGTCACTTGGAAGAGGGAGAGAGTGGGCATCTCTCCCGCTACAGGGGTTTTAAACAGTGCTGTCACTGTACTGGCATCCCTGGACCAGTTGCTGATTTTTGTTGCTAAAAGCCAATGCCATTCTTAGAAAATGACTCGGCGATTTTAAAGAATCCACAGGAGTTCTCATTTTAATGTTGAAGAGCCATTTGCATGGCAGTGTCGGAGACTGCTAGAAAGCTCACTAAAGACAGAGATAAGCCATTTTAATAATCCACTGCTAAAATGCGTGCAGGTTAAACCGTCGAAAACAAGTTTAGCAACCATGTTAAAATTTTGAGAATCTGGCCCTTAGTGAATTGGTTTCTGCTATTTCCTTTATTTTTTAAACATTAAATTTTTTTTACAGGTTTGTGGGGTACAAGCCTTATGGAGGACAGCATCACTAGCAGAGAAAAGTACCTGAAAAGTGTCCTGCGAGAACTGATCACCTATTTTATTTTTCTTGTACTCTTATGTATCTGTAAGTATCTTCCTTGGTAACTGAGGTTTTTTTAGTTCTTGTGTACAAGGCTAAAAACTCCTGGGTAGTTCCCATTACCAGTTGAGATGGTAAATACACATTTTATATTGAAAACCTTTTTAATATTTTGCATTTCTTGACTTTGGCACTATGGGATGAGCAGGGTCTTGACTTTTTTTCCCCAGTATCTAGAACAATGGTGGTCGAAGTGTTGGACTTTAGGTTCTTCCAGAAGAGTATCTCAATCTTTAATGCATTTTAGGCACCAAACAGTGTGGAGCAAGGTGGGGGGGGGGCGGATGATTGCAAATGGGTCAGAAAGGGCATCATATTCTTCTAAAAAGAGAATCAAAAAAATTTTAATACATTGTGCTCAATAACAACCAACACGTATTAAATAGTGAGTACAGGACTCTATCTGATCAAACTCCGATCAGAATTGCACTCCTCTCTCTTTATCAGTAAACAGTTCAAATGACAGCAAAAAATAGCAGCATACAATAATAAGAATAAAGGAGAACGTATCTTCGCTGAAAAAATTCGGTAAAATCCTGGGCTCAGCTGCAAATCCAAAGTGCTCAGTGCTCTCCAATCATGTCCAAAACACCAAAAGACAAGCGCAAAAAAAGCTTCCAATCAGTTCATAGTTCATCAATACAAAAGTAATTCATAGTCCATCATTCCAAATCAATTCAAGTCCATACAGTTCAGTTTGTTAAAATCCAAAAAACTTACTCGACACAGTATGTGTTTCCCTTCAGCTTTGTCAAGAGGAAGATATTTGCAGCATTCTGGAAAAGTAGCAACATATCACAATCAATCTAAATAAATCTTACACTAGTAAACTATAAATTTCAAATTCTGTAAATATTTACACTTTCATAGCAGCAAACAGCCTCATATTGGATCAAGTAGTCCTTGTAAGGGCTCTATGGCGGCACTCCATTAACAGAAACGCTTTCTCCTCAACTTACTACACGCTCACATTTCTCTTCTTAATCACATGACTACTTCTGACATTTTTCAAATTGATTGGGTAAATCACCTTTACCAACCCAAAGGCCATTCCACAGCTTTATTTAATCCACTGGGGAATACAGTGTCCCGAGTAAAGATAAATCTTTGTTCGCAATTCACCAATTGCCTAGAAATATTACCCACATGGGTAGCATGCAATTGCTTCAACACTACAAATTTTAAATCAGATTCCCGATGGTGTTTCTCAAGCCAATGCCCTACCAATGGCGCTTCTTCTTTCTTATTACGTAAGCAACTAAGATGTTCTGCTATTGTAAACTTAACTACCCGATGTGTTTGACCAATATACATTAACCCACGTGGACACATAATTGCATATATTACTTGTATAGAAGTACAATCTGTGTAATCATACAATTCATAATGTTGATCCCCATGAGTTATCTGTATACTGGTGGTAACTAATGCATGTTGACAATAGACACAATGCCCACATGAATGGTGTCCCCGATTTACATTTGGCGAAAGACCTCAAAACTTTGAACTTTTTATTAATTCCCCCAAATTTTGACCCCGTTTATGCAAACCGAGGTAGATCTATAAATTCTGGATGATACCTTAAAATATCCCAATGTCTCTGTATTACAGTACGCAACTGCAAGGTCTCATTTGAATAAGGGAGAACACAAGTTAAAGTATTAGGTTTCCCTGACTGAGATTTACAGTTCAACCACTCTCTATGTACATTTGAAGCAAGTTTATATGCTAGCTTTAAACATCTCTCTGGATAACCCCATTCTTTAAATCTGTTCACCATAATGTGAGCCTGAGTTTTAAATTCTTGATCAGAAAGGGCATCCCCAGAATATTGATTTCACAATGGTGATATTTATGGTTTAATTCTTCCCATTCCCCCATGGCTCACTTTACATCTCTGATTTTTAAAAAATGTGTACAGAATCAAATGACATTTAAGGTCTCTCAAAGTTGAAAATACTGTATAACATTTGAGGGCTTCACCGATTGTCTCGTATAGTGGCAATAAATATTGTTACTGTTACTAAAGTATTTAAACTTTGCCTTGATGAGCCTCCACTAACATGCAGGTTCAATTTCTAGAATGATACGGTGATAAAATTCATCACCATTCCTGTCCCCCGTGGAAATCCAAGGGAAACCATTTCCATGTCATTCTTTAAGGAGAGAGGAAAGAATCAGCATATGAATGGGAACAACCACCGACCCTCAAGCCTTGCATTGAAGAATGCTGGTGTAGAAGGATGAGGTTGAGATAGACACTAAAGAATGACATGGGATTGTTTCCTGGGGTTATCCGTGGGGATGTGAGTGGTGATGAATTTTGTCACTATGTCATTCTTTGGCCTTTCCCATTTCTGATCTCTTTATTTTCTCCTTTTGGTGGGAACTAAGTTTGCTAAAATTGGCCTCTTTAAAGATTTGCATGTTTCTTTTCTCCATCCTCTTTGAAACTAGAACATAATGAAAATAAGAATCTTTGAACGTAGAAATTAAGGCCAAATGAAATTTAGGAAGATTGAAAAAGTCATTTGTGGAAGATCCACATTTGAAGTGTCTGGGCATTATCGTACTGAAACACAAAAGTACCGAAAATGATGGCAGGTAAAGACCATCCAATTTGGCCATTCATGCCAATTACAGTACTAGTCTTAAGTATTCCTTTGTATTCTTTAGAGATCCTCTGTGCTTGTCCCTTTCTTTCTTGAATTTGGATACAGTCCTTGTCTCCTCCACCTCTGCTGGAAGACTGTTCCATGTGTCTACCTTAGGTTACTTTTTAAGTCTGTCCCTTTTCACCTTGAGTCTTCGAGTCCTCCCAGTGCTACTATGAATAAAATGAACTTTGAACTTTACACTGGTGGCTGAATTATTGACATCTCATCTTCACAACTCCTTTATTATGCCTTGATTGTCTCGTTGTTGAGGCCTCCTTGGGCTTTCTTTTTGGGGCCTTTTCACCTTCATCCAATTCCCGAAGAGGCCCATCTTCTATGCATTTATGTCATAGAGGTATTTAAAGGTCTCTATCATATCTCCCTTCTCCTGCCTTTCTTCCAAAGTACACATATTGAGATTCTGTCCCTATGTGCTTTGTTGAAGACTGCTGACCATTTTTAGTAGCTGCCCTCTGGACAGACTCCAACTGTAAATGTAGGGCTTCTAAAATCTGTCTTGGAAATCCTACAACTAGTTGGGATCTCCACAATAAATATGCATGAGAGAAATCGGCATGCATATCCAAATTCATCTAATGCCAATTTATTGTGCTTATTCTGAAAAACTAGGTGGCTATGGGGCCTCCAGGGCAGGTTTGAGGTGCCCTGTGCTAATGGCAGATTAACAGCATTTGTCAGCTTTTCAATGACTTTGCAAAATGAATTTCCTTTAGAGTTGTGGGAGCAGTAGCAACGATACATCAGAATGATGTCATAGCATTGTAAATATTTTCCTGTCTCTAATCTTTCGTATATTTAACCTTAAATCTAAATTCACATAACGGAATGAACTACCTGTTGTTCTTTAAATCAACTGTTGGCCTTTCTCCTCTTGGTGCAATTATAGAAAAAAGGGGATAGAGTGAGGGAGAATGTTTGTTTTCCTCTGTGTGGGTCTACTGTTGCTCTCCTGCAGAGTTTTACAGCTCTTGGCAGCTGTAAGTATTAACAGAGCAGCCATCTGGATAACCTGACATGAATTTGCAGGAACAGATTTGTATTTTCTGACTGGGCTTGTAAAAACATATTCTGACTTTGAATTCTTGTGGGTTATGATATACTGTAAGCACAAGGGGCCTTCAAATTCTGAGCAATCAAGAATCTATTTATTAAAGCAATCAAGAATCTGTTTATTAAAAGACCTTTAATAAATAGACTTCTGATGCTTAGAACTTGAAGGCCCCTTATGTTTCTTTTTTGTGCTTTCTGTTTGGTCTGTACTTTGACTCCCTCTCCATTTTGATTGATATTATGATATACTGTAAAATATTTCATGATATAGTATCACAGAGGCCAGAGTTGAAGCTGCTGTCAAAGCTCTCTTCAGTTTTGTAACTTATAATAAAAGAGCACATTCATGCCATTATATTTGGGATTTTGGAATTTAATTAATTCTTCACACCTAGAGTTTCATGTTTCTTCTAGTGTTCTGAATTTAAAGATAAGAACTAGAAAATGACACGGGGATAAATTTATCCCCGTCCCTGCAGGAACTCAATTTCCCTGTCCTGTCCCCATGAGTTGGTTTTTTTTTTCGCTGCCCCTGTCCCATTCCTGTAAGCTTGGCCTTAACCAAACAAGCCTTGAACACTTAGGGGCTCCTAATCGAAAGAGAAAAACGTCCAAAAACCGGCCTAAGTCGGCACTTGGACAAACATTGTCAAAATACATCCAAGTGCCAATAATGAAAACTGGTATTTCTATTTTTTTTAATCAATTCTTTATTCATTTTATCATCTTACAACAAGTGCACAATATTATAACTTATTAAATGATTAACCTTTAAAAATAAATTTATACCATCCCCCACCCCCTATGTATAAATATACTATCAGTGAAAAATGATGTCTAATCATTACAATAATTTGCCAATGGCCCCCAGATCTTTTAAAAATTGTTATAATTCCCATTCTGCAAAGCAATTACTCTTTCCATTTTGTAAATGTGGCATAACGAATTACACCAAAATGTATAACTAAGATTGCTGTAATTTTTCCAGTTACTGGTGATCTGTTGCATGGCAACTCCTGTCATTATCAGTAAAAGTTTGTTATTACTTGATATTTGACTCTTTGTTCTCATTGACATACCAAACAGAATAGCATCATATGATAAGAGCTACATGGTTTTCCAATAAACAATTTACTTGAGACCAAATTGATTTCCAAAAAGCCATGATAAAGGGACAGTAAAATATTAAATGATCTAAGGTCCCTACTTCCAGATTACAGTGCCAGCATCTATTAGACTTAGAGCTATCCAACTTTTGTAAACGAACAGGGGTCCATAATGCTCTATGTAACAAAAATACCAAGTTTGTCTCATAGATGCGGACACTGTACATCTCATTCTCCAAGACCAAATTTATGGCCATTGAGATGCAGAAATTTGATGCTTAATCTCAATGCTCCAAATGTCTCGAAGACCATTTTTTGTTTTTTTATTCATAAATCCAGATATCAATTTATAAAAAATAAAAACGGGTTTTGGACGTATTTCTAAACGACCTAGGCCTTCATAGTGCCGCTAAATGACCAAAGCTAAATGGGGCATTTCAGGAGGAGTGTCAAGGGCTGGAGTTGGGCGGGACATGGCCGGTTTAGACTTAGTCGTACAGCATATATAACACATAATACGGACCCCACACACTACCCTAGTGATCACTGACTTCCCCCCATAAAAATATTAATCACACCTTTAAAATTCAGCCTCCAGACCATCATCACCTGGCCGCCTGGCATAGGAAAGCACAGAGGTGCCTTAAGCCATCTTGGGGGTAGGTTAGGGACCCAGGGAGAGGAGGACCCATGCCCATAAGCCCCTGTAATCACTGCATTGATACTTAAATATGTGCACTCCCCTATACACCCCCAAAACCCTTTTGTACTGCCATATAAGTGGCTCCTGCAGCCATAAGGGCTATTGGGTTGGTAGATAAGTGGGTCTAGGGGATTCTGGAGGTGGTTTGGGGGACTCACCATTTAGGGAACGTCACCCTTTTTGTGACGTTCACAGCAGTGCCCTGTAAGGTACCCCACTATTTAGGTGCCATGTCTGGGTGTTCAGCCCATCACTTTGCAGACCCCTCCCACGTTCAACAGGGCTTGTTCTAAGCATTTTTGACTTGGACGAAAATGTGATATAAAGATGGACGATTTAGCAACTTGGATGATCAAATCGACAGATCTTATTCTTAGACGTGTTTTTCGAAAATGTGTCCTAGGCTGTTTTTTATTTTGGACGACTTGCGACTTAGACGAAAACGGACTTAGACGTTCCTTTCGATTATGCCCCTCTTAATGTTTGAGGCTTGTGCAGATGAGTATGGAGTTTCCAGGAAGGAGGTAGGAACAGGAAAAGAACTCACAGGGACAGGAAAATGAGTACCCACAGGGAAAAATTTGTCTCCATGTCATTCTCTAATAAGAGCATTTTGTTCACATACAGATAATTGTCAAAGACTTGGCAGTTTTGATATAAATCAGATTATTCATGTATGCAACTTTGGGGGAAAAAAACAAGCACATTAAGAGCACATATCATTGATGGCATTTGAGAGGTCTGTATGGCTGTGTGGTCAGTGGTGTGGTCAGTGGTCTGTTTATGTGCCATATACATAGAACTGGATTAGAAACTTGTTGACAAGACACCAGAGGGTGGTGGTTAATTGAAGTCGCTCGGAGGAAGGAAAGATGAGTAGTGGAGTCCCTCAGGGTTCGGTGCTGGGGCCGATCCTGTTTGTCAGCAAGGCGGTGGATGCTGCCAGAAGGATGCTGGGCTGTTTAAAGAGAGGCGTAACCAGTAGAAAAACGAAGGTGTTGATGCCCCTGTACAGGTCATTGGTGAGGCCTCACTTGGAGTATTGTGTTCAGTTTTGGAGGAGGACACAAAAGGGCTTGAAGCGATTCAGAGGAGGGCGATGAAAATGATAGGAGGTTTGCGACAAAAGACGTATGAAGAAAGACTGGAAGCCCTGAATATGTATACCTTAGAGGAAAGAAGGGACAGGGGAGATATGATTCAGATGTTCAAATACTTGAAAGGTATTAACGTAGAACAAAATCTTTTCCAGAGAAAGGAAAATGGTAAAACCAGAGGACATACCGTAATTTGAGGTTGAGGGGTGGGAGATTCAAAGAGCGATGTAAGGAAATTCTTCTTTACGGAGAGGGTATTGGATGCCTGGAATGCGCTCCCGAGAGAGGTGATGGAGAGGAAAACAATGACGGAGTTCAAAAAAGCGTGGAATGAACACAGAGGATCTAGAATAAGAAAATAATAGTAAATATGAAAGAACTAAGGCCAGTACTTGGCAGACTTGCATGGTCTATGTCTGTATATGGCCGTTTGGGGGAGGATGGGCTTGGGAGGGCTTCAATGGCTGGGAGGGTATAGATGAACTGGAGGGAGCTTTGACATAGACTTAAGTAGTTGGAACCTAAGAACAGTACTTCAATTAGGGCTTATTTTTGGGGTAGGGCTTATATTAAGACCTACCCCGAAAATCATACTACAGTTTATTTTCGGGGAAACATGATAGCATATCCCTGCAATTGTGTAGTATGATGTTTTCTTTTATCTATTGCACTTGAGGGCCTTCATAGATATGAAGAAAATATCCGGTGGTATTGTAACATCAAGTAGTTAATGGCTTTACAATGAGATAGAGCAGAATTTGTTCAGATTGGGGCCTTTGCTTTGAACTTATTTTTGCTTTTGGCCTTGTTTTCAGATCCACTCCCTCCCCCTTTAATTGTGGTCTAACGAAGAAATTTTGAGTTTGTTTCATGTGTGTTTCTTTATATGTTTTTTCATCACTGAGGTTTTTGTGCAAGTGACCACTTGTATTAATTATTTCAATATATTGAAATATTTTTTTTTAATGAGGATATACCCTAAAGAGGTGCTAAGAGTGTGGGAGGAAGTAGGGTAAAGTAAGAGAACAGTGGGCTTAATCAAAGGTGCTAAAGAGTAACTGCAACAAATCTATGTCGGGAAAGTAAATGAAAGAGAACCATATTGCTCTCCAAAAAAAGGGTGGCATTAAATTATTAGCATTTCGAAAAGTACAACATATGCCTGATTTAAGGTAGGAAATGACAAGAAGCCTGAATGGAAGAAGAAAGCTGAAAAGTAAAGCAAAGTGATAAGAAATTTTTTCAGTATGCTAGAGGAAGAAGGAAGAACAATTGAGATTTGATAAGGTTTAAGAGATGTAAAAGCAGATCTGCTAAACAAATATTTTTGTTCAATATTCAATGAAGAAAGGTTCAAAGGAACACCATTGACTATGGTGGACGTGACACCATTTACCTAAGAGAGTATTTAGGTGGAACTATAAAAACTGAAGCCAAAGGATCAGATAATATTCTAGTTTGCATCTTAAGGGAGCTCATAGAGGTTTTGGCAGGCCCACTGAAGCACTTGTTCAGTAGATCTTTGGAGACTGAGTGGTTGTATGGGATTGGCAAAAAGTAGTAGTAGAGGCTGGGCATTGTTGGCTGGCAGTGTGGGAAAACTAATGGGAACTCTAATGAAGTATGGTGAAATAACTACATTTCATTGGGTTGCAAGATCCAGACAGGTTCTTCAACTGGGTACCTAGAGAAATGGATCAGACATGTTGAAAACCAAGCAAAACACATTCAACGAATTTTGATACTGTTCTATTTGAGGCTTATTGGTAATTAATTGAGCAGCGTGGTAATTTGTCTCAAGATTAGTTGGATTGAAAATGGGCTAAGGCAGTGGTCTCAAACTCAAACCCTTTCCAGGGCCACATTTTGGATTTGTAGGTACTCGGAGGGCCTCAGAATAAATAGTTAATGCATTTGTAAAGAAATGACAATTCTGCATGAGGTAAAACTCTTTATAGTTTATAAATCTTTCCTTTTGGCTAAGTCTTAATAATAACATTGTCATTTATAGCTAAAGAGACATATGATCAAGAAACTGTTTTATTTTACTTTTGTGATTATGATAAACATACCGAGGGCCTCAAAATAGTACCTGACGGGCCGCATGTGGCCCCCGAGCCGCGAGTTTGAGACCACTGGGCTAAGGGGTAAATGACACAGGATAAATGGAGGCAAGAGCAGCAATTTTAGTGGAATGCCTCAGGGATCAGTCATGGAGCTGGTTTTGTTCCCTATTTTTGTGAAATGATATTGTGTGGGGTTGAAAGGAAGAGTTTATTTTTTTGCAGGTATAGATAAGGTGACCATATGTCCCGTTTAGAATGGGACCGTCCCGTTTTTAGATCCCCTGTCCTGTTGTCCCCACACACAGCTTCGGGATTCTGAAGTGTCCCGTTTTAAAGGACAGCATCCCGAAGCTGTGCGCGGGGACAATGAGACAGGTGATCGCTTCCACTCCTTCCCTGCTGCGCCAAAGCCAGCCTCCCTCCCTCCAGCACCCGATTCAATCCTCCCACCCCCCCCCACCCCTGGGCCGATGCCACTGCTTGCCAGCCTCTGTCCAGCGCCGATTCAAACCAGCCCCCGGTCCACTGTTGCTGCTTGCAGCCCAGAAGCCTTCTTCCCAACGTCAATTCTGACGTCGCAGAGGAAGTTCCGAGCCAGCCAGGGAGCGATTGGCTGGCCCGGAACTTCCTCTCCGACGTCAAAATTGACGTCGGGAAGAAGGCTTCTGGGCGGCAAGCAGCAGCGGTGGACTGGAGGGGGTTGGGGTTGAATCGGCGCTGGAGGGAGGGACGGAGGGAAGGACCCACAGAAAAAGCAGAGAAAAAAAAAAAGATTCAGGAACTGCAGAGGAGATAAGAGACAAAAAGGCACTCAGAAAGAACAGGGTCAACAGAGTTAGAGGAACTGCTGAGGGGAGGGAAAGGAGCAGCTAAGTGTAAACCAGGAGCAAAACAGTAATTGCTAAGGAGATGGAGGGAAGGCAGAGAAAAAGAAGTGACCAGAAACACAGAACATGAATTTCACAGAAGAAATAGTCATTGTCTGTGATTATCCATAGCCATCAGTATAAGAAAAAATACATCCCGAGTCTTCTGTTCTATTATCACCATGCAGTGCAGTGATTTTACCCAGCGAACTGAGCATAAAATGTTTCCAGGGTCTGTCTTTCGTTGGAAGAGGTAGCTTTTATATTATTTTATAAGCTTTTCTGGTATGCTTTTCTTCCTTTCAAAAGTTACCTCTGCTCAGTATATTGAACATGGAAACAGATCTTTTATCTTTTTCCCCAAATGACTTCACCTCTTAAAAGGTTTCCAATGTGATGTGTCAAGATGTTCATTATCTTTATACAATGAAAGTCCTAAAGCTGATTTCAGGTGTGGTTGTATCTAACATTCCCGTGGCTTGCTTCACACTCCCTGTTGCTGGATTGGTGTACACAAGTGATTATGACATTACTGGCCCGTCACTGGGATGTCACAAGGTATCCCTAGCAGAGACTGGCAGACCCAGCAGACGGGATAGAGCCAGAGCTTTTAATATAGTGAGGAACAGGCTCATATAACCAAGGTTCCCTAATGCTGATCCTCTTTGGTTCTGCACTTGCAACTGTTTCAGACTTGCCCAAGCTACCTGTGACTATTTCCATACTATCTTTGCATTTCATAGTGGAGGAGCCACAGTGTACAGAGGCATTTGTTCTTCCCATGCTGATTTATTTTAGTCTGTTGGGTGCAGGCATTTTTTATCCTGACCCAGGGTTTGGGCCTGCCATCTACTGCTGCATGAGACTGATCCCAGAGGTATGCCTTCCAGTGGGGAAGGGGATAGCAGCCCTATGATTTTTGTGACCATCTCTCTGCTCTTTGTTGTTTACTGGGATTACCTGGCTGTTTTCCTCTGAATGGTCAAGACATGGTTTTCACTTTCACTTTGCTTCCCCTCCCCCCCACCCCTTTCAAGCCAGGGTAGGGGGATGAGTCCACATTTGTGAAGTTGCTTTATCCCAGGACAAGCAGGCATGATATTCTCACATGTGGGTGACGTCATCTACGGAGCCCCGATGCGGAAGCATTTTCAAGCAAACTTGATTGAAGATTTAAGTTTGCTCTGCTGCTCCACGCATGCATGCCTTCCTGCTCCACTAGGGGGTGCATCCCCTCGTGGTCTCCAGTTCAAAATTTTCCGCGAGCCTAGAAGACGTGTTTTTCAGGCTCTGCCCCAACTGCCTTCTAGCACCGCGATTTTTTCTTGTTTTTTCACGATTAAGTCGCTGTGCGCGAATTCCTTACCTTTTTACTTGATTCCTGCTTCGTTTTCAACGACCCGGAGGCTTCCGGGTCCCCCGTGGCCGCGTGGCTAATCGAAGCCGCGGCTACTTTCGATTTAATGTCCCGGCCTTTGACCGGCTTTAAAAAGTGCACCCGGTGCGAGCGGCTTCTTTCTCTCACAGACCCGCATCGCCGGTGCATCCTTTGTCTGGGGGCGACTCCTCCAACCGACCTCCTGCCCCCAGTGCGCTATTTTCCAAAACCGGGCCCTCCGCCGAAGAAACGCCCGCATGGCGGATCTCTTCACCCCGGACCAACCCCCCACTTCGGCCTCGAGGTCGGCCCTGGCCCTCGGCCCCGGCCTTGACCTCGGCCCCGGAAACCTCGGCATCGCCTCGAGACTCGACCCCGAAGTCCTCGGGACAACAGAAAGCCTCGGCTCCGGGTAAGTCCCCTCTTCCCTCTTCAGGTTCTGTAACAGCGAAGAAGCCAGCCTCGGGGACAACGGCGACGCATGGCGGAAGCCCCATGCTTACAGCCCCGTCTAAGCCCTCCAAGCCTTCGGGCCGTGCCTCCACCACACGGGAATACTCTGATACGAGGTCGCCCCCGGTGGAGCGCACAGAGGCAGGGGACATGCCTTCGATGCTGTCCGTGCCCGTCTTCCAGGACCTACTCCGAGCGATGATCACGTCGGAGCTGTCCGCTGCAATAGCCCAGTTTCAATCGGCCTCGACCTCGAATGCGCCAGACCAACCTGAGCCTCACACCGAACAACCTCGAGGAAAGGTGCGCAATCCTCGCCGCATCCCATCCTCCTCGGACTCCTCGCCGAGGACGCCCGAGACATTCCCCCTCTGCGGACCGCCGAGGGGCAAAACGTCGGGCTAGAACGACAGAAACCTCGAACCGCCGTACCTCCAAGAAGGCCCGAGGTTCACCAACCCTACGACGGCCGTTCCCCCACACCTCGTACAGGACCACTAAGGGTGGCTGAGTTATCACTCTCCAACCCGCGTATCCTCCGAACTCCCCCCTCGGACGCATTCTCCGAGGGAGTCCGGATCGAGGTCACCAAACCGACATCGATCGGTACCCCTAACCCCGGCATCGTCTCCGAGGGGCTCCTCGAGACGCCGAGATCGACAACCCGGAACACTCTCACAGTGCTTCCCCAACCTCGGAGCATGGATCAGAGCACGAACCTCGATACTCGAGGGAAGCCTCCTTATCCCTTCTCCACCCGGCGAAGGTCTCGTTCCCTGACCCCGCACGGGGCTCCGGGGGACATCTCGCCCATCCTTCACTCGCTTTGTCCAAGACATGGGCCAGCATTGGACTTAGATCTCCAGTCCGACTCCAGATACTCTAAGGAGTACCTGGCGGAGCTGGATATGCCATCACTGCCCAGAGAGTCCCTCCGCTTACCACCTAACCCGGGTACTCCAACAGGCCTTCTTCAGGAACCTGGAGACCCCCTACATGGTCACGGCCGTACCCCTCCAAAATGGAGGCCAAGTACCGCACAGTACCTTATCCGGGATTCGAGCAACCACAGCTCTCCCACCAATCGCTGCTGGTGGAATCCTCCTTGAAAAAGGCTCACCCGTCCCGTGTCTCAGCAGCGGTACCCCCAGGCCGGGAAGGCCGAACCCTGGACAAGTTCGGCAGGAGACTATACCAAAACGCTATGATGGCCTCTAGGGTGCAAAGCTACACTTTCACCTTCACATCATACCTCAAACACCTCATTGGACTATTGAGAGCCTTTGAGACTGACCTACCGGCCTCCCGACAGGAAACGTTCGAGACCACCTTCCCATCGGAGGTCGACTCAAAGCCTTTTACCCTCGCTGGGAACAACTCACGACGGACGCATGGGTCCTTGGCGTGATCTCATCAGGGTACTCTCTCAACTTTCGGGCCATTCCCCCGGACAACCCCCCAAGGAATTGCCCTCCCAACAGGACTCAGCTACCTCTACTCCTCTCCGAAGCTCGAGACCTGCTTCGCCTGAGAGCAGTGGAGAAGGTCCCCCCCGACCAACGGGGGAAGGGCTTTCTACTCCCGTTACTTTCTGGTACCGAAAAAAACGGGAGGAGACCTACGCCCAATACTAGACTTGAGATGCCTCAACAAATTCCTGGTACGGGAAAAAGTTTCGGATGCTCTCACTACCAACACTCTACCCCCTGATCGACGAGGGCGACTGGCTCTGCTCCCTCGATCTCAAGGAGGCGTACACACATGTCCCAGTGCACCCCGCTCACCGCAAGTTTTTGCGTTTCCAAGTAGGGGACTGGCACCTACAATACCGAGTCCTCCCCTTCGGACTAGCATCATCACCTCGGGTCTTCACCAAGTGCCTCGTGGTGGTAGCAGCAACCTTACGCTCCCAGGGCCTCCAGGTATTCCCCTACCTGGACGACTGGCTAATCAAAGCCCCGTCCAAAGAAGGGGCTATCTCAGTGACCCAACAGACTATTACCTATCTACAAAGTCTGGGGTTCGAAATAAACTTCCCAAAATCTCAACTACGCCCCTCACAATCCCTACAGTTCATCGGGGCCACGCTGGACACAGTTCGCCTCCGTTCCTTCCTCCCCCCTCCGCGCCTGGAGGCCGTTAGTAAGTCTGAGCCGAAGGATCTCTCGGCTGACCTCAGTATCAGCCCGACAGATGATGATCCTCCTGGGCCACATGGCCTCCACCGTCCATGTCACACCCTTCGCCCCGCCTCCATCTGAGAATCCCTCAATGGACCCTGGCGTCTCAATGGCGTCAAGACCGGGACCCGATCGACCACTCAGTGACAGTGACTCCTTCATTGCAACGATCGCTCCGCTGGTGGCCGACTCTTCAAATCTTTCCAAAGGTTGCTCTTCCTCACCCCACCCCACAGCAAGGTACTCACCACGGACTCGTCGGAGTACGCTTGGGGAGCCCATCTGGACGGCCCTGCGCAACCCAAGGAATGTGGTCAGCACAAGACCGCCGCTGCCACATCAATGTGCTAGAACTTCGGGCCATCTACCTCGCAGCAGTAGCCTTCCAACATCTGCTCCGCGAACCGAGTGGTTCTCATCCGAACCGACAATCAAGTAGCGATGTACTACGTAAACAAACAAGGGGGCACAGGATCTTGGCCCCTTTGCCGGGAAGCCCTGCGCCTCTGGAAATGGGCAATCTCCAACAACACCTTCCTTCGGGCGGTTGTACATACAAGGAGAACCAAAACTGCCTGGCGGACAGACTCAGCGCCTCCTCCAGCCACACGAGTGGTTCACTACACTCTCAGGCCCTACGAGGAGTGTTCGAACGGTGGGGGACGCCTCAAATAGACCTGTTCGCGTCCCCTCACAACCACAAGCTGCCTCTCTTCTGCTCCCGGATATACTCCCCCGGACCGGCTCGAGGCCGACGCCTTCCTCCTCGATTGGGAGGGAAGGTTCCTGTACGCGTTCCGCCGTTCCCTCTGATACTGCGGACGCTTGTCCACCTGAAAACGGTACAAGCCACCCTGATCCTGATTGCCCCTCGCTGGCCACGCCAGCCGTGGTTTTCCCTTCTACTTCAACTCAGTGTCAGAGATCCACTGCCTCTGCCTCTGTTTCCCTCTCTACTGTCACAGGGTCAGGGTTCACTGTTACATCCCAATCTTCAATCTCTTCATCTGAATGCTTGGTTTCTTCTCCCCCTGACTGCTCTCCCCGTGTCTCAATCAGTCAAGGAGATATTGGAGGCCTCTAGAAAAACCTCGACGAGAACCTGCTACTCCCAAAAGTGGACCAGATTCTCAACCTGGTGCTCCTCCCACAGCCAGGACCCGGTGTCGGTCCCCGTACCCCCTGGTCCTTGACTATCTACTTCAACTATCTCATTTCCGGCCTAAAGACCAACTCCATTCGAGTACACCTCAGTGCGATTGCGGCCTTTCATCAGCCCCTGCAAGGGAAAGCCCTCTCGCTCCATCCCTTAGTCACTCGCTTCATGAAGGGCCTGCTGAACGTCCACCCCCCTCTCAAACCTCCCCCGGTGGTTTGGGACCTTAACGTGGTTCTGGCTCAACTAATGAAACCTCCATTTGAGCCCCTAGACAAATGCCATCCAAAATTCCCCCACTTGGAAGGTAATTTTCCTACTTGCACTCACGTCCGCACGGGCGGGTTAGTGAGCTACAAGCCCTGGTAGGGACCCACCCTTCACGGTATTCCATCTACGACAAGGTGGTACTCCGCACCCATCCAAAGTTCCTACCTAAAGTAGTGTCTGATTTCCATCTCAATCAGTCCATTGTCTTACCTGTGTTTTTCCCCAAGCCCCACTCTCACCTCCGGAGAAGTGGCGCTCCACACTCTTGACTGCAAAAGAGCGTTGGCCTTTTACCTCCAACGCACTCAGCCACACCGGAAAGTCCCACAACTGTTTTTGTCCTTCGACCCAAACCGGTTAGGTCACCCAGTTTCCAAACGCACCTTGTCCAACTGATTGGCCGATTGCATCTCCTTTTGCTACGCTCAGGCTGGTCTCGCGCTGCATGGTCGAGTAACGGGACACAAAGTCCGAGCGATGGCAGCCTCCGTAGCGTTCCTCAGGTCCACACCTATTGAGGAAATCTGCAAGGCTGCCACGTGGTCTTCGGTTCATACCTTCACCTCCCACTACTGTCTGGACTCCCTGTCCAGAAGCAATGGCCGGTTCGGCCAATCGGTGTTGCGAAATCTATTTGCTTAAATTGCCAACTTCCCTCCATCCCTCTGCAGTAAGCTTGGAGGTCACCCACATGTGAGAATATCATGCCTGCTTGTCCTGGGATAAAGCACAGTTACTTACTGTAACAGGTGTTATCCAGGGACAGCAGGCATATATTCTCACAACCCACCACCTCCCCGAGGTTGGCTTCTTGGCTAGTTAAGTGAACTGGAGACCACGAGGGGATGCACCCCCTAGTGGAGCAGGAAGGCACGCATGCGTGGAGCAGCAGAGCAAACTTAAATCTTCAATCAAGTTTGCTCGAAAATGCTTCCGCATCGGGGCTCCGTAGATGACGTCACCCACATGTGAGAATATATGCCTGCTGTCCTGGATAACACCTGTTACGGTAAGTACTGTGCTTTTTCAGCTCATTGCTACCTTTCGGTTTGGCCAGAACTTCTTCTCTGACATCAGAATTGACATTGGGAAGAAGGCTTCTGGGTGGCAAGCGGGGGGGGGGGGGGGTTGAATCGTCTCTGGTGGGAGGGAAGGATGGGCACGGCTGGATGTGGCGCGGCAGGGAGGGAGGGAGGGAGGTAGGCAGGCAGACTTTGGGGGAAGGGTGGGACAAAGGCTGGAAGGCTAGTGAGGGGGACATAGGAAGGAAGAAGGGAGGGAGGAAGGAAAGAAGGATAGAAAGAGGCAGAGAAAAGGGAGTGTTGTAAGTAGAAGAAAGGCTAGAGAGAGAAAGGCCTGGACCAAAGGGGAAAGGACAGGAGGCAGATGCAGGACTATGGGAGGTGAAGACAGAGGGGAAGTAGACCCTGAGGAAGAGCAGAGAGAGGCATTCTATAACAGAGAGGGAGAGAGAGGGAGACCTGGATTCTGGGAGCAAAAGGACATTAGGAAGGGGACACTAAGGACATGGGAAGGAGCAATTAAGGACATAGGAAGGAGGCACTGGGGGCACCTAAGGAACATAGGAAGGAGGCACTGGGGGCACTAAGGACATAGGAAGGAAGCACTAAGGACATAGGAAGGAGGCACTGAGGGCACTAAGGATATAGGAAGGAGGCATTGGGGGCACTAAGAACATAGGAAGGAGGGAGGGAATAGAAAGGGACATTTGTTGGGCCTGAGTGCAAAAAGAAAGAAATGAAAGAAAGTATGCAAAGTCAGAAGGAAACGCAACCAGAGACTCATGAAATCACCAGTCAGCAAAGGTAGGAAAAATGATTTTATTTTCAATTTAGTGATCAAAATGTGTCAGTTATGAGAACTTATATCTGCTGTTTATATTTTGCACTATATTTGTCTATTTTTCTATAGTTACTGAGGTGACATTGCATATTTTAAAGTCATCTGCCTTGATATCTTTGAAATCCCCCAAATATAAATGATAATTACCATTTTCTCTGCGTAAAGTGTGCTTTTTTTAATTTTAATAAGATATTATGTGTACATGAAAAATGAATGGAAGAAATTGGGGGCGGGGTTGGGGCTGGATTGACAATTAATAGATGTCCCGTTTTGATGAAAAAAATGAATGAGTCACGTTAGGTATAGATGACACTAATATTTGCAACAGAGTGGTACCTAGTATGTATAGAGAATTGAGAAGTGATTTGAGAAAGCTTGAATTAAAAATTCAGTGTTATAAAGTACAAATAAGGCATTTGGCTTGAAAAGCTGATGAACACTAGACAAACGGAAGAGACTTTAGAGTATGACTCGAATTACAGCCTTGATCAGGCAACTTCACTGGCTACCCATCCCATCACGAATAACCTTCAAAACTTCATGCATCATTCACTGTATACTTTATAGAAAACTCTGCGGCTCCTCTCATTCCAGCTCTTCTCCAAGGCATGGTGTACTTCCGCAGAACCCTCCAACAGAATACTTCTAAATCTCCCTTCCACAAAAAATCTGCAATACAAATGTGCTTTCCACTCTAATGCTCCACCGTTCTAGGTGTAAAAACTTGGAATGGTACCTTACTGAAATGAACAGAACCTAACCACACCAAATTCCGGAAGAAACTGAAAACTCATGTTTTTGACACCTAATTCACTTGTATCCTCTTCTCCTCCTGTATCTTCCTGCCCTCCATTTGTCCTCCCTACCCTCTTCTAAACCCCCTTCCTCTGTAATGTTGCCAAGAGCTCTGTATAGGTATGTACGATGCAAAATGGAAGAAATAATACATAAATAATTTCTGACTTTTAAGATAGTGAAATACCTTTTTTATTGGACTAATGTAATATAGTTTATTGATTAGCTTTTGAAGGTTACCCTTTCTTCCTCAAAGGCAAAACCAGCCTGAAATCCAAATGATTACTCCTGTCCTTGCTGATTCCAGTCTCAAAATGGCTGCCTCCAATCTCCAGTGGTATTATTGGCAACCATTTTGACTGCAGGCACAGGATGGGCAGGATGTGACTGGAGATTACTCCTGCCCCATCTCCTGCCTCTAGATCACCAAAACAGTAAGGTAGGCCTGGGGCAACTTGGGGAGGGGGGGCACAGAATATAAGTGGGCCTGGAGGAGGGATTTCTTATGTTAGGGAGACAGGAAAGAAGAAAGTGGAAGCAGGACCTCCTGTGGTTCGAGGTGTGGGGCAGCATTAGTAGTGGAAGAGGAGTGAGTGAGTGTGGGCTGTTCCCTGTTGGAGGGCTAGGCCCACTTGTCCAACTGAGGGGGAGAAGGTCAAAAGCCTGCTGTGGAAGAAAGACTGGTTGTAGCCTAGTCTTACTTGAAAGGCAGCTCAGCCTCTGATGCACAAAAGGGTTTTCGGGGGCTTTTACTAATCGCATTAGCAGCCACCAAGAACCCTGTGCAAATGCATTGCAAGAAGCTCATTAGTATTAAAATGAGCACTCCTTATGCACAAAAGGGAATGCCCTTCTCTTTCTGTGCAAAATTTTCCAGCAGATCTGGAGCTGCCAGCAGCAGTTTGTGCATGTTTTGTGTTAATGTGTGTTCCACGCCTATGATCAGAACAAGCTGTTAGGCCTGGGACACATAATTTGCACAAAACATGCCACAACACCTACATCCATATCACCTGTGAGACAAAAATAAACTTGCTCGGCAGCTCTGGCAATCAGGAATTGTACTGGGCCAGCACACAAGAAACTGTGCCTATTGCTCAGATCATGTGCTCAGACACAGTTCCTTCCTCAGGATACTCAACATAAATAGCATGCATACGATTTGCATGTTATGGGTATTTTGTGCTGAGCATAGCTTGGAAAATCAGAATTTCTCCAACATGGTGTTTTGTGCATCCTGTCTTGAATGGCAAGTTTTGGCAGAAACTGAAAAAAAATGGATTTGTTCACCCTCTAGGTGTGTCATCATGAAAAATTTAAAAGGGATGCAATAAAGAATTGGGAGCCAGTGTTCAATAGTAAGAAGTGGAGAGACTGTTGAATTTTTTGGCAATTGTTTTGAATAAGTTGGAGTTTTCTAATTTGGGGTAAACCTTGATGAAGAGCATTACAGTAGTCTAAATGTGAATTGGACTAATGAATGAATCAAAGACAAAGCACAAATTGTTTCAGGAGAGGGCGATAGTGCATAATTGCCTACGGGTGAAAAGAGATTAAAAGATTGCAAAGAATTACATCTAGCACTTTAATGGAGTCCTTAAGAATAAATTTATTCATTTTAGTAGCAGAGGTAAAAGTATGTTTGCTGGGACATGCACTAGATAAAGTCAACACCCATCTTTCTTATTTGGATTTTAACTTCAGGCCATTACTGGCAATCCATTTGTTGATGTGATTGAGCTCAGTGGATAGCGAGGATAGGAATTCTGATGTAGGCAAGTCAAATATCATTATAGGAAGTGCCGAGTTACAAAGGCTGACTTAAGTACAACTCGTACTTAAGAATGTGGTTGTGGCTTCATTTGATTTCACTGAGCAGTATTTCTAATGGCATAGACTCCTACACTTCTCCTATGTTCAGATTCAGGAATAATGCATGGCCACATTAAGAACAGTATGTGGTTGGTGCTTGTTGTACCTTGGAGGGAACACTGGAGGGACAGTTGGTCCTTTTGTCTGCTGGGAGCAGAGGTTAGCAGCAAAAATCTTAAAATCTACAAGTTCTGAGTTATATACAAATCCGACCTAAGAACAGCTTTAAAAACGTAACTTGTTCTTAACCCGGGGACTGCATGTATACTCATATGTGAACCAAATTCCCTTATATTCTGAAAAATCCTTCATTTTTTGTGAGTAAACAATTTGGATGTCTGCATATATAAAAAAGGAGAATTCTAGAGATTGAATAAACAACTCCAGAGGAGCAAGGAAGATATTAAGATAGGCTCAAGGATAGCATCATGAGGGGGCCCCCATAGGGCAGGAGGATAAGAAGCTGGACAGGCAAACTTGGCCTTTTCAGAAAGTAAGAGCTGAAGCATGCAAGGGCTCTTTTCATTGATATGGAGTTCTGATATTCTTATTCGTAGACTGAAGTGATCACTAGATCAAAGTTTAATTTAATAAATGTTATCTTTAAGACTGCATGTTAATCATGATTAATTTTTTTAAATCATTCTGCACAGTCTTCCCTTGTCATTTCCATCCTGCCCATGGTTTAATAACCCCCCTCGGTTGTACAGGAAATTAGGGCTTCTCTCAGTCCCTGGCAGTGATTACTTATATGCTGCCATCAGACTGCTCTGGAGCTTTCCTTCTGATCCAACTTGCCCCTGCATAAACAGGAAGTTGCATCAGTATGGGTCATAGGGAAAGGCCAAGGACAGGCCATGTATGAGCAATTGCTTCCAGGGACTGAGAGAATCCCAGATTTAAGGTACATCCGAGGGGGAAATGGGAAGGAATTGAGAGAACTGTTGAACCATGGGCAGGGTGGGGAGGGAGGGGTGTTGGACCATAGAAGAGGAAAAAAGAAAGGGAGATTTTGAACTGAGGGTGAAGGGAAGGAAAGTGAAGGGAAAGATACTCAACTGTGCACAAGGGGAGGAAAAGGGGAGAAGGACGAAGAAAGATGCTGTGTGCGGGAGGATGGAGATGGGGGGAGAGGGTAGATCTGGGAGCAAGGAGGGAAGGATGGGAGATATTTTAGACTCGAGTGGTGGTGGGAAGGAAGAGAGAGAGAGGGGTGATGGACCTGGGGTGTAGAGAGAGAGAGAAATGGACCTGTGGTTGGAAGAGAAAAAAGAGAGAAGTGTTTTTCTTTAGGGAGGAATGGGAGAGAGAAGAGATAGCTGACTAGGGTGTAGAGGAGGAAGGAAAGGGAGAGATGTTGAACTTAGTGGCAGGAGATTGGAAGATATTGGTCCTTCAATCATGCAAGTTAATTGCACAATTAAAAATGTTTACTCACATGATTAATTGCAATATATACAACCATATTATGTTTATCCTTCTGAGATATTTTATGTACAGGATGTGTGAATTGATTGATATATATTTTTGATTGATATAATATTTTCTGTATCAGGAATTTTGGTGAGTGGGATATAAATTTGTTTAGACATTCAAATTTCTAAAAGTTAGTAATGCACAGGAAGCAAACCTTTGTTGTTGGAAAGGAAATTGTAGAACCAAGAGTCATGATATGACATTCTAAGTACAGTAAATATCAGAATAAATGTTTTTTCACAGAAGTGCATTGCCTTATGTACTTTAACATTAAGGGCCCCATTTACAAAGCCAAGGTAGCGATTCCATGCAGCAAAAGTGACGCAGTCCATTCAATTCCTGTGGGCTTCATCACATTTGCTATTCTGGGACTTGCTACTGCAGCTTTGTAAAAGGGGCCCTAAACAATAACACAATTTTGAAACATTGTGGGCTAAATACCAAAGATCGCTCTCTCTCTTTTGGACATCGAGGTCTTTGGAACGGAATCCATTAGGAATTTCCATTTTTGGGGTTGATGGCCAATAAAATATTTGTTCCTGATGTAAAATATGAATCTGATCATTTGCTGTGTCTGTCTTTTCAGTGACCTATGGAATGGTGAGTCTCCAACATGTATTACTATACAAAAGTAATGTCTCAGCTCTTCCTGGAACGCCTGTGTCAAAAAATGAGAGAACAAATTTCAAAACCATGTCCACCATGGAAGACTTTTGGAAGGTACACATGCTAAGCAGCAGCGCTAAAAACAATGCTTTCATACATTTAACTGGCTGTGAAAATGCATGATGATGTCATTAAGAACCTCTTTTTGGTTCTTGCAGAGAAAAAAGCATTTTAGAAATGAACCATGTTTGGTCATTCCAGCTTTATGAATAAAAGTACACAAAATTATGTTGATCTTTGAGAACTATGAGTATCACTCAAAATCTAATCAGGTCTACTGTACTGACAGTGTTATAGATTTGTGATAGCATATTCTTAATACTTTATACTACGAGGGAAAAAGCCTCAGAAACCACTATCGCAAATGATTGTTAGTTTTATATTTGCTTTATATTATGGTTCCAATTATCACTTCATTGGATAAAAAGCCTTCAGATTTTCATTTTTTAACAAAAAAATTATATGTGAATCAAATTCTCTTATATTCTGAAAAAAATATAGGCTGCTTCAAGGAAATAAATATTTAGCAATTAATCTTTAAAGGAACAATAGAATATCTGTCTTGTTTTTGGCCATATGATTAAATATGCACTTAAGCAGAAAGTGATAAGTTGCTAAAAGCTGAATATCTCATTCCTTGAAGAAGCACAATTTAAGAGGGCAAAATGGGCCCCATTGGATTAAAGTTGGATGAGAATACAAGATAAGTGCACTTTTTATGCTGAATTGTTTACTCACAAAAAAGAATTTTTTTAGAATATAAGGAAATTTGGTTATATATGATTTTTTTTTGTTTAAAATTAAGATTCTGAGGATTTTTTAGCCAATGAGTGGTATTAGAACACAAAATATAAAAACTAATAATCATTTGCAATAGTGTTTTTGATGGCTTTTTCCCTCACTGTATAAAGCATTAAGAATATGCTATCAGGAAAGCTAATAATACTATCAGAAGAGTAGACCTGATTGGATTTTGAGTGTTTATTTTTTTTGTTCGCATTTGATACTAACCTAGAGTAATCACTCCTGGAAAAATCTTGGAGCCACTAAGGAAAACTATTAAGCCTTGCTAATGTGAGAAGGCTTAATGACTTTGTTAGTGGCCCAAGCAATGTAGAGTAGCCCTTGCTAACAAACTGGAGTGGTGGGAAAGGAGAAGAAAAGGAGCTTGGAAGGAGAGATTGGTGAAGGGGACTTGATGCCATGAAGGAGTGGAAGGCGTAGAGGGAAAGAGGAGGTATGGGAAAGGAAAAAAGAGTACAGGAGGGAGAAGGGAACTGGAAGAGGCCAGGAGCAGTGAGAGGAAATAGATCCGAAGAAGGAAGGGAACAAGAAAACAATGGAGAGGGAGGGAGGAAGATAGAAAACAATACACAGGAATGGAGAAGAAGACAACGGGACATAGAAAGAAAGGAGAGGGAAAGAATCAGAAGAGGAAAGGTGAGAAAGCAGAGACTTGTCTCACTAAGTATCAATTTGCCACCTGAGTTGAGAATTTGCACAACACAAGTTCCTCAGAATGCCACACTAGATATTCGTGTGGTAGCCGTCCTATCATAGGAACTCTTAAGTGTGTGAGTTTGTTATTTTTTAACGTTTCATAAAGTGCAAGTGCTTTCAATAAATAATTATCATTTTTGTTGTATTTTTAAATTGTTATCATTTTTGTTATATTTTTAAAGAATTACTGCAAAAGCAGACGTCTAGCAGCATTTGTGTGGGATTGTTGATAGAACTAATAGCTAAAGAGAAGGTTCAGAATGAGGGCTAGTCCTTTTTAAAAACATGATTACCATAATCATAGTTTTAATCAAAAATGTATCAGAATGTTAATAATACAGTGAGAAAGAGAGCAGGGTCAAAACAATATGTACCGTACTGTTTTGATAATCAAATGGTTAAGTTGTCTAGTCCAGTGCTTTCCAGTTCCCATTTCTGGACCCCACAATATCAGATTTTCCACAAAGAATATCCATTGAGCATATCATTGGCCTCCAATTTATGCATTTTTATCTCGTGTTTGTTCTTTGTGGGTATCTTAAAAACTTGATGGTCTAAGGAATAACTAAGGCCCCCCTTTTATGAAGCCACATTAGGCTTTTTTTTATCGCTGGCAGTGGCGGTATAACTCTGATGCTCGTAGGAATTCAGTGAGTATCAGAGCTTTTACTAGAGAATGACACGACGACAGAATTCATTACCGTTCCCATCCCATGGATACACGCAGTGAAATCATCTCCATGTCCATTCTTCAGGAGAGAGGGAAGAAATCGGAGTATGAATGGGCACAACCACTGACCCCCAGCCTTGCATAAAAGAATGCTGGTGTAGAAGTACTGAGGTTGAGATAGACACTAAAGAATGGCATAGGGATGGTTTCAAACAGGGTAGAAAATTCTCAGGGAATGATCCTGATTTAAATGAAACACCTAACAAATGCAAAAGAGAACAATAATGTAGTAATTTTTGTTACATGTTGATTTAACAAATTTTAGAATCTTTGTTTTATTATTTACATTAGAGATACTCTTCATAGATCATACACATTTCATATTCATTTGTTGGTTTTTACTTTTTGAGATTTTTGTATTCTGCTATAACAAAGTCCATTATTGCTTGTATTTTTTTGCTTTTCTTTGATTTAGCCAGCTTTAAGAATTTTTAAAATTGCATTGTCCTTTTTTTGTGCATCTGTATTCTTCTTTTTGTTAATTTGCTTTTTAATTGGGTTTCCATGCTTTCTTGATGTAATATTGGAAAAATACATTTTTTAAAAAATGTTTCTTGGTATCTTCACCAGTTAGTCCAAAACCTTGGTTTATGCCTGCGCATCAGCAGTTAAGAGATAGGGGTAAAGTCTGCATTACTTTGCTCCAATAAGGGCATCGTGCTTCTTAGAGCTTCACTATTTCTTTTTTCTCTAGCACAGTGGTCTTTTAAACCTGTCCTGGGGGACCCCCAGCTGGTTCAGGTTTTCAAGATATCCCTAACGAATATGCATTAGGCAGATTTGCATATAATCAAAATGACAGACATGCAGATCTTGAGAGGGCGGAGGTTTCAATCGTGGTCTGTCCAACCAGTTGTGTAGCTAGGGAGAGGGGCGGTGGCACCCCTCCCCTCCCCGCCTTCATCCCCCACCCCCATCAGTTCCTTCCTCACCCCCTCCTGCTGCACGTATGCATCACTTCCCCATACCTCTTTAACGTTCGCAATGCAAACAGCAACCACAACCTGCTGCTCACGCTAGCGTCAGCTCTTCCTCTGATGTCACTTCCTAGGTGTGGGTCCAGGAAGTGATGTCAGAGGAAGAGCCAACAGTGGCACAATCAGTAGATTGACGTTGCTGCCCACGCCATGAACGTTAAAGAGGCGCGAGGAAGGAGTGGGGGTCAGAGAGCAGGACCGATGCCCAAACCAAGATGGTGCCTGGGGTGGACCGCCACCCCTTACATCACTGCGTCCAACTAGCAGATTCCCTTCATTTCAGCTACAGAGAGAGAGCTGACAGACAGGCACTGCAGAGACTGTAAGTACAGCCCCATTGCACTAGAGTCTCGGTTAGCCGGGCCTCTCAGACAACCAGTTAAAATAAACACCAGTGGAAAAAAATTGTCCCCTGAAGCACCAGTTTCAGCGTCCTCCCTCCAGTGGCAGCAGATCCTCCCTCAAGCCCCGAAGCAGCTACGAACCCTACCTTCCTCCTTCCTGCCCCAAAGCACCAGCACAGCAGTGGTCCTGAGCCGCAAAGCCCTCACCTCCCTCAAGTGGCAGAAGCAGACGGTGGACCTGAGCCATAAATTTGCTCACTTGAACCCTTCTCTCCCTTCCTTACCCGAGTGCAGCCGGTCAGCAAGAGGCAGTCTCAAAACAGGCTTCTTGCGGCCAGCCCCGCAGTGTCTTTCCTTTTACGTGTCACTTCCGACGCATCAGAGGAAAGGCCCTGCCAGAGCTGGCCGCGAGCAGCTTGTTTTGAGGCTGCCTCCTGCTTGACTGGCTGTGCTTGGGTAAGGAAGGGAGTGAAGGAGAGAGGGAGTTCATGGCTCAGTACTGCCGCCTGCTTCTACCACTTCAGGGCTTGAGGGAGGAGGAGGGCTTTGCGACTCAGGACCTGCTGCCTAGTGCTTCAGGACAGGAGGGAGGGGAATTGAGAGTGTGTTAGACAAGGTCTGACAAATTCAAGAGTAACTATAAGTTATAATGATAAGATGTACAAGTGGTTAAATCTATGTTATTGTGTTGCAATTTTTGTACACTTGATGAAAGTTTTAAAATGAATAAAGAATTATTAAAAAAAAAAAAAAAAAGTAACTGTGAGCACTTGTCTAAATACTTTGCGAACTGCATGATTCTATAAATGCCTGAGTGCCTCATCAGTGGTTCTTATTGCTGCCATGTTTGTGCATGTTTATTTTTCATGTTTCCTATTTATTAATTGTTCTCTTATATGATGCAGAACAGAATTGTTATGTTTGCAGGGAAGTTCCCTGTGACCCCTTCTATGTATGCATTGTTCCAGTGATGTTCGATTGCTTTTGGACTCAACTGTAGGGGGCTCTATGTGGGAGGAGCCAAAAACAATGTGTATGGCTTTATGTAAGACTTGGTTCGTGGGTACAGATTGAACACCTATCGTACAGACTCCTCCATGTAGTAACAACAGAAAGAAAATTATGAAAGATAAGAACCTAATCTTCCATTTTATGCTGAAGTTTACTCCCATGTTAGACATCCATGCACAGCATATGAAAATGTATGATAAGGAGCCTATTAGTTACCTTGTAGCAATGCAGGGCTGTGTGCTGATGACTTTGTATGGGGGTACAAGCCAAAACCAAAAAAAACAATCCAACCAGTCTGCGGTGAACAGTCAAGCAAAGAAAAGCAAAAAGGAAAAAACTGCAGAGTCAATGTGCAAAGTGTCAGGTTGTTTTAATAAAAAAAAAATAAATTCAGTTATGGAAATCTCAATGATGGTTCTCTATATGAAGTATAGGACGCGACGCGGGATGTGTTTTGGAGAAACACTCCTTCCTCAGGGGTCTGGATGAGATGGAAGCGCAGTGTGCCTGACTTTATGACGCAGGACCTAAGACAGCTTGAACAGTGGTCATCAACTTGGCAGCTGGGCTTCAATGCTAAAAAATGTAAAGTAATGCACCTAGGCAAAAAAAATCCGCACAGAACATACACACTAAATGGTGAAACCTTGTCCAGGACCACGGTGGAACGTGATTTAGGAGTGATCATTAGCGACGATATGAAGGCTGCCAATCAAGTAGAGAAGGCTTCATCCAAGGCAAGACAAATGATGGGATGTATTCGTAGGGGTTTTGTCAGCAGAAAGCCTGAAGTCATAATGCCACTGTACAGATCCATGGTGAGACCTCATCTCGAGTATTGTGTTCAATTCTGGAGACCACACTACCGAAAAGATGTGTTGAGAATTGAGTCTGTTCAGCGAATGGCTACCAGGATGGTTTTGGGGCTCGGGGAACTCACGTATGAAGAAAGGTTGAGGAAACTGCGGATGTACTCACTGGAGGAGCGAAGAGAGAGAGGGGACATGATTGAGACCTTTAAGTATATTACTGGGCGTATAGAGGTGAAAGATGATCTTCAGTCTTACAGGGCCCTCGGTAACCAGAGGACACTCGCTGAAAATCAGGGGAGGGAAATGTCAGGGTGATGCTAGGAAGTACTTCTTCACTGAAAGGGTGGTAGATCATTGGAACGAGCTGCCTCAGCGGGTGATTGAGGCCAGCAGCGTGTTAGATTTCAAGAGAAAATGGGATATTCATGTGGGATCTCTAGGAGAGTAAGAATCAGGGAGTGGGTCATTGGTATGGGCAGACTCGATGGGCTATGGCCCTTTTCTGCCGTCAATTTCTATGTTTCTATGTTTCTAATTATGGAGAACTGGATTTTGAGAAATCAATGGATAGTAAAAACAGCCGGATTATGTCCTGCTGTGGCACTGAGGAAAGTGTTTCTCTGAAACATGGCCCATGTCGGGTCCTGTACTTCATGTAGAGAACCATCATTGAGATTTCCATAATTTTATTTATTTTTATTTTTAATAAAACAACCTGACACTTTGTACATCAATTCTGCAGTTTTTTCCTTTTTGTTTTTTCTTTGTATGTGGCGCAAAATGAGAAACATTCAGCCAAATCTTATGCAGTGTAGAGAGCCCCTGTGATCTGCATTGGCCCAATCTCCCTCATTCCTCCACCCCCTCCCCCTCCCAACCACCATACTTTGAAAGAGGCAGAAGCGACGTCCTTTTTGCTTCTATCTTGGCACTACTATCTTTCAAAATGGTGGCACCTGACCCCCCCCCCCATTCAGTACATTCTAAGATAAACCAAGCAAGGTCAGTCTGCCAAAGAAAGGATTTTTTTCCTCTTATTTGACAGAGCAGAGACTAACAAATAAGGGGGAAATAATTCTTTATATGGCAAACGGACCCTGCCTGGTACATCTTAGGATGCATTGTGCAGGGCCAGGTGCTGCCATTTTTTCAAGATGATAGCACCAAAGGCAGAAGCAAGTGAGCATTGTCAGGGAGGCCTGGAGAAAGTGTTGAAGGATAACCACTAAACACCAGGGCTTTTTTAAAGTCAGGGTTGGCTAGTCATGTGTGGAGGTGCCATTAAACAGCAGGAAAGTTGTTTAAGAAGGGATTGAGGCCTATACAGACCCTACAACTTTATTTTTCTTTCATGTCACTCTGCCTATCAGTGCCTAAGCCAATTACCACTTGGGACCTGACAGGAAGGGTGATAATCACAGTGATCTGAAGATCACTGCCATGTTTTATTAACATGGCAGTCATTTCCATGCTCATTGCTTACAGCATGTAACGGTATTTTGGGGTCTCTAATTTTGCAACAGAAGCCATGCACTGTGCCGGCTTTACCGCAAGACTTTCTGCACTGGCCCCAGCAACTGCAGAGCCTATCTGCTATCTTTTGGGGGTGCGCTTAGCACCTTCCCATACTGCTAACAGACACATTTAACCTGGATGCACTTCATTGTCTCCTATTGAAGTGGCATTAAATACTCCATGTTATCTGCTTTTAAGTTTTTGTCTATAGGTCTCTTCTCTACCCAGTTAAGCTATCAAAGTTAATATTCAGTATGGTATAGCACATTAAATATAAACTATAGCCCCTGCCCATTCCCCATCCTTTTCCATGTTTGTTAGTTAATTTAAGAATTAGCATGTACTGTGTTAAGAAACTGTTTTAGCTGTTAGTGTATGCTAATTCCTACATTAGCTACCTAATGCACTTTAGTTACTAGGGGCTCTAAATTTCTAGAGTTTAGTTCCTGCCATTCTGGTATGGTGTAGTGTGCCCTGTTCTGTGGGCTTTGGCGTCTGGATGTAGTGAATGACATGGGGACAAATTTGTCTCCATCCCTGCAGGAACTCAATTTCCCTGTCCCTGCGAGTTTTGTCACTATCTCTGCCCCATTACTATAAGCTCTGCCTTAACCGCACAAGCCTCGAACACTTATGATTTTAAAGTGTTTGAGGCTTGTGCAGATGAGGACAGAACTTGCAGTGGTGAGGCAGGAACAGGAAAAGACCCCACCAGAATGGGAAAATGAGTTCCCGTGGGGACAGGGAAAAAATTGTCCCCATGTTATTATCTATCTGGAGCCTTCTCATATATCGAAATTAAGATGTGAAATTTCTAGACACAGTAGGAATTAAAGTAAGCATCCAATTTATTTTCCTATGGAAAATATATACTTTCCTGAGAAAAGGCAAAAGAATAAGTCATGGAAGACTTATCGTTTTTTGTTTATTGTTGGGGTTTTTTTTTTTGGGGGGGGGAGGAGGAGGAGTGGTTATACAAGTTCCAGAAAGGTAAACCTGAGAGATCTCTAACAGTTTAGAGGCATCTGTAATTATGGATGTTTCCCTTTAAGTTAAATATGGCATACTTGAAGGCTTCCTACAGCTGTGGTGTATCAGGATGCACATTGTAACTGCGTAAGTTTTTGTTTAGGTACAGCGGCCCTGGTTTATGCTGCTTTAGATACTGAAAAGCAACTCTAAAAAAAAGTTTTGCTAAATTAAAAACTATTAGTACTAGAAAAATTTTGAGAAGAAACCCTCAAGTTGCTTTAAATATATCTGCAGCTGTCACAGTTGGAAGAATAGGTAGATTCTGCAGCCCTAAGAGCAGGCTCTTATTTTTTTTCTTTTTTTGTAGTTTTTGGAGAGCCCTTTGTTGGATGGTCTTTACTGGGACATGTGGTACAACAACAAGAGCATGGCAGAAAACAAAAGTTTTATTTACTACGAGAGCCTGCTTCTAGGTGTGCCTCGTCTCCGGCAGCTGAAAGTGAGAAATGGCTCATGTACTGTCCCTGAAGATTTGAAAGATGAAATCCAAGAGTGTTACGATGTCTATTCTGTCAGTAATGAAGATAGAGCTCCATTTGGACCAGGGAACGGAACTGCGTATGTAATGCTTCATTATTTGCAGCAGTCTTTAGCTAGCATGTCTGCTTTTATCTGAAGTCTCTAGGCAAGTCTTTTAAATAGTTGCCAGGTGCCTCTATTTTGTAAGTTTTCTTTTTCAAGAAAGTTTTTGTTTTACCCTGTCCATGTATGGACTTAGTTTTGATTTTCCTTAGACCAGTGAGACTACACATGCATGTTGCAAAGCCAGTAGTAAAGACAAAATCCATTTTAGAAGTTTGTGACTTTTTTCAGATCTAGGAACTAGTTGAAAAACTTGGGCGCCAACAGCTGAGGCATCTGTCACCTGCACATCCTCACTAAAGTTGAAGGGTAGGATGGCACATTGTGTTCCCCTCTAAGGTCTGCTTTTATCCCATTCTGTGTGTCTGGAGAAATAAAGCTTGGTAAATCAATCCTTCTGTTTCCTCCTTCTCCCCTCCCTCCCCAAGCATGCTAGCTGTATCTAAGTTGATTGCCTCTTTGCTTCATTCTTTGCTGTAATCCATGCTTATCCGTATAAATATTTGCTATCAATAGCCCTTGTCTTTTAATCTCATATACATGCTACATCACCTTCATTCCAACTGGTTGTCTTAGCACCTCACCCCCTTTGCCTTTCAGCCCCCTCCATTTTGCTTATGTTACCGCTGCAGTCCTCGGAACAGCTTTGCTTTCTGCTTCTGCATTGAGAAGCTCTGTATTGATGAGCCATGTGATGTTCAAACTCCCGTGCTAGTTTTATACAATTTGAGACTGTAAGATCAGCACAAGAGTTCAGGCACCACACTACTCAAACTCACTGAGAACCATACCATGCCAGACTGGGAAGGCACAGCTGTTATGGCATTCAGAATGGGCAAGAAAGTTTAGGTGCAATGAACAATTTCCTGTGCCTGGAGTTTTTAAAGCCTAAGTTAAGAACATAAGCGGGACTATGTTGGGTCATACCAGGTATCCTTGCATCTTTTCTCCAGTGGCCATGGGAGTTATTAGAGTGTTACCAGATTCCAGAATAAATCCATTTTTGTTTATTGCCAAGAGCAAGCAGTGACTTCTCTCAAGTCTACCTGCTCATAATTGTTTATGGCCTTTTCCTTTAGGAACTTGTCTGAGCTTCTCATAACCCCAGCTATACTAGATGAACCACATTCTCTAGCAAAAAAAATCCACTGCTTGATTGTGTGTTTAATCATTCTCCATGACAAATGGCCAAATTGCAGTTTGTCTAATGGACAATTGCATCTAACAGCCTTTCTTCTAAAGTACACGATGCCCTAAAAAACAGTTGGTCTAAAATCAAACACGCAAGCAGAAATAACACACATAAGTTCTCAAGAATTAATTACATTTGTGATGTCAGTTCCAGATTAACATCGTAAAAGTATACAACAGCTAATTAAAATTTTAAATTGTCTATGCCATGCATGAAATCTAAAGTGTTATAGGAGGGTCTTCGAGCACATATGAAAAGGATCCAATCTTCATGGCATTTTTGAAATCATTTTTCAGGTGGGTTGTTTTTTTGTGTGTTGCTCACTTGTATAATACACTCATGAGGTCTGGCTTTCCAACTCTTGTTGCTCTTGCTATTCTGTAATTAATTTAAAGACACCAACATGAGCATGACCAACTATTACTTTTGAGTTTTCAGTGCCATGTTTCAGTTGTATTCTCTGTACCCATCCACGAATATAATTTCCATACAACCATTGGATGAGGTCATCTTTTACTGCAGGAGATTATTGTATCAGCTCAAGTCAAGCTGGTATAATTTTAGAAATGCCAGTGCCATGAACTGCCAAATTTTGATGCCAAAATCCTCTTTGATTGCGAATTTATTTGCAAGTATCAAGTCACTGTATCTACCTGTAGATGGTTTGCCCAGATAAAAAAACCAATCATGAGTTATTTCTGGGAATTTTTCCCCAGAAGCTTACATGGACGCCCAGGAAAAGAATCTAGATGTTATCATTGATGATACGTTGACACCCTCTCCAGGTCTTTTTGCTTTCTTACTAGCAAGAATTACTCCTTACTGATTTTAAATGCACAGTAATTCCTCTACTGTATAATTAATTATTCACCTGTCCCCCACATCAACTCATAGCATATATACAAACCCTTTGTGTATATATAGCTCCTTCTAGCCTATTTGATATCAAAGAGCCATTTCTATATAACTAGTAGGACATTATGTGAAGGAGGTATTTACTGTTTTCTGATATTGCAGTGAGTAATTTGAATGTCTGTTCTTGTAAAAACAGCTGGACATATACCGAAGAAAAAGATTTGAATGGAAGCAGCCACTGGGGTTTCATTGCCACCTACAGTGGAGCTGGCTATTACTTGGATCTGTCAAGGACAAGAGAGGAGTCTGCTAGCCAGATCAGTACCCTGAAGAAAAATCTATGGCTGGACAGAGGGACCAGAGCAGCCTTCATTGATTTCTCGTATACAATGCAAACATCAACCTTTTTTGCATTGTCAGGTAATGGGATCTCTGTTAGCGGACTGGCTGGATTCAAAGTATATATTCTATGGCAGTCAACCTTTCCCAGGCAGAGGAGGCTAAAGGTTTTCTCATATTCAATGCTGGGAAGCGAATAGTAGGGACAACATTTTGACCATAATTTGTCTTCTAGCTAGCCAAATATTAAACCTCTCATTTTGTGGCACCGCTTTTAGCCCCACCAAATTCTGGAAGCTCCAGCTAGGCCTG
The DNA here is from genome assembly GCF_902459505.1 of Geotrypetes seraphini. Classification (NCBI taxonomy): domain Eukaryota; kingdom Metazoa; phylum Chordata; class Amphibia; order Gymnophiona; family Dermophiidae; genus Geotrypetes; species Geotrypetes seraphini. The sequence continues at coordinate 337,036,508 of NC_047084.1, read as the reverse complement.
AATGTTTTTTGGTGGAGGGGCAGGGGGATACTTAAAGATAACAGGTTATCTACAGAGTTCAACAGCACACAGTGAGCATATAGTGTGTTCACATTTATTGCAAAATTAATTGGTTTCAGGGATTCACTGTATCAGGTCAACAACGTTTGTTTCAGATTTGTTATAAAAATGCATCAGAATGGATTTTGCAGCATTGCTAGATAGAGCTGCCCGTTTTCGGGAAAATTAATTTTTTTTTCTTTTAATGGAGTATTTTCAGAAACTAACTATTAAACTAAACCTTAGGTTTGTATACCGCACCATCTCCACAAGCGTAGAGCTCGACACGGTTTACAGGGTTAGGTTGAAAAGGGTTATAGGAAAGGAGCTAGGAAGATAAAGAGGGACAGGGTACCAAAGAGCGGGAGGTGTTAGATTTTTGAAAAGAGCCAAATTTTCAGATGTTTGCGGAAGGATTGGAGGGAGCTTGAAATTCTGAGCGGGGATGTGAGGTTGTTCCAGAGTTCTGTGGCTCTAAAGGGGAGGGATGTTCCTAGTTTTCCTACGCGGGATATACCTTTTGCAGAGGGGAATGATAGTTTCAATTTTTGGGAGGATCTAGTGGAATTAGGGTTAGAGGAGTTCCAGAAGAGTGGGATAAGGTATGTGTGTTGAATTTGGTTTTGATGGTGATTTCTTAAGAACATTAGAATTGCCACTGCTGAGTCAGACCAGTGGTCCATCATGCCCAGCAGTCCGCTCACGCGGCTGCCCTCTGGTCTAAGACCAGCACCCTAACAGACTAGCCCTACCAGCGCACGTTCTTGTTCAGCAGAAACTTGTCTAACTTTGTCTTGAATCCTTGCTTAATAAAAATTTATATATCTGTTTGATTTAGATTATTAGTTGAGTTCCCTGCAACTGGTGGTGTGGTCCCATCCTGGCAGTTCCAGACTGTGAAGCTGATCCTCTACATGTCTACGTTTGATTTCTTCCTGATGGCCTGTCAGATCATATTTTGCTTCTTTGTCCTTTATTACATTATTGAGGAGATACTGGAAATCCGCATTCATCAGCTGGATTACTTCAGAAGTCTCTGGAACTGTCTCGATGTTATCATCATTGTGGTAAGTAGTCACTAAGAGGAGGGTCTCCTTCCATCACTCCTTGTTCCCCCAGAATTTTAAGGAAACCTATGTTTGCTGAAAGCAGGATGCAGAACTACTGATTATCAGCTCATGTTTGGCAAGTAATTACCAATGTAGTTTAGGTATTGTAGCTGGAATGTATGTTGTGAGGGGGACAGAAAATGCAGGCGGTCCCCCGGTTTAAGAACAAGTTCTGTTTCTTTAAACTGTTCTTGTTGAATTTGTAACTTGGATCTTTTATAGTACACAGTCTATAAAATCATTAAAGAACATTAAATATTATTTATTTAAAACATTTATAGCCTGCATATCCAAAATTTGTGCAGGTAACAGTAGCTTTTTAAGGTTTTATTAAAGAAACAGTCCTCAAAATAAAGTACTGTAGTTTAAATAGAAAGAGGAAATAAAAGGTTTACACTTTTGTTCTTCATCCGTCCCACTGTTCCCTCTACTACCACCACATCCAACATTTCTCCCTCTCATCTCTCTCTTCCCCATACATTTGTACCTCGCGCCTCTCTCACCAACATGTCCAATATTTCTCCCTCCCTGTGCCCAATAATTCACCACTTTCTTCATTTCCCCATTTCTCTTTCCCTCTCGCTTAGGCACCCATCCCAACAATTCTCCCATTCTATTCCCTCCCTACCTCTGCATCTCTTTCCCTCACTCCCTCTATTGTTCCAAGTCAGAGAGAAGGTTTCTGGGTTAGCTGAGGGCTGCGTGCAGGAGCCACTGCTTGCGGCTTTGCGAAGAGAAGTACATCTGGGAGGAGGCAGCTGGCCAAAGGAGATAAACACCCCCGCGGGGGGAGGCACAAATTTGAGATGCAGAACGGAGGGAAGGTCTACAAGGGGTGCGTTAGGACACGGAAGGTGGAGGGTCATGTTTGAACAGGAAAGGAGGAATAGGGCGTGTTGGCACAGGAAGGGAGAGGCAGGACCCCAGTTCGTAAGTTCAGGTACAACTGTTCTTCCGTCCCACAGAATTTAATTAAAAGGCTTCCGAGTTGAATTTCTTACTGTTGTATCAGTTCAGTAATGCACTATTGCTAGAGCATGGGAGAAAGGAAAGAGCTCAGGCAAAGATGTAAAAGATAGGGGACTGCAGCATAAAGGAGGGAAAGTGGGGGGGGGGAGAAGAATGTAGTGCAAAGACAGAGAAGGGGAGGGAGCCAGCAAAGCAAGAAGAGAAAATAAGCAAAGGATGGGATGAGATAAATAAGACAGAGGAGAGCAAAAACCGTAAATGGGCAAGGAATAAAAACAAACAGAAAGATAGAAAACGAAGGCAGATAAAGAATATGGCCTATACAGTCTGCCCATCAATATCATCTGTTATCCCTTATTGTTCCTTAGAAATCCAATGAAGTCAAGACTAATGCATAAAGCTTTGACTTTAACTTTCAAAGCACTATAAACAGGGCAACCAGAATATTTAGCTAATCTTTTGATCCATATAGACCAGGTAGAAATTTACTTTCCACTAATGGTCATCAATTATCCTTAACTTCAGTCAACTTAGTGAGATTACCTCTGCACGTTTTTACTTCTGTACCTTATCTATTGAATTCGTTGCAATTAGAATTACGTAGTGAACTCTCAATTTAGAAGTCTGTTAAAAACTTATCTTTTCGGATTCGCATACTCTTAATTGCTTTTCCAGTCAGGGGATATTTAATATCATATTGGTACAAACGTTGGGGGAGAGATTTGCAGTTGCTGCTTTTTATAATTGTATTTTAAGTTTTAAAATCTTTTTTTTCTATTTTTTATTTCAATTAGAATTTACTTTGTAATTTATTATTTTCTTTGTATTTTACTTTTCTATTGATTATGGAGTTCCTTTTTTTTTTTTTTTTTTGAGTACTATGTAAACCACTATGATGATATATCGAATAGCGGTCTATAAATATTAATAAACATAAACATTCTTGAATTCAGATAGTCTTCATCTCCACAACCTCCATTGGGAGGCTATTACTCCTGAGTTTGCCTCCTTTCACCTATATCCTATGCCCTCTTATTCCAGAGCTTCCTTTCAATTGAAAGAGATTTGCCTCCTATACATTTATGTAAGAATATTTAAATGTCTTTATTAGATATCCTCCTCCTCCTCCTGCAGGTCGCACCTCCATTTTGTCTGCAGCCTCAGGTGACCTTCCCCTGTATTGGAGAGACAGGGGCTGGTTTCTGCTGGGTCCTCTGCTTTGGCAGTGAGTCCCATTGGGCCGGCAGGGTTTTTTTCCCCCTGATTTTGTTTTCACCTTGTTCAAGGCTTATCTTCAGGCAGCCGGTGGCCCTGCTTCTGCTTTGGGGATCAGAAGAGGGGGTCCACTTTGGTTAGGCCCATCTAAGCGCCAGTTTCATCCCTGTCTCCTCCTCTCTCATCCAAGTGGCCAAGGGTCTCTTGCGACAATGATTTTTTTTATATGAAGAGCAGTTTTCTCTTGAGGACCTGGACCCTTTGGAAGACCTCCAGGATCCTCTCGGGGAGAATGGATGCCGCTAGCGGAAGTTTGGTGGTGAGGACGCGTCGGTGGTACGCTTCTTTCAGCAGGAAGAGCTCCAGGAGCTTATTCTTCAGGTCTCCTTGGTGTTGTGTTTCGAGGAAGATGTGAAAGAGCCCTCATGTGTAGTGGACCCTCTGCTTCGGGGGATCCGCTCAGAATCCCACTCTTTTTGTATGCATCAAGATATTCAGGATATTGTGCTTGTGGCAGTGGAAAGCGCCGGAGGCACCCTTTTGTTTTGCACGCTCTATGACTCACCTGTATCCCATCCTGGATGGGGATAGGGATACCTTGAAATCGCCAGTAATGGATGCGATGGTCTCGGACATCGTGAAATGGCATATGGTGCCCGTTGAGGGCAGCTCAGCCTTGAGGGATTCTGAGGAGCGTAGGTAGGTAGGAGTCCCTTCTTAAGCAGAATTTTGATATCACTGCCCTAGCAGTCCAGGTAGCAATGTGTCTGGTGGCTTGAGCTTGTTTTTGGTGGGTTGAGCTTGTCCTTGCCCATAAATCTGATGACATGTCCTTGGTGGGACAGAAAGAAGCCAAAATTGAGATGGGTGCTTCTTATCTCTGATGCCATCTATGACCTGTCTCGGGGTGGCCACTCGTTGTACCCTGTGGCTCCGGGCTTGGTCGGTGGATGCAGCCTCAAAATTTCCCTTTCGGGGGTCTTTTTTGTTTGGCGAGGATTTGGATAAGTTGGTTCAGACTTTAACGGACTCTAAGGTGCCCCATCTTCCTGAGGACCGTGCCCGCCTGTCTGTGCAGGATGGTGTTGCTCGGGGGTGTTTGTGTGATTTCCACAGATATCGCCCTGGTCAAGGGACAGTTACTTTTCCTGCCTCTGGATCTCCCTGGGGCCATTCTTTCAGCACATGCAGTCCTTTCGGGGGGGCCTGTGATTCCTCTGCCGGTTCCCCTATCGCCCTTCCTGCCCGATGACTCCTTGCCGGCTCCTCCCTTGGTTCTGATGGGCACTCAGTTGTGAGACTTTTACCAGGGATGGGCCACAATCACAATGGATCAGTGGGTCCTGAAGGTGATTTGGGATGGTTATACTCTGGAGTTTTCCCGCTCCTTGCCAGACCATTTTCTTGCTTCTCCTTGTCAGATGGCATGGAAGAAGCAGGCCTTTTTCCAGATGCTTCAAAGATTGCTAGATCTCAAAACAGTAGGACCAGTGTCTCCACAGGAGTGTGGCACTGGCTTGTATTCGATTTATTTCGTGATGCCCAAAAAAAGGGGACTTTTTGGCCCATCTTGGATTTAAAGGGGGTTAACAGGGCTCTGCAAGTTCCATCTTTTCGCATGGAGACCCAGATCTGTCATTCTGGTGCTTTAGCTGGGGGTGAATTCCTGACCTCACTCGATCTGACAGAGGCCTACTTGCATGTTCCAATTTGCGCCTCCCATCAGCGGTTTCTTTGCTTTGTGATCTTGGGAGGGCATTATCAGTTTTGTGCGCTCCCTTTTGGTCTGGCCACGGCTCCGCAGACTTTCACCAAGGTTATGGTGGTCATGGTAGCGGCCTTGCGCAAGGAAGGCTTCTAGTTCATCCTTATCTGGACAACTGGTTGATCCAAACAAAGTCATTTCAGGAGAGGTCCCACGTTATGGCTCGGGTTGTAGAGTTCCTGCAGTCACTGGAAATAGTAGTCAACCTATACAATAGTTGGTTGGCTCTGTCTCGGCCCTGGAGTGCCTTGGGGTTCTTTTTGACACCTGCTTGGTGAAGGTCTCCCTGCCAGGGGCCCAAGTGGTCAAGTTGTAGTCGCAGATTCACCTTCTGATGGCTTCCCGGTGTCCTCGGGCACAGGTTTTTCTCCAGGTCTTGAGGGTCGATGGCAGCTTCCTTGGACGTGGTTCGGTAGGCCCGGGTCACATACGCCCACTTCAGTATGCGCTGCTTCTCAGCGGTGGTTGCCCCAGGTGCACGATTTGGACTCTCCCATTCCTCTTCGGGGGTTAGTTAATCTGGTACAGGGAGTGAGTCTGGATCAGCCCCAGTGGACAGTGCTTCTCATAGATGCCAGTCTCCTTGGTTGGGGAGCAGGGCCTCGGTCGCTCGGCTCAGGGCAGCTGGTCTCCGGAGGAGGCATCTTAGTCAATCAAAGTTCTGGGGACCAGAGCCATCCAGCTGACGTTAGCAGGCAAGTCTGTTCAGGTTCTCTCGGTCAATGCCACAATGGTGGCTTACGTCAATCGTCAGGGGGGAACCAGAAGTCGTCTGGTGGCGCAGGAGGCTGCTCTGCTCATGGTTTGGGCAGAGACTGATCTTCTGGACATCTCGGCTTCCCACATAGCAGGAGTAGAGAATGTCCAGGCGGACTTCCTCAGTCATCATGTGCTAGATCCTGGAGAGTGGTGTATCTCGGTCCCGCAGCCTTCGAGTTGATTGTGCAGACTTGGGGTCAGCCGGTCATGGACCTGATGGCCACGAGGGTCAATGTCAAAGCGCCCTGGTTCTTCAGTCGGCACAGGGATGTTCAGGCCAAGGGGCTAGATGCTTTGGTACAGCCTTGGCTGGCGGTGGGCCTCCCGAACGTGTTTCCTCCGTGGCCGATGGTGGGCAGAGTCCTTCTTTGCATTGCTCAGCACCCCGGCCGCGTGATCCTGATGGCTCTGGACTGGCCAAGGCGCCAGTGGTAGTGGATCTGGTTCGTCTTCTCATGGCAGATCCTCTTCAGCTGCCCACCTTCTTACCCAGGGTCTCATTCCAATATTTGATCCAGGTCCCTTTTGTCTTACGGCTTGGCTCTTGAGAGGGAACACCTAGGTAAGAAAGGTTATTCAGATTTTTGGAAGTTTGATGCTTTGTATTTCATTGTGATTTTCAGTCTTCTTTTATCCTGTAAATCACATATAACTTCAAGGTTTTGTGGTGTATAAATAAAATTTTACGTTATTGTCTGAGCAGTCATTTTCAGTGCAGTGCAGTTTAAAGTAATCTTCTTGCTGTCATAGTTACTGATTTTAAAGATAAGCAAAATGCATGTTTTACTGATTTTACTTTTTAACTTTTTGTATGGAAAGTTAAGGGAAGTTAATACTTTATCTGAACAAATTCCAATTTTATACTATTCGTAGATTTCATAGATACTTACTTATCTTTTTGGTACATTTATATCACAAGTTCAGCAAGGTCCCTTTCCCATAGAAACATGTATTCATAATATTTTCGTACGACACGCAACATTCAGAAAAGGCTCAGACAGCTTAAACCTATTCACTTAAATCCTGTAGTTTTCTCTAGTTTCTCAGATATTTCCTGTGCTAATACCAACTCTAGATCAGTTAGAATCAAAGCCGTCGTAATTAATTATTGGATTACCAGTAAGCAACTTGCCTATCTTTTTTTGACAGAACCCTAGTTACTCTCAAATGATGATCCCATTATTGGAGATTTATTACCAACTGGTTATTAAATTCTTCCCCTTTGCAGAGAGAATAAGAGAGGAGGAGGGCTTGCTGCTGTTCTGCAGGACAATTTTGAATTCAGTATTCTGGAATCTAGAGCTACCAATTCCCTGGAGATACTGTCCTGCAGAATAAGTAGAAAAGATTTATTAGACTCCCTCTCCTTCATTCTGTTTTATGTTTCTCCAGGGAGTTGGTTGAAAGCAAAGAATGATTTCCAGGAATTTGTCTTGCATAATTCTACTTCCTCACCTTATAGTATTATATTTGGGGATATCAACTTACATTTAGAGGAAGCTACCACAGCCAAATTAGATCTTATCACTTTCTTGTCCTCTCTAGATTATATTATCCCTGTCTTCTCGCAGTCGCATGAAAAAGGCCACCATTTGGATTTATTTAGTGACCTTCTCTTCAAAGGGAGTCGCTTATTCAACCATTTCATTGATTGATGGTTCCTGAAGTCCAAATTTATGGTCTGGCCACTTTCTTATTTTAATTTTAGATGGAACCATAAATTGAAAAAACAACCATCAATGTTAAAAAGGGAAATAATTTCAAGGAAACAATTAGATCCTATTACTTTTTGGACAAGCTATGAGCAAACTCAAGGTCCAGATACTCCAAAAGATTTTGGCCTGCATTGGGAAAATACAAGCTTAACCATCTTAGACAGATTGGCCCCCCAAACAAAAACAATACCAAAAAATTGTTCTTGTAACTCCAAACATTAGTTCAATAATGATCTTTTTGCTTTAAAACGTACAGTGAGGAGATTAGAACGAATTTGGTTAAAATAAGGGAATCAAATTGACCGAGATACTTGGAGGAAAGTGGTACATTCTTATAAACAACTAATAAAGGAGAAACGCAAGGCATTTTATTCCTCAGAAATTAATATAACGGGTACTAATACCAAAGAACTATTTAAAATTGTTACCAATATCTTTGACACAAACTCTTTTTCTCTATCAGCGCATGTGGCTCTTCCAACTCTGTGACTTTAGCAAATTACTTTAGTCAAAAATTTGACACCTTACGAGCATCTTGTCCATTGGTTATAAGTAAAAATCAAGGTTCTTTGCTACCTCCAACAGAAATCTGTTATGTAAATTTAGAGTGGGGCACCTTTGCTAACCCAGATTGGAATGATTTTAGAAAACTCTACAGCAAGTATGTGAAATCATGTTGTCCTTTGGACCTGTGTCCCCCGACAGTTATGAAATTAGCTCCTGTAAAATTTCAACTAGATTTATTTACCTGGTTAACTCACTTGCTTAAAATTGTAACTTTCCATCATTTGGTGGCCATATTAAGGGATCTATATCCTCAGTGGTTAATTTTAGGCTATTTTGTCTATCCCATTTTTTGTGAAAATTATGGAAGGCTTAGTATGCAGACAGTGGTTCAACTATCTAGAGCATTTCTCCATTTTGCATGGATCGCAATCAGGTTTTAGACCATTATATAGCACAGAGACAGTTTTGGCATCACTGATGGGTAATTTGTGCAATCTTTTTAGTAAGGGTATTAGTGCCCTAATTTACAATTGGATTTAAGTAGTGCTTTCAATCTCATTGACCATGACAAAGTACTAGAATGTTTGGATGCTATAGGTGTGCATGGTCAGGTCTTTAAATGGTTTGAAGGTTTCCTAAAGTCTCAAACGTATCAATAACAACAGCTTTCCAAAAGTTGGAGCATCCCTTGTGGCGTACCTCAGGAGTCTCCACTGTCACCTTTACTTTTTAGTATCTATTTAGCTTCCATGGGAAATAGACTATCCAACTTTAAGATCAAACTATTTCGCTATGCAGATAACATCACTGTATTAATCCCTATATCTACTTCTTTTTCTCAAATCATTCAAACTGTTGTAGAGATTCTATTGGCAATTGAATCTTGGATGGCAGAATTTAAATTGAAAATTCATACAGATAAGACCAAATTTTTCTTTGCATCTCTGAATTTGAAGGAAGATGCTTCATCCATTGTTCAAATGCTATAATATACATTGTTCAACCAACTATAAAGATATTTGGAGTAATCCTTGATCAAAATCTTACTATGAAAAATCAGGTTGACTCAATGGTCTGAAAGGGCTTCTATGTGTTGTGGAAACTAAGAATCATTAGAGCACTTTTTGGGCTTGGGAGCTACTTTTAAAATGACCAAGTCAAAATGATCTACCAACAATAAAATTTTTAAAAAACACAAAGCACAATGTACGCAGAGAAAATGTTAATTATCATTTACATTCCGGTTTTTTTTCAAAGAGGTCAAGGCAGATGACTATGCACTGTCACCTCAGTAACAACCATATAAAAATAGACAAATATACCCCCCTCCTTTTTATTAAACCGCAATAGCATTTTTTTAGCATAGGGAGCTGCGCTGAATGCCCTGCGCTGCTCTCGACGCTCATAGGCTCCCTGCGCTAAAAAACGTTATTACAGTTTAGTAAAAGAGGGCCATAGTGCAAAATATAGAGAGCAGATATAAATTCTCAAACGGACACATTTTGATCACTAAATTGAAAATAAAATCATTTTTCCTACCTTTGTTGTCTGGTGATTTCATGAGTCTCTGGATGCACTTTCTTCTTCTGACTGTGTAGCCAATATTTCTTCCCTTCTTTCAGCCTATTGTATTCTTCCTCTCCTCCAGACCTCACTCCCTCCCCCAGCTTTTTCTTCCTCTCTTCCTGCCCTTCCCCTTTTTTCTTTCTTTCTCTCTCTTCTCTTCTCTTTCTTTTCTTTCTCTTTCTTTCTTTCTTCTCTCTCTTTCTTTTTCTTTTTCTCTTTCTCTCTCTTTCTTTTTTCTCTCTTTCTCTCTCTTTTTCTTTCTTCTCTCTTTCTCTCTCTTTCTTTTCCCCTCTTTTTCTCTCTCTTCTTTCTTCTTTCTTTCTCTCTTCTCTGTTCTCTCTTTCTTTCTTTCTTTCTTTCTTTCTTTCTTTCTCTCTCTTTCTTTTTTTTTTTTCTCTCTTTCTTTCTTTCTTTCTCTTTCTTCTTTCTTCTTTCTTTCTTTTCTTTCTTTCTCTCTTTCTTTCTCTCTTTCTTTCTCTTCTCTCTTCTCTCTCTCTCTCTTCTTTTTCTCTTTCTCTCTCTTTCCTCTTTCTTTCTCTCTTTCTCTCTCTCTCTCTTTCTTTCTCTCTCTCTCCATGCCCCTTTCTTTCTCCCTGCCCCTTTCTTTCTTTCTGTCTCCATGTCCCCCCTTTTTTTCTTTCTGTTTCCCTTCTTTCTTTCTGTCTCACTGCCTGCCCCCTTTCTCCTTGCCCTCCCCCAAGCCACTGCTGCCGCCATTGGGGAACAGGCCCCCAAGCCACCGCCGCCTCAACTCCCCTGCAGAAGTGTCTGGCCGACCAGCATTCCTCTCCCCAATGTCAATTCTGATGTCGGAGAGGAAGTTTGGCCAGCTAGGCAGCGATTGGCTGGCCTGGAACTTCTCTCTGACAGCAGAATTAACGTCGGGGAGAGGAAGGCTGATCAGCCCGGTAGATCGCGAAGGCAACGCAAGTCTATCCCGGGCTCCGTGATCGACTCGCTTTGCCTTTGCGATCTACCGGTCATTGCGGTCGACTTATTGGGCACCTCTGCATTAGAGCATATTTCAGTATAAATTCCTTTCGATTGTTAGTACAATCATTGGTTCTTAGCCAACTTGATTATTGCAATATTGTTCACTTTGCTGGAGCCAAAAAAAATCTCCAAAGACTCCATATACAGAATGCAGCGGTTAGATTGATGACTTAAAGAAGTATGATTATGCTACCTTTTTTTATCGTCAATTGCATTGGTTGCTGGCTGAGGCGTGGATTAAGTTTAAGTTTGGATATGTTTGTTTTAAGACATTGACAGGTCTCATCCCAGAATATCTTATGGAATCTTTTATCATCACTTACATTCTAGGAAATCTCATGCGCTATTCTCTTTTCCATCTGCAAAGGGTTGTAAATTTAAAAAGTTCCAGGAGCGTCTGTTGTCTTTTCAAGCGGCTTTATGGGCTAAGGATCTGAATTATGTTTTTACATCTTCCAACTTTCTACCAACAATTTTGATATGCTTTAAAAACGCATCTTTTTATAGAATCTTTTGGAAGTTAGATCTTCGTTGCTGTATTCACCTGTATTCTGTATCGTTTGTGAACCGCATAGAACTTAGCGGTATTTACAGTATAGAAGTGAGTTTTATGTTATGTTAAGATAAGCAGAATGAATATGAAAATGAGCATTACAATTGTTGAAATGTCCTTTTGGCCCTCAGCTGTCTGTTGTAGCTATTGGGATTTACATATACAAAGCATCAGCCATGGATGGGCTGCTGAAGAGATTGCTGGAAGATCAGAATACTTTTCCCAACTTTGAGACTCTGGCATACTGGCAGATTCAGTTCAACAACGTGGCTGCAGTTACTGTGTTCTTTGCCTGGGTTAAGGTACTGATTCTTTTTGAGTTGATTTTATACTGTGAACAAAAGCAATAGCCAGAGCCCTGTTCTGAGGATGTAGTAAAGCAAATGAAGTGCATGTTTCTAATGAGATAAAGGAGGATTTCTATACAAAGAGCTTTTTTGGTGTTAGTTTTACTCTTCAGCCTCCTAAATGGCACATTATAAAAAATAAACAAAACACAGCAGAGGAAATGTAGAGCACACAATGGTCTAATGGCATACAGCTTGAGGAGTTTATTGGATCAAAAAATGACTCGACACATGTTTTGGCCACTAGGCCTGCATTAGGAGTCAAAATTTTTTTTAAATAAAAGTATAAATAATACATACATAAAAAGCTATATACATAACAATATCCATAGAAAACAAAATTCATTAACAATATAAAATAACCAGAAACTGCAAATATATTGTGTAGTATAAATTATAAAATCTAACATATGTGAAATATTAATTATAAAAACAGACAAGGGGACAGATTCTTCAGACTGACGGGGACAAGAAAAACTAGAGGACACCCAAACAAATTGAAGGGGGACAGGTTCAGAACTAATGCTAGGAAGTTCTTCTTCACTCAGAGGGTGGTAGACACCTGGAATGCGCTTCCAGAGGAGGTGGTAGAGCAGAGTACGATTTTGGGTTTCAAAATGGGATTGGACGAGTTCCTGAAGGAAAAGGGGTAGGGTACAATTAGAGGGTTACTATATAGTACAAAACGATTTAAAGTAATAGATCGCTTACAGGACATTGACCTGCGGGGCCGCCGCGGGAGCGGACAGCTGGGCATGATGGACCTATGGTCTGACTCAGCAGAGGCAATGCTTATGTTCTTATATAAAGGACTATATATGCATATACACTGTGAACTGAAAAAAAAACCCCACCAAAGTGTTTTTTGTCCTATTTTCCACAGAACTCAGCTGATTTTTATGAAATTTAGTGTATCATATCCTGAATGAAGTTGATGTAAATATTTCCCACCATACCACAACACTACCTTGTGAAACTGAATTGTGAACTGATTAAAAACGCATCAAAAATGTTATGGCGTATCTTGCTGAAAAATTTAAAATCAAAAAGTGATGTTTAAATTAAGCAGATGTTCAAAGTGTGCTTCCTTCGCACAAAAGCATACCCTCAGCTTGTCAGCCACTGATCTATGGACTTGTCAATGATGCTCTGCTTCAGATCAGCCCAAACAGAGATGAGGCACTGTTTAAGGTCTTCATCGTCAGATATTGCTGTCTGGTAGACACTTTCCTGTATCAGCCCCCAGATCCGGTAGTCAACCTGCTTTAGGTCTGGTAATTTTGCAGGCCAGAGGTCTGGACCAATGAAGTCTGGGGCCTCCCAATGTAGCAGTTCTACGGTGTCCTTTGCCTGATGTGCTGGGGCATTGTCCTGTTGGAAGATAAAATAGTCTCCCGATGTGTGACAGATTGCTGGCAACAGCTTCTGAATCGAGAGGATGTCCTGGTAGTATGCACTGTTGATCTTAACCCCAGGATCGATGAAGAACAGATCTGTGAATCCGAGTTTCAAGATTGCGACCGACACCATGACTGATTGGCTTAAAGTTGGGCAGGTCAATAGTAGGCGTTTGTCATTAACCTCATGCTTCACTGTTGTTGAAACTATAGCCCTCCCACAATATCTTCTATGTTACAACTGTTCATTAACAAAAGTCTTCAGGCCCTCAGAGGTGCCACCAGATGCTCAATTATGTCTCATAGCAACTGGCTTTATGCCCCCTATCGTCATCGGGTCTCTTTAGTTTTTTTAAGTTTTTTTTGTGCAATGCTATGTTATCGTGTTAATTCAATAAATAATTGATAAAAGTTTGAACTTATCTTGGGTGGTTCAGCCAAGAGGGATAGAGTACTGCCAACATGTTTCACCCTATTCGGGTTTCCTCAGGACACAATCCCTACAATAAACATAACTTAAGTGCTCAATGCTTACTAAAATTCATTGCATCAACCAAAAACAACTAAACTATTGGCATACTCAGAACTGTATGTGCTCTATACGACGTGGCCACCCGAATGAATGATCTAAGATGGCCGCCCCTTAGGTCGCAACAGTACGCATTCTTCTACAAATAATTTTCATCTATAAGCCTACATACTAATTCACTGTTGTTGAAGGCACGTTCAGGCGATCATTCTGTGTGTTAATCTGTGGAGCTGCTGTAAATATCTTTTCATCTGTAAACCAGATGAAGCTGAAGCTGTGCTCCGGGTACTTGGTCAAAAGCTGCTTGCACCATTTTCAGGCGTGTGTCTTTGTTGTGTAAATTTAACTCTTGGACATGATGCTTTTTAAGACATTTTAATTTCAGATTGTCATGAATCATCCTAACCACAATTGTCTAGTTTATTCCTGCTTCTCTTGCTCTTTGACAAGTTGTTTGGTGTGTTTGTGGTGCATCCTCCTGGCTCAGTACAAGATCACGAACAAAATCAATGTGCTCTTGTTTGCAAATTGAGCATGGTCATCCACTGCCTGGTTTACGATCCACAGTGCCTGTTGCTCGGTTCTTGCATAGCCACAAGTGTTTTGTTCCAACTATCTGTGGAAACTTTCATCATTCGCCGACCACTGTTACCTTTTAGCAATACCAAGTTCTTTATCAGAATTCGATCTTCGGCAGTGAAAACCATTTTGATAAAGAGACTGTTTACAAATACCATCTTCTGTGCGTATCCTATAGCAACAATTCATTTTCACAAGGCAGTGATGTGGTGCAGTGGGAAATATTTACAACATTTTACAATTCACAAACTTCCATGGAAGATAACGACAAAAAAACCCATTTTGGTGTGGGGTTTTTTCGGTTCACAGTGTAGAGTCTTCTATCTTGAACTGATGTGTCACCTACAGTATTTATTTATTTAAAACATTTATACACTGCACTATCTTACAATTCTAGATGGTGTACAATGAATGTTTAATGCGTGTATTGAAAATGTGTTCCATATATCACATAAATGGAAGGGATTTAAACATTTGAGATATTGAGAGAACTGTTTTTCTATATTAGAAGCTATTGCTTATTGTAAGAAGATTACACTATATGATCACTTATTTTAGTGCCCCACTTTACATTGCATTGTAGAGATCAGACCTGATAGCTATTAATTATTTCTATAGCGCTTCTAGACGTATGCAGCGCTGTACAGAGCCACAAAGAAGAAAGCAGTCCTTCTCGAAAGAGCTTATAATCTAAACAGCCAAGACAGACAAACAGGATGTCATGGATACAGTTAAGGGGAACGGTTAATCAGCTGGCTGGGTTGGAGGGCAGAGGAGTAGGGTTAAGGCTATTGAAGGATTGAAGGCTATATCAAAAGGTGGGTGTATCCTAACTTGTTTTACAAAGAGTAGGGTCTTTTTTTTTTCTTTCAAATATTCTGTTTATAAATGGAGATAATAAAGACCAACAATTTCCCACTTTAGTGAAAAAGTGCATACACAATACACTATATAGCTATTACTGGAAAGGCCTCAGTCACGGAGCCTACGCAAGTCATAGACACCGACCCCAAAGATCCGTGTAGTTTTCCAGCTCCTTAGCTCCAATCATTGGCCATATTCCAGTCATTAAATTACTTATTCTAAACACTTTATATTATTTTTTCTTCTTTTTTTCTTTTTATCAATAACTTAATCTAAAAAGGTCACTATCTAAAAAAATTTTTTTTAATATAATTTTGCAGTCTTCTATATATGATGCACCAATTCAACGTTGCGAGACTTATGTTTTAACATTCTCAGTTACAGTAATGTCATTAGTATTTTTCAATGAAATTACTTAGCTTTGTATTAGTATTCATATCGTTTGCATTCAGCGCTATGTTTCAAATCTTGCCAACATGGCCAGCGTTTCGTGGAGTATTGTTCAAAACCACTGCCTCAGGACCAACTTATGAAACAAGCTTCTGAAAATAAAATACAAAATCAGTAAAGGATATTTCTTATCATATTCAGGATTATATTGAAGAAGTTCTTACTTACTATGTTGTACAAATCCAAAAACAGTCTCCAAATAATAGACAAAATGGCGACAGCCTCATTTTAAAGAGTTTTAACAGCGTACTGACGTCAGTGCAGATATCACATTTCATTAAAGATACAGATAACAAAAAACCCCCAAAGGTGCTAACACTCCCCATATATTCTGCAACCTTTTATGGGAAACAATTCAAAGAGGATAATATACTAAGGAATCTAATGGGTAACTCAGTAAAAATGTTGCCACTCCATTTGTTTATTCAAGCCGCTTGGGTACAGGGTCTGCAGACGACTGATCCATCGTTGCTCATGTTGTGCTAAAATCCGACGAAAATTACCTCCTCTTATGTCAGGTCTGACTATTTCTATAATGACCGCCCGTAAGGAGTCAAAACTATGTTTCATCTCAATACAGTGTTTGGCCAGTGGGCACCCATGTTGTGGTTCTTGATATTACTTTTATGTTCAGTCAAACGGATATTGAATTTACGTGAAGTTTGTCCCACGTAAATAAGCTCACAGGGGCATCTCAATATATATACAACACCCTGCGTTTTACAATTGGATTTATGGTTTAGAGTGTATTCTTTGTTATCTTTTGGATTCTTAAATATCCTAGTGCACTCCATTAGGGTGCACATTTGACAACTCCCACACATTTGATGCCCTAGTTCAGGGGTCTGCAACCTTTAAGACATAAAGAGCCACTTGGACCCGTTTTCGAAAAGAAAAAAAAACTTGGAGCCGCAAAACCATTATAAAACAAATCTAACACTGCATATATTGTTTCTTATCTTAATGCTATATACAGGATCACTAAATTGAAAATAAAATCATTTTTCCTACCTTTGCTATTTGGTGATTTCATGAGTCTCTGGTTGCACTTTCTTCTTCTGACTGTGCATCCAATCTTTCTTCCTTTCTTTCAGCCTCCTGTATGTTTCCTCTCCTCCAGACCTCATTCTCTCCCCCAACTTTTTCTTTCTGTCTCCCTGTTCCCCCTTCTTTCTGTCTCCGTGCCCTCCCCCAAGCCACTCGGTTTGCTGCCACCGCAATCGGGGAACAGCCCCCAAGCCACCGCCGTCCCAAGCTTTCCCTGCAGAAGTGTTGCGCTGACCAGCATTCCGCTCCCTGACGTCAATTCTGACGTAGGAGAGGAAGTTCCGGGCCAACAAGGCATTTCTCCTCATTCCATCCAGCCTGAGCCCCATCTCTCCTTGATCTAGCATTTCCCTTCTGTGTCTGTCAGAATTACCATTCCACCTATTTTCCAACATCACCCTTCTTTGTGTCCATCTCACCTATATCCCTATCTCACCACTTTTTCAGAATCTTCATTTGTCTCTGTCCTTATCTTTACGCCATGTTCACCATTTGCCCTTTCAATGTCTTTATCTCCCCCCACACACTTTTTCAGCATTACTTTTATGTCTCTATTTCACCTCCTCTTCATGTCCCCTCTGTATCTCTATCCTTATTCAGTAGGTCCTGCTTACCCTTTCTCTTCTTTGTGTCACTATCTCCATTTTCAGCTTTCCCCCCCTTTTCCTTTGTTACTGCACCCTGTAGCCAGAATCTTTCCACCCTCCCTCCACTCAGGCCCAGCCCTGTATGAAATATTTCCTTTTGTTTCCCTCCCTCTCTCTTTCTCTTCTGCTCCCTCACCCACGAGTCCTGCATCTGGCCCTCTCCCTTCTACCTGCACCTGGCAACACCCCACTGCTCCGCGGCTCTCTTCAGCAACTCGTCAGCAGCGGTGATCAAGACAAGCTGCCGACATCGAGGCCTTCCCTCTACGAGTCCCGCCTTTGTGGAAAAAGGAAGTTGAAACTAGCGGGACTCGCAGAGGGTAGGCCCCGACGTCAGAAGCTTGTGTCGATCGCTGCTGCTGAGTTGCCGAAGAGAGCCGCGGAGCAGGGGATGTGGCCGGAAGCAGGTAGAAGGGAGAGGGATAGGAAGGCTGTAGATCTCCGGAGCATGACACCGACCCCGGCCAGGATGATTTCTTTTTCAGGCGTGCACCTTACAAGTCCAGCGTCGCGGCGGGAAATAGCCATGCTGAGCAGTGAGCTCAGCACTACACAGATGAAAGCCTTGCTTGCTGATTGGTCCGGCGGCACGGCGGGGCGGGGCCGCCGGACCAATCAGCAAGCAAGGCTTTCATCTGTGTATGTGCTGAGCTCACTGCTCAGCATGGCTATTTCCCGCCGCGACGCCGGACTTGTAAGCTGCATGCCTGCGTGACACACTACCGGAGCCGCAGCAAAGGTGGAAAAGAGCCGCATGCGGCTCTGGAGCCGCAGGTTGCCGACCCCCGCCCTAGTTCTTCATATGTCCTGCTATCTGAGGTGTCTCTAAGAATCGAAGGACAAAGTATTTCCTTAAGATTTCGATTGCAGCAATAGGCTATTCTCAAGGAGTAGTCTTTGAAAGTTCCCGCTATTTTTAGTATTTCCCAATGTTTCTCAATGTTTGGGCAATCTGGTAACTGTTATTCAAAAAGGTCAGTATGCATGTCATAATTTTCTCATGTGTAGCAGAATTATCCTTGGTTTTAGAGTTTAGAAGATGTTCCCGATGATTGTAGTATGCCCTCCTATATGCAATATTTACAGTCTTTAGTGGATAGCCGCGTTGTAATAATTTTTCTTTCAGACAATTCGCTTGAGTCCTGAATTCAGTGTCTGAGGTACAAATTCTTCTGATCCTAAGGAATTGAGAAAAAGGAAGACTCTTTTTTAAGGAACCAGGATGGGCACTAGAGAAATGTAACACAGAGTTACAGTCAGTGGGTTTTGTATAAACCCTTGTTTGAAACTCATTCTCGACTATAGTTATCCACACATCCAGAAATGAAATTTCAATCTTGCTAAAGGTATATGTGAATTTTACTTTGGGATGACAATTATTAATATAATGCAGGAAGGTCATCAGTTCTTCCAGACCTCCATTCCAAATAAGAAAAATGTCATCAATATACCTAGTCCACAATTTCACCTGCTTGAAAAATTGAGAAGAGTATATCCATTGTTGTTCCATTGGATAATTTTGAACAACTCTGTGTTACATTTCTCTAGTGCCCATCCTGGTTCCTTAAAAAAGAGTCTTCCTTTTCTCAATTCTTTAGGATCAGAAGAATTTGTACCTCAGACACTGAATTCAGGACTCAAGCGAATTGTCTGAAAGAAAAATTCTTACAACACGGCTATCCACTAAAGACTGTAAATATTGCATATAGGAGGGCATACTACAATCATCGGGAACATCTTCTAAACTCTAAAACCAAGGATAATTCTGCTACACATGAGAAAATTATGACATGCATACTGACCTTTTCGAATAACAGTTACCAGATTGCCCAAACATTGAGAAAACATTGGGAAATACTAAAAATAGCGGGAACTTTCAAAGACTACTCCTTGAGAATAGCCTATCGCCGCAATCGAAATCTTAAGGAAATACTTTGTCCTTCGATTCTTAGAGACACCTCAGATAGCAGGACTAGAGAATGACACGGGGAAAAAATCTGTCCCCGTCACCGGCCCACCATCCTCTGCACCGCCCTTCACCGCCGTTCCCTTCACCGCCCCGTCACCGTCACCGCCATCCCATTCACCGCCCCGTCACCGTCCCCGCTGCATCCATATAAGCCTTAGTACTGTAATATTTAGCTTATTCCTTTCTTATAAATCAAAGTTCCTGCTGCTGAACTAGAGAAAGAGATATTCAGCTGGCAGGGCTTTGTTTATACATTTTTATCAACACAACTAATATACTATTTTATCCTAAAGCAAAAAATAAATAAATAAATATAATTTTTTTTTTCTACCTTTGTTGTCTGGTTTCTGCTTTCCACATCTTCTCATTGAATTCCTTCCATCCACTGTGTGTCTTCTCTCTGTGTCTTCCATTTGCTGTTACTGTGCCTCTCCCTTAACCCCCCCCCCTCAATTGGTCTAGCACCCATCTTCTTCCCTCCGCTCCCGCATAGTCTGGCATCTGTCTTCTTCCCACTCTGTCTTCCACATTTCCCTTCGGGGTCTGTTCCTCTCCACCCTCCTTCAATGTCTGTCCTATTCCTTTCCACCACCACCCTTCCCTCCCTCCTTTACCATCTGTTCCTTTCTACTACCCTTCAGCTCCTTTCACGTGGCTTATCTATCTACCTTCCTCCCTCTTATTTTCATGGCACTTTACAATGTAATTTGTGCAAGCCACTGGAGCCTGCGAGCTCGGTCCCTGTCCCATCCCCACAAACCATCTCGCTTCTGTGCTCCTATTTTCTCCATTTCTAATATCTCCCCTATGTATCTGTCATTGCCCCTCCCCCCTGTGTCCATATACCATCCCCATGGCATGTCCCCTTTATGTCTCTGTCCCTATGCCCCATGCACATAATTTCCCCTCTTTCTGTTACCTTCCTGTGTCCAGATTTCCCCTATCTTCCTCTTCCATACCAGTGTGTCTCTTCTTTTCAACCCCATCTAGCTTTTTTCCCTCTTTCTTCCCCCCCCCCTGCTTCTAGCATCTGGCTCACCTGCCAGTCCTTCCCTTTCTTTCCTGCTGTGGGTTTTTCTTTCCCCTTGGCCCAGAATCCTTGGCCCAGAATCCTTTTCCCTTTCACTCCCTTCTTCCAATTTGAGCCGGGAACACTAGCGATCGCACGGTCCCCGCAGCCACTACCTGCCTGCCCAATCGATCCTAGTGTTTAGCCAGCTCTCTCCCTTCTCCTCACCTTAGTTTGTAGATTTTCTTTTTCGGCGACCCGCACGCTATCAGAGAGCCGCGCATGCGCGGCTGCTCAGTGTTCAATCTTCTGCTCTGCTGCAACTTCCTGTTTCCGGTTGCGTCAGAGCAGAAGATTGAACACTGAGCAGCCGCGCGTGTGCGGCTCTCTGATAGCGTGCGGGTCGCCGAAAAAGAAAATCTACAAACTAAGGTGAGGAGAAGGGAGAGAGCTGGCTAAACACTAGAATCGATTGGGCAGGCGGGTGTGAGCTGCGGGGACCGCGCGATCCTTCATGCCTCACTGCGGGGACAAGACCATTCACCGCCCCGCCGGTGAATGGCCTTGTCCCCGTCACCGCAGCGACTGCTAGTTTTCTTCCCCGTTTTCGGCGGGTGACCCCGGCTAAAATGCGGTGGCCGCGGGTAAACCGCCACCGTGTCATTCTCTAAGCAGGACATATGAAGAACTAGGACATCAAATGTGTGGGAGTTGTCAAATGTGCACCCTAATGGAGTGCACTAGGATATTTAAGAATCCAAAAGATAACAAAGAATACACTCTAAACCATAAATCCAATTGTAAAACGCAAGGTGTTGTATATATATTGAGATGCCCCTGTGAGCTTATTTACGAGGGACAAACTTCACATAAATTCAATATCCGTTTGACTGAACATAAAAGTAATATCAAGAACCACAACATGGGTGCCCCACTGGCCAAACACTGTATTGAGATGAAACATAGTTTTAACTCCTTACGGGCGGTCATTATAGAAATAGTCAGACCTGACATAAGAGGAGGTAATTTTCGTCGGATTTTAGCACAACATGAGCAACGATGGATCAGTCGTCTGCAGACCCTGTACCCAAGCGGCTTGAATAAACAAATGGAGTGGCAACATTTTTACTGAGTTACCCATTAGATTTCTTAGTATATTATCCTCTTTGAATTGTTTCCCATAAAAGGTTGCAGAATATATGGGGAGTGTTAGCACCTTTGGGGGTTTTTTGTTATCTGTATCTTTAATGAAATGTGATATCTGCACTGACGTCAGTACACTGTTAAAACTCTTTAAAATGAGGCTGTCGCCATTTTGTCTATTGTTTGGAGACTGTTGTTGGATTTGTACAACATAGTAAGTAAGAACTTCTTCAATATATAATCCTGAATATGATAAGAAATATCCTTTACTGATTTTGTATTTTATTTTCAGAAGCTTGTTTCATAAGTTGGCCCTGAGGCAGTGGTTTTGAACAATACTCCACGAAACGCTGGCCACGTTGGCAAGATTTGAAACATAGCGCTGAATGCAAACGATATGAATACTAATACAAAGCTAAGTAATTTCATTGAAAAATACTAATGACATTACTGTAACTGAGAATGTTAAAACATAGTCTCGTAACGTTGAATTGGTGCATCATATATAGAAGATTGCAAAATTATATTTAAAAAAATTTTTTTAGATAGTGACCTTTTTAGATTAAGTTATTGATAAAAAAAAAAAAGAAGAAAAAATAATATAAAGTGTTTAGAATAAGTAATTTAATGACTGTAATATGGCCAATGATTGGAGCTAAGGAGCTGGAAAACTACGCGGATCTTTGGGGTCAGTGTCTATGACTTGCGTAGGCTCCGTGACTGAGGCCTTTCCAGTAATAGCTATATAGTGTATTGTGTATGCACTTTTTCACTAAAGTGGGAAATTGTTGGTCTTTATTATTTATAGTATCTTCCCACTAAGGGAGTTTAGTGTAGTGTATAAATGGAGATACACATAATACCTAAGACTCCTCTGTGTAATGCCTTACATCTTTATGCTGTTTTAGTTATTTTCTTTGTGACTCTTATATATTTCCTTTCACTGTGTGGAACAGAGCAAGACAGTGTGAAATCTAAAAAAGAAAGGAAAGAAACTACAATTTATTTGACAAAGCAGAAACAATCATTACAAGAAGTTAATAAACCAATCCGGAAGGCAAAAGGAAACACAAGAGGGGAAAGGATAACATGGATAGGCAAAACACAAAACCGAGTGTCGTCTCATCATTCTGGAAATGCCTGATTAAATAGCCATGTTTTGATAGCAGATTTAAACTTAAGTTGAAATTAATTATGAATGTGTTTCGGAAGAGAATTCCATAATGTTGGGGCTGTGAAGAAAAATCCGGAAGGTCTGGTGGATTCCAGACATGTAAGACGGGGAATTGGTAATACCAGTTTATGATCAGTTAAAGGAATTTAGGTAATTCATATGGTAGTCATGTTCAAGAGAGAGCAGTGTAAATGTACAAAAAAGGGTTTGTTTTCCCATGTTAGTTTAATGCAACATACTTCTCTTTCTGACTCCATAATTTTTTTCCACAGCTTTTTAAGTTTGTTAGCTTCAACAGGACCACGAGCCAGTTATCTACTACCATGTCTCGCTGTGCCAAAGACATCATGGGCTTTGCCATTATGTTTTTCATTATATTTCTGGCGTATGCTCAACTGGCTTACCTTGTTTTTGGCACACAAGTTGATGATTTCAGCACTTTCCAAGACAGCATGTAAGTATCATTGAGTCTCCTCTGTACCCTTAGACTTTTGCATGTGACCCTGATATTCTTGTGTGATGTCTTTAATACAACAGTGCTTAAGGTTTTGTGGCATATAACAGTATTATGATGTGTTTAAATTATATATTATCCCAGGACAAGCAGGCAGCATATTCTCTACATGTGGGTGACGTCATCTACGGAGCCCCCTAGCGGATGTTCTCGCAAGCAGACTTGCTTGAAGATCTTCAAGCTTGCGAGTGGACCGCGTATGCGCGAGTGTCCCTCCCGCCCGACCTAGGGCATGCGTCTCCTCAGCGTGGCCTCAGTTATAAGTTTTCCGCAGAGCCAGAAGCTCTGCTCCCTTGCTTCGCGCGCATTCGTTGTGCATCTTTGCACCGCAGCTTGCTTTTTTCGGGGGAGTCGCTGTGCTCGCGTATTTGGTTTTCACTTCGTGTCTTTTTGACCGTGTTGCCTGTCTTGCTCAGGCCGCCTGGCCTCGCGGGGCCACGGCTGTATTTTTTCTTATGTCCCGGCCTTGTACCGGTTTAAAAACTGCACCAAGTGCAACCGGGTGATCTCCATCACCGATCCCCATCGTTGGTATGTGGCGTGCCTGGGTGCGGATCACCGTGCCGAGTCTTGCCCACGTTGTGCGACCTTGCAACCGCGGGCTCTTCATCAGAGGGTGGCCAAGATTCTCCAATTGTTTGGCCCGATGGATCTTGCGGGACAGGCCTCGAGCTTGGGCTCGCCCCCGTCGTTGGGTGCCTCGGCCTTGAAATCCTCGGCCTCGAAGGTTTCGACCTCGGCCCCTCCTGCTACACTGGCCTCGGGTAAGTCTCCTCTTTCTTCCTCAGGTGTGCCAGCAAAGAAACCTACCTCGGAGTCTCATGTGAGTGCCACCTCATCGGCCTCTTCGAGACTTCATTCAAAGCGTGCCTCCTTACGTAGGGAATACTCTTCCTTGAGGTCGCCCCCGAAGGAGCGCACTGCTGCACCTCCGACCCAACATCCTTAGGTCTTGGTGCCTATGTTCAAGGACATGCTTAAGGCTATCCTTACTACACAGATTTCCTCGGTTGTGAGTCAACTGGTCCTGGTCTCGACTCAGTCCCAGTCTGACCAGCCTGGGCGTTCTTCTGTCGTATCTCAGGGCCGTACTCACAAGACTCGCAGACTGCCCTCGAGTGATTCTTCGTCCCGGATTCAGGGCATGTGACTTTTCGGGGTCCAGAAGGGGGCCCGTTCTTCGCCCTCTGCCTCGTCGAGGCTTGCTTCTTCTAAAAAGCTGCAGTCTTCTCCACCCCTTCGAGGCAGGTCTCCGACCGCGAGACCCGCAGGGCCTGTGCTAGCCTCGGAGTTGGAATCTGATTCGATTTCCCTGATGAGGTGGGCGGCTGCTTCCAGGGGTTTTCCTCGAGGCCTGCAGGGGAGTTTTCGTTTGCCCCATCTTCACTGAGGCTCCGCAAGCTGGTGCCTCGGACGCACGAGTCCTCCCCAACTCGCCTTCCATGGGGCCGTTCTTCATCGCCTCCTCGGTCTCTCGTTCCCGAGACTCCGAGGCTCCTGCATATTATTCGAGGGAAGTCTCCCCCTCTTTCTCTGCTGCCCCCAGATCTCGCTCTGGGTCGCCTCAGAAGGACGAGTCTTCTTCTTGAAACTCCTTTACTCGTTTTATTTCTGATATAGGTAAGGCCCTGCAACTGGATCTCCAGTCTGAGTCCCGTTATGCCCAGGAATACCTGGCGGAGATGGGTGTTACTCACCCGCCCCGTAAGGCGCTGCTCTTGCCGCTGCATCAGGTTCTCCGACAGACATTTCTACGGAACCTGGAGACGCCTTATGCGGTTACTGCCATTCCCTCCAAAATGGAGTCCCGTTACCAGACGATCCCGGTCAAGGGGTTTGAAAACTCTCAGCTTTCCCACCAATTCTTGGTGGGAGAGTCTTCCTTAAAAAAATCCAATCCCTCAAAGGTGTACGCCGCGGTCCCTCCGGGCCGGGAGGGACGTATGATGGACAAGTTTGGGCGCCGTCTTTATCAAAACCCAATGATGGTGAACCGTGTCCTCAACTATAATTTTACCTTCATGTCCTATCTCAGGTTCTGTGTGGACGCCCTCCACTCGTTCCAGGTGGACGTGCCGGCTTCTCAGTGTCAGGAGTTCCGACTTCTCTAGGAGACGCTCTCCCAGCTCCGCCTCTATATGTTTCAGGCGACTTACGACACCTTCGAGTTGTCCTCGAGGGTCACGGCCTTTGCGATCGCCCATGTGTCGCCCTCGCCTTGCTCAGGATTGTGGATATGGACCCCAACCTCCAGGATCGTCTGGCCAATCTCCCTTGTGTGGGCATGAGCTCTTTGATGATTCCATTGAGGCAACCACTAAGCGCCTCTCAGAGCCAATGAACGGTCTTTTGCCTCTCTAGTGCGGCTTAAGCCGAAGACTCCTCCGGCTCGGCCGTACAAAATTCCTCCTTGGCGGTATCCGCAAAAATTGACTCCTATTGTTTCTCGCCCACCTTCGAAGCAGCCGCAGCAGCAGCGTCCTGCTAAAGCCCAGCCGCCGGCTCGGCAAAGCCTGGGCCATCTTTTTGACAATTCCTGTATGAGCCAGCCGGCTCCCTTCCCTCTGGAGCCTTCCTCCCTTCCCATCCGGGGGTTGTCTCCATCATTTTCTATCCTCAGTGGGAAAGTCTTACAATTGGGTGTTTTTCCATTGTCTGGGAAGGGTACTCTCTTCACTTCAGTTGCGTACCCCCGGACTTTCCGCCAAGAGAGTTTTCTTCTGCCAGGTCTCAACTGCCTCTTCTTCTACGGGAAGCTCAGGCCCTCCTTCGCCTCCGGGCGGTCGAGGAGGTTCCTCCGGATCAGTGGAATACGAGGTTTTATTCCCGCTATTTTCTGGTTCCCAAGAAGACGGGATGATCTACGTCCAATCCTGGACCTCAGGACTCTGACCAAGTTTCTGGTCAAGGAAAAGTTCAGAATGCTCACCGTTCCTACGTTGTATCCCCTGATGGATGAGGGGGAATGGCTGTGCTCGTTGGACCTCAAGGAGGCTTACACGCACATTCCGATTCATCTGGCCTCTCGCCGGTATCTGAGATTCCGGGTGGGGGATCTCCACCTCCAATATCGTGTTCTACCCTTCGGCCTAGCGGCCTCACCCAAGGGTTTTCATGAAATGCCTGGTAGTGGCTGGCAGCGGCCCTGCGTCTCCGAGGGCTGCAGGTGTATCCCTACCTCGACAACTGGTTGATCAAAGCGTCCTCTTGCCTGGAGGTTCTGCGAGCGACGAATAAAACTATTTTACTCCTTCAGAGTCTCGGATTCGAGGTGAACTTTCCCTAGTCTCACCTCTGTCCGTCTCAGTCATAACATAGTAACATAGTAGATGACAGCAGATAAAAACCCTGAATGGTCCATCCAGTCTGCCCACCTGATTCAATTTAAATTTTTAAATTTTTTTTCTTAGCTATTTCTGGGCAAGAATCCAAAGCTCTACCTGGTACTGTGCTTGGGTTCCAACTGCCGAAATCTCCGTTAAAACCTACTCTAGCCCCATCTACACCATCCCAGCCACTGAAGCCCTCCCCAGCCCATCCCCCACCAAATGGCCATACACAAACACAGACCGTGCAAGTCTGCCCAGTACTGGCCTTAGTTCAATATTTAATATTATTTTCTGATTCTAGATCCTCTGTGTTCATCCCACGCTTCTTTGAACTCAGTCACAGTTTTTACTCTCCACCACCTCTCTCGGGAGCGCATTCCAGGCATCCACCACCCCTCTCCGTAAAGTAGAACTTCCTAATATTGCCTTTGAATCTACCACCCCTCAACCTCAAATTATGTCCTCTGGTTTTACCATTTTCCTTTCTCTGGAAAATATTTTGTTCTACGTTAATACCCTTCAAGTATTTGAACGTCTGAATCATATCTCCCCTGTCCCTCCTTTCCTCTAGGGTATACATATTCAGGGCTTCCAGTCTCTCCTCATACGTCTTCTAGCACAAGCCTCCTATCATTTTCGTCGCCCTCCTCTGGACCGCCTCAAGTCTTCTTATGTCCTTCGCCAGATACGGTCTCCAAAACTGAACACAATACTCCAAGTGGGGCCTTACCAATAACCTGTACAGGGGCATCAACATCTTCTTCCTTCTACTGGCTACACCTCTCTTTATACAGCCCAGCATCCTTCTGGCAGCAGCCACTGCCTTGTCACTGTTTTTTGGCCTTTAGATCTTCGGACACTATCATCCCAAGATCCCTCTCCCCATCCGTACATATCAGCTTCTCACCTCCCAGCATATATAGTTCCTTCCGATTATTAATCCCCAAATGCATTACTCTGCATTTATTTGCATTGAATTCTTAGTTGCCAGGCATTACACCATTCCTCTAACTTTTGCAGATCCTTTTTCATATTTTCCACTACCTCTTCGGTGTCTACTCTGTTACAAATCTTGGTATCATCTGCAAAAAGGCACACTTTTCCTTCTAAACCTTCAGCAATATTACTCACAAACTTATTGAACAGGATCGGCCCCCAGCACCAAACCCTGAGGGACTCCACTACTCACCTTTTCCTTCCTCCGAGCGACTTCCATTAACCACCACCCTCTGGCGTCTGTCCGACAGCCAGTTTCTAACCCAGTTCACCACTTTGGGTCCTAACTTCAGCCCTTCAAGTTTGTTCAACAGTCTCCTATGAGGAACTGTATCAAAGGCTTTGCAGAAGTCTAAGTAAATTACATATAGCATATGTCCTTGATCCAGCTCTCTGGTCACCCAATCAAAAAATTAAATCGGGTTTGTTTGGCACGATTTACCTTTTGTAAGGCCATGTTGCCTCAGATCCTGTAACCCATTAGATTAAAGGAAGTACACTATCCTTTCTTTCAGCAACACTTCCATTATTTTTCCAACAAACTGAAGTGAGGTTCACCGGCCTGTAGTTTCCTGCTTCGTCCCTGTGACCACTTTTGTGAATAGGTACCACATCCGCTCTCCTCCAATCCCCAGGAACCACTCCCGTCTCCAGAGATTTGTTGAACAAGTCTTTAATAGGACTTGCCAGAACCTCTCTGAGCTCCCATAGTATCCTGTCTGGTCCCATTGCTTTGTCCACCTTCAATTTTTTCAGGTTGCTCATAAACACTTTCCTCCGTGAACGGCGCAGAATCCACTCCATTTTCTCGTGTAACTTTGCCAGACAATCTCGGTCCTTCTCCAGGATTTTTCTTCTGTGAACACAGAACAGAAGTATTTGTTTAGCACATTTGCTTTTTTCCTCATCACTCTCCACATATCGGTTCCCATTATCTTTTAGTTTAGCAATTCCATTTTTCATCTTCCTCCTTTCACTAATATATCTGAAAAATTTTTGTCTCCTTTTTTTACATTTTTAGCCATTTGTTCTTCCGCCTGTGCTTTCGCCAGACGTATCTCTCTCTTGGTTTCTTTCAGTTTCACCCTGTAGTCCTTTTTGCACTCCTCTTCTTGGGTTTTTTTTATCGAGTTTATCGGAGCGGTCCTGAACACGGTTCGCCTCCGCTCTTTCTTGCCTCGGCTTCATCAGGAGGCCCTTGTTCGTTTGTGTCAACGGGTAGCCTTCCTATCCTCGGTCCCAGCTCGGCTCATGATGGTCCTTCTCGGCCACATGGCCTCCACAGTTCACGTGACTCCTTTTGCCAGACTTCACCTTCGAATCCCTCAGTGGACCCTGGCATCCCAATTGGAACCAGGATCGGGATCCTGTCTCTCGACTCATTGTCGTGACTCCTTTGTTGAAGCAGGTCTTTCCGCTAGTGGATGCTCTCTTCCAATCTTTCCAGAGGTTTTCTGTTTCATGCTCCTCCTCCACAGAAGGTCCTCACGACGGACTCGTCGGCCCTATGCTTTGGGGGCACATCTGGACGGTCTTCTCACTCAGGGTCTTTGGTCCAGTGCCGACCGCCTTTGTCACATCAATCTGCTAGAATTTTGGGCGTTTTCCTCGCTCTGAAGCTTTTTGTCACCTGCTTCGCGGGACCGTGTGGTGCTGGTTCACATGGACAACCAGGTCGCCATGTATTATATCAACAAACAAGGGGGCACGGTGGTCCCTGTTCCTGTGCCAGGAGGCGATGCGGCTCTGGGATTGGGCCATCCGCCACAACATTTTTTCTTCAAGCACTCTTACATTCAGGGCCAGCAAAATTGCCTGGCAGATAAGTTGAGTCATCTGCTGCAGCCTCACGAAATGAGTCTCTCCATTCCTTGACCCTGCGTCAGGTGTTTGCTTGTTGGGGGACTCCGGATGTTGATCTGTTCGTGTCCCCCCTCAATCACAAGTTACACCCGCTTCTGCTCAGGGTCTACACCCCTCACAGGATCGAGGTGGATGCCTTCCTTCTGGATTGGATGAACCTGTTTCTGTATACGTTTCCTCCATTCCCCGCTGATTCTGAAGACTCTCCTCATGCTCAAGTCCACGCACACCACCATGATTCTGATTAACTCTCGTGGCCCCCGACAGCTCTGGTTCTCCCTCCTGTTGCAGCTCAGTTCCAGGGAGCCTCTTCTTCTGCCTGTTTTTCCTTCTCTGCTTACGCAGAGTCGGGGATCTCTTCATCCCAACCTGCAGTCTCTACACTTACAGCTTGGTTCCTCAAGGACTTAATGCCCTCGTTCCAGTTCTCCCAGTCTGTGCTGGATGTCCTGGAGATCTCTCGGAAGGAGTCCACTCGCCAATGTTACCATCAGAAGTGGACCCGGTTTTCTTCTTGGTGTGCTCAGCTGCACCAGGACCCTTGTCTTCTGTCCTGGATTATCTGTTGCACTTATCTGGCGCTGGACTCAAGTCCTCATCGATTCGAGTCCACCTCAATGCCATTGCTTCTTTTCATCAGCCGATTGATGGAAAACCTCTCTCTGTTCATCCTGTGGTTTCCCACTTCATGAAGGGCCTTTTTCACGTTCATCCGCCCCTTAAACCTGCTCCTGTGGTTTGGGATCTCAACGTGGTCCTTGCTCATTGATGGAGCCTCCCTTTAAGCCGCTCGGCGTGGTGCTCACTTGAACTTTCTCACTTGGCAAGGTTGTGTCTTCTTATTGCCCTTAATTCTGTCCGTCGTGGACAGTGAGCTTCAGGCTTGGTGGCGGACCCGCCTTTCACTGTCTTCCAACAAGATAAGGTGGTTCTCTGTACCCATCTAAATTCTTGCCTAAGGTTGTTTCGGATTTTCACATCAACCAATCATTGTTCTTCCTGTGTTTTTCCCAAAGCCCCATTCTCATCTTGGAGAAGTGGCTCTGCATTCCCTTGACTATAAGCGCTGCGCTGGACTTCAACTTGAAGTGCACTGTTCCTCATCGTACTGCTCCCCAGCTGTTCATCTCTTTCAATCCTAATCGCTTGGGGCAATCTGTTTCTAAGCCGGCATTTCTAACTGGTCAGCGCTTGTATCTCTTTCTGTTACGCTTAGGCTGGTCTCTCCCTGCCAGGTCGAGTCACTGGCCACAAGGTCAGAGCGATGGTGGCGTCTGTTGCTTTCCTCCACTCGACTCCGATTGAGGAAATCTGCAAGGCTGCCACTTGGTCCTCGGTTCATACGTTCACCTCTCACTACTGTCTGGATGCTTTTTCCAGGTGTGATGGCCATTTTGGCCAGTCAGTTTTGCAAAATCTGTTCTCCTAACTTGCCAACTCTCCCTCCATCCCTTTCTGGTTAGCTTGGAGGTCTCCCACATGTAGAGAATATGCTGCCTGCTTGTCCTGGGATAAAGCACAGTTACTTACTGTAACAGGTGTTATCCAGGGACAGCAGGCAGATATTCTCGCAACCCACCCACCTCCCCGGGTTGGCTTCTTTGCTAGCTATCTGAACTGAGGCTACGCTTAGGAGACGCATGCCCTAGGTCAGGCGGGAGGGGCACTCGCACTATGTGCAGTCCACTCGCAAGCTTAAATATCTTCAAGCAAGGTCTGCTTGCGAGAACGTATGTTAGGAGGCTCCGTAGATAACATCACCCACATGTAGAGAATATCTGCCTGCTGTCCCTGGATAACACCTGTTACGGTAAGTAGCTGTGCTTTCTGTTCTACCTGATAGACCGGTATAGTTCTTTACTGATGGGTTATATCTCACTGTGACCAGCAGATGGAGACTGAGACCAAAACTGGGTTGTAGTATATTAGCTGAGGCTCTCCCTTGCCTACCCAGTCTTTCTCAGTCTCCAGCAGGTAGAGGTAGGAAAAATCTGGCTCCCTCTGTAAGGGTGTTGGAATTTGTTTTAGGACTCCTGGTTCCCCTTTTAGTGCCGGACGGAGCTTGGACGGGTCCTGTTTGGGATCCGTCCGACCTCGGGGGTGTCAAACCCGGCAGGTCCTTCCTCCACCTCCCCCCCATTTTTGTAGAGTTGCCTCAGATGGCAGCCTGGCCACTGATACCGGTAAAGCTTCCAGCTTTGAGAGCAGTAGAGTCTGTTCTGGTGGTCATCAAACGGTGGCATTGCGCAAAGAATGCATTCTAGTTCATCCCTGCCTGGATGACTGGTTGATTCGAGCAAAGTCATTGCAGGAGAGCACTCGGGTCATGACTCGGGTGGTGGATTTTCTGCAGTCATTGGGATGGGTTGTCAACCTTTCCAAGAGTCAGTTGGCCCCCCTCTCAGCGCCTGGAGTATCTAGGAGTTCTGTTCGACACCTCCTTGGGGAAGGTCTTCCTCCCAGAGGCCCAGATAAGCAAATTGCAACAAGGCGGTGGCCTATGTCAATCATCAGGGGGGCATCAACAGTGTTTTGGTAGCGCAGGAGGCGGCTCTGCTCATATTCTGGGCAGAGTCTCATCTTCAGGATATCTCGGCCTCCCACCAAAGCAGGCGTGGAGAATGTGCAAGCAGACTTTCTGAGTCGTCACACCCTAGATACCGGAGAGTGGTGTCTAAGCCATGCAGCCTTTCAGCTAATAGTGCAGTCTTGGGGTCAGTCCCTCATTGACCTGATGGCCACGAGTATTAATGTCAGAACATCCCGCATCTTCAGTTGGCGCTGAGATGGTCAGGCTCTGGTTCAACCATGACCAATGTAGGATCTGTTGTATGTGTTCCCTCTGTGGCCATTAGTGGGCAGAGTTCTTCTCCACATTGTTCGACATCCAGGCCTAGTGAGTCTTGTGGCTCTGGATTGGCCCAGGCATCCGTGGTACGCGGACTGGGTGAGGCATCTTGGTGGCGGATCCTCTGCCTCTCTCGACCGATCTGTCTCATGGGCCACATTCCAATGTTCGATCTGGGTCCCTTGTATCTTACGACTTGGCTCATTGAAAGGGACCGCCTAGGTAAGAAGGGATATTTCGATTAAGTGATCTTAACCCTCTTGGGGGTCTCGGAGACTTTTCCACTTCTCGGGCTTATGTATGGGTTTGGTGTATATTTGAGGAGTGGTCTCTTCTCACTTCCCTGTGTAACATCTTAGAGTTCTTGCAGGTTGGCCTGGCTTGATCTTCTCTCCGGGTTCAGCTTGCGGCCTTGTCAGCCTTTCATGGATTGTTACAAGGTCAGCTTTTGACTGCCATTCCTGATGTCGTTCACTTCTTGCGGGCGGCCAAATTGTCTAAGCCTCCCGTGCGACCGTTGGTTCCATCTTGGGATCTTAATCTGGTCTTGTCCATGCTGGTGCGCTTACCTTTTTGAGCTTTTGGGTGCCTGCTCGTTGAAGGACCTTACCCTTAAAGTGGTCTTCTTGGTGGATATTACTTCTGCTAGACATGTTTCTGAGCTGCAGGCTTTCTCTTGTAAGTCTCCCTTCCTGGAGTTCTCTAGGGAGTGAGTTGTGTTGCGGCATGTTCCTGCCTTTCTTCCAAAGGTAGTTTCTACTTTTCATGTTAATCAGTCAGTAGTCCTCCCAGTGTTGGGTGATAGGGCAGGTTCTTCTGAGCAGAAACAATTGCGCAAGTTGGATGTCAGTTAGGTCCTTTGCTCTTATGTGCTGAGGACCCAGGAAATTAGGAAATCAGATCATCTCTTTGTACTTCTAGCAGGTCCTCGTAAGGGGGATGGCGCTTCCAAGGCTACCATTGCGCGCTGGATCAAGGAGACTATTGCTTCCGCTTATCTTCTTCAGAAAAAGCCTGTTCCTGAATTTCTCAAGGCTCATTCCACTCGGGGTTAAGCAGCTTCTTGGGCTGAGTCTTCTTTAGTGCCTCCAATGGATATTTGCAAGGCTGCAGTTTGGTCTTCTCTGCATTCCTTTGTCAGACACTACTGTGTGAATGTTCACACGCATCGGGACGCAGTATTCGGTGAGCGTGTTCTTTATCCCAGGACAAGCAGGCAGCTATTCTTGACTGATGGGTGACGGCACCGACGGAGCCCCGGTACGGTACAATTTTAGAGTGATCTCACTCTAAGAACTTTTAGAAAGTTCTAGCTCGGCCGCACCGCGCACGCGCGAGTGCCTTCCCGCCCGACAGAGGCGCGCGGTCCCTCAGTTTCTTAGTTTCCGCGGAGCTAAGAAGACGCGTTTTCAACGGCTGTTGAAATTTTTTTATAACTTGCCTTCCCGCTCGCGTAACTTTTGACTTTATTACTTTCTTTTATTACTTTACTTTTATTTTGGTATAAAAAAAAAAAAAAACTTCTTTTTTCTTCAATTTCGGTTTTTCCCCGGCGGGGCCTCTGCCACCATCGAAGCCTCGGCCTTCGATTTGGCGGAAGCCGTTTTCCCTTTCATGCACCCCTCAACCGGGTTTTTAAAAAGTGCCAGCGGTGTGCTAGGCCTATATCTCTCACGGACCCACACAACTGGTGCTTGCAGTGTTTGGGTCCTGAGCATCAGGCCTCTTCTTGCACCCCGCTGTGCTACCTTTAAAGAAAAGAACATTAAAAAATCGCTTAATTCAACAGCGTTGTTATTCGGTGCCGAGATGTCCGACCCCGTTCCTTCGATCTCCGGCTTCGGCACCGCTTCAGTCGGCACCCTCGTCTTCGACGCCGCGTGATTCCACACCGGCATCCC
Source organism: Geotrypetes seraphini (assembly GCF_902459505.1). Taxonomy (NCBI): domain Eukaryota; kingdom Metazoa; phylum Chordata; class Amphibia; order Gymnophiona; family Dermophiidae; genus Geotrypetes; species Geotrypetes seraphini. Next base: position 337,002,712 of record NC_047084.1, on the reverse strand, counting down.
AACAGTCAGGTAAGCCGGCTAAGAAGCCTTCCCCGCTGGAACGTCTTCCGGCCTCGAGTGCAGTGAGCCCAGTCCTGCCGCCGGTTAGACGCCAGCGGAAGCGCTCCGCCCCTATTGAGGTGAGTCCCTCGACATCGGGCTCCTCATCTCCGGGGCGTAGAGCGGCACCGCAGGTACCGCAGATAGAAGAAAGCAGGTACCGGTGCCATCCCTCGATGACCGCATTACGGCCATCCTTCATGTGCAGCTTAAGGAGCAATTAGAACGACTCCTTCCTGCTATAATGACACCAGAACCTTCCGGTGCCAGTCCGCACCCGAGCCATCGGTACCGGTTGTACATCAACCCGTGTCGGTACGGTTGTCGAACCTGTTTTACCTGCTTCTACTGTCTCGGTACCGCTTCACCTAACTTCATCGGTATCGATGCCAGTCCTTGCACCGGAGCCGACAGCTCACCATCAATCGGTACAGACTTCGGCACCGGTGCGACCGATAACATCGCCTGACTCGGTATCGATGAGGTCGGGTAAGTCGGTACGCAAAACCCGACACATGCAAACATCGACACCTGAGTCTCGGGACCATTCTTCCCATGTCAGAGACCCTGATCTGTGGGGGGACTCAGAGGAACCCTTTCTTTCTGAAGGAGAATGTTCCTCAGAGGAGGAGGATTCGGCTCTCCCTGACCCATCCTCCAAGCAGACCACTTCCTCTTTCTCCAATTTCTTGAAAGAGATGTGTGAGTCTTTGTCCATTCCTTTGGAGGCTGAATCCAAAAAGTCTAAAGCTTTTTTGGATGCCCTTGATTTTGATCAGCCTCCAAAGGAATTTTTGAAGCTTCCCCTTCATGACATCTTGAGGGAAACTTTCTATAAAAATTTAGAGACTCCTTTAACTGTTCCAGGGGCCCCACGTAAACTGGATTCTCTATACAAGGTAATTCCCATTCCTGGGTTCGACAAGCCTCACCTTCCACACGAATCCTTATTTGTCGAATCCACCCTTAAAAAGACTTCAGGAGCCAGTGTATATGCATCTGTCCCTCCTGGCAGAGAAGGAAGGGCCATGGATAAATTCGGTAAGAGGCTCTACCAAAACGCTATGTTAGCAAATAGAGCTAGTAATTATGCTTTTCATTTTTCTTTTTATTTAAAGCATCTCCTTACCACCATGGCTTCCTTCGAGAAGTATCTTCCTTCAAGAAAACATCCATCTTTTCACTCCTGCTTGTCGTCTCTATTCCAACTTCGTAAGTTTATGGTTAGGTCCATATATGACACCTTTGAACTTACATCCAGAGCGACAGCTATGTCGGTGGCTATGCGCCGTTTGGCCTGGCTTCGGGTATCCGAGCTTGATGTTAACCATCAAGATCGGTTAGCCAACGCCCCATGCCTAGGGGATGAGCTCTTTGGGGATTCCATGGACTCTACCACCCAAAAGCTCTCGGCTCATGAGACGCGCTGGGATACCCTGCTCAAGAATAAAAAGAAGCCTCCTCCACCGAGACCATACAGGCAGCAATCGGCTTATCAACGCCGTTTCACAGCCCGTCCATTGCCTACCACTGCTCAACAACCTCGACGTCAGAGGCAACAGCAACGTCAGCCTCCCCGACAGCAGCAACAGCAGCAACCTGCGAAACAACCTCCTCAGCAGAAGTCACAGCCCTTTTGACTTCTTTCTCCGCAGTATAGCCAGTATCCCTGTTCCTGTTCTCCTGCCTCAACCAATAGGAGGTCGACTTTCTCTGTTCTTCAGCCGGTGGGAAGTAATCACTTCGGACCAATGGGTCCTCAACATCATCCGCCACGGCTACTCTCTCAACTTTCAGACTCTCCCACCTCAAAGCCTGCCAAAAGAGTCTGCTTTGAACAGTCCTCAATCAGCCCTCCTTATTCAGGAGGTCCAATCCCTCCTCCTTCTGAACGCTATAGAGGAAGTTCCTCTAGATCAAAAGGGGCAGGGATTCTACTCCCGTTACTTTCTAGTTCCCAAAAAGACAGGAGATCTCAGACCCATCCTGGACCTTCGCGATCTCAACATTCATCTAGTAAAAGAAAAATTCAAGATGCTTTCTTTAGCCATACTTTATCCCCTTCTAAATCAAAACGACTGGCTATGCTCCCTCGATCTCAAAGAGGCTTACACTCACATACCGATCAATGTAACCTCAAGACCATATCTCCGATTCATGATCAATCATTGTCATTACCAGTACAAGGTGCTGCCCTTCGGTCTTGCCTCATCTCCAAGGGTATTCACCAAATGTCTCATTGTGGTGGCGGCTTTTCTGCGCTCTCACCACCTGCAGGTATTTCCTTACCTGGACGATTGGTTGATCAAAGACACTTCTGCCCAAGCGGTCCTTCTGGCCACCAACCAAACCATCCAGTTTCTGCAACTTCTGGGATTCGAGATCAATCTACCCAAATCTCATATCATTCCCACTCAGAGACTTCAATTCATTGGAGCGATCCTGGACACACTCCTCATGAGAGCTTTCCTGCCATCCAATCGGCTTCAGACCCTTCAGTCTCTATGTCACCAGGTACTTCCTCTGCCGTCCATCTCAGCAAGACAAATGATGGTGCTCTTGGGACACATGGCATCCACAGTTCATGTCACACCTCATGCCCGTCTTCACCTGCGCACTCCTCAATGGACCCTTGCGACCCAGTGGTCCCAAGCGTCGGACTCTTGCTCACGACACATATCTGTGACATCATCTCTTCGTCAGTCTCTGCAATGGTGGTTGGTATCCTCAAATCTATCCAGAGGTCTTCTGTTCCATCAGCCTCCTCATCAACTAGTCATCACCACCGACGCCTCTCTGTACGCATGGGGAGCTCACTTGAACGAGTTCCAGACTCAGGGTCTTTGGTCAGCCCAGGAAAAGAAGCATCAAATCAATTTCCTGGAACTCAGAGCGATGTTTTACGCCCTCAAGGCCTTTCAACACCTTCTCTTTCCTCAGGTCCTTCTGTTGTGCACAGACAATCAGGTTGCGATGTACTACATCAACAAACAGGGTGGGACAGGCTCTCGCCTGTTATGCCAGGAAGCCCAGAAGATCTGGAATTGGGCCATAGATCATCATCTCTTCCTGAAAGCTATTTACATTCAGGGGAAACAGAATTCATTAGCGGACAAACTCAGCAGAATTCTCCAGCCTCACGAGTGGACACTCGACCCTGTAACTCTACAGTCTATCTTCACTCAATGGGGCACTCCTCAGATAGACCTCTTTGCAGCTCCTCACAATCACCAGCTGCCCCGTTTCTGCTCAAGACTTTACTCTCCACACCGTCTCACAGCAGATGCTTTTCTCCTCGACTGGTCGAATCTGTTCCTGTACGCCTTCCCTCCTCTACCTCTCATGTTGAGAACCTTGTTCAAGCTCAAGAGGGAACGAGCCACCATGATTCTGATTGCTCCGAGGTGGCCCAGGCAACATTGGTTCTCCCTTCTACTTCAACTCAGTTCCAGGGAACCTTTTCTTCTTCCTCTGTTTCCTTCTCTGCTTACGCAACAGCAGGGAACCCTTCTGCATCCCAACCTCCAGTCTCTACACCTGATGGCTTGGTATCTCTCGGGCTGAACTCGACTGATACTCTTTTGTCTCAGCCCGTTCGTTCCATTCTGGATGCCTCCAGGAAACCAGCCACTCTACAATGTTACCATCAAAAGTGGACGAGGTTTTCTTCCTGGTGTCTTCTTCATCATCTTGATCCCACTTCCCTAGCGGTGGAGACGTTGTTGGATTATCTTCTTTCTTTGTCTGATTCTGGCCTGAAGTCCTCTTCCATCAGGGTCCACCTCAGTGCCATTGCAGCTTTTCATGAGCCAGTCCATGGAAAACTTCTTTCAGCTCATCCCCTGGTATCCAGGTTCATGCGTGGGCTTTTCAATGTGAAACCACCTCTTAAAGCCCCTCCGGTTATCTGGGATCTCAATGTGGTTCTTTCCGCTTTAATGAAACCTCCATTTGAACCTTTAGCTACCTCTCCTTTCAAATTTCTCACTTGGAAGGTGCTTTTTCTTATTGCCATTACCTCTGCCAGGAGGGTCAGTGAGCTTCATGCACTGGTTGCAGATCCACCTTTTACGGTTTTTCACCATGACAAGGTGGTTCTGCGTACACATCCAAAGTTTCTCCCCAAGGTTGTTTCTGAATTTCATCTCAACCAATCCATTGTTTTACCTGTTTTCTTTCCAAAACCTCATTCTCATTCTGGGGAACAAGCTCTGCATACTTTGGATTGTAAAAGGGCTCTTGCTTACTATCTGGAGCGTACGAAACCCCACAGATCAGTTCCCCAACTCTTTCTGTCCTTTGATCCGAATAAATTGGGACGTCCTGTTTCTAAACGTACGTTGTCTAATTGGCTTGCAGCGTGCATTTCATTCTGTTATGCTCAGACCGGACTGACACTGGAAGGTTCTGTCACAGCCCATAAAGTCAGAGCAATGGCAGCATCTGTAGCTTTCCTCCGTTCCACTCCTATTGAGGAAATCTGCAAGGCTGCTACTTGGTCCTCAGTTCACACTTTTACATCTCATTATTGTCTGGATACATTCTCCAGAAGGGATGGTCACTTCGGCCAATCTGTTTTGCAAAATTTGTTTTCCTAATGGCCAACCTTCCCTCCATCCCTCTTTTTGTTAGCTTGGAGGTCACCCATCAGTCAAGAATAGCTGCCTGCTTGTCCTGGGATAAAGCACAGTTACTTACCGTAACAGGTGTTATCCAGGGACAGCAGGCAGATATTCTTGCGTCCCACCCACCTCCCCGGGTTGGCTTCTTAGCTGGCTTATACTAACTGAGGGACCGCGCGCCTCTGTCGGGCGGGAAGGCACTCGCGCGTGCGCGGTGCGGCCGAGCTAGAACTTTCTAAAAGTTCTTAGAGTGAGATCACTCTAAAATTGTCCGTACCGGGGCTCCGTCGGTGCCGTCACCCATCAGTCAAGAATATCTGCCTGCTGTCCCTGGATAACACCTGTTACGGTAAGTAACTGTGCTTTGTCAGCCCTTCGGGGGTCCCACCATTGATGGATACTGCTTTTCTACGTCGCATCAGTAAAGAATTTTATCCCAGGACAAGCAGGCAGCATATTCTTAACGTATGGGTGACGTCACCGACGGAGCCCCGGTACGGACACTTTTAACTAGAAATATCTAGTTGACCGCACCGCGCATGCGCGGGTGCCTTCCCGCTTGACGGAGGAGAGCGTGGTCCCCAGTTTTTTCGTTTCCGCGGAGCGAAGAAGACGCATGTGCTTTCAACGGCTGTTGAAATTTTCTACTTTGCCTTCCCGCTCGCGTAATTTTCTTCCTTTTTTGCTTTTTTCCCTTCGGGTTTCTTTTTCGTCTAAAAAAAAAAAAATTCTTTAATTTGTCTTTTCCTTTATTTTTCTGGCCGGCCCCGGCGGGGCCTGTTGCCAACATACAGGCCTCCGGGTTTGATTTTGCGGAGGCCGTGTTTCCATTCATGCCCCCTCAGCCGGGTTTTAAGAAGTGCCAGCGGTGTGCACGCCCGATCTCTCTCACTGACCCGCACAATTGGTGCTTACAGTGCCTGGGTCCAGAGCATCGGGCTGACACCTGCACCCGCTGTGCTACTCTTAAAAAACGTACGTTAAAGAATAGGCAGATCCAGCAGAACATTCTTTTTGGCACCGGATCTGCCATGGAGTCGGCCACACCATCGACGGCGCCGCTAAAGTCGGCACCGACTACCTCCACACCGCCTGATCCTTCCTCGGGGTCGATGGCGTCAGGTAAGCCGGCTAAGAAGCCTTCCACTTCCCTTGAGCGCCCTCCTGCCACGGCGGCGACACCGGTCCTCCCGGCATCCAGCCGACCCCGTAAACGCTCCTCCCCGATTTCGGTGAGTGCCTCGTCATCGGCCTCCTCATCGCCGGGGCGTAGAGCAGCACCTATGGTACCGAAAAAGAAAAAAGCGGTACCGTTGCCTCCTCTGGACGACTGCATTGCGGCCATACTCCAAACTCAATTACAGGAGCAGCTACAGCAACAACTACAGCACCTGTTGCCAACAATATTGGCCCCGCTCCTTACGGTACCGGACCGGCCCGAGCCTCGCACCATACCACCGGAGTCGACTCCATCGGTACCATTAAACACGTCCATGCCGGTGCTCGCGGCGGAACCCATCAACCCTCTCGTGCAACTACACTCTGATGCCGATCCTCTCCGACATCGGGACCGTCGCCAAGCCGACCGAGACCGGCACCGCTCCTCTTCCCCCGGTACCGTCTCCATGCTTTCTGGCAAATCTCTCTCTAAGACTCGCCATGCAGAACCATCCACACTACCGTCCCGTCCTATACACACCGACGTCAGGGACCCGGATCTCTGGGAAGAATCCCAACCCGGTACCAACGATGAGGCTTCTTCAACCGATGAAGAGCCCTCCACAATCGATACCGGTTCCAAGCCTGAACAATCCTCGTTCACCAAATTTCTTCGGGAAATGTCAGCGGCTCTCTCTATCCCATTAGAATCTGACTCTAAGAAGTCACAGGCTTTCTTAGATGCCCTAGACTTCGAGCAACCCCCCAAAGAATTCCTAAAGTTACCCGTCCACGACATCTTACGGGAAACTTTCTACAAGAATTGGGAGAACCCTCTCTCGGTACCGGGGGCCCCTAGAAAACTGGATAGTCTCTACAGGGTCATCCCTATCCCGGGGTTTGACAAACCCCAACTACCCCATGAATCTCTTATTGTCGAATCCTCCTTGAAGAAAACCCAGGGATCCAGTATTTATGCTTCTACCCCTCCTGGCAGAGAGGGCAAAACGATGGATAAATTTGGCAAGCGCCTTTATCAAAATTCAATGCTTGCAAACAGAGCCAATAATTACACCTTTCACTTCTCCTTCTACATGATGTATCTGGTTCAACAACTCTCTTCATTACAAAAGTATCTTCCTGAACGTAAGGTCCCTCTTTTCTAACAACACATTTCCAGTCTGCTCCAACTCCGCAAATTCATGGTGCGCTCTATTTATGATTCTTAGAGCTCACCTCTCGAGCTTCGGCCATGGCGGTTGCCATGAGATGTCTGGCCTGGCTGAGAGTTTCCGACCTCGACGTTAACCACCAAGACCGCCTGGCTAACGCACCTTGTCTTGATGATGAACTTTTCGGAGAGTCCCTAGACTCCACCACCCAGAAACTCTCTGCTCATGAGACCAGGTGGGATACTCTCATCAAACCGAAGAAGAAGACTCCGCCTGCTCGCCCCTATAGACAGCAGTCTTCATACCAACACAGATTCTCAGCCAGACCTCTTCATCCACCTCCGCAACAACCTCGCCGACCTCGTCAGCAACAGCAAACTCAAGCTCACTCCCAATCTCATCAACCTGCCAAGCCTCTCCCTCAGTCAAAACCTTCTCAGCCCTTTTGACTCCTTTCTCCAGGGCATAGCCAGTCTCTCACCAGCGTTACCTCTTCCTCAACCTATCGGAGAATGCCTGCAACTGTTCTCAGCTGTTGGGAGGTCATCACGTCAGACCAGTGGGACCTTACCATCATTCGCCACGGCTACTCTCTCAACTTCCAGACTCTTCCACCAAACAATCCTTTCGTAGAGTCTGCTTCTCACTCCTCTCAAACCCTCCTCCTTCTCAAGGAGGTTCAATCCCTCCTTCTTCTCAATGCCATCGAAGAAGTCCCCCAAGACCAAAGGGGTCAGGGATTCTACTCCCGCTACTTCCTGGTACCCAAGAAGACAGGAGACCTACGTCCCATCCTCGATCTCAAGGACCTCAACAAGTGTCTGGTCAAGGAAAAGTTCAGAATGCTCTCCCTTGCCACGCTTTACCCTCTTCTCTCTCAACACGACTGGCTATGTTCCCTAGACCTCAAGGAGGCCTACACTCACATTCCAATCAATCAGACTTCACGTCGCTACCTCCGGTTTCAGATACAGCACCATCACTACCAGTACAAAGTGCTACCCTTTGGCCTCGCATCATCGCCCAGGGTGTTCACCAAGTGCCTTATTGTGGTGGCGGCCTTCCTCAGGTCTCACAACCTCCAGGTGTTCCCCTACTTGGACGATTGGTTGGTGAAAGCACCTACGTCTCCGCTTGTGCTACAAGCCACTCAACACACCATCTCTTTCCTCCATCTTCTGGGGTTCGAGATCAACTACCCCAAGTCGCATCTGCTTCCCACACAGCGACTTCAGTTCATTGGAGCAGTTCTCGACACCACTCTGATGAGGGCGTTTCTCCCCTCCGACCGTCAACAGACCCTGCTCCATCTTTGCCGCCAGGTGCTCCTTCATCACTCTATCCCTGCTCGGCAGATGATGGTCCTACTTTGCCACATGGCTTCCACAGTCCATGTGCTCCCTCTGGCACGACTCCACCTCAGAACACCTCAGTGGGCTCTAGCCAACCAATGGTCTCAGACCACGGACCTTCTTTCTCATCCCATCTGTGTGACATCGTCTCTTCAGCGATCTCTTCAATGGTGGTTGAACTCCTCCAATCTTTCCAGGGGTCTGCTTTTTCATCTACCCCCTCACTCCATGGTGAGCCCACTCCATGGGAGCCCACCTGGGAGACCTTCGCACACAGGGTCTTTGGACCCCTCAGAAACGTCAACATCATATCAACTTCCTGGAACTCAAGGCCATGTTCTATGCACTCAAAGCTTTCCAACACCTTCTCTACCCTCAGGTTCTTCTCCTGTGCACAGACAACCAAGTCGCCATGTATTACATAAACAAGCAGGGCGGCACCGGTTCTCCCCTCCTCTGTCAGGAGGCCATCCGCATCTGGACCTGGGCCACGGACCGCAATCTCTTCCTCAAGGCTGTCTACATCCAGGGCGAACAGAACTCCCTGGCCGACAATCTCAGCCGCATCCTTCAACCTCACGAGTGGACTCTGGATCCGACCACACTCCACTCCATCTTCGATCGGTGGGGCACTCCTCAGGTGGACCTCTTTGCAGCTCCTCACAACCATCAATTGCCCCTTTTCTGTTCCAGACTCTACTTTCCTCATCGTCTGGCCCCGGATGCGTTCCTGCTCAACTGGACGGGTCGGTTTCTCTATGCCTTCCCTCCACTTCCTCTGATGTTGCGGACGTTGTTCAAACTCCGCAGAGACAATGCCACCATGATTCTCATCGCTCCTCGGTGGCCTCGCCAACACTGGTTCTCTCTCCTGCTCCAGCTCAGCTCCAGGGAGCCCATTCCTCTTCCTGTGTTTCCTACTCTACTTACGCAGCAGCATCAGTCTCTACTACATCCCAATCTGTCCTCGCTCCACCTCACAGCTTGGTTTCTCTCGGGCTGACCTCTCCACAGAATCTGTCTCAGCCTGTCCGTCGCATTTTAGATGCCTCCAGGAAACCGGCCACCCTCCAATGTTACCATCAGAAGTGGACCAGGTTCTCCTCTTGGTGTCTACTGCATCACCACGATCCCACCTCATTGGCGGTGGAAACTGTACTGGACTATTTGCTCTCTCTGTCCGACGCTGGCCTCAAGTCTACCTCCATCAGAGTCCACCTCAGTGCCATCACTGCGTTCCATGAGCCTATCCTCGGAAAACCTCTTACGGCTCATCCCCTGGTTTCCCGGTTCATGAGAGGCCTCTTCAATGTCAAACCACCTCTGAAGCCTCCTCCAGTCGTCTGGGACCTGAATGTGGTTTTGTCAGCCCTCATGAAACCTCCGTTTGAGCCTCTTGCCACTACTTCACTCAAATTTCTGACATGGAAGGTGCTTTTCCTCATTGCTATCACCTCTGCCAGGAGGGTTAGTGAGCTGCATGCACTGGTTGCCGACCCACCTTTCACTGTTTTTCACCATGACAAGGTGGTTCTGCGCACCCATCCTAAGTTCCTTCCCAAGGTGGTCTCGGACTTTCACCTCAACCAGTCCATTGTTTTGCCTGTCTTTTTTCCCAAACCCCACTCTCATCCTGGGGAACAGGCGCTGCATACGCTGGGCTGTAAGCGTGCCCTTGCTTACTATCTTGATCGCACCAGGGCTCACCGCTCATCCCCTCAGCTCTTTCTATCTTTCGACCCTAACCGTTTAGGTCGCCCTGTCTCTAAACGGACGCTTTCTAACTGGCTTGCTGCCTGCATTGCCTTCTGTTATGCTCAGGCCGGTCTCTCACTGGAAGGTGCTGTCACGGCCCACAGAGTCAGAGCTATGGCTGCTTCCGTGGCTTTCCTCCGTTCCACGCCCATTGAGGAAATCTGCAAGGCTGCCACTTGGTCCTCAGTTCACACGTTCACTACTCACTACTGTCTGGATGCCTTCTCCAGACGGGATGGACTCTTCGGCCAATCTGTGTTACAAAATTTATTTTCCTAATGGCCAACCATCCCTCCTCCCCCTCTGTTAGTTTGGAGGTCACCCATACATTAAGAATATACTGCCTGCTTGTCCTGGGATAAAGCACAGTTACTTACCGTAACAGGGGTTATCCAGGGACAGCAGGCAGATATTCTTAGGACCCGCCCTCCTCCCCGGGTTGGCTTCTTAGCTGGCTTATCTTAACTGGGGACCACGCTCTCATCCGTCGAGCGGGAAGGCACCCGCGCATGCGCGGTGCGGTCAACTAGAACTTTCTAGTTAAAAGTGTCCGTACCGGGGCTCCGTCGGTGACGTCACCCATACGTTAAGAATATCTGCCTGCTGTTCCTGGATAACACCTGTTACGGTAAGTAACTGTGCTATACCAGTCTATCAAGCGACACAGAAGGAGAAGTTAGGTTCTTACCTGCTAATTTTCTTTATGTTAGCCTACTGTAGACCAGTATAGTTCCCCACCCTTTCTGTCTTCTTACTGTGATTGTGGGTTTTGCTCACGTGCAGATATTTATTTTTCTGTGGGTTCTAGTATTTTTCTAGGGCCGGGGAGATATAAGAATAGAGGCTATGGCTCAGTTAGCTTAGCTGGTGAGTTGTGGGGACACTTTCACTGCAGGATTCCAGTTCTATGCATTTTCCAACAGTTGTTACTATATGTTTGTTGTTTTTATTCTCCTGTTCGGTGTATTTTTACTGCTTACAGTTAGAATTGTGCTCAGTTCTACTTGGCTATTTGGCAGACTGGGTTGGCAAGGGGGAGCCTTAGCTAATATACTATAGCCAAGTTTTGGTCTGTCTCCACCTGCTGGTCACAGTGAGATATAACCCATCAGTAAAGAACTATACTGGTCAACAGGCTAACAGAAAGAAAATTAGCAGGTAAGAACCTAATTTCTCCTTATACAAGTTAGCAGGCTTTCCAGGCTTCTGCACATATCTGTCAAGAAGTAGTAAGCCATGCCACATTTTCACCTGCTATTACTACTTTATGTACAAAGCTTCAGTTCTGCTGATCTGTACTGCAGATTTTGTGTTCCTTATTTGATTGGGTGCTGCTTTCTGTTTAAAGTGATTATCCTTTGCTTAGAAACTGAGAACCAACAGAGCATAAGTGAACTCTGCTTGTGTGTGGCTCTTCCCCCCCCACCTCAAAAAAATGCATACACAGTTCTCTTTCTATAGCCCTGTTCCTATTTTTCCCAGCATGATTCTCATCGTCCTTCCTAGCAGCAGGTGGAGAACAGCACTTAATTGTTTGCCTGTGCTGGCTTTACTCTGAAGTTTTAATTCATGGAGCCAGTAAGTCCTGCGAGACTGCTGGTTCTCTACATTTAGACGAGCTTGAAGCCAGCAGTGAATGTTGGAGTAGTATTGTGATGGAGAACATCAAAACACAGGTGGTAACCCTGCTTCGCCCTACCCCAGGAGACAGCTGTGTAAAACTGCTAATTTTCTTTCTTCAGGAAGTCTCTTGAAGCAATAATGGCAGAGCCTGTGCGAGCTCTGGTGTAGAGAATGACACGGGGAAAAAATCTGTCCCCGTAACTGCACTGTCCCCGGCCCACCATCCTCTGCACTGCCCCGTCACCGCCGTTCCCTTCACCGCCCTGTCACCGCCATCCCTTTCACCGCCCCGTCACCGCCACTGCCATCCCATTCACTGTCCCATTACTGTCCCCGCAGCATCCATATAAGCCTTAGTACTGCAATATTTAGCTTATTCCTTTCTTATAAATCAAAGTTATCCCAGGACAAGCAGGCAGCATATTCTTAACGTATGGGTGACGTCACCGACGGAGCCCCGGTACAGACACTTTTAACTAGAAAGTTCTAGTTGACCGCACCGCGCATGCGCGGGTGCCTTCCCGCTCGACGGAGGAGAGCGTGGTCCCTAGTTTCTTCGTTTCCGCGGAGCGAAGAAGACGCATGTGCTTTCAACGGCTGTTGAAATTTTCTACTTTGCCTTCCCGCTCGCGTAATTTTCTTCCTTTTTTGCTTTTTTCCCTTCGGGTTTCTTTTTCGTCTAAAAAAAAAAAAAAAAAAATTCTTTAATTTGTCTTTTCCTTTATTTTTCTGGCCGGCCCCGGCGGGGCCTGTTGCCAACATACAGGCCTCCGGGTTTGATTTTGCGGAGGCCGTGTTTCCATTCTTGCCCCCTCAGCCGGGTTTTAAGAAGTGCCAGCGGTGTGCACGCCCGATCTCTCTCACTGACCCGCACAATTGGTGCTTACAGTGCCTGGGTCCAGAGCATCAGGCTGACACCTGCACCCGCTGTGCTACTCTTAAAAAACGTACGTTAAAGAATAGGCAGATCCAGCAGAACATCCTTTTTGGCACCGGATCTGCCATGGAGTCGGCCACACCATCGACGGCGCCGCTAAAGTCGGCACCGACTACCTCCACACCGCCTGATCCTTCCTCGGGGTCGATGGCGTCAGGTAAGCCGGCTAAGAAGCCTTCCACTTCCCTTGACCGCCCTCATGCCACGGCGGCGACACCGGTCCTCCCGGCATCCAGCCGACCCCATAAACGCTCCGCCCCGATTTCGGTGAGTGCCTCGTCATCGGCCTCCTCATCGCCGGGGCATAGAGCAGCACCTATGGTACCGAAAAAGAAAAAAGCGGTACCGGTGCCTCCTCTGGATGACCGCATTGCGGCCATACTCCAAACTCAATTACAGAAGCAGCTACAGCAACAACTACAGCACCTGTTGAGAACAATATTGGCCCCGCTCCTTACGGTACCGGACCGGCCCGAGCCTCGCACCATACCACCGGAGTCGACTCCATCGGTACCATTAAACACGTCCATGCCGGTGCTCGCGGCGGAAACCCATCAACCCTCTCGTGCAACTACACTCTGATGCCGATCCTCTCCGACATCGGGACCGTCGCCAAGCCGACCGAGACCGGCACCGCTCCTCTTCCCCCGTACCGTCTCCATGCGTTCTGGCAAATCTCTCTCTAAGACTCGCCACGCAGAACCATCCACACCACCGTCCCGTCCTATACACACCGACATCAGGGACCCGGACCTCTGGGAAGAATCCCAACCCGGTACCGACGATGAGGCTTCTTCAACCGACGAAGAGCCCTCCACAATCGATACCGGTTCCAAGCCTGAACAATCCCCGTTCACCAAATTTATTCGGGAAATGTCAGCGGCTCTCTCTATCCCATTAGAATCTGACTCTAAGAAGTCACAGGCTTTCTTAGATGCCCTAGACTTCGAGCAACCCCCCAAAGAATTCCTAAAGTTACCCGTCCACGACATCTTACGGGAAACTTTCTACAAGAATTGGGAGAACCCTCTCTCAGTACCGGGGGCCCCTAGAAAACTGGATAGTCTCTACAGGGTCATCCCTATCCCGGGGTTTGACAAACCGCAACTACTCCATGAATCTCTTCTTGTCGAATCCACCTTGAAGAAAACCCAGGGATCCAGTATTTATGCTTCTACCCCTCCTGGCAGAGAGGGCAAAACGATGGATAAATTTGGCAAGCGCCTTTATCAAAATTCAATGCTTGCAAACAGAGCCAATAATTACACCTTTCACTTCTCCTTCTACATGAAGTATCTGGTTCAACAACTCTCTTCATTACAAAAGTATCTTCCTGAACGTAAGGTCCCTCTTTTCTAACAACACATTTCCAGTCTGCTCCAACTCCGCAAATTCATGGTGCGCTCTATTTATGATTCTTTCGAGCTCACCTCTCGAGCTTCGGCCATGGCGGTTGCCATGAGACGTCTGGCCTGGCTGAGAGTTTCCGACCTCGACGTTAACCACCAAGACCGCCTGGCTAACGCACCTTGTCTTGGTGATGAACTTTTCGGAGAGTCCCTAGACTCCACCACCCAGAAACTCTCTGCTCACGAGACCAGGTGGGATACTCTCATCAAACCGAAGAAGACGACTCCGCCTGCTTGCCCCTATAGACAGCAGTCTTCATACCAACGCAGATTCTCAGCCAGACCTCTTCATCCACCTCTGCAACAACCTCGCCGACCTCGTCAGCAACAGCAAACTCAGGCTCGCTCCCAATCTCATCAACCTGCCAAGCCTCTCCCTCAATCAAAACCTTCTCAGCCCTTTTGACTCCTTTCTCCAGGGCATAGCCAGTCTCTCACCAGCGTTAGCTCTTCCTCAACCTATCGGAGGACGCCTGCAACTTTTTCTCAGGAGGTCAACACGTCAGACCAGTGGGTCCTTACCATCATTCGCCACGGCTACTCTCTCAACTTCCAGAATCTTCCACCAGACAATCCTCCTGTAGAGTCTGCTTCTCACTCCTCTCAAACCCTCCTCCTTCTCAAGGAGGTTCAATCCCTCCTTCTTCTCAATGCCATCGAAGAAGTCCCCCAAGACCAAAGGGGTCAGGGATTCTACTCCCGCTACTTCTTGGTACCCAAGAAGACAGGAGACCTACGTCCCATCCTCGATCTCAGGGACCTCAACAAGTGTCTGGTCAAGGAAAAGTTCAGAATGCTCTCCCTTGCCACGCTTTACCCTCTTATCTCTCAACACGACTGGCTATGTTCCCTAGACCTCAAGGAGGCCTACACTCACATTCCAATCAATCAGACTTCACGTCGCTACCTCCGGTTTCAGATACAGCACCATCACTACCAGTACAAAGTGCTACCCTTTGGCCTCGCATCATCGCCCAGGGTGTTCACCAAGTGCCTTATTGTGGTGGCGGCCTTCCTCAGGTCTCACAACCTCCAGGTGTTCCCCTACTTGGACGATTGGTTGGTGAAAGCACCTACGTCTCCGCTTGTGCTACAAGCCACTCAACACACCATCTCTTTCCTCCATCTTCTGGGGTTCGAGATCAACTACCCCAAGTCGCATCTGCTTCCCACACAGCGACTTCAGTTCATTGGAGCAGTTCTCGACACCACTCTGATGAGGGCGTTTCTCCCCTCCGACCGTCAACAAACCCTGCTCCATCTTTGCCGCCAGGTGCTCCTTCATCACTCCATCCCTGCTCGGCAGATGATGGTCCTACTGGGCCACATGGCTTCCACAGTCCATGTGCTCCCTCTGGCACGACTCCACCTCAGAACACCTCAGTGGGCTCTAGCCAACCAATGGTCTCAGACCACGGACCTTCTTTCTCATCCCATCTGTGTGACATCGTCTCTTCAGCGATCTCTTCAATGGTGGTTGAATTCCTCCAATCTTTGCTTTTTCATCTACCCCCTCACTCCATGGTCATCACCACGGATGCCTCCCCCTACGCATGGGGAGCCCACCTGGGAGACCTTCGCACACAGGGTTTCTGGACCCCTCAGGAACGTCAACATCATATCAACTTCCTGGAACTCAGGGCCTTGTTCTATGCACTCAAAGCTTTCCAACACCTTCTCTACCCTCAGGTTCTTCTCCTGTGCACAGACAACCAAGTCGCCATGTATTACATAAACAAGCAGGGTGGCACCGGTTCTCCCCTCCTCTGTCAGGAGGCCATCCGCATCTGGACGTGGGCCACGGCCCGCAATCTCTTCCTCAAGGCTGTCTACATCAAGGGCGATCAGAACTCCCTGGCCGACAATCTCAGCCGCATCCTTCAACCTCACGAGTGGACTCTGGATCCGACCACACTCCACTCCATCTTCGATCGGTGGGGCACTCCTCAGGTGGACCTCTTTGCAGTTCCTCACAACCATCAACTGCCCCTTTTCTGTTCCAAACTCTACTCTCCTCATCGTCTGGCCCCGGATGCGTTCCTGCTCAACTGGACGGGTCGGTTTCTCTATGCCTTCCCTCCACTTCCTCTGATGTTGCGGACGTTGTTCATACTCCGCAGAGACAATGCCACCATGATTCTCATCGCTCCTCTGTGGCCTCGCCAACACTGGTTCTCTCTCCTGCTCCAGCTCAGCTCCAGGGAGCCCATTCCTCTTCCTGTGTTTCCTACTCTACTTACGCAGCAGCATCAGTCTCTACTACATCCCAATCTGTCCTCGCTCCACCTCACAGCTTGGTTTCTCTCGGGCTGACCTCTCCACAGAATCTGTCTCAGCCTGTCCGTCGCATTTTAGATGCCTCCAGGAAACCGGCCACCCTCCAATGTTACCATCAGAAGTGGACCAGGTTCTCCTCTTGGTGTCTACTGCATCACCACGATCCCACCTCATTGGCGGTGGAAACTGTACTGGACTATTTGCTCTCTCTGTCCGACGCTGGCCTCAAGTCTACCTCCATCAGAGTCCACCTCAGTGCCATCACTGCTTTCCATGAGCCTATCCTCGGAAAACCTCTTACGGCTCAACCCCTGGTTTCCCGGTTCATGAGAGGCCTCTTCAATGTCAAACCACCTCTGAAGCCTCCTCCAGTCGTCTGGGACCTGAATGTGGTTTTGTCAGCCCTCATGAAACCTCCGTTTGAGCCTCTTGCCACTACTTCACTCAAATTTCTGACATGGAAGGTGCTTTTCCTCATTGCCATCACCTCTGCCAGGAGGGTTAGTGAGCTGCATGCACTGGTTGCCGACCCACCTTTCACTGTTTTTCACCATGACAAGGTGGTTCTGCGCACCCATCCTAAGTTCCTTCCCAAGGTGGTCTCGGACTTTCACCTCAACCAGTCCATTGTTTTGCCTGTCTTTTTTCCCAAACCCCACTCTCATCCTGGGGAACAGGCGCTGCATACGCTGGACTGTAAGCGTGCCCTTGCTTACTATCTTGATCGCACCAGGGCTCACCGCTCATCCCCTCAGCTCTTTCTATCTTTCGACCCTAACCGTTAAGTCGCCCTGTCTCTAAACAGACGCTTTCTAACTGGCTTGCTGCCTGCATTGCCTTCTGTTATGCTCGAGCCGGTCTCTCACTGGAAGGTGCTGTCACGGCCCATAGAGTCAGAGCTATGGCTGCTTCCGTGGCTTTCCTCCGTTCCACGCCCATTGAGGAAATCTGCAAGGCTGCCACTTGGTCCTCAGTTCACACGTTCACTACTCACTACTGTCTGGATGCCTTCTCCAGACGGGATGGACTCTTCGGCCAAACTGTGTTACAAAATTTATTTTCCTAATGGCCAACCATCCCTCCTCCCCCTCTGTTAGCTTGGAGGTCACCCATACGTTAAGAATATGCTGCCTGCTTGTCCTGGGATAAAGCACAGTTATTTACCGTAACAGGTGTTATCCAGGGACAGCAGGCAGATATTCTTAGGACCCGCCCTCCTCCCCGGGTTGGCTTCTTAGCTGGCTTATCTTAATTGGGGACCACGCTCTCATCCGTCGAGCGGGAAGGCACCCGCGCATGTGCGGTGCGGTCAACTAGAACTTTCTAGTTAAAAGTGTCCGTACCGGGGCTCCGTCGGTGACGTCACCCAAACGTTAAGAGTATCTGCCTGCTGTCCCTGGATAACATCTGTTACGGTAAGTAACTGTGCTTTCCTGCTGCTGAACTAGAGAAAGAGATGTTCAGCTGGCAGGGCTTTGTTTATAAATTTTTAACAACACAACTAATATACTACTTTCTCCTAAAGCAAAAAATAAATAAATAAATAGAATTTTTTTTTCTACCTTTGTTGTTTGGTTTCTGCTTTCCACATCTTCTCATTCAATTCCTTCCATCCACTGTGTGTCTTCTCTCTGTGTCTTCCATTTGCTGTTACTGTGCCTCTCCCTTCACCCCCCCCCCCCCCCCAATTGGTCTAGCACCCATCTTCTTCCCTCCGCTCCCCCATAGTCTGGCATCTGTTTTCTTCCCTTCCAACGTCTTCTCCCCACTCTGCCTTCCACATTTCCCTTCAGGGTCTGTTCCTCTCTACCCTCTTTCAATGTCTGTTCTATTCCTTTCCACCACCACCCTTCCCTCCTTCCTTTACCATCTGTTCCTTTCTACCACCCTTCTTTCATATCTTCTATCAGCCCCCCCACCACCACTAGCAGCCCTTTATTACTGTGTTCTGTGTTTTTAGATTTGGGTTTTTGCCATTTCTACTAGCAGACTGTTCCAGGCATCAGTCTTCCTACACTTTTTTCCCTGTAATGTTATGCCATGTCGTGACTCCTTTACTGAAGCCCATCAAATATTTGAAAGTTTCCATCACGTCTCTCCATTCCTTCTATCCATCGGCAAGTATATTTTAAGCTTCTAAAGCCTTTGTGTCACTTTCACTCCCTCCTTTCTTGTGTGAGCCGGGAACACGGTCCCCGCAGCCTCCACCCACCCGCTGGCTCGCTCGCTCGTTTAACCAACTTCCTCTCTCCACCTCACCTTAGTTTGCCAGCTTTCTTTTTCGGCGATCCGCACGCTTTCAAAGAGCCGCGCACAAGCGGCTGCTCAAAGTTCAATCTTTTCTGCTGCAACTTCCTGTTTCCAGTTGCATCAGAGCAGAAGATTGATTACTGAGCAGCTGCGCGTGCGGGCTGCCGAAAAAGAAAGCCGGCAAACTAAGGTGAGGTGGAGAGAGGAAGCTGGTTAAACGATCGATCGGGCGGGTGGTGGACCGCGCGATCCTTGATGCCTCACTGCGGAGACAAGACCATTCACCGCTCCACGGGGCGGTGAATGGCCTTGTCCCCATCCCCGCAGCAACTGCTATTTTTCATTCCCTGTTTTGGCGGGTTACCCGCGGCTAGCCGCGGGTAACCGCCACCGTGTCATTCTCTACTCTGGTGTCAAATATGCAGAGAACAGATTGATGAGTTCATTCATTTCAAGTTGGAAGTTATGCTTTTTGGGCATCAGTGCACATGATAACCAAGTGCCACTTTGAGTAACCAGAGCATGGACTTACCATCAAACAGCCAACATAAACTAGGACCACTGGTTCTTCAGTTCAAAGGTTATACTGTTGGATGCATAGAGTTCATTAAATGGGAGTGCTAGTAGTTACATGGGCAGCAACCCTGAAGAGAGTGGTGTCAATTTACACATCAGCTGAAATTTGAAATTTATAATTGCAATTAGACTGAAAGTTCAAGGATGCCCATTTATAAAGAGAATTATTTTCCATAGAACTTTCACTTACATTTTAGAGAAAACCCCAGGATGAAAATCATGCATTTTCACATTGAGCTCATAGTTCTTTTTCTCTGATAGAATGTTTTCTTGAACTAGGCTCCTTTAAAAAGAGCTATAGTACTTGTGATGATATGCTTGTTTTTAATTTTATTTTTATGAGTTTTATTTTTATTTTTAGCTTTACTCAGTTCCGCATCATTTTGGGAGATTTTAACTTTACAGAAGTTGAAGACGCTAATCGAATTTTGGGACCAATTTATTTTACTACTTTTGTGTTCTTTATGTTCTTCATTCTTTTGGTATGTACATTGTTAAAATTACTAGATGCATTTATTTTTCCTATTTATTTTCATTCTCTTGCTTTCTTCCTGTTTCCTTTGACCTCTTAAACAGATATTTTAGCAATATCTAATAAGTCTGTAGCACTATCAAAATCTTTATTAGCAGGAAACATAGCTGCTATTGTTACTGCCATTATTAGCTTTAAGTATGCCCAGTAGAAAAATGCAAATAATAAAAATTTGGGCCAATTCAGTTTTCCCCCTTTTGGAGGGAGTTGAAAGCCTTGGATTTCTCCTTCAGTCCAATTAATCATGCTTAGATTTTCAGATCCATTTTTTCCTCTAAGAACCTGACAGAAAGAGGAAACTAATTGCAACTTTGGAGGTTGCATTGCTATAAGGAGGCAAGTTTTCTGAGAGTGACAGACTGCCTGAGTTGACCTGCATCTGTGGACGCTAAAGTAATGTACCCCACAGTGTTAGCAGTTTTCTGACTGACCTTGCAGCATATCAAGTTTTCTCTTTTGCTAAGTGAAATTTGTTTATTTTTAGCTGCCATGGTTTTAGCATTCATAAGCAGTTTCTTGCCGGTTTTTGTTTTTGTTTTTTAGCTTTCCATTTGGGTATGATATGTTCAGTCTGATGAAATTATTTTAGAATAGGTGCAGTGAAGACTGAATGATAAATATTGCATGAACCCCACTGAAAATGAAATAGCACCCTGATTGCAATCATATAATACTCTGTGTTTAAGTAGGTGATAACTAGTCTCCTTCCTGTTAAAATACCATGGCCTCCCTCTGGTTTAACTGTCACTTCCATAAATTCTCTTTGCTTATCCCATACTGCCTTAAATTCAGTTATTTTATTCCCACTCCACCAAAACTTTCTCACAGGCTATAACATTTATTTAACAAGTTTGATTTCCACAATGTATTAAGAGTCCTGCATAGAAGCATTTTCAGCATAAAACTCATCTATCTGTGTGTGTTCATGATGCCTCACATCTTCTCTCTACACCTGGTCTTGTGTGTTCACATTGCATTCTTTTTACTAATTAAGATTTCTTTGGTTTTTGTGTTCATATTTACATTTTTTATTTTTCTGTTTTACCATAGAGTCCTCATAGATCATTCCAGACCTTGTGGGCTGTGCCTTCATCAACCAGCAGATAGAGACAGAGGGAGAACAAAATAAGTCCTAAGTTCATAGTCTAGTAAGGGCATCTTGCAGCCTTAGATGTTTAATATTCTCTGTCGCCAGCAGATGGTGACAGGTAGACCATGCTGCTCCTGGACTTGTTACTGAAGCTGCTCTTGAACCAGTTGTAGAACTAAGTGTCAGTTGAGCAGTAAAGTACCTTACTTGAGGTTTTAAACTCAAAACCAAATAACACAGTAAATGTAAATCTCGTCAGATAAAGACCTGCATGGTCCATCCAGTCATCCAACAGTCAAATTTGTTTGAACCAAAAGTAAAGTAATTATTCATTTTACTTGCTAGGTTCCCTATAAGATGTTTTCCCCTCCCCCCCAAGATAGGCAAGACCTGTACTCCAATGATGTGAATGTGGTATAACCAAAAAAATATAGGAAGGACTGGAGGTGCACACACCTTGGAATCACAAAACAACCCTATTCTCCAATATCATATATAAGAATTACTACACAAATATACAAAGAAAAGGTCTTGTCAAAACATGAAGGAAAAAATAGAGAATGACAAGGTGACTGTTATCCATGACTTGCCGTGTGGAGTAGTGAATGGCCTTGTCCCCGCACTAAAGGATCTGCTGAGTTGCCTTCCTTCTCACCCCTCCCGGTCAGCAGCTCCCCTTGCGAGTCCAGCAGCCTTCCTCCCTCCCTCCTTATCATGGGTCAAACAGTCTCCCACCCTCACACCCAATGTGGAGCCACTGTCATTCGCAACCGCTGCCAGAGATCCCATTTATAAAAGGGCCTCCTTCCTGCCCTCCAGCTGCATACCCCCTCCGCTGAAGCTGACCCAGAATGCTTCCCTCCGATGTCAGAGCTGACATTGAAAGGAAGCCTTCCAGGTCAGCTGGGGATCCCAGTTACCTCAACAGTCCTCCTTCCAGGTGGGCTGCTCCTTCCTGCCTTCAGCCGAACTTGTTCTTTGCAGGGATGCAGCACGTGGCTGACCCGGAAGCCAACTGTCCTGACGTGGGAGAGATGGCTTCTGGGTCAGCCACATGCAAGAACCGATGACTGCGTCCCTGCAAACAAGTGCTGCTGAAGGCAGGAAGGAGCAGCCCAGCTGGACGGCCCTGAAGGGAACAAGTAAGGGAGAGAGGGGATATTATCTTGGGAGAAAGGAAGGAAAGAAGCGCTTTGGGACATGGGAGGGGCACGAATTTGGGACAAAGGCAGGGAGAGGGGCACGAATTCGGGACACAGAAGAAAGGTAAGAGACATGAAATTTGGGCACAAGGGAGGGAGGGAATAGAAAAGGAGAATTGTTGGGCATGAGTGTGCGAGTGAGAGGGAAAGCGATGGTGCACATGGGGAAAGGAAAATTGTTGAGCAGAGAGACAGAGTGCGGTAGAGGTACATGAGGGAGAACATTTTGGAAATGGTGGTGGAGATGGAACAGAAAGACAGATTGAAGGGGATGCAAGGGGAGGAATGTTGGACATAGTGATGGAGGAAGAGGTGTGGCATGGTGCTGGAGAGGGGTGATAGAAGGAGAAATGTTGGGCATGGAGCTGGTGGGCGATGGTGAAAAATGCACATGATCCAAGGGATGAGAGAGGGAGAAATGTTGGATGTGGCAGTAGAGGGAATGGGAGAGATGCACCCTGGATCTTTCTCTCTCTCTCTCTTTCCCCTCTCCCTGTACACAGCAAGAGGCGATCATAGAATAGCGAGATGATGAAGGCAGGGAGATGGACACAGGGGAAATACTAGAAAGGGATATATAGGAGACATAGAGAAGGAGAATGCTGAACATGGGCAACTATACATACACAGAGATAAAAGATAGATGGTGAGCGTGGAGAAAGAAGAAATGTCAAATGGTCAGAAAAGAAAATGTCAAATGGTTAAGAGAAAACAAAGGAAAACAGAGACCAGTGCCTGAGACCAACATAATTTGAAGAATAAAATGATGAGATGATAAAAGGTAGAAAAAAATAATTTTATTTTCTATTTTGTGATTAGAATATATCAGATTTGAAATATGTATCCTGCTAGAGCTGGTATTGGACATAACTGGAAAGCCCAGGCTATGCTTCTTTAGCTTCCAGCTGGCTTAGACTCACTCTCTCTGACCAGAGGGAAGTTGCCCTAGTTGCACTCCCCTAACACTATTCCTGTTGTGTGTGACTGTGGTATTCTGTTTGCATGATTTTTTTGTGTAGCATTCTGTAATTTGGCTTATTCAGTTTTCTCGATAGTGGAGGGGATATTTGTGAAGGGGAGGGGAGATGGGTTTTGTTGATCCTTGCTGTGTATTATTTGTGTTTATAAAATGACAGTTGTACAGAATATTGTTTCTTTTTATACTTTAATAAAATAACGTTTGGTATAAAATCATAATATTCGAGGCTTATGCAGATGGGATCAGGTGGCTTGCAGGGGCAGGGACCAAGCTTGTGGGAATGAGATGGGGACTGAGCTGGAGGGGATGGGGCTAAGCTCGCAAGGACATGGACAAATTTTTTTCCCTGCATCATGGCTCTAGGAAAAAAAGACTCAGATGACCCAAGGAACAGCTCCATGTGCATAAACAAATTGAACTAGAGCTATGGTGCTCTACTTCATACCATCCATCATAGGCATTAAAAAAATCCTTCATTGTTAATTACACACTTAAAACATTTTGTAAAATGAACATGCAGCTCAAAAATATCAATAATATTGCTTATCTGAATCAACTCAGGATACCCCAATGGTGGCCATCAGTTTGTGGCACTATTGTGGAAGTTAGTTGGTGTATGAGTTGAGAGCGCGTGCTGCCTGTTAATCCTGTGCCCTGAAGCAGTGGCATGAGTGAAGCCTATTCTCGTAGGTCTCTTAGTGCAATCCCAAGATTATTTTTGTTGCCTTCCTCTGGAATCAATAATATGATTTAGATTAGAAAAATACCGTTGTAGAGGTTGAAAGGCAGCAAACAAGCAAAGCAAGTGTGCTATGGAAGAGGGGGCAGAACAAGGAGAGAATGCCATAGGGAAAGTTGGAGGGGGAGGTAAAGCAAAGTGAGCGTGCCATAGGGAGGAAGGAGCAGAGCAAGGTGAGTATACCATGGAGATGGGAGTAGAGCTAGGTGAGTGTGGTAACAGTGGTTAATGTATCTGGGTTTATAAAAATTTGGACAAGTTCCTGCGTTTAACTTTGTTTCTTCGTACCATTGCTGTCCCTGGGATTGCTAGCATGGAATATTGCTACTATTTGGGATTCTGCCAGGTATTTGTGACCTGGATTGGCCACTACTGGAAGCAGGATACTTGGCTAAATGAACCATCATTCTGCCCCAGTGTGGCTAGTCTTATGTTCTAGAATCTAGAGTGCATTTGGGGGGGGGGGGTCGAGCAGCAAAAGTGTGTGCCATTGAGATTTTTGGGAGGGGGCAGAGAAAGCTGAGTGTGTACCATGGGGATGGGAGGTCATCAGAGAAAGCAATGTATGTACCATGGGAATGGGAGAGACGCAGCAAAAGTTGAGTGTGTACTGCTAGTGTGGGGAGAGGTCAAACGGTATGCCATGGGGAGTGTGGGGAAGTGATGCAATGAGAAGGGGAGAAGTAGGAAAAACAATTCGATTCTGATGTATGCCTGACAGGAAGAAGAATAAGAGGTAAGGGTGTGTGCCTGAGAGGGAGGGAGAATGAGACTTTATGCATTGCAAGTGAGAGAAGGCTTTGGTGACAGTAGTGGGGGTCTTCCTGAGAGAGAACTGTATTTGGAGTGAAAGATGGAACTGGGGAGGCTGGAGCTGAAGGAGGAGGCCTTAGGATGGGGAAATTTTGTGCAAAAACACTACATATAACGAAGAATTTTCATAAATTTTACACAGTTCCATTAGGAGTATGTTACTTGCAGCTCTGGTCACATGGCAGTATATATTCCAGTCTATTCCGATTTGAAGTTGGATGCTCCAGAAATTCACATTTCTTTCTCCTCCATAATTTTGTTACGGCACCAAACTAACTGGAGGTTTTGGATAGTCGATTCAATCTAAAGTACTTCAGCATCCTCAGACTTCCCAGTAGAAGAGATTCTACTACAAGAAATCTGTCTCTATGCTTCAAGCATTGTAGTTTTTGAGGAGTATGTTTTGGCCATGCTTTTTAAGTCTCAGAATTGACTTCCCTCTTTAGCTTACTTGAGAATTTGGTGAATCTTGACAAGTGATATACAGAGGAGACAGATCTCTCTCCATTGAATTGCATCTTTCTTCCGGTTGGAATAGCTTGAGTGCCCTTAAGTTCAAGTTGCAACTTTGTCATGTGTTCAAGGCCACCTGAAAGTCTCTCTTTAGTGTAGTGTACCTTCTCTTTGGTGCATTTCTCCTGTCCTGAGTAGAGTTTGATTCTGCTGCTTAATACACTGGGACTTCCATCCTTCAACTCCCTTTAAGGAGCAACTTGGAAGAATCTCACTCTTTATATAGTTATTCTTGATTTTTATCTTTTCTTCTAAGAGCTACAAGTTTTAACATGTACAGATCTTTCTGGTTCAAGAAGCAGCAATGTTGATCAAGCACTCCTGTCCTTATTTCAATTAGATCAAATCTTTATTTTTGCTCCATGTCTATTGTGTACTTTAATTACTACTAGAGTGATAACCAATTTCCAAAGTTGAGCAGATTTTTCTCTTTGCAAGTTGCAGATAAGGCTAATCAGCTTCAAAAACCATCATTGCCCAGTAGCTGGGATAAGGCTTCATTGGCATATATATGTATTTAATTTCAAAAGTGAGCAAGCGCCTAGGTTTGAAAACTTTCTACCAGAGGTGTTTCGACATCATGGGAGGAGTTGCAAGCAGTACTTTCTGATCAGTCCTCCTTACGTTCATAATGCACTGTTGGTCCCATGTAGGAACATGGCTGTATACTGCATTTGGGACTGAAATTATTTGGATAGAGATTTTGGAGTCCCATCTATCTTGGGAACTGGGTTTGATACATTCCACAAGTTTTGGACTGCTCTGATGGGAAGCTAAGGAAGGAGACATTAGGTTTTGCCAGTTGAATATGGTGGCACTAGAAAGAAAATTGTCTAAATGCTCTCTATATTATATTTATCCAAGGACAAGCAGGCAGCCTATTCTCACATATGGGTGACGTCATTGATGGAGCCCCGATGCAGAAGCCTCGCAAGCAGACTTGCTTGTAGAAACTAGCAGTTTCAAGTCAGCCGCACCGCGCATGCGCGAGTGCCTTCCCGCCCAGCACAGGGCGTGTCTCCTTAGTTCTCAGTTTTCCGCGGAGCCGAGAAGTCCGTCTTTGACTCTCTGCGTTTAACTTTGTTTCTTCGTGCCTTCTCTCATTGCAGTTTGTTTATTTTCTTCACGAATTGCTGTGTTACTTTCTTTCTTTACAGTTTAAAAAAAAAAAGAAGACTTATTTTAATTTTTAATTTTTTCTTCAGTGACTGACTGGCGGGCCAGGCCGCGCGACTGCAGCCTGTGGGCGTCAACTTCACAGCGGCTCTCTTCCCTCCTATGTCCCAGCCGGTCACAGGCTTCAAGAAGCGTAGCCACTGCCAACGTGCAATTTCTCTCACGAATAGGGCCTGCCTATAATCCAAAGTCGTGCAAGCGCTGGGCTACTCTTCAACCTCAAGCCCTTAAACGTCATAGAGTTTTCTTGGAGAAAATCTTCAGCATGAACTCCTCGGTGACACTCTCGACCTTGAGTGCTACCTCGGTCCCACCTTCCAGCGAGGGTCCTCCTGCTTTCACCAACCTCGAGTCTCATCAGACCGTCTTCGTTTGGATTGTCTTTCGCCTCAAGTACACCTGCTTTATCTTCCTCTGAGCTCCACTCAGGTCAGATACCTCAGCAGAAGGTTCCTGCGCTGGTCCTCACCTTGGAGCCTTTAGCCTCAGCAAGTGGTCTGGTTTCAGACGCAGATCCACCTTTGCAGGCTTCTCTTCAGACCATGTTAGAGCAGCAATTTGTTCAGTTATTGAGCAAATATGGTTCTGCCTCGACAATGCCTCCTGTAATCCAGCCTGGGCAATCAGTCTTCCGCAAGGTCGAGTCCCTGCTTGTGCCTCGAGTTGAAGCTTCACACTCTATGCAAGGAGCAGAGTCTTTGCGAGTGTCTGGTCTGGCATCTACACACTCGATGCAAGGAGTAGATTCTTTGCGAGTGTCTCGATTGGAACTTCACACTCTATGCAAGGAGTAGATTCTTTGCAAGTGTTTCGATTTGAATCTTCACACTCCATACAAGTAGCAAAATCTTTGGGAGTGCTTCGAAATTTCTCGATCCATACCACCGAGTTTCGATCTACAGCTTCGAGCCCTATCCATTCACCAGCAGCATTGCCTGTTTCCATATATAGGGCGAAGTTACCTCAATCCTCGAGACTGCTTCCAAGCACCACTCTCGTTGCCGATCGAGGCCTTCATCGAGACATTCATTGAGACGCAGATCTTCTAAAGAACAGCCTTCTTCATCTGGGCCTCATTCCAGTTCTTCGAGGCCCCAACTCCTCACTCCAGTTCATTACCTCCTCCAAGTCTCCATATTCTTTAGATCACAGGTGTCAAAGTCGGTCCTCGAGGGCCGGAATCCAGTCGGGTTTTCAGGATTTCCCCAATGAATATGCATGAGATCTATGTGCATGCACTGCTTTCAATGCATATTCATTGGGGAAATCCTGAAAACCTGACTGGATTACGGCCCTCGAGGAGGGACTTTGACACCCCTGCTTTAGATTGTCATTTCTCCAGAGAGGCTTCACCTTTGTTCTCCACTTGAGGCACCTCGAGGTCATTGAGCCATTCTCGTGGCAAGGCCTTGGCGGATCAGCTGATGATCTGGAAATTCAGTTCGATGCTGGTTCTAAATTCTCTAAGGAGTATTTCGAGGTCATGCATATCCCTCAACCTCCTGCAGAGTCACTTAAGCTTCCTCTTAACAAGCTTTTATCTCAAGCTTTCAAACGTTGTCTGGAAACTCCTTATGCTATACCTGCTCTTCCAGGCAAATTGGTCTCTAAGTATAGATCTCTACACTGCAAAGGGTTTGAGAATTCACAATTATCTCCCCAATCCCGCCATCTATATCAAGCTCCTTATTTATCTTCTTCCAGGTTTTCTGAAGAACCTGGATTTATTTAGACATTTCGAGTTTTAAGACATAACTACTACTCTGTCACAACTCGGATTGCATCTTCTCCAGTCATCTTATGATGCCTTTGAACTGTTGGCTAGGGCCACTGTTTTTTCTGTAGCACTGCGCCACTTGGCCTTACTTCGCACCATTGCCATGGATCCTAATCTTCAGGACCATCTGGCTAACATTCCTTGTCAGAGCAATGGCCTCTTTGATGAATCCATAGAGGCTGCAACTAAGAAGTTGTCAGATCATGAAAAATTTTTTGCTTCCATTGTCAAGCCAAAGTCAGCTCCTACAAAACCTTCATGCCCTACTACGGTTTTCCAGAGGCATTATGCTCCAAAGCGGCTCCTTACACTCAAGCCCCTTCCAAGGAACCTCAGCCTTCTGCTGCACCTAAGGCTTTGCAGCTTTTTTGACTCCAACAGAGCATAACCTCCATCCTTCTGCCTATGTCCTTCCATCCCACAATAATCAGAGATGGAAACTCTCTTCATTTCACTCAAGTTCCACCAGAGCTTTCTCCAAGAGAGTATCCTACCAATCCATCCCAGACCGACCTTCAGGAACCTCAAGGTCTGCTTTGTCTCCGTGCCATCAAGGAAGTTCCCCTGGAACAGCAGAGCAGGGGATTTTACTCCTGTTACTTTCTAGTTCCAAAGAAGACAGGCGATCTAAGACCCATTTTAAATATAGATCAGAACGATTACCGTATTTTCACGCATATAACGCTCGCGTTATACACGATTTTACAAACCATGCATAACCATGCGCATTATACGTGTGAGTGCGTTTTACAATTTTTTTTTTACATTCTGATCCGGCATTCCCCCTGCGAACCGGCATCCTTCCCCCCCCCCCCCGCGATCCTACATCCCCCCCAGCATCGCAAATACAACTCTTACCCGATTGGGCACCGGCACCAGCACCAATGCACAGCATGTGCCAGTGCCCGAAGATCCTCCCTCGTTGGTTTGGGCTGGGATGGGCTGGGCCGGGCGGTGCGAGAGAGATCCTCCTTCTTCCTCTGCCGGGCTGGACTAGGCTTTGAGCATTTGCACATGCTCAAAGCCTTCTGGTCTCGCTCTCTCCGAGATAATCTCGGAGAGAGCGAGACCAAAAGGCGCATGTGCAAATGCTCAAAGCCTAGTCCAGCCCGGCAGAGGAAGAAGGAGGATCTCTCTCGTACCGCCCGGCCCAGCCCAGCCCAGCCCAAACCAACGAGGGAGGATCTTCGGGCACTGGCACTGGCACATGCTGTGCATTGGTGCTGGTGCCGGTGCCCAATCGGGTAAGAGTTGTATTTGCGGTGCTGGGGGGATGTAGGATCGCGGGGGAGGGGGGGTGACGTGAGCGGGGGGGAGGATGCCGGTTTGGAGTAGGCGGGAGGAGGTTTTAGCATGCACGGTATACACATCTGCGCGTTATATTAACATTTTATTACATAAATTTGTGTTCCCCGCGCGGTATACCCGTGTGCGCATTTTGCACGGGTGCGCGGTATATGAGTGAAAATACGGTAGTTATGTTCTCTGTATCTAAAGGAAGTTTCTACTTGCATCCCCTTCCACCCTTTGGCCTGGATTCATCTTCCATAGTATTCACCAGGTGCATGGTGGTGGTAGCAGCAGCTCTACGGAACCATAGTCTCCAGGTGTTTCCCTACCTAGACGACTGTCTCATCAAAGATTCGACATCTCAGGGGGTTATTGTAGC
This sequence comes from Geotrypetes seraphini, assembly GCF_902459505.1. Classification (NCBI taxonomy): domain Eukaryota; kingdom Metazoa; phylum Chordata; class Amphibia; order Gymnophiona; family Dermophiidae; genus Geotrypetes; species Geotrypetes seraphini. The sequence continues at coordinate 336,973,052 of NC_047084.1, read as the reverse complement.
GACCCAAAGGACTATGTGGCTCCTACAAAGTTTGGGATTCGAAATCAACTTTCCTAAATCCCAACTTCAGCCCTCTCAGAATCTATAGCTCATTGGAGCTGTTCTGGACACTATCCAATTTAGAGCATTCCTTCCGCAACAACGTCTGGAAGCTCTCCTTCAACTCTGTCATGCAGTGTCTTCCCGCTCTTCAATCTCAGCGAGACACATGATGGTACTACTAGGTCACATGGCCTCCACAGAACACGTAACTTCTTTTGCCAGCCGTCACCTCAGAATTTCTCAGTGGACCCTGGCATCTTAGTGAATGCAGGCTTGCAACCCACTTTCTCGACGCATTGCAGTCACTCCTTCCATGAGACAGCTTCCGCTGGTGGATGCTATCTTCCAATCTCTCCAGAGGCTTACTGTTTCAAACGCCCCCCCCCCCCCATCAGAAGGTCCTCACAACAGATTCCTCGACCTACGCTTGGGGCACTCATCTCGATGGTCTCCATACTCAAAGCCACTGGACCAGTGCGGATCACCGGTGTCACATCAATCTGTTGGAACTCAGAGTGATCTTCAATGCTCTCAAAGCTTTTCAAAATCTTCTTCACAACCAGGTCGTCCTCATTCAGATGGACAACCAATATCAACAAACAGAAAGGGACGGGATCTTCCTCTCTTTATCAAGAAGCTCTGAAGGTTTGGGACTGGGCAATCCATCACAACACCTTCCTAAAAGCTGTCTACATCCAAGGGGCGAAAAATTGCTTAGCGGACAACTTGAGTCATTTTCTGCAACCTCACGTATGGACACTCCATTCCTCGCCTCCACATCACATTTTTTCACAGTGGGGCATGCCTCAAATAGATCTCTTTGCAGCCCCCCACAACCACAAACTGCCTCAGTTCTGCTCGAGGCAGATGCTTTCCTACTGGAATGGACGAATCTCTTCCTGGATGCATTCCCTCAGTCCCCTCTCATTCTCAAGACTCTTGTCAAGTTGAAGAACGCTCATGCCACCATGATTTCATTGCTCCTCGGTGGCCGAGACAAGCTCGGTACTCCCTTCTACTTCAACTCAGCAGCAGGGAGCCATATCTTCTACCAGTTTTTCTGTCTCTGCTTCATCCCAACCTGTAGTCTCTACACCTGACAGCTTGGTACTTCTCAACATAACTCCTCTTCAGTTTTCTCAACCTGTAAGAGACATTTTAGAGGCTTCTAGGAAGTCTACCACTAGCCAATGCTACCACCAAAAATGGACTAGATTTTCTACGTGGTGCATCTCGCGATAAGGAGCCTCAACATTCCTCATTATTTTCTGTGCTAGATTATCTTTTGCACTTATCCAGCTCTGCCCTCAAGTCTACATCGATTCGAGTCCATCTCAATGTAATTGCTGCTTTCCATCAGCCTATTGAAGGGAAACCCCTCTCTGCTCATCCAGTGGTTTCCAGATTCATGAAAGGACTTTTCAGTATCAAACCTCCTCTCAAACTGCCTCCAGTGATGTGGGATCTCAATGTTGTTCTTGCTCAATTGATGAAGCCTCCATTTGAATCAATGTCTACGGCTCATCTGAAGTATCTCACTTGGAAAGTGGTGTTTCTCCTTGCCCTCACATCTGCTCGAAGAGTCAGTGAGCTGCAAGCTTTAGTTGCTGATCCACCTTTCACTGTGTTCCGTCATGACTAGGTGGTCCTCCGTACTCATCCTAAATTCCTACCTAAAGTGGTTTCAGAATTTCATCTCAACCAATCCATTGTTCTTCCAGTGTTTTTCCCAAAGCCTCATTCTCTCCCTGGAGAATCAGCTCTTCATACTCTGGACTGTAAACGGGCTTTGGCCTTCTATTTGGAATGCACCAAACCACACAGAACTGCTCCTCAACTTTTTGTCTCCTCGATCCGAACAAGTTGGGACATCCAATCTCTAAGCATACCATCTCCAACTGGATGGCTGCTTGTATCTCTTTCTGCTATGCTCAGGCTGGATTACCCCTACAGAGTAGAGTCACAGCCCATAAGGTCAAAGCATTAGCAGCTTCGGTAGCTTTCCTCAGATCTACACCTATTGAGAAAATTTGCAAGGCTGCTACTTGGTCCTCAGTTCATACTTTCACTTCTCACTATTGTCTGGATGTTTTCTCCAGACGGGATGGCCATTTTGGCCAGACAGTATTACAAAATTTATTCTTCTATATTGCCAACACTCCCACCATCCCATTCTGGTTAGCTTGGAGGTCACCCATATGTGAGAATAGGCTGCCTGCTTGTCCTGGGATAAAGCACAGTTGCTTACCGTAACAGATGTTATCCAGGGACAGCAGGCAGCTATTCTCACAACCCACCAACCTCCCCTGGTTGGCTTCTCTGCTAGCTATCTGAACTGAGAAGACACGCCTTATGCTGGGCGGGAAGGCACTCGCGCATGCGCGGTGCAGCTGACTTGAAACTTCTAGGTTCTACAAGCAAGTCTGCTCACGAGACTTTCGCATCGGGGCTCCGTCGATGACATCACCCATATGTGAGAATAGCTGCCTGCTGTCCCTGAATAACACCTGTTACGGTAAGTAACTGTGCTTTCTAGTTATTAAACCACTTTAATATTGCAATTTTTACCCTTTTATCAACAGTCATACTCTCTTCAGGTTTAACATTCAGTTTACTTTAACAATAACTTTTCAAAGGTTTATTTTGTGTTGTTGGTTTTTCGTTTTTTTTATACCTGCAATATGATTAGTATTTAGTACAACAGCTCAAGTGGAATGGAAAACAGATTGTTAATTGATTTTGTCATTTGTAATACTGAGCATCTAAAGCTGCATGGTGCCCTTATTGGGTGAAGCACCCAGGACTTTTTTTCTTTCTCTCTCTCTATCTGATGGTCGATAGTCAAAACCCACAAGTTCTGGACTGGTCTGGCGGGACTAAAGGAAAAAAAAAACTAGCAGATGTAAGACATAAGGGGAAAAGTTAGAAGGTAGAAAGGCTCAGTGTTCCCCTGCCTTTCTCTTATCAGACAGCATTAGAGTGTACCTTACCTATTGATTTCTGAGCAGAATATTTAAGCAGTTCAAACAATGCAAAGAAATAAGAATGAATTCTTACGTTTTATTTTGTCATGCTGTTATATTTAGGATTTTTTTTCTATATACTCTTATTCTTTTTGTTTTTAGAGATTATAATTCTATTGATGTTTTTAATTACAATTTCATTTGTAAACTCCCCCCCCCCCTTTACAAAGTCCCAGTAGGTTTTTTTTTAATCACTGGCTGTGCCAGTAAAGGCCCCGACAAGCATAGAATTCCTATGAGTATTGGAGCTTTTACTGCCACGGCCAGCAATTTAAAACAAAAAAAGGCCTAACATGGCTTCGTAAAAGGGAGAGGGTTGTTTAATTTATATTCATTTATAGTATTTTGTTATTTAATGGTTATTTGTTTATTTTAATTTTGTGTTTTTATTATTGGTTAATACATTGCCTTAGTTTGATTTTGATGTGCCTTTGGGAGGTAGTCAAATAATTCAAGCAAAGGAAGAAAGGATCTTTGAAGTATCTTCTGGGGTTAACAGTGCTGACTATATTAGAAAGTTATTAGCCAGAATCTTGTCCTGAAGCCACATGTGCCAAGAGAAAATTATTACTTGATTGCTACCAGCTGTGAAGATATCAAATCAATTTTAATATCACGAGTCTTCTGGAACTAACTACTTATTAAGTGTGTTTTTGGCTATTATCATTTGCTGATTAAAACTTTTTCTTAAAAAATAGAACATGTTTTTGGCTATTATCAATGATACATACACAGAAGTCAAAACAGATCTAGCACAGCAGAAGAGCGAAATGGAGCTGTCAGATCTCATCAGAAAGGTAGGAATTTATTTTCTGAGATTCTTGTTACAAAATCCTTAAAGGGCCTAGGTACTAATTAATTGCCTGCTAGTTTCATGTTCATTAGTATTTTGTTCTTTAATACTCTGTATACTAAAATTAGCACAGCCATGCTAAACAGCTCAGGTTTTCCCACACTATCAGGCCCAAAATAAAATGGCCGGTTAGTTCAAGGAGCTTCCCAGACCACATCCCCAGTCCCAATTGTGCTTCTAGACCTACTTGATACACTTTACTCACTAAGCTGACAAGGGCCTCAGGACCTTCCTATTTTCCTTTGTCCCACTTCTGCCTCAGCCAGTCTCAATTATCATGCAAATCTTTGTAACCAAAAAGGAGCCAGTTTCTCTTCTAAACTTGCTTCCAAAATTCTAGTGACCACCGTGATAGTAATGCACTTAGGAGAGAATGCATGTGAGCCTTCACCCATGGGACCACATCTGTCATGGCTGCCACGGAGTCGAGCACTTGGAGGTAGTGCCAGGCAGACAGAGCTGATTTGGCCAACAAACTCATTATCTGGGTGCAAGCTTCTATCTCCAGATAGGGAAGGCGCGCTGCTGACATTTCCACTACTAATAATACTAATGATTTCTATAGTGCTACTAGACATACGCAGTGGTTTACATCAAAACACAAAAGAGAAAGTCCCTGCTCAAAGAGCTTACAATCTAGTCAAGACAGACAAACTGGATAAGAAGGTGGGGAAATTACAGAGGGAATGATAAGACAGATATTGGTGCTTAGAAGGTGGGTTGGAGTTTGGAATTGGAAGCATCTTTCAAAGCAGTGGGCTTTGGGCCTGGATTTGAATACTGCCAGAGATGGAGCCCACCTCTGCCATCGGATACAATTGAGCCATTGTCTTGGCTACTTTAAGGGACCCTTCAGGAGCATCCCAATGCTCTGTGACTAATACACTGATATCAGGATGCCAGGGAAACAAAGAAGGGGCTCTCACTCTGCTTATTATAGAGCAGGGAGCAGAGGGGACCTGCTGGGAGTCCAGGTTTAACTCCTGCAAAGAGTCCACAATAAGCTCTAACAGAATTGAGGGTCTAAACAGCCAGTGGACCATGAGGTCATCCCCTTGATCGAGGGCCACCACTATATCTTGCGCACTTGCATCTGCCTGCAACCGTAAATCTCCAGACAGGGAGGGCTCTGTGAAAGTAAAGACATACAAATAGACCCCTCATCTTCTGAGTCTCCCTCAGAAAGGTCCACCGGATCCTGGCCAGGCTCTGATACTGAGGCAGATGCGCCCTGGAATCCCAAGCCCCCTCACGTGCTTCCTTGTGTGCTGCCAGACTTCTCCTGGGGATCTTGTCCATCCTGAGAAGCTCTCCACATCAAATTGACAAATTCTGGAAAAAATGCTGTATTAGGCAGTGCAGAGTGTCCTTTAGATGACTCCAGCTTGTATGTCTCAGGCTCCATGCTCCTGCACTTAGCATAACCACCATTCTGGGGCTCTGAAAGGGATTTACTCCCAACTGATAGCCCCCCTCCCCCCTGACTGTTCTTCAGCCCTGGAGAACAAAGGGGGAGGCTAAGCTAGCTGCTCCTGGCCTCCCCTCCCCCCTTTATGTGCTGTTGGCACATGGTGCAAATACAGCATAAACCTGGCATTAATTGAAGATAAAGGAGCCTAAGGACTCCATCCCTGTCAGTTTTGAGGCAAAACGGGGTGATTTGAAGGATCTGGAGAACTTTTTTAAAAAGCATGAAATACAAATGGCCGCCATAGCAGCATTTTGGTGCCAAAAAATGGCTCCAAAATGCCTTAACTAAAATTTAAAAAAACAGTGAAAAAGGGATTTTGGAGGTGGGGAAACCTAGGGGAAGGGGCAGAAACCTGGGAAAAAAAGGTTTTAAAGACCCCCCCTCCCCTGGTTTTCCTCATAGGTGTAACAGCCTTACTCAATGTGACCTGTGCTGAATATGTGCTGCAGCCTGCCTTGGCTCCTAAAATAGCTGGATCTGGGAGAAGAAATCACTGCCTCAAACAGACCGCTCCTCCATTGCTGAAACTTTGAGCTGCCAGTCAGACCGGAGTTTGACTAACTAAGCCTCTAACCCCTGCAGACTCGCACATGCGAATGGGGGAAGTGAAATGTAGCTGGAACTCTGCAGAATCCCATTAAGCACCCTATGGATGCCTGACAGCCTACGCTCAAGCCCCTGCAATCCAGTTAGCGAGCAGTTCCAGAAAAGTTTCTGCAGGCAGGGATTGGGCTGTCAACTGCAGACCTCAGTCTGCTTCTCCACGCAGGCAAGGCTGGACCCTCAACTAGGGGAGCTCTGAGCACTGAAATCCATCAAAAAACTATGATAAAGACAGAAAAAAATAAATATACAGAGCAGATCAGAAGGACTCCTTTTAGCTCATGTACAGAAGGAAAAACTGAAGGCAGCAGAGCCCTCTAGTGAAGGAGGCAGGATTCAAAAGCTGGAGTGGATTCCTTCTGCATGGCTTGCAAGCATGGGGATTTTACCCTTCTGTCCAGAATGACACACCTATCTACTTGAAAAGATTATTAGCAAGGTAAGAACCTAATTTCTTTATGGTGCCATTGATATTGGCTGTCATCCCATGTAAACAGAAAATAATGCAGTCTGTTATAAACCCTTCTCAGGGGTGACATACTAAGAAAGGGGAAAAGGGATGGGATTTGATATACTGCTTTTCTGTGGCTACAATCAAAGTGTTTTTGTCATATTATATAGAGGCACTTGTAGTATTTTGTACCTGGGGCAATGGAGGGTTAAGTGACTTTCCCAGAATCGCAAATAGCTGCAGCAGGAATTGAACCTAGTTCCCCAGGTTCTCAGGACCCTCAGGCTGCTCCTTCACGGTAGAAGACTGTACCAGGATTACAGTATCTACAAGAATTAACTTTAGACACCAGAACTGTATCCTGTTATATTGTAAAAGTGTGCCCAGAGGGAAACAGGACGTGGCTGGGACTTTGCACTTACAGGACCAGATTTAAGATGTTAATTATTTTATTCATTTGTATCCTGCCTACAACTAAGCAGTTTATATTAATTTACATACACAATACTATAAAACAAATATCCTTAGCAATAAAATATTTTCATAAAACATCCCATCAAGATCATTCACTGAGAGTTGTGCTGCAATAAATTCAAAAAGTTTCTCTTAAGTATTCAAGAAGGCTTTCATAAAAAGATAAGTTTTCAGATTTTTTTTTAACTTGAAGTGTTGTACAAGATTGTAGTGTACTAGGCAGGGCATTCCACAGTCCTTGCCCAACAATTGAAAATGAACTGTCAATGGTTATAGCATGAGGCATCTGACGCATGTCTATTACATGTTTTTCAGTATTAACCCGCAATGCACTCTGTGAGGCACAAAATTTGAAATATTTAAGCTCTTAAACATCCCACATAATACTTTATACTGTGTTCTATAACTCACGGTTAACCAGTATGTTGTTACTTATAGGCAAGATTAGAAAGTAGTGGGGGATTGGGGTAAGAAGGCTATACAAGTGATTATTTAAAAAGACAAGATATGACCAGGTACTGTATAAACTTGAATATAAACTGAGGTAACCTTCCCCCCCCAAAAAAAAAAAAAAGAGGAGAAAAGGTTGATTCAAATATAAATTGGAGGGGGGTAATATTCAAGTGCCCTGCCAGGCTCTACATCCAGCCCCCCTCCTTTCCCTGCCAGATTCTGCACCCTGCTCCCCATTTGTCCCTGTCCTACCAGGCTCTGTACCCTGTCTTCCCTCTATTCCTGCCCTGCCAGGCTCTGCACCCAGTCTCCCTCCCTTCCCTATCTGGTATTTAATGCCTATATTATCTGTTCCTAAATCTGAAGCCCTGGTACATGTGACTAGTCCTTAAATCTTTTAATTTTCATGTGTCTGACTTCTAAAATAACATAGTAGATGACAGCAGATAAAGACCCAAATGGTCCATCCAGTCTGCCCAACCTGATTCAATTTAATTTTTTTTTCTTCTTCTTAGCTATTCTGGGCAAGAATCCAAAGCTATTCCCAGTACTGTGCCTATGTTCCAACTATTGAAATCTTTGTCAAAGCATCACCAGCCCATCTACACCATTCCAGACATTGAAACCCTCCTCAGCCCATCCTCAACCAAATGGCCATATACAGACACAGACCATGCAAGTCTGCCAAGTACTGGCCTTAGTTCTTCCATATTTACTATTATTTTCTTATTCTAGATCCTCTGTGTTCATCCCTCGCTTTTTTGAACTCTGTCACTATTTTTCTCTCCACCACCTCTCTTGGGAGCGCATTCCAGGCATCCACCACTGTCTCCATAAAGAAGAATTTCCTTTCATTGCTCTTGAGTCTACCACCCCTCAGCCTCAAATTATGCCCTCTAGTTTTACCATTTTCCTTTCTCTGGAAAAGATTTTATTCTACGTTAATACCTTTCAAGTACTTGAACGTCTGAATCATATCTCCTCTGTCCCTCCTTTACTCTAAGGTATACATATTCTGGGCTTCCAATCTCTCCTCGTACGTCTTTTAGTGCAAACCTTCTATAATTTTGTTGCCCTTCTCTGAACCACTTCAAGTCTTCTTATGTCCTTCGCCAGATACGGTCTCCAAAATTGAACACAGTACTCCAAGTGGGGCCTCACCAATGACCTGTACAGAGGCATCAATACCTTCTTTCTTCTACTGGTTACGCCTCTCTTTATACAGTCCAGCATCCTTCTGGCAACAGCCACCGCCTTGTCACACTGTTTTTTCACCTTTAGATCTTCAGATACTATCACCCAAAGGTGATATCCCCATCCGTGCTTAACAGCCTCTCACCTCCCAGCACATACGGTTCCTTCTGATTTAATCCCCAAATGCATTACTCTGCATTTCTTTGTATTGAATTTCTATTCCTCTAACTTTTACAGATTCTTGTTCATGTTTTCCACTCCCTCCTTGGTGTCTACTCTGTTACAAATCTTGGTATCATCTGCAAAAAGGCAAACCTTTCCTTCTAACCCTTCAGCAATGTCACTCACAAACATATTGAACAGGTTCGGCCCCAGCATCAAACCCTGAAGAACTCCACTACTCACCTTTCCTTCCTCCGAGCAACTTCCATTAACCACCACCCTCTGGCATTTGTCTGACAATCAGTTTCTAATTCAGTTCACCACTTTGGGTCCTAACTTCAGCCCTTCAAGTTTGTTCAACAGCCTCCTATGAGGAACCGTGTCAAAGGCTTTGCTGTAATCTAAGTAAATAACATCTAGCATATGTCCTTGATCCAGTTCCAATCAAAAAATAAAATCATTTAGCATGTTTTAGATGCTATCACTTTGTAGATTTTGAGTACACCCGTTTCACATATAAAATTTCAGTCATGGTTTGGTTAAAAGGGATCTTCAACCCAACAAACTGGATAGCATTTGTACAATCTTTGCTTGTACCCTCATAACTCCTAATGCTATCTTCATAAGAGTCATTTATGCAAATGAAGCACTATTTAATCAGATTATCATCTAGAGATATAAATATTTATCTTCTTTTTAGGGATGCAATAAAGCCATGATAAAACTTAAGCTGAAAAGAACCCCAGTGGATGACATTTCAAATAGTCTGCATCAGAGTGGGGGCAAATTAAACTTTGATGAGCTGAGACAGGATCTGAAAGGGTAAGAAAAATCATTTCCAAGGGCTTCAATAAAAATGCCCAAGTAATAAGGGTATACTATTGGAAAATATATGTCCATTTGTTATCAGATCTTATAAATTTTGTGCATGATTTTCATGTAAATTCATTTCTAGTGCAATAGGCACATCGTTCTTGAACCTGTGGATTGTGTACCTCTGATTTTGAGATCTTGTGTAGAGAGCCTCATTAAATGACAATAAAAAATAAAGGCAAAAACAGCATAGAAAAATCAAAAAGCAGAAGATAAAAAGGTTCAAGTGGTCCCATGTAGGTATACAGACTTCAAAAAGAGTTCTTTAAAACGCCCAACGTGTTTTAGTGCATGCGTCAGGGGCATCAGTCACAAATTATAACCTGAGTCTGATAGAATGTAAATAATAATATATACACCTATAAGAACAACAAACACACAATTAAAATCTACCTTAAATACAAGCATAAAAATATAGACATTATCAATTTATAGCAATCAATACTAAAGCAGAAGAAAAAATAAAACCACCAAGAAATGTGTTGGTAAAATTACCTCTCAAATTGCACCACTTTAATGGCAGAGCCTTCCAAAGTTCTAGAGAAATAAAAACACTTGTCAGAGCCACAATACAAGAAACCCTTATAAACGTAAAATACAGCTAAGAATCTTTAGATGTGAAATATAACTAAGAATCTTTAAACTTGCAGGTATGCACATATTGGGGATTTTAAAGAACTCTGTTTGAAGTCTGTCTATACATATCTGAAACCTCTTGGTTTTTTAATAAAAGACTGGTTTGAGCCTTTTAATCTTCTGCTTTTTTGTTTTTTACTATTTAGAGAGCTTCATTTACATTTTTCTACTCCCACCTCCCCCCTGGATTGTCCTGTAATTCCTCAGTTTTCCTCTACATACAAAATGGTAGGAGCCTGTCTGTTCTGCTCATGTTTATTTTTGAGTTTTTTATCCAGTCGTGAGGCTTTTCAGTGCTGTAGAGGATTCCTGTTAAGGGAAATCTCTGGCTGCGAACAGACACAGACACTGGGGCAGAAGTTTGTAGCCAAGAGACAACCTGCTTTGCAGGGCACCTGCTTGGCCAACCTGCATTAACAGTTCTGAAGCCCTTGGGTACAAGGCTTGCTCCAGGTTTTGTCCACAAAGAGCTTGAGTACAGGCTGAGTGGCCCTGTGGTCGTTTTTCCAGGATCGGGTGCTGACAGCTTTTCCTCCCATGATCACGCATAAGTTCCAGTAGAGGTTTGAGCTATTAGTGCGGCTGGTAGGACCGAGAGGTACTCTGAAAAAGCAAGCTTTCTGGTTTTCCAACCTTGTTCTGAGGCAGAAGTCTCTTTTCTCTGGCTGCAGTTTCAGCCTAGGCAGCTCCTAGCACATGCATAGCACAGTAAATATAGACTGTAATAGCATTACTACTACTATTTATTGTTTCTATAGCGCTGAGAAAAATCATGGGGAGGTCTCTAAAATGGTTTGTGAAGGTTTCTGGAGCTAGGGACAGGGTTCCCCCCCCCCCCCCCCCCCCCACTTCTAAAATCCTGTTCTCCAAATTTTTTGACCTTTTATTTAGCTCTCATGGGCCATTTTTGGCATCAAAATCACTGCTGCTGCAACCATCTTAAATTTCCCGATTTTGAAATAAAAGCCTATATCTGACTCAGAACACCTCAGTTTGGCTTAAAATCACCTTAGATGGACTCCTCAGGCTAGGATATCCAGGATTTGTGCCATATTTGCAATGGCTGACTGAGGACCGTCTGTGTTCCACGTGCTACGCTGGCTTACCCTTCTCTAGTCTCTCTGGGGGTATGGGGTCTTAGCTCGAGTTTCTAGGTCAAAAATCCTGGTTTGAGCTGGGAAATGGTATAAGTGTCTGTGGAGATGATGCGGTATATAAACTTAAGGTTTAGTTTAGTTAGTAAGTGTGTCCCAGGCGAAGCACAGCTGTGCATCTGCCATAAATCCCCAGAAAGGGACACAGGAACGCAGGCAAAGGCCCTCTGGGCATGCTGGTCAGTGTTTTGATCCAGAATTTAATAGTATGATGAAGCATATTTGAATTACAGTGGCTGTTTTGATTCCTTGGGGGGGACAGTGGTTGCATTGACTCCTTGGGGAGACAGTAGTAGCGCCAGGGATTCACCCCCACCCCCAAAGAGTGCAGCTTCCCCACAGTGGAGCCATGCATAAGATATGGGGGCTCAGAAGAGAACTGGGATGAAGTAGATCTGGTATCTGTGTCTTTACTCTCCCAGTCTGGGCCCTCAGTAGTAGGAGATTCAGCATCATACCTGGGAGGATCAGGTCCTGATCAGCTGGGAGCCCTGAATTTTGGAAAGGACCCAATTAGTGTAAGGCTGTTTAAGCCCTCAGTGTTTTTGGAAATAATTACTGGGTCTCTACAAGAATTAAAGGTAGAGCCTCCATAGTCGTCTTCTGCTCAGTGCTTGCTTATGAGCAGCACTAAGACTCAAACCACACACTTTTCCTCCCATGTGAACATAACTTAAATGTTGACAGACCATTGGGAAGTCCCAGAGAGGTCTCTTTTGGTGACCAAGGCCATGCCGAAACTTAAAGATGCTGATTTTCATCAGCTATTTCTGCATCCGAAGATAGATTCCCTGATGGCACAGGTTACCAAGTATACCTCTCTCCCAAGCGAAGAGGAAGTGGTGTTGAAAGATACACAGGACTGCAGGTTGGATTTTGTCCTTAAGAGGCAATTTGAGGCCACAATGTTGGGGTTGAATGTGGCCTTAGCAGCGTCATATATTGCATATGTTTGCTACTCGAGGTTATGTGGCACTCTGGGACCAGAGGCCAACGCAGAACCTCATTTCTTTATGTCAGGAGTGGATTATGTGGCAGATGCTCTGTGATCTATTCAGGATCCTGAGCAAGGTCGCTGCATATGCTATTTCTTCCCATAGAATGCTTTGGATCAGACAGTGGGTGGGAGATTCCTCCTTTAAGGCTACTCTGAGTAAATTGTTTTTTAAAGGTCAATTACTCTTTGGTAAGGGTCTTGACAATCTCATGGCCAACATGTAGGATTGTAAGCCAAAGTCATTACCAGACAGCAGATCAAGAGTCCCTAGGGGGTCAGGTCAAGATAATTTTTGTGGCTTTAGGTGCTTTCACCAGTGCTCAAGAGTAGAGAATGACACGGGACAGGCATGATGGCAGTTGTTTGGAAAGTCCTCCACTTATACACTATTTTCCAGACTATGGAATGGCTAATGTCAAATTCCTTCGAGATCTTTTTAAATCCCTTACCAGACTCATAAGCTACTACAATCTTCTTTCTGAAGGCCTCAGACAGCTCTTTTGATCTCACCATAGTGTTCACTCTCACCGCAGCAGTCATGAGCACACCAAACTAAATGTCTGAGGTTTAAGCAGGGCAAATCTCTTTCAAAATGCTGAGTAACAATGTTCTAATCGTGTGCACCTGATGTGATACACCTGTGTGTGATTTGAGCCACTTTAAGTGGGAGGATATATGAGGGTGTCCTAATTTATTCCCCAGAATACACACTTTTGTGGATATCTTTTGTTTCATGAGTAAATCAAGGAAAATTTTTGTGGTTTACCTGCAATTGCATTACTTTCTTTTCCAGAGATAAATAAAAAAAAAAGATTTGACATCGATGAACATTTCTTAAGAAAGAACTGAATATTTCATGGGGTGTCCTAATTTTTTCACATGACTGTATCTGCATATCCCTATTTTTCCATATCACAGGAAGTTCTGCGTTTTGAAACAGCACTTCCAGTTCTCGGCCCTTCTGTTTAGTTTGACCACAGCACTAATCACCTTCACCAAGGTGGTAGTCTTAGTAGCAGCACACTTCCGCAAGGAGAGGATACAAGTATATCTGTACCTGGACGATTGGCTGATATGAGCTCCATCCGAATCCAAAGGAAGGACAGCGGTGGAGTACATGGTCCAGTTCCTGCAGAGCCTGAGCCGAGTCATAAACTTTTGAAAAAAAACACCTGGAGCCAACACAGTTCCTGGTGTATGTGGGTGTCCATTTCAACACGAAGTACGACAAAGTTTTTATCCTGGTATCCCGCAGAGCTTATGAATCGGATCAGGGAGTTTTGGAACAGGCCAGCACTAACAGCTTGGCATTACTTGCAGATGCTGGGGTTAATGGTGGCAACTATAGACGTGGTCCTCTGGACAAGGGTACACTTAACACCCTATCCAGGATGCGCTCTTATCACGCTGATCCCCGCAAATAGATGTGTTGTAGATGCCCCTACCTTGGACAACAGAAGCACGTTGCAGTCTGAACTGGTGGCTGCTACCACAGTGTCTATCCTGGGGAGTGCCACATCGCATCTCCATGTGGATGATCCTAATGACATATGCCAACTTTTACAGCTGGGGAGCTCATTGCGAGGGTTACCCAGTGCAGGGTAGTTGGTCCCACTCACAGAGGAAGTGGTCGATCAACTAGTTGGAGCTGAGAGCCATCTGCCTGCCACTGGGGAGCTTACTGCAGGGCAAAGTGATAAAGAGTTTTCTCGGACAATGCAACAGCAGTAGCTTATGTCAGTTGGCAGAGGGGCACCAAGAATGCTGCACTATGGTTAGAGGTTCAAATGGTTAGAGGATCCACCTGCTGACGCTCTTGGAGGCACATGGTAATGGGAGTGGACAATGTGCAAATAGATTTCCTCCCCCAGCAGACTATGAATCCTGGAAAATGGGCTCGGATATCTCAGGAAGTGTTCAACATCATTGCGAATTGGGGCACTTGATGTTCGACCTGATGGCATCAGCGGCCAACAAAAAAAATGGCTCAGTTTTTCAGTCGAAGATACGAGCCAAGAAGCACTGGCCTGAATGTCCTGGTGCAGCTGTGGCCACAAGCAGGGCTTCTGTATGTGTTCCCTCCATGGCCCATGATAAGAGTCCTGTGAAGAATAATGTTGCACCTGGGATTGGTAGTTCTTGTTGCACCAGACTGGCCGAGGTGTCCATGGTTTGCAGATCTGTTCCATTTAAAGAGGATCCAGGGTCTCAGACTAGCCTGTCATCGGGTTACTCTCACAAAGCCCAATCACCCTGGAGGATCCAGAGCACTTTAGTCTTACGGCTCTTGAGCACGCAGCCTTAGTTCAGAGAGTCTATTCAGAAGTGGTAACTGCCACTCTCCTAAAGTCCAAATTGGCTGCTTATGCAAAGGCCTGGAAGTGCGTCCAGGGCTGGTGTGCACAGAAGAGTAAGGATCCAGTCACATCACCAATTTCTTTGGTTCTAGCATTTCTTCAAGAAGGGCTTAAAAAAGCCTAGTCGCTCTAGTGGTTGACTCCCTCAAATTACATTTTGCGGGCCTTTCGTGTTTCATATCCCAGGCTAATAAAAGGACATTGGCCTCTCACCCAGATGTGTCCAGATTTTTGAAAGGAGCATTACATCTGCATCCTTTTCGTACATCAACTTTTTTCTGTTTTTTTAATTCTTTATTTATATTTTCATCAAATTTTTACAAGAAAAATAACTTCTTGTTACAGAAAAACAGTAGAATAATATTAATATAAATCCAAAAATATAGAAGTGGAATAATTTTACAGCCTTCCTTAGACCACAGTTAACGGGGGAGTGCAGCCTAAATACTATTGAGAGAATAAATTCAACTAGCATAAGAAATAATAAGTAAGGCTTTACACTAATTCACAGATTGCTACTACTTATTCATTGTACCTGTGCACACTTCATCAAGCTATCTTTTTCAGCTCCAGAAAGGATTTTAACTGGTCTGGTGAAAAAAACACATACTTAATTTGGGTGTATTTTATAATGCATTTACAAGGGTATGCCAGAAGGAAAGATGCGCCCAAAGATATTACTTCTTGTTTTAAAGACAAAAACTGTTTCCTTCTTTCTTGGGTGATTTTTGTCACATCTAGGTACGCCCATATTCTTTTACCATAAAACAAATTTTTAGAAAATTTAAAATATAGTTTCATAAATGCATCCATGTCCTGTTGAAAAACAAAAGATATCAGTAATGTTGCTCTCAACGTTGACTCGGAGATAGATTCTTCAAATATAGCAGATATGTTATTTAAATCAACCTGTGACGGTTGAGCAGATTGAACTTATTCCTCTTCCATAGCCTCCTGAGATTTTTTTTTTTTTTAAATAGTTGATGGAAGATAATATATTTTATTCTAAGGGGGAGTAAATTCTAAAGAGTAGCCAAGGATTTCCATCACATTTTTTAAACATATCATATGGTAGAATTCCAGGAGGTTTAGGAAAATTCAATATTCTCACATTCAGTCTGCAATTATAATTTTCTATATTTTCTAGCCTCCTTTGCAAAAAAGTACTGTCTTTTATTGCAGTTTTCTTATAATCATTTAATGATTGTACATCAGTTTGTAACTTCTTAAGTGAGCTTTTAGTCTCAACATTCATCTGCTCAATAGTTTTAGTAACATTGTCCAACTTGGCTCCAAGAGCCTTTACCTCCTCTGCCGTCTTTGTTGTGGCAACATCCAGTTTCTGGAGCATCTTGAAGATAGCTGACAGAGTGTCCTCATTGGAGAAGAATGACTCTCCTACGCTGGTCTGCATCGGCAGAAGCTTATCTGCCACGGAACCTCTCTCTGTGGGAGCGTCGGGTGCAACTTCGGCCTCCCTTCCTTCCACTTCCTGGGCATAGCGTCAGCCGGACAAGGAGGCGGTACTACCGGTGCTGGCGAGAGTGAGATCTTCTGCCCCAGCGAGAATGAGTTCTCTCCACTCGTTCTCACAGCGGGGCTTAACTCGCCCAATCTCGAGCAAATTGCCGGGAAGGACTGCTCCAACGTTCGCTGAACCAAAGCAAGCGAGGGTGTTGAGGAGGTAGGTACCCTCATAGTACCTTTTCTTTTCGTATGCGGCATTATCGATAGCAGGAAATTCCTCCAGCGATGGGAGCGTTCTCAACACTTCCCGCTTAGCGCCACCATCTTAGCCACTCCTCCCCACATCAACCTTTTCCAATAGAGAGCCTTAATCTCATTCTGCAGGCTCTCACTAGAGCTTCATATGAGCCTTTGGAGAAGGTGTCATTGATGGACCTGACAGATAAAACAATGTTTTTTTCATGGCGGTCACATCAGTATATCAGGTGTCTGGACTACGGGCTTTATCCTGCAGGGAACCTTTTCTCAGATTTTCAGAGACTGGGATATTTCTGCAGATAGTCCCTTCTCTTTGCCAAAAGTAGTCTCCAGTTTTCATGTCAACCAGGAAGTACGATTGCCAACTTTCACACCCTTGGAGTCCAAGAAAAGTAACAAAGTTTTGAAATTACTGAATGCTCACAGAGTGTTGCTTTGTTATCTGGAAGTGATGAATGAGTTTTGACTGTCGGATCTTCTCCTTGTGCTATTGGGTACTGGCTGTCTGGCTTTAAAAAATGACCATTTCTAGATGAATTTGTATGGCCTTTCTTCAGTTTATATTGCCAACGGAAATCAAACTCCTGTAGCCTTAAATTCATATTCCACTAGGAGCGTAGCATCCTTATAGGTGGAGCCTAGAGCAGTTTCCCCTGAAAAAATTTGTAGAGTGGCTACATGGTCCTCTCTCCATACGTTCATAAGGTTTTATAGGGTGGATATAGTGGCCAAATTGGTTACTGTGTTCAAATCTTCAGTACTTTCAGCAGGCTCAACTGTCCCGCCCTAGATTCTAGGGACTGCTTTGGTACATCTTACAAGTTCAAGAATGATGTGTCTGTTGCTCTAAAAGGGAAGATTAGGTACTTACCTTGATAATCTTCTTTCTAGCAAATAGGCACCTCATTCTTGAAGCCTTCCCTGTCAGATGTTCATTAGCCTGCTTGCTGTCTCAGACATGTCAGTATTACCGGATATCTTGTTTCTTTCCTCTGTCCAGCAAGGTTAAGGATTCTGAAGATACCAGGGGTAGCTTTCAAAACTCCAGGGGTATCTTTCAAAACTCCAAGACTGTTAATGCAGGTTGCACTCAGGTAGGTGGCTTATTTGTTCTACCTCATTATATGTTTTAAATGGTTCATGATTATTTTGTGTTAAATGTTTTGATATGAGCAGAACAGACTTGTTTCTCGGGGGAGTCCCTATACCTCTCCCTATTATGTTTCTTTTCTAGGGCTGCCCATCTGCTTTGATACGAACTGAGGAATTACAAGACAGCCCAGAGTGAGGGGCGGTAGAGCAGAAAAATGTAAATGAGACTAATTTTTATAGGGGAAGATTAAGAACTTACCTTGATAATCTTCTTTCTAGTAAATAGGCACATCATTCTTGAACCTGTGGGTTGTATACCTCTGATCATGAGATTTACCCCCTCTCTTACAAAACCGCACTAGCAGCTGCCATATGGCAACAGCACCGAAGCCCTTTAAATCTGTATGGGCTTTGGGGCCATTACCGCACGGCAGCTGCTAGCGCAGTTTTGTAAGAGAGGGGGTAAATCTCATGATCAATGATGTGCCTATTTACTAGAAAGAAGATTATCAAGGTAAGTTCTTAATCTTCCCCTATAAAAATTAGTCTTATTTAACATCTATAGTGGATAGTGGAACAGAAACAGAGTTCCACTGGAAAAGCTTTCTAACAAAGATGAGAAGAGAATCATCCTTTTTACATTAATCAGACTGAGGTAGAATCTGAAAGCTGCCAAGGTCTTTTTATATTTCTTTTTATGTATTCTTTTTATTGTGTTTTGTTAAATCGGAACAATGGCATAAATTCAGTGAAATTGGAAAATAGGTATTTGAAAAATGACTCCCATTATTATTGAAACCAAATTTGTATTTCTAACATGCAGACTAAAGAATTCAACCCAAATGGGTTGTTACTGTAGAAATGTTTCCAAAATACTTTTTAGATTTCTTTGTGGAAGGATGAGATTTTCTGCTCATCCATTAGATTCAAAGCAAATGTAACTTGTGCCTTTTATTTGATAACTGAAGATTAAGTTACATTCAGGTACAGTAGGGATTTCTCTAATCCTTGAGGATTTATGATATAAATTTGTAGCTGAGGTAATAGAGAATGAAATGACATTAACATTAGCAGGATTTGAACTCTGGCTCTTCTAGTCTCAGCCAGCTGCTCTAAAGGGCTGCTCGCAGGTGCAGAAGTTCCAGTAACAAAAATAGGTCATACTTTTGTGTGTGAATAAGACAGGAAGAAAAGAGGGAACAGTAAATATGAAACAGTTTAGTTAGTGGTTAAAATGTAGAGTGAAATAGTTAAAGTTGGAGAAATGTCTGGTTTTTTTCTCTTTCAGAAAAGGTCATACTGATGCAGAGATCGAGGCAATCTTTGCAAAGTATGACCAAGATGGAGACCAGGAGCTTACAGAGCACGAGCACCAGCAGATGAGAAATGACCTAGAGAAGGAAAGGGTAAGAAATAGACAGGGCCTGCTGAAGTTACACGGTCTTCAGTATATGATTTTCTGTGCTTTTAAAAGGATAATGAGATGAAGGCCAGTATGCAGCCTTAACTTTCTGTAATCTTAACTGTATGTCTTTTCTTCAAGGAGGATCTGGAGTTAGATCGTAGTTCTTTGCCTCGTCCCCTGAGTGGTCGTAGCTTCCCTCGGAGTCTTGATGATTCTGAAGAGGATGATGATGAGGACAGTGGTCACAGTTCCAGAAGAAGAGGCAGTAGTTCCAGTGGAGTTTCATATGAAGAGTTTCAACTGTAAGCTTTACACATTCACAAGAAGAAAAAGAATAATGGAAGTAGAAAAGGGCTTTGATTTACCATAGCAAACTTTTTGTTGGCATGCAATTTCTATCTGTCCTTCGTGCATGGAAGCCTGTTTGTCAAGTTACCTTTCACATACTACTATTTCTTTAGCATCCAGGCTGCATCATCCCCACTATTGGGTTATATTCCCTTCCTATTATCAAATGGAGGTAGAAAAATTGACTTTATCAGTGATACAATGGGTATTTCAGTGCAATAGGCAAGTCATTCTGGACAAGTGGGTTAACTCCCAATGGCCGCGAGCTATCTGCAGAAGGAATCCACTCTGGCATAAAGCACAGTTATCCAGGGACAGCAGGCAAATATTCTAAGAAACCTCCCACTTCACCTAGTTGGCTTCTTAGCTTTTTTACTGAACAGGAAGGCACTTGCACAAGTGTGGTACGGCAGTCTTCAAGTTTTAAAGTGATACAGCACTTGTGGACTGTCTGTACTGAGCTCGATGGATGATGTCACCCACATGTAAGAATATCTGCGTGCAGTCCCTGTATAATACCTGTTATAGGTAAATAGCTGTGCTTAATAGCTGATGCTCTGTATAGAAAAATGCCTGTATTTTCTCTACTTCCTGCAGATACTAGATTGTTTAGGCTGATTCCCCTGGTCTCTGGCCTAGCTCCTAGCCTGCAGAGCAGAATAGAAAAGTACTGATTTGGAGGGGAATTTCCCCATGCCCCTCCTGCTTTGATTGACTTGCTCCAAGGTTCCTGGTTTGTGGATCTGATCTGGTTAAGTGCAGAGCATGATTCTGCACACCAAGTCATTGCCCGTGAGTGATAATTGATGGAGCCCTTTCTCCTTGCAGCATTCCCACCCCCAGGGTTTCCTGCAGCTTGATTTGGTGGTAGTGGGGGGGGGGGTTATTAGGAAAACCTAAGGGAAATCAAAATGCTCGCAACCTTTTGAAGTTACATATGTTATTATAGCAGCATTTAGATCTTCTCTAGGCCTGTAAGTCTGTTGTGAGCTCTTTGGGGGACAACGGGATAGAAAACAAATTAAATAAATAAATAGGCCTTCTTAATAGCCCTCTGCTCCTAGGCAAAAGCACATACCCCCATAGTTTCTCCAACAATAGCTTAATTTCCTCCAAAAAAGGACTCACTAAAAGACAGTCACACCAAATGTGTATAATCACCTAACTCACCATACATTCCCCAACAATCAGCCTTGGTCCCTAGGTAGGTTTTTACAAGAGTATTGGGTATAGTTCCACCAGTTGTTTAGCCTTATATCCATTGTCTAGCATTGAATAGAAAAGCATCCCTCTAAATAAGCCATCCACTATCTCCTCTTTCCCTACTGTAACCAGCCTTATTCCCAAATCTCACTCCCATAACTGCCCCCCCCCCCCCAAAAAAAAAAAAAACCAAACAAACCTGGTGACACCTGGTTTTGGTGGAGCTGGTATCTGTAGACTCAGGAAATGAATCCTGTCTTGGGAACTTTATACATCAAAATCTCCAGTTTTTATTCCTCAAACAAAAACTCTTTCAATGCCTTCAGCTTCAAAAATAACCATAATTACAGTATTGAATTCCTGAATCCCATATGTATTTGTGCTAGTTACACGCAGCAGGGTGTTTTTGTTGATACACTTATGTTATTAGTTCTTGCTAATTATTGTTCTTTTTCATGAGTTACAGAGCAGAATAGAAAAGTACTTTTGGGGGAGGAATTTCCCCATGCCCCTCCTGCTTTATTTTGTTAGAGTAGATATTGATTGCTTTGATACAAACTGAAGAGGGCTCTGTATTCCACTAATGAAGGAGGAAGAGCTGAAAATGTGATTGATAATCCCTTCTGCAAGCAGCTCGTGACCGATGTTCACCTAGAGTTCTTTTACAGAAAGAAGATTATCCAGGTAAGAATCTAATCTTCCCATGCCCACTTTCTCTTCCTCTTCAGTTCTTCTATTTCCACCCTGGTATCAAATCCATCGCTTTCCTTTCTTTTAATCCTTCTCTAGTACCTCTAGTCCCTAGTGCCCTTTTGGTGGATTATTTTAAGAAAGTGTGTTTGTAAACCTGTCCTTTTTAAGTCAGTTCAACTGTGCATATATACAAGCACCTATCTAGATTGTCTCAACTTCTGACGAAGGCACATTGCTGAAACTTGGCTAGGTTGGGTCATAGAGTACATGTTTTTCTTGATCGCCTACATTCAAGTGGCTTGATGAAGGTTTAGCTTTCATGAACTCTTTCTTTTTGGTACTTCTATCTAGCCTCCCATCCCCAACCCCAACAATTTCAGCTCCCTGATTATGTTGCATTTTGTGGATCCTGGTCCTTCTCTTGTCTTTCACTTGTGCATACCCCTAGCTTGCAGGCACATACGGTTTTTAAGGGAAGCATGGGCTTGCTTCAAATCATATTTTTGGCAATACATTAGATTGTCCCAAACTACTGGAAAAGAAAGAACTACTTCTGTAAATACTTGGGTTTTTAGGACAAGAAGGTTTTTATCTTGGGTACAAGAATCCTGAGAACCGTCATAGCTTCCTCCTACCCAGTCTAGATGGAGATTGGGTATGTGCAGCTTGTATGGAATGATCCTACATAGATAACAGCTAAGTTTAAATTTCACCTTCTTTAATTTTGTTTCATTTAGTCCTGCCAGGCCAGTCTAGAAGCTACCTAGGAATGCTGCAGAGGCCAAATTCACAGCCTGACAAGTCCAGAAAACAAGTAGGGATTGCATTGTTGTCCATTCTAAAGTTATTTAAGGCTAATATTGTCCTTAATTTTGGATATTGCCTTGTCTCTGGGTTACTGACCAGAAAGAGAGGTTTTGGTTCCACAGATTTGATTTTAATAGTGCCTTGGAAGCTCAAACAAACCTGTTTTTTTTATGTCTTCAATTGGTTTTTAAAAACTAGGTTTTTAGCTTTGTCATTAGTATACGGAAATTACTTCCTTTATAGGGAATGCCCCCTATAAAGGAAGTAATATCATCAATAAGTTTGGAGGGGGAGGGATTCTGTCTCTGGCAGAGAGAGAGAGAGAGTGATGTGAATGGTAAAACTTATTGATCTGATATACTAGTATTCTGTGGTATGACCAAAGCAGTTTTACATTTATTATATACATGTACTTTCTCTGTCCCTGGGACAGTGGAGGGTTAAATGACTTGTCCAGAGTCACAAGGAGGTGAAAAGCCCCCCCCCTTCCCGTAATTTTCCTATTAAGTTACTTACTCTGGATATTTCCTGATATTTAAGTAAAATATAATATTGGACAAAGGGAACCCGAATAAACAAGTTTTTAAATTATTTAATTTTCTTAAGGAACAGTATTTAACACCCTTAATATCACCCATGTAAAAAAAGTAACTGCCTCCTTCGGTAGTCAAGTCAACCAATTGACCAAATTTAATTGATGTTTATATTCAGCTGATTGAACACAGCCAAGCTTGATTACAGCCAGACGTGTTGAATCTAAACCTCACTATATATTGAACCTTGCCATGACAGTGAAGTAGTCATCACAAAGTTTCTGCAAGAACAAAGCCTCGATCAAGTCAAATTCCAGAAGAGATTAGAAAAATGAACAGTCACCGGTAGAGGTGGTGGAGACAAACTGTGTCTGATTTCATGAAAGCCAGAGATCCTTCCAGAGCCCAAGACAGAGATTTGGGGGAGCTAAATTTCCCTGGGTGAGGCTGAGGACAGATGCCAGCATCTTCAGCTAGGGAGAACATTGCGAGGGGTGGCCAGTGCAGGGGCATTGGTCCCCCGCACAGAAGAAGCAGTCGACCAACAGGTTGGAACTATCCACCTGACAGAGCTATCCACTTGGCATTGCAGGCACTAGGGAACTTCCTACAGGGCAAAGCAGTATGATTATTCTTAGACAATGCAACGGTAGTAGCATATGTCATTCAGCAGGGAAGTACCAAGAGTTCTCCTCTGCACTTGGAGGCCCAATTGCTGTTTCTTTGGGCAGAGAACCATCTGTTGGCAGTCTTAGTGGCACATGTAATGGGACTGGACATTGTACAAGTGGATTTTCTCAGCCACCAGGCCATAGATCCCAGAGAATGGGCTCTTATCTCAGGAGCCATTCAGCACCATCGCAAGTCACTGGGGACATCCGATAATTGACCTCATGGCATCAGCATCCAACAAGAAAGCAGCTTGGTTCTTCAGTCGAAGGTATAAACCTGGAAGCGATGGCTTGGATGCTCTGGTTCAGCCATGGCCCCTGGAGGGGCTGCTGTATATCTTCCCTCATGGCCCATGATAGGCAGAGTCCTGTGAAGGATAATGGACCATCAGGTACTGGTAGTCTTTGGTGGCACTTGATTGGCTGAGGCAGCCATTGTATGCGGATCTAGTCCGTTTGAAGCGGGACCAGGGCCTGACTACCTTGTCATCTAGGATTACTAACAAAGGGGCCCATTGCCCTGGAACATCCAGACCACTCATTGCCACTCTCCTGAGGTCCAAGAAGCAGACAGTGCTGTCAGCCCATATGAAGGCCTGGAATGGCTTCTACAGCTGGTATGCACAAAAGAATGAGGATACAGCCCCAATTGCAATGATGCTAGTATTTCTTTAAGAAGGACTTGAAAAAGGCCTTACAGTGGACTCCATCAAAGTACAACTCATGGGAGGGCGTGGCTTGGAGCGCGCACGATATGGCAGCCTAACCGCAGCGCTCCCGTATCCAGGCAACAAACGGAACAAAAATAAAACTTCTACTTTCTCAAATCGATATTAAAAATATATAAAACAACGTCGGAAATGGCTAGCATGAAGCAGGGGAAAGCTGAAAAACCTTCAACATCGGGAATATCAGCAAAAAGAACAAAAGTAACTCCCCTGTCACCATCGAGTGTGCCGTTCCCGATGGAGACTGAAGAACTCACTGAAAAGTCTGATATTATGACTGAACTATTCAAAATAAAACTGATGCTGACTGAAAATGCCAATAAAATATCTGAGGTAAAAGAAGAGCTTCTTAACATGAAACAAGAGATCCAAACGGAGAGACTGAGAATGACAGTGCTGGAAGAAAAAATGGAGAGGTTTGATTCCTTCACACAGGAATATGACAAAGATAAAAAAGAAGTAGCAGCTTTAAAAAAATCAAATGGTGGACATGGAAAACCGAGGAAAAAGAAAGAACATCAGAATTTTGGGGCTGGCTGAAAATATTGAAGGGGGAGATCCTGTACAATTCTTGGAAAATCTTTTACCTAAACTGCTTCAGCTCAATTCAAAATGGCCGTTAGAAATTGAAAGAGCCCACAGAATCCCCACAAGAAAGCCAGTAAATCAGGCTGCTCCAAGACCTTTGATATTCAAGGTTTTAAGGTATCAACAAGCTCAAGAAATATTAAAAATGGCAAAAGCAAATAAAAACTTGAACTATAAAGGATCAAAACTGATTTTAGTTCCGGATTTTGCTAAATATACAGCAAACATAAGAAAACAATTCCTCACATACAGACAGCAGCTGAAAGAAAAAGGATACATATATGGACTATATTATCCATCTACTATGAGAGTATCCAGTGGAAATAAATCCATATATTTTCAAGACCCTGCAAAATTGAAAGAATTTTTGTCACAAAAAGAACCTATCTTTACATAAAAAACAGAATAATTCAGCTGAAGAAAGAAGAAAGAAGATGGAAAAAAGGGAAAATAAAGAAGATTATTAAAAAAAAAAAAAAAAATTTTTAAGACATAAGAAATGTTATTAATTGGAAAATAATTCATTGATATAGTGGATGCAATAATATAATATTATTTTATTAAATCAATAATTAATGGATTAATAAAATATTAACATCCACAATAATTAATATTAAAAAAAAATATAATAAAATATAAAAAAAAAAAATTTTTTTTTTAATTATTAAAATATAAATAAATGAATTATTTACTTAAAAATTTATATAAAATACACATTTTAATCAAAATAGAGAATTTATTCAATTATATAGCCTATTAATTTATTATGATTAATGAATAATGAAATGATTTACAATGAAAATATCATTAAAAATATTGAAAGGAAATTTTATTATTGCTATATTGAGAATAAGATATAAAAATGAAATATATTAATTTATTATAAATATAATATTTTAATTCTGTGTAAGAAAATTATAATTTTATGAAATATATACAAGAAAATAATTTGATTATTGACAGGATTAATTAATAAAATAGATGTCTACTATAAGATTTTTATTTAATTCAATTATTCAGTCACATTAACTTATTATAAAAATAAGAAATTAAGTTATTGATTGGTAGATAATTAATAAAATATGAATTTATCATAAAATTTATTTATTGATATAAAATGTATATTTTATTCAAATATTTATTCAAATTAATTTATTATGAAGATGATCTAAGAAATGATTGAAATGCATTATTATTAATAATAATATTTTTATAAAAATGGATATATTTAATTCACATGATGAATAACAGAATATATAGAGAATAAGAGCTATAGTTGTAATATATTTATTTATTCAGAGTATTACATTACATATATGCATGATATTGAATTTAATTTTATGAATCAAATATATATAATTCTCAATAAATTTATAAAATTTTATAGATTAAATGGACATAATTTACAATGATATAAGGGTGGAAGTATAAAGAATATATAGAATTTAGAAATATGTTTTTGAATGATATAATGAATTATTAGTTGCCTGGGAAAGGAGATTTAGGTTTTGCATGACCAATGCGTGTTCCAAATCAGAATATGATAATGGGTGGGGAGGGAGGGAAAATAATGGGTGGGATAAGAGATAAATTTTTATTGAATGTGCTGGGAACTAATCTTGTAAATTATCATAGAATATTGGTTACAACATAATTATTAATTAGATGGACATAAAAATGTATTCCCTGAATGTCAATGGTTTAAATCATCCTATTAAGAAGAAGAAATTATTATCGTTCCTTAAAAATCAAAATGCGGACATTTACTTCATTCAAGAGACCCATCTTTCAGAAATTGAATCAAAAAAATTATCTGGAGGTTGGATTTCTAAATGTTTATTTGCACCGGCTTTAAAAAAAAAAGCTGGAGTGGCTGTTCTAATAAACAAAAAATGTAATGCAGATTTTAAATTAATTAATTATGATCCCTTAGGAAGATGGGTACATATCGAAATGGTTCTGGGAAATACAACCCTGAATTTATTCAATTTATATGCTCCTAATACGAATCAAATGGAGTTTTTTAAACAAATTCAACAATTACTTTTACCACTGGCTACATCTAATTTAATAGTAGCAGGGGATTTCAATGCTGTAATGGATCCGATATTGGATAAAAAACCAAGTAAAGTTATAAAATCATTAGGTTTAGATAATTTGATTCTATCTTGTGATTTAGTAGATATATGGCGAATTCTTCATTTTAATGATCAGGAATTTTCTTTTTGTTCTCAGGTCCATAAATCTTTTTCACGAATTGATTATATATTTGTTTCTAATAATATAGCGCAGCATGTACTAAAAGCAATAATTGATCCCATTATAATTTCAGATCATGCTGGTGTGTGGATTAACCTTCAAAATTATGAAGTTGAAAACTTTGATTCAATATGGAGATTTAATAATGATTTATTAGAGGATTCAAAATTTCTTGAAGATTTTAAAATAAAAATGCAAGAATTCTTTCAATTTAATGAATCAGATACTATTAATGCTGAGATCTTATGGGATGCTTTTAAAGCAACTATGAGAGGAAATATTATTTCATACTCAACATTTATTAATAAACAAAAAAAACAACAATTTATTGAAATAGGAAAACAAATTAAATTACTAGAAAACAAATTAATTGAGAAATGGGAAAATAAAACATTACAAGAAATATTAAAATTAAAAGTTAAATATAATGAGATTTCTTCTCAAATTGTGAGAAAAGACATTTTCAATAAACAAGTACAATATTATGGAAATTCAAATAAAGCGGGAAAATTATTAGCAAATTTTCTTAAAGTAAAGAAAAGAAAATCTAAGATTATTGCAATCAAAGATACACAAGGTAACACACATACCAACACAAAAGATATTATAACACAATTTCTTGATTTTTATAAAGAATTATATACTTCCAATTCTTATAAAAATAAAGAACAAGATGGATTAAATTTTTTAAATTCATATATTGGACCAAATATTCCAGATCATATAAAAGGAAGTCTAGAAGAACCTATATCTTTAAAAGAGTTAGAAACAGCATTGAAGTCTCTTAGAGTTGGATCCGCTCCAGGTGGAGATGGGTATACTGTTGAATTTTATAAATTTTTCCAAAATATCATATTACCACATCTGTTAAATTTATATCAATATCAAATAAAGAATGAAAATATTTCTGGTACTATGGCAGAATCGATAATTATAGTTTTACCAAAACCAAACAAAGATCATACTCTTGTATCAAATTACAGGCCTATTTCATTATTGAATGTGGATAACAAATTAATGGCTAAAGTATTAGCATTAAGATTGGCAAAAGCCCTTCCTTTCATTATTGATGTACATCAAACAGGATTTATTACTAAAAGACATTCTTCAAATAATACTAGATTAGCATTCCACTCATTAAATTTAGCAAAAAATATAAATGATCCTGCTTTTTTAATATCTCTAGATGCAGAAAAAGCCTTTGATAGAGTGGAATGGAATTTTATATATCAAGCTTTACAATGGTTTGGTATAGGATCCGGTTTTATTAAAATGATTCAGACATTGTATAGCTCTCCTGGAGCAAGATTATATATTAACAATAATTTATCAAATAGATTTAACTTGCATAGGGGAGTTAGACAAGGATGCCCTTTGTCTCCTTTACTTTTTGATATTGTCCTAGAACCTTTATTAATTGCAATAAACAAAACTAAGGAGATAAAGGGAATATCATTTACCAGTTTTGAATTTAAATTATCTGCATATGCAGATGATATATTATTATATTTAAGAGAACCGGAAAATACTATTCCATGTATACTTAATTTAATAGAAAAATATGGTACTTTTTCTGGATATAAAATTAATTGGAACAAATCTGAAATTCTCCCAATAAATGTTCATTGCACCAAAGGATTATTTGACCCATATTCATTTATTTGGAAAGAAGATGGAATAAAATACTTAGGAATTATGATCAAAAACACAATTGAAGATACAGTCAAAGAGAATGAAAAACTTTTATTGAAAAAAATAACAGAAATGTGTGAGCAATGGAATCCACTACATCTTTCTTGGTGGGGAAGAATTCAAACAGTTAAAATGATGATATTGCCTGTGGTTTGTTACCAAATGAGTATGAGTCCAATATTTTTTCAGGGGTCATTTTATAAAAAACTTAACAATGTTCTTACAAAATTTGTTTGGTGTGGGAAAAGACCAAGAATCGCTTTAGTATCATTACAAAGACCAATTATGGAAGGGGGGGTAAATTTTCCAAATTTTTATAGGTATCATCAAGCCTATATTTTAAGACAGGGTATGTATTGGATCCTCCCAGACCTTTTAGAAAATGTACCAGATTGGCTGTATTTAGAATGGCGGCTCCTGTTCCCTTTATATCCAGAACAGTTAATAACTATAACAATGCCTAAAAGATACAAAGACCACAGAATTTTATTTGACACTT
The DNA here is from genome assembly GCF_902459505.1 of Geotrypetes seraphini. Classification (NCBI taxonomy): domain Eukaryota; kingdom Metazoa; phylum Chordata; class Amphibia; order Gymnophiona; family Dermophiidae; genus Geotrypetes; species Geotrypetes seraphini. The sequence goes on along the minus strand of NC_047084.1, from coordinate 336,944,066 downwards.
GGAAAACATTGAGATATATCAGTAATCTATCACCAGAACCTATTGCTAAATCTCTAAATCAATCAATATGGATAAACTCCAGGATCAGAATTGGCGGAATTAAAATCGTCTGGAAACAATGGATAAATGCAGGAATAAGAACATTGAATGATGTTATATCAGAAGGATCACTGCTTAGTTTTTCACAATTGCAAAATAAATTTGGATTAAATAAAACACAATATTTTAAATGGATGCAATTGAAGCAGGCCATTCAGGAAGGGTTCCCTGAATGGAAAAATCTAAATAATCAATATAGTCTACAGGTTCTATGTTTCCAGACGGATTTTTTGGGTCACCAAGCCGCAAAATGGTACAAACTGATATACGGATTTTTAAATAAAAAAAAGAAAACAGGTCTTAGGGATATTTGGAGTATTGAGATTGGTCAGACAATTTCTGAATCTCAATGGCCACGATTTTGGTCCTGGAGATTAAGATCTACAAGGTCAGCATCTATGAATCAAACATGGTTGTTTTTATTACATAGAGTGTTCTGGACCCCAACGCGCCTGCAAAAAATAGATAGTACTAGATCTAATAGATGCTGGCATTGTAAATTGGAAATTGGGACGTTAGATCATTTAATCTTTTTCTGTCCCTGTGTAAACGCATTTTGGAATTCAATTTGGCCCCAAATTAATAAGTTACTAGAAAATCATGTAGGACTCTCATATGACACTATATTATTTGGCACTGCAATGAGAACTAAGAGTCCGATTTCAGCAAACAATAATAAGCTATTACTAATATTAACAGGAGTCGCCATGCAACAAATTACTCAAAATTGGAAAGATTATACCAAATTAAATTATACGTTCTGGTGGAATTCTGTCTGTCATATTTATAAAATGGAAAAAATAATAGCGTTACAACAGGGAAATCTTCCTAATTTCAAGAAAATTTGGCAACCATTGACAAATTATTCTAATGATTAGTTTCTTAGCACAATGATAAAAATTATATATGAATGGGGTGGGAATTGATTAATTAATGGAAACATATTATATAAAAAGGGGAAGGGATTTATATTCTATATGTTATTGTATAATCTTTATCATATTATATTTTAAATAATATGAATTATTAATGATAAAATTTTGATATGTAATAATTGATAATATTATATATGAATCAAATATTGTAAGAATGGAAAATTTATAAATAAAAATTAAAAAAAAAAAAAAAAGTACAACTCATGGGTCTCTTGTGCTTCAGACCTCGGATCAACAAAGGAGCATTGGCTTCTCATCCAGATGTGTCCAGATTTTTGAAGGGAGCATTATGTCTGTGTCTGCCAATACATTATCCTTCTCCAGAGTGGAATCTGAATCTCATCCTGCAAGCTCTAGCCAGAATTCTATATGAGCCAATGGAGAAGGCATTGATAATGGATGTCACTGAGAAAGCAACATTTTTGTTGGCTATCACATCTGCACAATGAGTATTGGAACTGGAGACTCTATCCTGCAGGGAACTTTTCCTCAGAATATCAAAGATGGAAATAGTACTGCGTACATTACCATCCTTCTTGCCGAAGGTAGTGTCTAGCTTTCATGTCAACCAGGAGGTCCGGTTGCCTGTGTCTACGCTTACGGGTTTCAAGAAGATGGACAGGATCATGAAATTGCTAGATGAGCTCAGTGTTGCTGCATTACCTAGAAGTGACTAATGAATTTCAGTTGTTGGACCATCTTTTTGTGTTAGTAGGCACTAGCCAGCTTTGAAAGCGACCATTTCCAAATGGATTCAAAAGGCCTTTTCATCAGCTTATTTCAGGAGCAGTAAGATACCTCTGACTTCCCTGAAGGCTAACTCCATTAGGAGCATAACTTCCTCGGCAGAGTCTAAAGCAGTGTCCATGGAAGAGATTTGTAGAGCAGCCATTTGGTCCTTTCTCCATATTTTTACAAAATTTTACAAAATGGATGTAGCGGCAAGATTGGATACCACCTTCGGAGCTTCAGTGCTGTCAGCAGGCTCATTTCCCTCCCACCCCCCCAGATTCCAGAGACTGCTTTGATATGGCCCCCTAATTCAAGACTGACATTCCTTTTGAACTAGAGGGGAAGATTATGTACCTATCTTGTTAATCTTCTTTCTAGGAGATAGAAACATCAGTCTTGCAACCCATCCTTTCAGATGATTCCTAGCCTGCCATTCTGTCTGTCTTTTCTGTAGCACTAAAGTTTGCTTCTTCCCTTGGCCTCTAGCAAGAACTGAGATAAGAGAAGCTCCCCTATCTCAAGAAAACAGGGGATATCTGATAGAACCCTGTGACCATTAGTGTGTTCTGCTTTGTTATGGGTTATAAAGTGTTCATCATTGTTAATGTTATTGTTATTTGTTGTGTTATGAGTAGAACAAACTTGTTTCCCAGGGAGAATACCCATATCCCTCTCTCTCGTGTTCTCCAGGGCTGACCACTTTGATATGAACTGAGGAGTACAGGACAGCCCATGAAGAAGGGAGGCTGAGCAAAAAAATGCAAATAAGGCTTTCTACACACACCCCGCGGGTGAAGGTGCATAAACCCACTGGTTCAAAACTGATGTCCTATCTCCTAGAAAGAAGATCAGCAAGGTACATAACCTTCCCATATTCAGGAAATTCTTTCTGGACCTTTTTTTATAGGACATATTTTGCCAAACACATTAGATACCACTGAACATTAATATGTTAAAAATTCTCTCTCCAGAAGAATGGAAAAACCATGACCGATAATTGTGTGTTTTTGTCCTTAGCCTGGTGAGACGTGTGGATCGTATGGAACATTCTATTGGCAGCATCGTCTCCAAGATAGATGCAGTGATTGTGAAGCTGGAAACTATGGAAAGGGCCAAACTGAAAAGAAGAGATGTGTTGGGTAGATTGCTCGATGGAGTGACAGAGGTGAGAAAAGTACTGGAAGCAAATTCTTTAGGTTGCTGTGAGTTCTCAGCTGCTGCATCAAAAATAAAACTTGCTATATTTCCACTAGATTTTTCTCCGTGCTGTTTTTCCATGTGAGTCAGACCATATCGTTTTGGCAAGTAGCCAGTTTTTTAATACTAAAACCGCACTGCTTTGCTTTATTTCTCATGTTCAGGTAGTGCACTTGGCCACTTTTTCATGGCAAGAGGTTTTCTCTGAATTCCATTGGTATGAAATTTCCAGAATTTCAAGCATATTTTTTCACCAGCCACCTAGAATCTATGGTTTACTACTGAACAGAACAGTTGTACTAAATATAGCTTTCCATTTAATTTTTAGTGTTAGAACCTGTAGATTTTGAAGAAAAAAATTAGTGTAGGCTTCTTGACTATAAAATAGACTCATGTATTTGAGGTATTAGAAAGTGCTTTACACAATCCTGTTGGGAACGAATAGTGATGGGGTAGAAAGAGAGGAGCAATGCTGGATGGTTGGAGAAGAGAGAAAGAGTTGATCGTGGATGGCAGGGAAAGAGAGAAATTAAACAAGAGTGTAGAAAATCTGGAACACAAGTCAATCCACAGTAGAAAATGCACTGGACAAAATGGTTGAATTGCAAGTGGTGATTATTGACAATTGAAGAGATCCGATGATCTGTGTTTCGGTTATGGAGCACCTACCTCAGGGATCACAATCATATATCTACAAAAATATATAGTATATAAATAAATATCAAAATTAAAGATTACAATATAATATCAACAAATTATATTATTTTTAAAGAGAACAGACAGTAAAAATGTATTAAACATATGACTGTAAAATCAATGATACTAATAGCTATAAATAAAACAAAAAATATGAATAACTATGAATGAATGCAGAGTGAGGTAACTAAGGTTATCAGTTTACACATATGTGATAAAATTACATTAAAGAAAACATACCAATTGTAGATCCTTTCAAATAACTCAACAATCCACCACAAAGCCCAGACTGAGCAAACAGGATTGTGATCTTGTGTACATCAGAGGTAAAACAATGTAAAAATGAAATGAATAAATTATGAAATACAAATGCATTTTAGACTATAGGGAACCATGAAAACATTGCTCATCTCACTTACAGAAAGCCAACACCGAATTAAAACCATTGTCGGGCATTGCATAATAGTTAAGAAAGGATGCAATCAGACATCATAAAATGTATGTTTTATGAAAAATTGCAAATGTAATAACACGAAGATATTCACCAAAAACTTTAGAGGAATGATGAGTGAGGGAAAGAGAGGGACAGATGGTGGAAATGGAAGAAAGATGGAGGACATGAACAGAGGGGAACTGTATATGAATGTCAGGGAACGGAAGAGAAGGAAGGTGATGCTGCCCAAGGATGGAGGGAAAGGGAAGAGCTGGAAACTAGATAGATTTGAGAAGGAGGCAGAAAAATAGAAGGTTGGATGTGAAAGATAGATATAAGGCAGGGAGTGTAGAAGAAAGTAAAGAAAATAAATAGTAAATGAAGAGGAGGCCCTGGAAACAGAGTTCAGAGCACACAGAGGAAAGCAGAACCAGAGACAAGGAGCAAAATGATTAGAAAAATAAAACACCACACAGCAAAGGTAAGAAAAATGATTTTGTTTTCAGTTTGTCAGTTCTGAGAATTTCATTCTGCTGTCTGTATTTTGCATTGTACAGTATAGGAAATGTGCAAGGGGGCCTTTATATGATTAATCTTGGGATTAAAATTTTAAATCAATGTACAGCCCTATGAATTATTCAAATACCGTATTTTTCGCTCCATAAGACTCATCCTAGATTTAGAGTAGGAAAACAAGAAAAAAAAATTCTAAACCAGATTGTGTACTAACATATACCAGGCTCTGCACCCAGCCTTCCCTCACTCCCTGCCAGGCTCTGTACCCTGTCCCCCATCCCCTACTAATTGTAATGCAATTTTTTCCTTTCATTATTCATATACACACAATTCTCAAAACTGACACATTTCAATCACTAAATTGAAAATAAAATAATTTTTCCTACCTTTGTTGTCTGGTGATTTAATTAGTTTCTGGTTGGACTTCCTTCTGACTGTGCCTCCAACATTTCTTTCACAATCCAGCCCCATCCCCTTATGGTCCAGGTCTCTATCTCTCTCTGTCTTCTGTTTACCAACCTCCCCCCCCCCCCCATGTCCAACATTTGTTCTGCTTTCTTCCAGGTCTTTCTCTGCTTCTCTCTCCTTCCTTCCTCCCTCCCTGTCCAGAATCTTTCCACCTCTGCAGTCTCTCTCTCTCTCTTCCCTCTATACAACCCCAAGTCCAACATCTGCCCCCCTCTCTTCTGCCTCCCCTTTGTTTCAGGTTTCTCCCTCTCTCTATCTTCCTTCTGCTAACATTTTGAGTCCTCCCCTCTCTACCCCCTCTAGTCCAGCATCTGCCCTGTCTTTAAGTCTGTTTCCTGCCCCTCCTCAAGGTCCCATTCTGTCTCTCTCCCCCCTCCCCCCACCGGTGTCCAGGTCCAGCGTCCTGCCAGGGCCCTCACAATGGGTGGGGCCTTACCTTCACTGCTTCCTGCGAGGTCGTTGTCTCAGGCTCCCAGATGGTGCTGGGATGGGTGGCAGAAGCCCTCAGAGTGCAGGGCTGCAGCTTCTGCCCGGGTCCGAATGCATGCTCCGAAGTTGGCATGCTCTCATCACCTCCCCAACAGTTGCTCTTCTTGCTCGCTATCTGGGGCAAGAGATCAGGGGAGACAGCTCTGCTTTTCTGTCGAGAGATTGTTTTCCGACGCTGTGACCGCCGCTGAGCCAATTACGGCAGCCTGCAGAGTGAACCTAGCAGGCTGTTGGCCTTCGAAGCACATTTCCTCTACCGCGGTCCAGCCCCTTCTCTGACGTCAGGGGTGGAACCGCGGCAGAGGCAACATGCTTTGGAGGCCAATGGCAGCCTGCTAAGTTCACTCTGCAGGCTGCCGTAATTGGCTCAACGGCGGTCACAGCGCGGAAGACACATCTCTGCTGGGTGCGGGAAGCCCATTGCGAGCCTAATTAACTTTAAAGGGGGAATCCAGAGGATGCTGTGGGGGAAGCCAAGAAGACAGCCGGCGCTCACAGACGCAAGGGAGAGCCGAATTTGGCACGGGCCTTTAGAAAGGTACAACGGGGTGAGGGTGGGGTGTTTAAAAAAAAAAAAAGTATCTTCGCTGCATAAGACGCATTGATATTTCGTCCCACTTTTGGGTGGAAAAAAGTGCGTCTTGTAGAACAAAAAATATGGTAGTTACAAAGTTTAAGGGTCTCAGCCTGCAAGAGGCCATGGTTTAGTATTTGGACTGGTTCAGCTTAGTTTTTCAGGCTGGTATGGGCTGCAGCATCAACATTCAAAGGCCGGGAGAGGGGGCTCCAGCTGGTGCTCAAGAGAAGCACTTATAGAGTAGCTTGAGTATTGTCTTTTGACTGATTTACATAGAGGTCCATGGTCTATGTCTCAACTAGACAACACTTGGTATAGTCGCTGGGAAGTGGAAAGAAGGAATTAAAAGGGGATTGAACTCTCATTGTGCATTAGCCCCTGCTGGGGTAGATGCCAGTTAAAGTTGAGAAAGGAGCTGCCAAGCCAAACTTTTTTTTTAATTTGGTCAAATATTTTGGGGGTTTTTTTTTTGTTGTTGTTTTTTTTTTTAAATTCTTTATTTATTTTTAATCTTACATCAAGTGTACAAATAATAAAACATTTGAAATTAAATACATCACTTGAATTTCTTTCTAATATAACATCAAATATATAAATTTATTCTCTTCCCACCCCCCTTTCCTTTAACATTTAATCAAAAATATACAATATAAATATTCTTTTTCTTTTGATTAAACCCACAGTAAATTGTTTATTGTTTATTCAAAGTATTTGATTAAACGCTTATCCAGCAGTACAAAGCGTTTAACAAAAAATTTAAAAATTACAGGAAGACAGGCATGTCTGCATTGTAAAACATATATAATTAAATTATTGGACAAACCAGGACTAAACAGACAAACTCAAGCCTTTAAAACAATAGGAGAAGGGGGCGGAAATACAATTTTTTATAGAAAGAATAGATAAAAGGAAAATACAATAGGAGATGGGAAATAAAATTAAAAAATAATTAAGAATTAATGGAATGGGAATGAGAAACAGTTAAAAAATTGTTAAAGAAGGTAGATAACTCATTAGCAGTTATATGCATCCTTAAAGAGAAAACACTTTAAACCGCTCTTGAACTTGTGCAAGTTACGTTCTGCTCTTAAATATAGAGGAAGAGAGTTCCAGATCAAAGGAGCGGTTACTGAAAAAATAAGGGTGCGACGAGTACCGATTATCTTCAGGGATGGGACATTGAGGGTATGCTGAGAGGCTGATCTTAAGGCTCTAGGGGGATCATAAGGGATCAAGAGTCTGTCTATAAATGCCGGGGCATTGGTTTGTAGAGTTTTTAAAGTCAAAACTATAAACCACCCTCCTCCCCCCATTTGCAAATATACTTTCACTAGAAAATGGTGTCTATTCATTACAATAAGTTGTCAATGGCCCCCAGATCTTTTAAAATTTATTATAATATTTTGGTTTTGTGCTTGAAAAACATTTTATTAGAGGGACAATACGTATCAGTTTCTCCTATCATGAAAATACACATTTTTGTATACCTCTGGACCCATAAGATGGCAGGGAGCAGCAATTTGAAAGGATGATTATCTAACTGCTGTTTTCCACTGAATGTATATATAATCTCAAAATGGAATGAGTGCAATCAAGATGACATTGCCTCTAAAGCTAGGTCCTCTCTGTTGCACAGGATGAAAGGCTTGGACATGACAATGAAATCCACAGGGAACAAATGGAGCGTCTAGTGAGAGAAGAGCTGGAGCGTTGGGAGTCAGATGATACGACCTCCCAAATGAGTAATCGCTTGGGTACCCCGCTAGGAATGACCAGTCAGCCTCGTTCAAGAAGCTCCCGTCCTCCTTCCTCCCAGTCCACAGAAGGCATGGATGGTGGAGTAGGAGGGGGTACAAATGGAGGAAACAGCCAGGTGTAGTCACCTCAGTTTTTGGCTTGGGATTTAGGAAAGAATCAGCACTGTCCTGCTGTTTGTAAATACATCTCTCACTATTTATACACTATTGCAGTATTTGCTTGCTGAAAACAAAAGTACTTTTCTGTCATCTTTATCATTTATTTATTTTAATTTTTGTTTTCTCACACAGACCAATGAACGAGTGTGTTTTTTTTCCCTTCCTTGAATGTACCATTTCTTTTACTGGATGCAAAATTTGCTAGGTCAGCTTGTGGTATGGAGCCATAGGAGTCAGTTTTGTGGGTGCTTGTGCACCCCCAATATTGAGCAAACTCATGGACTGTGTTCAGGAAGGGGTCATTTCAAATGGGTTTACTCCTAGTCATTTTGAAAAGTTGGTTCCTATGTATAGAGCTACATAGTTCAAACAGAATTTGGTGCTTAAGATAATTTAAAATGCTCTTGAGCTTGAGAGAATCCTCACAGCAGTTTCTTCCCTTATACTGTAGCTTGACATACAGGCTGCCATTTAAAAATTCTTCAGTGCATAGCAAGCAAAGCATGGTTGCATATAAATAAAACATAAGCAAAAAATCCAACGGGACTGCAGTAAAATGTCAAGCAACAAACAAAAAAAGAACTGCAGCAATAATGTACAAGATACCAAGACTTTAAATTAAAAAAACAAAACTTTAATTGCAATTCATAGACCAATGAACAGTTTGTATCCAAAATATGGTCCAATTGTGTTGAAAACCGGGACCCGACATGGTCCATGTTTCGAAAACACACGCCTTCCTCAGGGGTCCTAAAAAGAATTCAGCCCGCTTGAGTAGAACCATAACGATGAAACAATCTGGTAGACAGAAAAGAGTCGGGTACGCTCCTACGCCGTACAGTGTCGACACTGTACTGAGTAGGAGCGTATCTGACTCTTTTCTGTCTCATTTCATTTTTCAGCTGTAATCCTTATGGGTCTATTGCAAGCAGGTTGAATCCTTTTTAGGACCCCTGAGGAAGGAGTATGTTTTCGAAACATGGACTGTGTCAGGTCCCAGTTTCCAACACAATTGGACCTTATTTTGGATACAAACTGTTCACTGGTCTATGAATTGCGATTAAAGTTGTTATTTTTTTTAATTTAAAGTCTTGGTATCTTGTTCATTATTACTGCAGTTCTTTTTGTTTGTTGCATATAAATGAAGACATGCCAATTCGTTATCTTAGTTTGTGCAAATGCATCCTTTTCCATTCTTTGTGGTTTGATAAAATTCTAAGTGCAAGACACAAAAGTGATGTACTTGCCAAATATTCCTTTCTTTTCAGCAGTTAAGTATCAAAAGGCTGACACTGCTCTGACACTGATTAATTGAACACACTGGTCTTATAAGGACCTGAGATTCTCCATATCTGCACATATGTATTTGAAGTTTATGATTACTGACCATATAGACTGTTGTTTGGAAAGTTATGACTCCTTTTGAATGGTGTTATTATTCATACAGAGCTTAAGATCTATCATCATGTGAATGAATGCAGCTTGCTCATTGTAATCATTTTTAACAGCAAAATCAACCCAGAATTTATGACAGTGACTTCTCTAAGTTACTGTTTTGAAACATTATGTATGGTAATACTTAAGCAGTATTCCATTTATTCCATGCATGATGGGGGCAATTCTGTAGGGGTCTGCCAAATTTGAGTGGTAAAATGCAAGGCACTGGGCATGAATTCTATAACAGCATCTGGGCACCCAGATTCCATTATAGAATAAGTGCACATTTGCACGCTAACTTTTAAGTACTATTACGCTAAGTAAAAGGCAAGTATAAATGTACATGTGAGCTTATAAATGTTGCATTTTATCATGTAACTTAAGTTGTGTGTCTATGTGGGGCCTGCCCATGCTGGGCCCACATATAAGTCCTTTGGTATTTGTATGCTAAGCTAGTGATATCGGGCACAGAAAGGTATTTTCATCTAAATTTGTGCCTGGTATTCATATTTAAAGGATATGCATGCTTGTTTTTCCATTTTATATTTAATATTTCATCTGAAGTATAGTCTAATGGTTAGAGCACTAGATCGATTAAGGGGATTTGCCAACTTTTTACTTTTTTTAACTGACAAATCTTTTTGCAGACACAATGTACTGTTACCATTTTGTACACAGCTAGGACTTAATATGCTGTCATTCACTCTTTTATGTCTTGAAAAGGTTCTCAACTCCTCATGGTTTCTGAACCCACAGCACCAGAGACATCTCATATCATTTGTGGTGCTTTTACTGACATACAATAATTTTGTTTAAACTATAAATTTACTGACAGTTGGAAACTCTGATTGCTATTTCAATTCATTTCCCTTCTGTCTATGATGATATCTGCCTCTGGGACCTAGTAGAAAACCATGTACAGTGGTACCTCAGTTTACGAGTGCACTGGTTTGCGAATGTTTTGCAAGACGAGCAAAACATTCGCAAAATCGGCACCTCGAAAACCGAGCATGGCTCGATTTTTGAGCGCCCCCCTCCCCTGCCCCGCGATCCGGCACCCTCCCCCTGCGATCCGGCACCCCGCCGCTGCTTACTGTCATCTGGGCACCGGCATGTCCTGTGCGTTGGTGCCGGTGCCCAAAGATCGGCCTCCTCTTCTTGCTGGGCCTTGAGCATCTGCGCATGCTCAAGGCCTGCGAGTTCACAGAGAGAACGTGAACTCGCAGGCCTTGAGCATGCGCAGATGCTCAAGGCCCAGCAAGAAGAGGAGGCCGATCTTCGGGCACCGGCACCAACGCACAGGACATGCCAGTGCCCAGATTACAGTAAGCAGCGGATCGCAGGGGGGGCCATCGGGGGGAGCAATGCTGGTTCTCGGGGGGGGGGGGGGATAGAGCAGCGCCGCTGGCCTCGGGGGGTGGGAACTTATCAAAGCGAGTTTCCATTATTTCCTATGGGGAAACTCGCTTTGATAAACGAGCATTTTGGATTACGAGCATGCTCCTGGAACGGATTATGCTCGTAATCCAAGGTACCACTGTATTTTGGTTTCTCCATTTAAAAGATTTTTGTTTTTAATTTATACTATGCTTTCTGAAAAAATTAAACAACAATGGAAAAGCACATATTGTACCTGATCCTCAGGTTGAGTATTTCTGGCTGATTTTAAAATGAAGTGATTTTCATCAAGCACACGTGAACTTGAAAGGACTGCGTAAAGGTGATTACTTTTTCCAGAGGCTCTCTCTCAAATACCTTTTTGTTCTGTAGCATGTGATGCAAAGCCTTTTCATCCATATTTTATAATTGGTTAAAAAGTGTTTTAATTCATAGATATATTTGTATATATTTCTGTAACGTGTCGTTACTTTTTTTTTTTTACATGTAAACAAACTTCATTTTGAAGTGCAGCAAATTTCATGGGGTATCCATGTGTGTTTTGACAATGTACCATGCAAAAGCATGGTTACTAGAGAATGGTTTCATAACGAAATTTAGTATTATAATAGTCTTTTCATAATAAAAATGTTAAGATTTCTTTATAATTGCCACTTGTCTAGTTAATAGAATGGTTTGTTTCATCCATTGAAATGTAAGGGTATGTCTTTTTTAGATTATGCCGTATTGGGATGTTTTGAATCATGCAAGTCTTCCATGATGATCAAGAGCTTCTAGATTGTAATACTGAGCACTTTACTTCCTAATAAAATATTTTATACCATAAGAAGGCATCAGTGTTTTATTGTAAAAACAACTGAGTGAGTTTTCTTCCCATTCCAGTGTCTCTTGCATTTCATGCTAAATATAATTTAGTGTTGTCTATAGCAGTGGTTCCCAAACCTGGTCCAGGAGGCATCCTAATATCAAAAACTCAGAAACAGTGAAATTTCTACCAATAATCTATAATAAACACATTCACAAGGATCATGCATCCTAGCCAGTCAGGTTTTCAGGATATCCATAATCAATATTCATGGGAGATTTGCAAGCAGTGGAGGACCAGCTTTAGGAACTACTGATCTATAAGCATTCTAAGGGTTAATTTTGAGTCCTCAGTCATCTTGAGGGTGGTGATTTTCATTTTAGCAATCACATTTTCATAAATTATCTGCCTCCATATTCTTTGGCATCACACTCAGAGACCCAATATGAACAGCATTATTTCTACAAATTGCAAGTAATTAAGAGTTTTAGAATATTAAGAACCTGTGTGACGATCCTGAAAAGCAGACCAATTTGTAACTGCTCATATTTGAATTCAGAAGTTGTCTCAGATGGGGTTATATACCTCACACTAGCTCAGTGTCTCTCAAACTGTGTGCTACAAAAGATTCCAGAATTTGTAAAAATTCCCTTCATAAGTATATACTAGAATAGATGTCATGTACATTGCATAAACAAGAGTCTGTCAATGTTATGAGCATCTGTGTGTATAAGGATTCAGGTACCCAGACATGCATCATTTGACGTGAAATAAAAATAGGAATACACACTAATGTAGATAGAACAAAAATTATTACATTGAAAAAAATAAATCTTTCAATTCCAAGTCCACATTATTGGGACTGTAACATCACCTGAAAGATCACATACATAAAAGGTAATTTAAATTATAACTTCTGACAAGCAGGCAACATATCTATATTCCTTTCTTTATCACTTCTTATCAACCTCTGCGATAATCTCAGGTAATTTATCTACTTTAGGTTTATCTTGTAGGAAACTTTCCAACTGAGATGAATCAGCAAAAATGTACTTATTACTCTCATATGTAACCAAACATTTGCAAGGAAATTTAAGGAAGAATAAGGTTCCTATTGCCAAGACTCGTGTCTTGAGTTGTAGGAACTGTGTTCTATATACTGTGTTTGCCTGGAGACATCTGGAAACATTTAATTTCTGACCACAGAATAGAACATATTTGTTTATGAAGTAAAGTTTAAGAATAGCTTGCTTTTCCATTTCAGATTTTAATGTTACTAGTAACGTTGCTCTTTTTGCAATATAATCTTTAGAGGACTCCAAAATCTGAGAGATATTCAGACTGGTGATACCAATTGATCCATACCTCCCTCTTCAACTACTGCTTTGGTGTTTCTGGAAATGTAATATAGATTATCTGGAGAGAATCCATCCACCTGAACATAGTGGAGAAAGTCTTTCAAATACATTTTCAGTAACTCCAAAGGAGAAAGAAAATGAGATATGGAAAAATTCAAGAAGCAGAGGTTCCAAGATCTCATGGCATTCTCAATTTTCTCCATCTGCATATGTATTTCATTATCTTTCATATTAGATGTTAAGCATGCTTGAATCACAGAGACAGATGAGTCTACTTTATCAACTCTTTTTTCCATTAAGGTTAATTGAGCTTCTTGCTTTAGTAGTAATTTCAGTTGAGAACTGACAAAGTTTCACAACCGTCCCCTGCAAAGAATTTTCTATTCTGTTTACTACTATCCAAACGCCCTGTAAGGTGATAGGTTTATCTGCAGAAGACTCATTAGTAGCAGTTACTGGCATTTGGACAGGAGTTAATACAGTTCCAGATTTCTCCAATGATATTGATGTCGAGTCCATTTCAGTTAAATGAGGAGAAATTGATTCCTCTCCTTCTCTAGGAGTGGAATCTGTTTCTTCCATTAATTTTAAAATTGGTTGAGGTGGAGGTGACGGTTCACCAGAAGAGAGCGAAGCAGATCGAGAGTAAAAATCAGTCTTACCTCCCAAAGATGTTACAGGAACAGGACATAGATGGTGATCCATCATGCCTGTTCCTGTAGCTGATGGTATAACCTTTGCTTTCCTTTTCCCCATTTATTATTTCTCTCTTCTCGCTTGTTGCTCCTTGTGGCACTGAAGGGGCTCAAAAAGGACAATTCCTGCCCCTTTAGCCACGCCCCTTCAGTCACACGACCCCGGCTGTAAGATCTTTAAATCGGGAGAGAGGGCCTCCCCTCCCAATGCTGACTGACGTCAGGTGGTGGCCAACGGGGATGCCTGCTTGCCGGTCTCTTCTCCTGTCGGGGTGGTTAAGCAGCCTTTTATTTTTATTTTTTATGCAGTAGTTATCCTATCTTGAGCAACAAAGCAATCAAGGCTTTGTTACCATTTGGATTTTCTTATCTTTGTGAACCTGGATTTTCAGCTCTAACAAATTAAATTAAAAAAAAAAAAAGAGACCGACTTCAGATGGCAGATGATGAAATGTATGTACTTGTTGACTATCAAGCTGTGTTTTGAATTCATTTGTACTCAAAAATAAGCACATTCATCGCATTGATTAGCAGTTCTATCAACTTAGTTACCCATACATAGCTTAAAGAACTTTAAATAAATAACTCAAATTTAACACATCCTCCCCCCCCCCCTTTTTTTTTTTTAGGAAGCTGCATTAGGTTTTTTTATTGCCTGTTGCAGCAGTAAAAGCTAACGCTCAAAGATGTCCTATGAGCATCAGAGCTAATACTGCCACAACCAGTAATAAAAAAGCCTAACACTGTCTGGTAGCAGCTAAATGTGTTATTGCCACCAAGTGGAAGCAATCCTGTGGTCTCACACTTCAAGATTGACTCTCTAAGCTACATCACTTGGCAGAACTGGAGAAGTTGACAGATATCCATCATGGTTGGTACAACCCTACTCAAGATCTTTTGGCTCAGTTACAGTTGATTTTTTTGACCTATAAAGATGTTACTGTTTAATGCCTTTGATTTGTATATGGTCCTTATGGATAATTGTTCCTTTGTATTTCATATATGTATTTTCCCTTTTTTTCCTTTCTTGACATTTTGCACTTTTGCTGTTTCTAAACTTGTAACTTCACTGGAAATGTCCATTTAGTTCTTTTGTAATCCGCTTTGAACTGCAAGGTATAGGCAGAATAGAAGTCCCTAATGTAATGTAATGTAATTTGTATATCTGGTTTCTTCTTTGCTGCTGTTTTTATTTCTCTGGATGTAATATTGGAAAACTTTTTCAATTTAAAAAAAAAAAAAGCCTAATGGCTTCATAAAAGAGGGCCTTAATTTTTTGTTGGTTTTGAAATTTTATAATTTCAGTTATAATGTGCCAATTGTTCCATTTAGTGTGCTAAAAAGGTTTGAGAGACACTGCACTAGCCAGTCAGGTTTGCAAGAATAACCACAATGAATATGTATGATAGGTTTGCAAATACTGTAATAGGTCTCTACAATATGCAATTTTATATCATGCATATTCATTGTGATGATTCTGAAAACTTGACTGGCTAGGTGTGTCTCCAGGAGATGGTTAAGTACTGCACTAGATATTTAAAAAGTCAGCAGTTGTAGAACAGCTCAGGTCAGCAAATGTAACTTCATTGAGTTTTGGGGGGGTGGAGTAGGCAGTCCAAGTTCACTCTGTAAGAAGTAAATGATTCTCACCAGGACACTCAGGAAAGCAGAAGATAGGGGGGCGGAGCCTAACTTCCACGGGGAAAGCACGCATGTTTTAACGGCTCCTCCACACCGCGCCCGATTATACTGAAAAAGTGCCTTTTTGGGGAAAAGAAAATTTAAAGCCACAGCGATAACCAGCACTGCCTCTACTCGGGAACAGAATGTCGCCTCCGAAACCAACGAAATCGGAGTCTGCCGCACCCGCACCCCTCGGGGGGAAAAGGCCTAAGCCCGATCCGAGCACGCCGAGCACGCCGGAGAAAATGGCGCCCAAGGGCGAGGAGGCTACACTAGACCTGCTCCTTCGAGAAACAAGATCAATCCGATCAATTGTGCAGGAGCAGGTTGAAGAATCTAAACTGATTAGAGGGGAGATAGAAGCGCTAAACTCCCAGTTCGTAGATGCGCGCCACCGTCTTGATGCCCTGGAAGAAAAAACGGCGAATTTGCAGTCTACACAAGCCATGGTAAATACACACGAAAAAATGATAACCAACCTGCAAAGAGATATTGAGGACCTTTCTAATCGCAGCAGGAGATCTAATCTGAGGATTATTGGACTACCGGAATCGACAGAGGGCTCTGATATGATTATCTTCCTGTCTGATTTCCTGCCTAAAATGCTAGGTCTAACCTTCTCTCCAGCACTGGAAATTGAACGTGCTCACCGCGTGCCCTCCCATCTCTCTGCACATGCTACTGCTCCTCGTCCCATAGTGGCAAAACTGCTTAGATTTCAACACACTCTACAGATTCTCACAGCTGCAAAAGCCAAACCTCAACTGCTTTACCAAGGCAAGAAGTTCTTCATTGTGCCTGATCTGGCTAAAACTACAGCATTAAAAAGAAAGGCTTTTTTATCTCACCGCCAGGAGCTTAAAGACATAGGTGCCAAATACGGACTGATGTACCCGGCCAGAATGAAAGTCACCTACAACAATCATACCACTTCATATACTGAGCCAGATGATTTAGTTGCTTTCCTTGATTCTTTGAAAATGCGCTGAAGAGGAAGGCTGCTGCTGGTTAATATGTTTTTTGTTTTTTTTTCCCCTTCACAGTTACAAGTGTATTTACCTGTTTCTTTGACAGGCACATTTTTTTCATGTTTCTGATAATATATGGGTGGGAGGTTTGCCAGTTGTCTCATCCGTGCTAGTTCCCTGTGCCCATAGGTGCACCCTTGAATTGTTATATTGTACGCATGGCAATGGAGTCCATTTTGACTGCATTACATGCTGATATTTCTAGTTGTCTCTCTTTTTTCTCCTTTCTTTCTCTGTTTTTCCCTTTTCTATTTTCTGACAGGAGTGTCCTTTATTTATTTCATTACTATTATGCTGAATTTGTGCCTCCTCTGAGCATGGATAGTCTCTTCTGTATTATGATATTTCATTTTGTGACCTATGACTGACCTACATGTTTTTTCTTTTAATGTGAATGGTTTGAACCACCCTATTAAAAGAAAAAAGATAACCAATTACGTTTATAGTAAACACCCTGATGTTATATTTCTACAGGAGACCCACCTCACGCCTGCTGCCGCTATGAAATTCCAAATTAAAGGATACTCCACTCATATATACTCACCTGCCACCCAGCGTAAAAAAAATGGAGTGTCAATATTTCTTAATGATAAACTTTCTCCTACTATTCACTCCTCTAAAACTGATACAGAGGGCAGATGGTGTTTGATTCATGCTGCGTTGCACTCGGTAGATTTTGTATTTCTTAATATTTATGCTCCAGTTTTAGATCACCCGGAATTTTTTCAAGATCTTCAGATGGAGTTGATGGGACATGCATCCTGCTCCTTAATACTAGGGGGCGACTTTAATCAAGTTCAGGATGTTTATACCGATAGATCTTCGTCATGCAAACCTTCAAAATCCAGGTCCTTCGCAGCCCTACAGGCCCTTAAAGACACCTATTCGCTAATGGACCCCTGGCGATTGCTCAATCCGAAGGGTAGGGAGTATTCTCATTTTTCACCGCCGCATAATACATACACAAGAATAGACTTCTTTCTTTTATCCTCTTCTCTAACTCATGATCTCACAAACACCGTTATTCATCCGATCTCTCTCACAGATCATGCACCCATTTCACTACATCTTCTTCTCTCGGCACCCCGCAAAGATTCCCCTTCTTGGAGACTGAATAACACTTTACTTTTAGATACGGAAATAGCTGAAAAAATAAAATCAATCACCGCCGAATTCTTTGAACTTAACTCTAAAGATCCTGAGGTTTGTCCTGCCATTGTCTGGGAGGCGTACAAAGCTACCCTTAGAGGTGAATTAATTAAACTTTCATCCTGGAAAAAGAAAAAATCCATACAGAAAGAGAAGGAATTGGAATCCTCTATTAAAATGTTAGAATTACAACATATGTCTGATCACTTATATGATCCGGCCATGCATCAGCATATCCAAAACCTTAAATATGAATATAATACCTTGATGTCCCAAAACGCTAGGAGAGACATTTTTATTTCAAACTCGGGCCACTACTTAGGTGACAATTTGATGGGTCGCCCACTGGCCAGATATCTTAAAACTAAATCTAAACGCTTACATATTACAGCTGTTCAAGACTCATCGGGGCTGATGGTTAAGACTAAATCTCTGATTTCCTCTCAATTTGAACAATTCTATACCACTTTGTATAAATCTGAACACTCAGCCTCTGACTCTGAGATAGATTCTTTCCTAGCTCCTTTGGATCACCCATCTCTATCAGAATCTGTAAAATTGGACTTAGACTCTCCTATTACTATACCTGAAATAGAAGCAGCAATTTTATCTCTACCTAACGGCAAAGCACCGGGCCCAGATGGCTTCACTAATGAATTCTTTAAACAATTTCGGACTCTCTTGGCCCCTTATTTGCATACTTATTACGAATTTCTTCATTCTACCCCAGAAAAACAATTTAATTTTACCGAGGCCACTATTGTGGTTATTCCCAAACCTGACAGGGATCCCACTTTGGTTAAAAATTTTCGCCCCATCTCTCTTCTTAACTTAGATTATAAAATTATGGCAAAACTCCTTTCCCTGAGACTTAATAAAGCAATCCCTTCTTTAATTCATAAGGATCAAGTAGGATTTATTAAACAGAGATTTATCGGTGATAATTTACGTCTTTTTCATCACATTAATGCCCATGCTAAGACCCTCCCAGATCCTGTAATTGGCCTTGCTATTGATGCTGAAAAGGCCTTCGACCGCGTCGAATGGCCTTTTCTCTTTCGAATCATGAAGTGGTACAATTTTGGTACCTCCTTCACGTCATGGGTTGAAACCTTGTACCGACAACCCACGGCTCGCATTCTTATCAACAATTCTCTTTCCAATAAGTTTCCACTTCATAGAGGAACTCGTCAAGGATGCCCACTTTCTCCCCTATTATTTAATTTAGCTCTAGAACCACTTCTTTCGGCCATTCGTCAATGTCCCTTAATTAAAGGCATCTCCACTTCCTCTCGTCATGTCAAGTTAGCGGCCTATGCCGATGATGTTCTCCTCTTCATTCGAGACCCTACTAATTCCCTTCCTGCTCTTGTTGACATTGTCTCTCAATACTCCCTGCTCTCTGGATACTCAGTTAATTGGGAAAAATCAGAGATCTTCCCCCTTAATGATCACATCTCTCCATCGGATCTCGCTCAATTCCCCTTCTCTTGGTCACGTGGGGCTGTGAAGTACCTGGGTGTCTTAATACACAAAGATCCAATTTATGCTCAAGATCTCAACCTGACTAAAATTAAAAATTTAGTTTTGAACACGACATCTAGATGGTCCCCACTCTATTTGTCTTGGTGGGGCAGGATTGCTTCCATCAAAATGACTCTCGCCCCACAGATAAATTACACCCTTTCGATGCTCCCATCTTTATGCAGGAAGACATTTTTTCAATGGCTAAATAAGAAAATTTCTGATTTTGTTTGGAATAAGAAAAAGCCCCGTATTGCGCTCACTAAATTAAAAGCCTCCAGAATACATGGTGGTTTAAACCTACCTGATTTTTATTTTTATTATGTAGCATCATTGGCCAAATACGGAGCATATTGGATCACTGACCCTTGTCCCCAAGATCCTCCAACCTGGTTTGAAATGGAGCGATTTCTCTGTACACCATTACATGTTTCCTGTTTGGCAACTATACCTGTTCCTCGAAATTTGAGAGGATACTCTCTGTTGAGTGCAACGCAGCATGCCCTTCATCTATTAGATGCAATCGCAGAAATTTCAATTAAAGACAGTCCATTCATGTGTATCTGGAATAATCCCAAACTTCAACATAATGGAAAATCAATCTCATGGAAACGTTGGCAGAGGTCTGGGTTGTGGTTCCCTCATCAAATTATTAAACAATCCTCTATTGTTCCCTTTAACAAACTCTGCTCCACTTACTCGCTACCCCAATCTACAGCTTCTCAATGGCTTATTCTCACTGGAGCGCTGGCTTCTTTGTCTCTACGTTTTGACTTTGAATCATCCATCCACACTATACGCCACTGGTCTTCACTGGCTATACTAAACGGTAAAGCAATCTCCTTATTTTACAACATACTAAGAGACAATTCCTTTACTTTTTCTTCCAATTCTATGAAACACTGGGAATCCATGCTAACGACCCCTCTTACGGATGTTGACTGGGATCTTTTTTGGTCTTCGACAAACCGTCCTCTCCTGTCCTCCAGAGTTTCACAGTCAATGTTCTTCGTCATGTGGAATGCAGTATGGACTCCTTTTAGGATGTGGAAGGCTAACCTCAAACAAGACTCTGTATGCTGGAACTGCATGAAAGAGACAGGAACCTTGGATCACATGCTTTTCCACTGTACTCCAGTTCGTTCCTTCTGGGCTCGCATTTGGGTCACTATAAAATGTATCACCAACTGCTCGGATGAACTCTCCTTAGACATTATTATTCTTCGTTCTCAACACCCATGTTTTACTTTGTCAAACTGTCCTCCCAAACTCATAGATACTATGTTTGTGACTGCCATTATGCATATCTTAAAAAACTGGAAATCCTCTTCCTTATTGGACTATACTTTTTGGTGGAACTCTTTGAGTATGTACCATAAATATGAATCATATGCATATGAGAAGAAAAACATTGCTCGTCTTTCCATGAACATGGTACGATGTAATTCTCCCTGGAAATTCTTAGATTTTTATGTTCGTTCTGTTTCATAGACACTCCTGTCTCCATCTTCCTCCTCTTGTCTTCCTTCCTTCATTCTTTTCTTTCCTTTTTCTTCCCTCCTTTTCTCTCTTTTCTTCTTGTTCTCTTATTGACGGTTCAAGTATTATGAACTTCTTAAAAAGTTTCGACATGACTATAGTTAATTGCAATTGAAGTTGTACTATATTAAGTGCTTTAGTCTTGATGTTCTGATTTTGAATATGTATTTAAAACATGTATTTGGACCTGTACTTGGACTGTAACTTTTCACAAACATTAATAAAAACATTGAACTAAAAAAAAAAAAGGAAAGCAGAAGATAATGTATTGTTCTCTTGCAAGACAGAGTGTCTGGATGCAAAATTGCAAAGTAGTCACACAAAGCTCAGTGTAATCATTCATTATATAGTTAGTTCACATATTTCTTGGTCCCTCCTGCCTGCATGCTCATTGGTTAGAGTAGCAGCAGTTCACAACCTATCAAATGTTCTCTTCAGTACTTCCATTTTCCCCACCTCTGTTTATTTTCCCATTACTCTCAGGTCTCCGATCCCCAACCCTATTTACTGTGTCCCATATATGGGTATTCATATGCCCTGTCCTTTCATCACGTGCTCAACCACCCAGCTACATTCTATGTCCTTCAATTTGTTATTTTAACAAAGCCCATATTCTGCAATTACTGGAGCCATTGTGTTCTAATTACAAAAACTATACCAAGAATGTCTCATCCCCCTCATCACTGCCTCTGCATATCTTTGCAACCTAGTGTTTCTATGTGTTATTACATTTTGCAATAATTAACACCATACAACTGTTAAAAAAATATATTAGTATATGCTTGCTTCGGGCCGAGTCGGGGAGGAAGCAGGCACCAGGAGAGAGCGTGGAGGAGGCTTAGGAGAGAGGAGGACACGAGGGAGGAACAGCAGGCGAAGGCAGGCAGAGTGGGGTAGCAGCGAGAGAAAGCTCCGCCCACCCCCACGAGTCACCAGTAGCGTCGGAGCGCCCAGACTCCCCCTTAAAAGGAGGAGAACCACGGCACCAGGGCACTTGCTTCGGGCCAAGTCGGGGAGGTAGCAGGCACAAGCAGGCACCAGGAGAGAGCGTGGAGGAGGCTTAAGAGAGAGCGAGGAGGACACGAGGGAGGAACAGCAGGCGAAGGCAGGCAGAGTGGGGTAGCGGTGAGAGAAAGCTCCGCCCACCCCCACGAGTCACCAGTAGCGTCGGAGCGCCCGGACTCCCCCTTAAAAGGAGGAGAACCGCGGCGCCAGGGCACTTGCTTCGGGCCGAGTCGGGGAGGTAGCAGGCACAAGCAGGCACCAGGAGAGAGCGTGGAGGAGGCTTAGGAGAGAGCGAGGAGGACACGAGGGAGGAACAGCAGGCGAAGGCAGGCAGAGTGGGGTAGTGGCGAGAGAAAGCTCCGCCCACCCCCACGAGTCACCAGTAGCGTCGGAGCGCCCGGACTCCCCCTTAAAAGGGGGGGAGCCAACGGCGCGCAGCAGCTACATCTAAACCACAAACTGTAGGTATTTTCTTCTCTTACTCATTCTCTTTCTCTTCTTTTTCAGGTAGCTGCACTCCAGGCACCACTTTTACACCTCACACACACTGAGAGACTAAAGAAAGGAGAAGAAGAATAGGAGGCAGCAGGCACCCAGCGGAGCTTCCCAGTCTACTGCACAGAGTGTCATATGTACGACTACCTCCCCTCCGGGAGGCAGGCGTACATATGCAGTCGGTGTCAGGAACTGGAAAGCCTGAAGAATGAGGTCGGGAGACTGCAGGTCAAGGTCCAGGAGCTGGAGGGGCTCCGTGCTTTAGAAGAACCGTGCTGGGCAACTGAGGACCCCACCAGAGACAGCCACATAAAGGAGCAAGTTAGGGAGCTCGAGAAATTCATCGAGGAGGCCTGCAGGATGGTGGGGGTACAGGATCACCAGCAAGTTGGACAGGACCCAACTGATGAAAGACAGAATCCACCAGATGGAGGACGGAATCCACCAGACGCCGGGGGAGAAGGACTTTGTGGAATACCCGAGCAGAGAGAGGAGGCCAAGACCCACCAGAACTCTGAGGGAGAAGTAGAGGACCACACCAAAGATACAGACTTAAGACCAAAAAGGAAACTGAAGAAGGGGAAATCTGCAGTCATAGTGGGTGACTCAATCCTGAGAGAAGTTGACAGTCACGTAGCAGGAGGGAGAGAGGACCGGCTAGTGACATGTCTCCCAGGGGCAAGAACGAAGGACATCACCGACAGAATCGAGAGGATCCTGGAAGGAGTGGAGACAGAGGAGACAGCGGTGATAATCCACGTTGGAACAAACGACGTCAGCAGAAGAAATTACAGCAGGACTACACTAACCGAGCAGTTCCAGACCCTGGGAAGGAAGTTGAAGCTGAGGACACGGAAGATAGCTTTCTCAGAGATCCTGCCAGTACCGAGGGCAGATGTAAGGAGGCAGACCGAGCTGCAAGCCATAAACGCATGGCAGAGGAGATGGTGCGAAGAGGAAGGTTTCCACTTTGTAAGGAACTGGTCAACTTTTTGGGGTAAGAACAAGCTCTACAGGAGGGACGGACTGCACCTGAGCACGACAGGAACAAGAATGCTGGCAAATAACGTCAAGAGCACAATAGACAAGGCTTTAAACTGAGGAGAGGGGGAAAGCTGACAGTCGATCTGGTGTCGACGCTTCGGGAAGGAATATCAAAGGAAGACACTGAAAGGGAAAAATGCAAAGTAGGCCTCCAAGGCAAGCGGGAAAATTGCGAAAAAGAACTCAAAGACGAACTACAGGAGTTCAAGGAACAAGTGAAATTAGAGAGCGAAAAGAAGGAAAAACAGCAGGAACTAAAAGGACATGCAGAAATGAGGAAGACAGCTGAGGACAAAGAAATCACACCATGGGAAGGGGACGAACAAAATGGGACTCAGGGGCTGGCACCCCAAGAAGGGGACGACAAGAGAATCAACCCACAAGGAAGAACAACAGGGAAAGTAAAAAACCAAAACTTAAATTGCTTGTACGCCAATGCAAGGAGTCTACGGACCAAAATGGGAGAGCTGGAAGTCATGGCCAACAAAGAGGACCTAGACATAATTGGAATCACAGAAACATGGTGGTCTGAGGACAACAAATGGGACGTAGTCCTACCAGGTTATAAACTCTATAGGAAAGACAGGACATGTAAGAAGGGAGGAGGAATAGCGCTATACATAAAGGACTCCATTCACTCGACCAGGATGGATACGGCAACAAGGGCAGAAGGTTTGGAATCGCTATGGGTTAAGTTACCAGGAAGAAAGGGAGCCGACACAAAATTGGGACTTTATTATCGCCCACCTGGACAGCCAGAAACAAGTGACAATGACCTAGAAGCAGAATTGAGGCAGGAATGCAAAAGCGGAAGGGTGACGGTTATGGGAGACTTCAACCACCCTGGGATAGACTGGAGCATTGGACACTCCAGCAGCGCGAGGGAAACAAAGTTCCTGGAGGCTGTGAGGGATTGCTTCTTGGAGCAGCTGGTCCAGGAACCGACACGAGGAGATACCACTCTTGACCTAATCCTCAACGGTCTAGGGGGACCCGCAAAGGAGGTGGTAGTAGTAGGGCCACTAGGAAACAGTGATCACAACATGATCCAGTACAAACTAGAAATGGGAACATCAAAAGTGAAGAGAACCACAGCGATGGCACTCAACTTCAGAAAAGGGAACTACAAAGCTATGAGGAAAATGGTGAGACATAAACTCAGAAACAGCTCACGGAAGATGGAGACCGTAGAGAAAGCCTGGTCCCTACTCAAGAACACGGTGCAAAAAGCACAAAACATGTACATCCCCAGTTTAGGAAAGGGCGCAAACAGAATCAAACAAAAAACAAGGTGTGGATAACAAAGGAAGTGAAGAAGGCGATAAGCGACAAGAGATCATCATTCAGAAAATGGAAAAAGGACCAAACTGAGGAAAACCGGAAGGAACACAAAAAACACCAGAAAGAGTGCCACCGAGTGGTTAGGGAAGCAAAAAGAGAATACGAAGAGAAGCTGGCTGGGGAGGCGAGAAACTTCAAGCCGTTCTTTAGGTACGTGAAGGGGAGGCAACCGGCAAGGGAGGAAGTGGGACCGTTGGATGATGGAACCAGAAAGGGAGTGGTAAGAGAGGAAAAAGAGGTAGCAGACAGGTTAAACAAGTTTTTCTCGTCGGTCTTCACTAGCGAGGACACATCCAATGTACCAGAACCTGAGGAGATTATAAGTGGGGATCTAGATGAAAAGCTGGAGCAAATAGAAGTAAGCCATGAGGACGTCCTACGACAGATAGATAGATTAAAAAGCGACAAATCACCGGGCCCGGATGGAATCCACCCAAGGGTACTAAAAGAACTGAGAAAGGAAATAGCGGAAACATTCCAGCAAATATGTAATCTATCATTGAAAACTGGGGAGATCCCGGAGGACTGGAAAATAGCAAATGTCACGCCTATCTTTAAGAAAGGATCAAGAGGAAACCCGGGAAACTACAGGCCGGTGAGCTTGACTTCGGTTCCGGGTAAGATGATGGAAGCACTTATTAAGGACAGCATCTGCGAGCACATGGAAAAAAATGGGCAGCTGAGGGAGAGCCAACATGGCTTCTGCAAGGGAAGGTCTTGCCTCACAAACTTACTACATTTCTTTGAGGGAATAAACAGCCAGATAGACAAAGGGGAACCCATAGACATAATTTACCTCGACTTCCAAAAAGCTTTCGACAAGGTACCCCACGAAAGGCTGCTTAGGAAGCTGTGGAACCACGGAGTGGAGGGGGATGTATACCGATGGATTAAACACTGGTTGGGCAGAAAACAGAGGGTTGGAGTGAAGGGCCAATACTCAGACTGGCAACGGGTCACGAGCGGAGTTCCGCAGGGGTCGGTGTTGGGACCGCTCCTGTTCAATATATTTATAGACGATCTGGAGACAGGGACGAAATGTGAGGTTATCAAATTTGCAGATGACACCAAACTCTGCAGCAGGGTTAGAACCACGGAAGACTGTGAAAACCTGCAAAGGGACCTAACGAAGCTGGAAGAGTGGGCCAAAGAGTGGCAGATGCGTTTTAATATAGAGAAATGCAAGGTCATGCATGTTGGGAAAAAGAACCCGATGTTCAGCTTTACAATGGGGGGAACATTGCTAGATGTAAGTACCCTTGAAAGAGACCTGGGTGTGCTGGTGGATACAACAATGAAAGCATCAGCACAATGCGCGACAGCCTCAAAGAAAGCAAACAGAATGCTGGGTATCATCAAGAAGGGTATCACGACCAGGACAAAGGAAGTCATCATGCCACTGTACCGTGCAATGGTGCGCCCGCATCTGGAGTACTGTGTCCAGTATTGGTCGCCGTACCTCAAGAAGGACATAGCATTGCTTGAGGGGGTCCAGAGAAGAGCGACGAAAATGGTAAGAGGTATGGAAAACCTTTCATATGCCGACAGGCTAGAACAGCTGGGGCTGTTCTCCCTGGAAAAGAGGAGACTTAGAGGAGACATGATACAAACTTTCAAGATCCTGAAAGGCATAGATAAGGTAGACAGGGACAGATTCTTCAGACTGTGGGGAACAACAAGTACAAGGGGGCACTCGGAGAAACTGAAAGGGGATAGGTTTAGAACCAATGCCAGGAAGTTCTTCTTCACCCAGAGAGTGGTGGACACATGGAACGCACTCCCGGAGGTAGTGGTGGGGCAGAAGACACTACAGGGATTCAAAGAAGGTTTGGATAAATTCTTGAAGGAAAAGGGGATTGAAGGATACAGATAGAAGTAAGGATAGGTTTTTTTAGGGCAGGGAACACTTGACAGGTCATGGACCTGATGGGCCGCCGCGGGTGCGGACCGCTGGGTGCGATGGACCTCTGGTCTGATCCCGGTGGAGGCAACTTCTTATGTTCTTATGTATGCACTTTATATTGTAAAGTTATTTCTTGTTGCGTTTCTCACAACTCCCCCCTTCCCCCCTTTTTATACTTATGTTAATTTTCCATTACTTTAGTATCCAGCCTCTAATTTGGATAACATTTGTTCCACCAGACTCTCATATTCAGTTCAGGTCAACACTCCCAATGCCGCTTCCCTGTCTACCGTAGCAAACAGATGGAAAGGCTTGTCCAAAGATTACAATGCTAGCACCGGGGTTGTGATTAGACTCTCTTTCAAGTCTGTTATCAATTTCTCCTCTTTCCACTTCAGGATGTTTGGTTCCTCAAGGAGTTTAAGATATAATCCCTTTGTCTTCTGGGCATATGAATCAATCTATAATCTACAATAGCCTGTTAAACCCAAACATTTTCTCAGTTCCTTTTTGGTTTTTGGAAGGGCAAGCTCTACAAACCCTTAATTCTCTCTGGATTGATTATTCGCTTTCCTTCAAATATCAAATGGCCCAGGTATTTCTACTTCTCTTTCCACATATGTAAATTTGGTCTTACTTACCCTAAGACCCTGTTCTCTTCCACTGCCCCCTTTTTCCCTAACATTAAAAGATCATCTACATATTGAAGTAAGGTCCGTTTTCCCCTCCCCCTGGATACCTTGAATTTATCCGGGACTTGTTCTAACACTTGTCCAGCACTTGATTGGGGGACTCTGTAAATGCTTGGGGGTAGCACAATCCACCTATACTGTTGCATCTGCCCTGTGTGAGGATTTTCCCACTCAAGAGCAAATAGGTCCCAGCTGCCTGAGTCTAGTGGACATGCCCAGAAGGCATCTTTCAAGTCCACTACACTGAATCACCCATGCTCATGTGGGGTTTAGCTCAATAAAGTGTATGGGCTCAGGAGAATGGGATGCCGGACTTGTACAACCTGGTTCAAAAGCCTCAGATCATGAACCAGGTGATATGATCCTTCTGATGAGCAGAACAGGCATGTTAAAAGGTAACATACAAGATTCTAAGAGCTCATCTGCAATTAGACTCTCAATCACTGGCTGAAGTCCTGACCTTCCAGTGAAATGGGGTACTGATTTTGACACACTATTTCATCACCCTTAAGCTTGATCTTCAAGGGGACAATATGCAACCCACCCCTATTTCCTTAACCTGCACAAGGGGATCAATCTGTTCCTCCTCATGTGTTGTTAAAGCTGCCAAGGATACCATCATTTAGGCATTTTTAATGCTTATTTCCAAGCTTAATTGGATAACGAAATCTCTGCCTAGCAGGTTAGTTCCTGCTTCAGGGATATATAGGAGGTCTCCCTTTACCTCTTCTGATCCCAACTTCAGTGAAACTTCTTTGATAATAGGAACAGAGAACCCTTCTCCCTTCACACTGACAATTTTTGGTCTGAAAATTCCATTCCCTGAGGAATGATATTCATTGATGTCCTCCTAGCTGCCCCCATATCAACTAGGAAAATTACTTCTTCATAGGGCCCCCACCTCTAAATTTATCAAGGGCTCCTGGTGAGACTTTAGAAACCCTGACTCCCCTATTCATCTTTAAATGTCATGAGAGGGATGGCTCTCTTCTCCCTCTTTAGGTCTAGGCCAGTGTTTTTCAACCTTTTTACACCTATGGACCGGCAGAAATAAAAGAATTATTCTGTGGACCGACATCAATCCGTGGACCAGCAGTTGAAGAACACTGGGCTAAGTCGTGGGCCAGACCCTGCCCCCATAATAGTACTAATTGCACCTTGCATGTCTCGTGCCTCATCTGGAAGCCTTCCCTCTGACGTCAGGCGCAGGATGCCCGTAGGAGCCGCTGCCTGTGACTTTGTGCACTGAATCAGTTAGGAAGAGGGAGCTGGCTCAAAGATAACGCCTCATCGATCGCACCGTGGACCAGCGGTTGAAGAACACTGTTTTGGGCCTGATGCACATGCTGGCCCTGTGGACCGGCACGGGTCCAAGGACCGGTGGTTGAAGAACAGTGGTCTAGGCAATCTCGTCTAAAATATCCAGGCTTACCACAATAGTAACAGTCCATGGATGATAAATCCTGGGGTGGTTTCCACAGACACCCCTGACTCGATTCCCTAGCTGAATTTATCTCCCCTGAATCCCCTCATTCTTCTTCCTCTTGGCCATCCTCCCCCTGTTTATCTACAGGATCAATTCATTCCTTGACTACCTCAGCTACTGCAGAAATCATCATCTTCGCTTTCTGCTTCTTTGCGTTTCCCTCAGTAATTCCTCCAGCAGTTTCTCACTCCACCCTTCTATTTTCTGTACCTTTTTCTTGATAGGCCATTCTTTTGTGACAAAATACACCTTTAGCAGGCCTTGTGTTATGGGATCATCTGGATTCATGCCAGAGTATTTTCTCACTTGTGCCCTTAGTCTCTGTAAAAAGGCTGATAGAGCCTCTTCTTTTTCTTGTTGCAGTTCAAATGCCTTAATAAAATTTTGGGACTTAATAGCAGGGATTAAAGAAGCAGCTCCTATGAGGTTTCTTAACTCCTTCATATTACCTCGATGTCCAGGGTCCTGATTATTCCAATTAGGATCTACATTAGGGAATTTCTCCTAATCATCCCCTGTTCTTCCCCATTAAATAGGATACCCAGAATAAGACATTTCCTGCCAGATATAAAAAAATTGGTCCTAGGAATTGATCAAATTGTTCAGCTAATCCAATTGGATCTTCAATTAAGGATTTCATTTCCTTTTTAAAACTCCTCACTTTAGTGCTAGTTAAGGGGGGAACTCCTCTTTCTTTTCACAAGGGTGCGCTCCTGAGGTGACAGAATAATTTGTCTGGCATTGCTCTACCTCCTTTTTCAGTCCGGGATACAGAGCTTTAGCTGGCTCTGGGGTTGTGGGAAGACTCATTGATTCCTCCCATAAATGTCAAATATCCTCCTCCCCCTGGGCCTCCTGAATCTTGGGAAGGTCAAACAGTGGGGGCAAATTCTGAAGGGGATCCCAAGGATGGACCCCTGTCTGTTTGTTCTCTGTTATTTTGTGACTTTGCTTTCAGGGGAATTTTACACTGCTCCCTAACCAGCAGGAGGCCTACTCTGCCTACTCTTTAGAATACAGTTTTTTTGTGACTCATATAGGAATTCAGTGTTTCCCAAAGCCAATCTTCATTTGCCCCATACTTTGGCCAGAAGACAGCCAGGGGTCTGACTGATACCTTCCTTTGTGCAGATGAAATAGCAATACTTGATTATCTGGTTGGTTTGTCTTTTCCTTTAGTATAAGACATGTCTTCCCAATGTTTAACATCCTCTCAAGGAAACTAGCAACATATAATTTTAGTTATTCTTTCCTATATGCATCACTTTGAGCTTTATCCACATTAAATTTCATCTGCTATTCAGATGCCCAGTCTTTCAAGATCCTCCTATAATTTCTCACAATCCACACAATTTAATAACTTTGAATAGTTTTGTGTCTGCAAATTTTCATGGTTTTATTTCTAAATAAGCTCAAAAGTGCAGATCCCTGGGATACTCCAGTTTATCTTTATTGAGAGAAATAGCCATTTAACCCTACTCTGTTTTCATCTTTTAACTAGTTCCCAATTCTTATCAACCTCTTGCCCCATGACTTTAATTTTCTCAGTCTCTCATAAGGGAATGTTTTCTAAAAATCCAGATACCCTATGGCACAGTTCTTCAACCGCCGGTCCGCAAAAAAATCTTGCCGGTCCGCAAAGGATTCAGTCCCCACCGAACGAAAGGCCAGCATCAGCTGACTTGATACTTCCTGTTGCCGTCGCTGTGCCGGGACTCCTGCCTTCGCCAGGACTCCTGCCGCGTATGCTTCCTGCCTTGTCTCCGCACCTCCACACCAGCAGCGGCAGCTCTGTGTGCTTTTAACTTCGGCACAGAGCTGCCCCTAAGCAGTAGTTTAGCGCTGTTTCATGAGGCAGCCTCGGGGCCTTTGCTAGGCCAGCCTGCTTCGATGATGCGATGTGGGCTGGCCTAGCAAAGGCCCCGAGGCTGCCTCATGAAACCGCGCTAAACTACTGCTTAGGGGCAGCTCTGAGCCAAAGTAAAAAACACACAGAGCTACCGCTTGCCTAAAGACTCTTGGGCCGCTGAAGGAGGGCAAAGAGCAGCTGTCCTGGAGGTTTCCCTTCCTCTCACCTTTGCAGGTCCCTTTTTTCCACCTTTTTTTTTTTTCCTTCAAATGGCAATGGGCCCCAGCATCAACATCAAGTAAGTTCAACTGTTCCTTGCAAGCGGTTCTGCTCGGCCAAAGCTTCCCCTCTGACATGAGCCACCCTCAGGGGAAATAAAGTGACCCGCAAAGGTGAGGGGAAGAGGGGCAGATGATGGAAGTTGGGGGGGGGGGAGAGAGAAGGAGCAGATGATGGAATGGAGGAGATGAGAGAGAGAAGGGGACAGATGATGGAAGTGAGAAAAAGGGAGAGAGAGCAGAAGGCAGATGGATGTCAGTTGAGAGGGGAGAGCAGATGCTGAATGGAAGTGGGGAAAGAACACATACTGGATGGAAGGAGGAGATAAATAAAGGGGGAAGAAAATAGTAAGATAATGGAGGGGTGAGGGAAAGGGGTGACAAGCTGTGGGTAGACACAGTGAAAAGAGGGAAACATGACTAAATAGTAAGAAAGAATTTAATTTAGATGGAGGCAGAAAATAGAGAAGGAAGACCAGAGAAGAAAAGGGAAGAGAAAGCAGAGAATATCAGATCTGAGTGGAGGAAATGAGAAGAGAGAGATGCTAAAAACCACAGGGGGAAGGGAAGGACAGAGATGCCAGACCATGAGGGGAACAGAAGGAAGATGATGGATGCCAGACCAAATTGGGGGGAGGGGCAGGAGGAGAGATGGCAGGGAAAGACAAACAGTGAATGGAAGGGACAGATGCTGGACTGAAGAGACGGAGAAGGTTATCATGCCGCTGTACCGGGCCATGGTACGCCCTCACCTGGAGTACTGCGTCCAGCACTGGTCACCGTACATGAAGAAGGACACGGTACTGCTCGAAAGGATCCAGAGAAGAGCGACTAAAATGGTTAAGGGGCTGGAAGAGTTGCCATACAGCGAAAGATTTGAGAAACTGTGCCTCTTCTCCCTTGAGCAGAGGAGATTGAGAGGGGACATGATAGAAACATTCAAGGTACTGAAGGGAATAGACTTAGTAGCCAAGGACAGGTTGTTCACCATCTGCAAGGCAGGGAGAACGAGAGGGCACTCTCTAAAGTTGAAAGGGGATAAATTTCGTACAAACGTAAGGAAGTTCTATGGTAGAAAGCTGGAATGCTCTTCCAGAGGCTGTTATAGGGGAAAACACCCTCCAAGTATTCAAGACAAAGTTAGACAAGTTCCTGCTGAACAAGAACATGCGCTGGTAGGGCTAGTCTCCGTTAGGGTGCTGGTCTTAGACCAGAGGGCTGCCGCATGAGCGGACTGCTGGTCATGATGGACCTCTGGTCTGACCCAGCAGTGGCAATTCTTATGTTCTTAGGGCAGACACTGGCTGGAAGAGAGTGAAAAAGCAATGAAAGCAGAAACGAGAGACGACAAAAGGTAGAAAAAAATAATTTTATTTCTATCTTGTGATTCAAATATATCAGATTTTGAAATATGTATCTTGCTAGACATAACTGGGGAGTGCAAAGCCCAGGCAGTGCATCTTTAGCTTCCAGCTGGCTTAGGGCTCTCTCTGACCAGGGGGCAGTTGCCCTAGTTCCACTCCCCTAACACCATTCCTGTCATGTGTGACACTGGTATTCTGTTACATGATATTTGTGTAGCATTCTGTAATAATTTGGCTTATTCAGTTTTCTTGATAGTAGAGGGGATATATGTGAAGGGGAGGGGAGACAGGGGTTTTGTTGATCTTTGCCCTGTATTATTTGTATTTATAAAATGACAATTGTATAGAATATTGTTTCTTTTTATACTTTAATAAAATATGTTCAATATAAAATTATAACTATTTGAGGCTTGTGCGGATGGGATCAGATGGTTTGTGGGACCGAGCTCACGGGGACAGGGCGGCGATGGTTTTTTAAAAAAAATTTCAGTCTTAGTAGTTTGCCGGTCCATGAAATAATTATTTTATTTCCGCCGGCCCATAGGTGTAAAAAGGTTGAAGAACACTGCCCTATGGGGCTCATTTTCAAAACATTTAGATGCACAAAGTATCAAAGTAACCTATGGTATTTTGTGTGTAAGTGCTTTGAAAATGAGCCCTTAAATCAACTGGCTCATGTTTATCCATAAGTTTATTTATGCCTTCAATAATATCAGATTGGTGAGGCAAGACTTCCTTTGGCTAAATTCGTGTTTTCTCTGTTCCATTGTCTGTCTGTGTTCATAATTTTGTTCTTTATAATAGTTTCTACTATTTTATCTAGCACAAATGTCAGGCTCACCCCAGCACAGCAAATTGTAGAAAATACAGTTTTATTTGTCTATCTTGGCTCTAAAAATACTAAAGGTTGCTTTTCTCCTGTTTTGAATCAATGGGCAAGAATGCTTAGTACATCTGGCCCTTAACTTATGCTCAACCTTTGAGAAAAAAGTATTCAAACTTCTGAAAACACATCCATATCTGAAAACTGTATTTCTTTTCATATCTCTATAAATGGGCAGTTCTGAATCCTGGACTGCAATGAAGATTCTGAGTTGATTACAAGTTTTACATATACAGTATATAAACTTGACATTACAACAAAAATTATATACTAAATAGGATTCCAGAACGTGCAACAGAGAATGGTTAACTGTCAAGCTCAAAGATATAAAAACTAAAGTAATATACTAACAATTTTTTAAAAGTCCATCACCTAATCATTAACTATAAATAAGATTGCATTTTTATACTGAGATCCAAGGAGCTCACAAAAAAATAAAATAAGTGCAAATTACAATAACAAGGAAGAACTGCCATTCAAAAAGTTTCTCTCGCCCTGGTGACCTGTATCTCATTGAAATCTAAGGAGACAGTTGTTTTCTTGGCTGTAGAGCAGACATGGATTACAGTCTTCATTCTCTTCAGACAGATCTTCAACCTGTGCCAGCTGCACAGAATCACTTTAATATCTGAACCACAGTTTTAAAAATGCTTGTTTAGGACAACTTTTTCATGAAGTGCAGCTTAAGGAAGGCAATTGTGAGGAAAATAACAGTCAAACAGCCAAGTGCCACATGATTCTGCCACAGACCCCATGTAGTTGCTTCAATGCCTTGTCCTGCTAAATATTCCTCACCTGTACATCTGAAAGTACAAACATAAGTTTAAAAGTGACAATTTTGCTTTAAATTGTTGTGGGGTTTTTACTATTGTACATTAGGGACAAGTACCTGGAAAAATTTGGTTTTGTGTTGCCATGTTCTTTTCAGGAATATTTGTTTTGTTCCTATTTCACTTATGTTGTCACAGGAGCAATCATTGAGAATGCACATCCTTTTCAAATAGCATGCTTTATTTGCAAAGAGTGTACGTACGTTCTTTCTCAATAATGTACGCACCATTCGTACATGCATAAAGGGTTCTGCATGTGTGCATTATTGGGAAAAAGTGCATACTCATTCCAAACCTGTGTGCGCTCTCTGAAGATGTGCACACTATAACAGCAAATGGAAAAACACAAAGGAGTCCTTTGACAAAGCTGTGGTAGAAAATGGCTTTAGTGCGCCCTTATGCAATAAGGTCATTTTTACCACTGCTGGAAAATGGCTGATTTTCCAAATAGTAAACAGTGCTGCTATAGTTTCAATAAAGGGAGTTTCAAACCAATCAACTAAGAAGATAAGTGGATTTTTCCTCTATCTTTTTGCACAAAACAGCCCTGCTTTACGTTTATATATAGTGGGAGCTAGATTGGAGGTTTTTTTGCCAGTGAGGTGTTTGCCCAACCACCTTGGACCACCATTGTGGTGGTGGAAGGGTTCCAGTCTGAGGCTTTTTCCTCCTTTCATTTGAAACTCCTTTTATTGAAACTATAGCAGCACTGTTCACTTTTTTGTGACAACCATCATATTGGTTTTGTGAAAGTGTATATTTCAACATTATTGATTTTCACATATCCGAGTTGTTTTTGCTGATTTTCCAAATAGAAAATTTTAGCATGAGGACATTACCAAAAGTTACCACCACCTATTTTAAAGCAATAAGGGTTCACATGCTGCTGATCAGCATGCGTCAGTGTAGACGCGATAACTGATTTGCACAGA
The DNA here is from genome assembly GCF_902459505.1 of Geotrypetes seraphini. NCBI lineage: Eukaryota > Metazoa > Chordata > Amphibia > Gymnophiona > Dermophiidae > Geotrypetes > Geotrypetes seraphini. The sequence goes on along the minus strand of NC_047084.1, from coordinate 336,909,290 downwards.
AACATCCACTCTGCCTTCAGACATGTTCCCTCCCAGAAAAGTACACAAAAAAATAGCACGTGGTTTGTTTGTTCCACAGTAAACCCTTTTGAGTTGCATTAAGGCTTCTCCAGAAAAACCCATCCCAATATAACTGGGTCAGCTTGGCCACAGCTTCACTGCCTGACATCATCTACAGTCACTTTGTACATCTTTTGGGTGTTGACGGTAGATTTCAGAAAGCTTCTTAAAAAGAGTCAGTTGATGCACCTTAATGCAGAACATACTCTCAAAAAGCAAGGAATAATTGAACATAATAAAAGTTGCTTTCTTTGGTGCTTATGGCGTACCGAAAGGGTATCTGATATTTCTCAAGCAGTGCTGAAATTTCTCACTATGGAGGAATGCTTCTCTGCAGATCTGAATTTGTGCTTCTTGGAAGAAAGCCTTATTAATACAGATCTAATGTACCGTTCTAGTACAAACATTGGGTCTAGAGAAAGTCTTAAAAGCTCATGTACTACAACTTTGTTGTTAATCTTTTTAAAAATATCACAACCAAGATAGATTAGAAAAATTAACTTGGTTTAAAAGCTTTCTCTCGGTATGCGTGTTAACAGCCAACATCTGGTTTTTCCCACGTCATACTGATTTGGATATTAGTCTATCCCATTTTATTGTCTGTCTGTGACTGCCTCTTAAATATATTCTATGATCATCCCTTTCAGAACCAAGTTTGTTGTGCTTCACTACCGATCACATCTGACCGTGGGGTTTTCAGCCCTGACCTGTTCCTTTCTAGGCTTGACAACAGGACCTTTTCTCCTCCATCTTTGTTACCACAAATTTCTCACATCTCTACTTCATCTGTAACACGGATCTCCTATCACCCCTCACCTCAGTTACTACTATACTGTTTTCACTGGTTATTCTGCTTCCCTTTCCCTTCTCAAATGATTGCAAAATATTCAGAATTTCCCATGTCTTCTAGCTTTTCACTTTTATGTAAAAACCAACCTCTTAAAATTAGCTTTCCCTTAATTTATCTCCTTTATCCAGTATTCCTGTGTACTATCAGATTTACTTTGCTTGCTTGGAAGATACTCTAGGCTGGGTGCTCAATAAATACCACAAACGCATTTTGATTTGTATATGCTGAAGGGCAACCCTTTGCAAAAAATCGCTCAATGAAATTTGCAACAAAATTAAAATATACCTAATAAAACCCACAATAAAATAGTATATAATCTTAGATATTTCAAAGTAACAGTGTATTATGGTGTTTTGGTAGGATGCAGAAAACAGTGGAATAAAAAACATACAGTATCCAGATGAAAACAGGAAGGTAAAAAAGTTTATAAAGAAAATCCTGGACCAGCAAGGCAACTGTACTCAATTGTAATCAGTGTGCAATGGGTCCTAATATTCATTGCACATCAATTACAATTGAGTACAGTCGCCTTGCTTGCTAGAAACATAGAAACATAGAAGATGACGGCAGAAAAGGGCTACAGCCCATCAAGTCTGCCCACTCTGCTTACCCACCCCCTGTCTATGCCCTAATGACCCAATTTCCTTATCTTGACCCTCATAGGGATCCCACATGGGTATCCCATTTATTCTTAAAGTCTGGCACGCTGTCTGCCTCGATCACCTGCACTGGAAGCTTGTTCCAATGATCAACCACTCTCTCTGTGAAGAAATACTTTCTGGTGTCGCCATGAAATTTTCCGCCCCTGAGTTTGAGCGGGTGCCCTCTTGTGGCCGAGGCTCCCTTGAGAAAGAAAATATCATCTTCCACTTCGACACGTCCCGTGAGGTACTAGTCCTGGACTTTTTCATAAACTTTTTTACCTTGCTGTTTTCTTGTAGGTATTCTGTGATTGTTGCTGCTGTCTGGGTCTCGCCGCGTCTGGGTAGGTAGAATTGACATTTCAGAAAGCCACAGCATGATAGCTGAAACGTCGGTTCTACCTACCCAGACATGGCAAGATCCAGACAACAACAATCATGATGCCAGCCGCGGAAGCCTAAGAGAACAGGTATCGTGTGTTTCTTGTTTTTACTGTACTTAAAATCTGGAAAAGTACACTGGAAGGTCAGGTTATAAAATAAGAACATAAGAATTGCCGCTGCTGGGTCAGACCAGTGGTCCATCCTACCCGGTAGTCCGCTCACGCGGCAGCCCCCAGGTCAAAGAAACATTAAAACTAAAATGGACTTAGAAACCAATTAGAAAACAGCTGTGACTTGGACCACTGGTCTGACCCAGCAGCGGCAATTCTTATGTTCTCATGTTCAAATACATCAATACGGCAATGCTAGTACTAACACCATACTTTCTAAACTGTTTCTATTTTTATTCTCCATTGATTATAACTTTGTTTTTGTTTCCAGTTTTTAAATATCCTCTCTCTTGAGCTGGCAAAGCTAGATCTTTTCAGTGTAAAGACTCTCTTTAATGCAGTCTCCAGCATACACAAGTTTACGTCAATCACACTCACTGAAGTATAATTTTCTAAAGGTATTGTCGCATGTACGTGTCAGTATACCTGTACATACATAAAATGTCTTTTATAAAATTTACCAAGTGTGTCCAAAAATGAATTTGGTGTAGTTGTGCTCTGGGGTCAGAGTGCAGGCAGAGTTGCACTTTATGTGGATAATTTATAAAATATACATGGCCCTGTATGCTGAAAGTGCGTACATTTATAGCTGTTCTCAAGCTACTACTATTATTTCTATTGCGCTACCAGACACACACAGCGTTGTATAGAGTCCCAAAGAGTAAGAAAACAGTCCCTGTTCAAAAGAGCTTACAATCTAAACACATGACTTAAACAGGATTTGTGCTATTTATAAAGACGCAGAAGTTATTATGCCTTTACCGAATGGGTGCTCTCTTAATCTAGGAGACTTTTTAAAAAAACTTCTTTATTCATTTTAAATATTTTCAATAAGTGCAATACAAATTAAATACATTTTATATTTAAGACAGCACTTAATACTCTTTCAAGAAACAAATCAATCTATATCCCTCCCTCCCCCCCACCCTATCCCCTAACTATTATAAATTTTTAATTTAATAATCAAATCTAGGAGACTTTTAAAAAATCACCCTCATTGTGGAAAATGTGAAAACCTAACTAGCTGGGAGCAAGGTTTCAGAGGACAGGCTTGAAATGCTCTGTTCTAATTTGCTGAGCATTCTTCATGTACTTGGTGATATGGATCTTGCCGAGAGAGGCATCTGAATGGAAACATTTTCTAGCCGAGACCTATAACGGCAAATAAACACTTACATGGTAAATGGGCTGTTTCCAGTACAAGTTCCATTAATCACTTCTGGTGCTGTTACATTGGGGCAGAAATGAAGACCAGTGAATTCATTAATCTGTAGGGCCTGAAAGAGAAAGTGACTGCTCTCAGTGAAGATTCTGGACATTTAAGAAAAGCCAGCAAACTAATTACATACACAGGATCACTGTACTGCAAGCTCTACTAGCAAACGGTTACACCACATTTATAGTTCTCTGATGTGGTTTTGGTATGATGATTTTTTATTTTAAAATGTGATAGATCATCTTTATTTGGCATTGGGAATCCAAATGTAAGGTGAGGGTTGATTGGGAGGACCAGGATTGGGCTTGATATCCCCAGCAGAGAACAAGAGGAATAACAGAATACGGATAAGTGTGGAAGAGGCATTGCGGAAGCCGTGCCACAGTCTAGGTAGAAAGTGTTGAAGCTGTAAAAGCTGAGAAGAAAATGGAGGCCAGAAAGGAGGGTGAGGTGGTGAATTCAAAGAATGAGTGATGTGTTGGATGGGGGGTTTACATGGTTTTGGGTGAAGAGAGAAACTGGGAAAAGTCAGTATTAGGAGGAGGAAGTGGTATACAGGAGACATGGGGGAGGGGGAAGGCACCAGGCACCTCCTTAGTGGACAATAAGATTTGTCCTGGATATGGGAGATTTTATTAAGCATAGTCTGGTGAGACAATGGTGGTGTGGTCAAAATTGCCTGGAAGATAGCGTCATAGGTTGAAGGAGAGAAGTAGCTTAGAAAAGTAGGTTTACCAGGGCTGGTGGCCTAAAGCATAATGAGAGACGAAGACAAAGAGAAATCATTCTCTGCTCTAGCAAAACAACTGCCCTAGTATTTTTTTCTTATTTTATACGTTTGTCCTCCTATATACAATAAAATTTAAATTCCACCCCTGCAAGAAAACAGCCCAGTATGTATGTCACTGCCCTGCCCTCACAAATCTTGACTGACAAAAGCTGTACTGTACACCGTTGTCCTTTGAGGGAGAGAGCCCTCTAAACACAGCATACCAGAGAATGCAGTACTTACTGTCAGAAAAGTTCAGAATTGTAGCACCCAGCAAACAAACTGAAAGCCCACAAAAGGCATAATCGAATCCAATCTGAATTTCTCGGATCACACATATCCAATTTTGGTTCAAGGCAATTTACAATTTAAGTTGCCCAAAGGTAGGAAGAGTAGTATTAGTTACATCTCATCGATAGGCGCAGACAGGGCAGGAGGGGAAGGAAGTACAATTGCACAGAGGGTGGCAATTACAGTTATACAAATGGGAGACGAGGGGGGCGCAACAATAAGATCAAAAGGGCAGCAGAAAGAAGACAATTCTAGCTAGGTAAGCTGGAGAAACAACTGAGCGAATCATTCTACCAGCAACAAACATGAATAACAGAGACAATCTGCAGTGAACTATAAGGAGTGCAATATGGTTATGCATTCATAGCCACAATTGTCATCATAGCTCTTCCATAATTTCTTTTTTATGCATTGTTTTGTTTTTGCAATAAAACTGTTCATTCTTTTTTTTTTTAAATAAATCTTTATTCATTTTAAAACATACATAAGTGCATACAGAAATACTAACAATTAACACCAAATAACAGCACTTATTACTAACAAATAATAATATAGACATATTTTTCCCCTCCCTTCCCGGATATGTGTAAAACTCAATAAAATGTAAGGCTTAGACTATTAATTAATTAGTGGATACAAAATTTGCTAATGGGCCCCCAAATTTCCTTGAAGTTTTTACCATGACCCTTTAGTTCCTAATTCATACGTTCGTATCTACAGCGTATCTGTGCTTATGTTATAGAAAACTGTTCATTCTTATTCAAACTATCTTCTTTTCTTTCAATAAGTTTCAATGAAATTCCAAAAATGAATGATGAACACTTCCATTATGCTGTTCCTCTGGACCCACTGGCAACATGGCCAGTATTTCAATTTCTTCATCATGGAAGTGATCCATATTAGTTTGACCCCTGCATTTTCTAAGGGAATTTGGCTCATGTAAATTGATTTATTGTACTTACTGTCAGGCCATATCGAGGAATACTCAGGTACTTGAGCCAGGCTAGCCAATCCAACACGCTGGTAAGATTTACCAGCAGGCCAGAGAAAATCTATAAGAGAAAAGCAGGAAAGTTTTAAGCTAAAAAGTTTTAAGCCAAAATTGTGGAAGCACTTCGAGTTTTTCGAGATTGCAGAACTTTTTTCAACTGTTGCTCCGGTTACTTATGTAATCCTGCAACGTATGATATTTATAAACATTCTTTGATTGTTTATAAATAGTACTGGTAATATTTGTGTAGCAATTTTGTGGTTAGGAATGACTTTTAGTGATTTGACATAAAAAAGGGAAGCAATTGGTTATATTTCTTTTGATATGTATTGCTTAGATTTTGAGTGCATACAGTACATTCAGTAAGTTGCTTAAGTGTTTCATTTTGATGCTCTGATGTTGTTGACACAGCTTGTGGATATTTTCTAAAGGCCCGTTGTGCAATATGACAAAATTTTCATTAATTGTGATTTAATTGAATTAAATAAATATTAATTGTCTAAATACACAAAAATTGCAGCTGTATGCTAAATTTTGCAGAAGAGACTTGACTGCTTGCCTATAAAGAGAGCAATAGCCACAATTTTAATAAAAGAAGGCTACAGTTACCGAAAGAATGCAGCCAAAATAGGTCAAGGTGTATCACCGGCAAGGTACTGAAACTTTGCAAGCGCTTTGAAGAGACTAAAATCATCAAAAACAAGGCTGGAAGGGGCAGGAAAAAGGTTGCAACACCTCAGACTGATAGAAGGATAGTGAGAATGGCTCTAACAATTGGAAATTAGCCACCGCTGACATCAATAAGTCACTGGCTGAAACAGGGGTGTTGGTGTCAGGTCGGACAATTCGCCAGAGATCGGTGAAAGCAGGCTTGCAAGCAAGAATCCACAGGAAAAGCCCTTCCTCAATGCAGTTCAGCGTTTGGACCAAAGAGCAGTGGAAGAAGGTGTTATGGAGCGATGAGACCCAAATCTCCATATTTGGCAGTGACGGTATCCACTATGACGACAACCGGGCAAGGATTGCTTGCCAGAGTGTACAAGTGCTACCACGAAGCATCCTCTGAGTGTGATGGTGTGGGACTGAATTTCCAGAGATGTTGTGGGTCAATTGCAGGTGCTTAATGGAGTGATAAATGCTGACAAAAACATAAAGGAGGTTCTTCATCCCAAGGTCCTGCCCTCAGCCAGAAACATCTTTGGTGCCAGTCGACCATTCATTTTTCAACAGGATGGCACCTCATGCCACACAGTCAAGAAATGCCTCACCTGGTTCTAAGAGAACAAGGTTGAGTTGCTGGACTGGTTAGGAAACAGTCTAGATCTCAACCCCATTGAGAACCTCTGGGCCGATTAAAGAGAGCAGTAGCGGCAAAGCGACCATCTAAAAAACATTAGCTGACAGCAGCAATAATCAGCTCCTGATTCCACATAACAACACCTATTGATCTCCAAAGATTTGTGGACAGCATGCCAAGAAGATGTGAGGTAGTAATCATTGCTAAAAGATATCAAATGCACTACTAATGAGATTGATGTAGTCATCAGATAACTGGACAAATTATCATTATTAGCTTGGGTAGCATTATTTTTGTGAAATGTGCCAAATATTATGCTGGTCTTTTAAGTGATTACAAAGTTTCTGTTATTATTTTAAAAATGTATGCATTAAATACAATTATGATGTTATAGCCATGTTTGTTTTAAAGTGTAATGCCTAAAATGCTAGGTATTTCCACAATTTTGGCCACTAACGAGCAACATTATAATAATAATAATAATAATAATAACTTTATTCTTATATACCGCCAACAATCTTGCGACTTCTAGGCGGTTTACAATGAAGATAAATTGCACAGACATCGAATTACAGAGTGTAGCGGTGAATATCTGATAGTAGCAACAATAAAAATAATAACAACAGTTTATAAATTGCAGGACCGTGAAGTTCCATGCGGTTCACAATGAATTAGAAAAATTCCATAAATTGTGAGGAACATTCATAGTTAGAGATTAGAGGTTAACAGTTTACAAGATCTAAATTGGGGAGGGATTGCGATGGGGGCTATTGTTCCGATTCGTTACCTAGGTATTTCGAGAACAGGTATGTTTTTAGGTGTTTCCTAAATTCACCATAGCAATTTGTAGCGCGGTGAGTTCCTATGAGCGTTGGGAGCAGCGCGGGCCATTCAGCGTGGCTCTCTGCGCTAAAAACTGCCAGCGCAGTTTGATAGAAGAGGCCCTATATTTATTCTGTATAATATCAAAAATAATCAAGATGATCAAAGAAAGGAATCCCACAAAGAACCACCAACGAAAACAAGGTTTAGTGGGAACATGCCAGGCAAACCAATTCTTTATTGTAG